>NC_088855.1:25334681-26065931 GCF_963853765.1 Magallana gigas | reverse complement strand
TGTTTCTAATGGTAAGGTATAAATTTGCCAAAAAAGCCCCCCCCCCCCCCCCTTTCCGACGCCTATGTGCTTGGAAGCTTTCATATAATAATACAAACCGGTAGGGGACGTGTATTGCTTATGCAATACTCTCAGAATGCTTGTTTATGCAGGATCTACATGTATTATTGTACATTGTCCAGATTGTTTGTATTATGACTCCATTAAATTGACTGAATAAAGCTGACTTTATCATACCTATTGTTCCTCAGGTGAGCGATGTGGCCCATGGGCCTCTTGGTTTTTTTTTTTGGGGGGGTGGGGGGGGGGGTTTAAATAATAAATATTTATTAAAGGAAGTGAACATGAAAAAATTAATTGTTGCTTAATAAATTTCCAAAGTCTTTTGAAACTTAAAAATGAGTCCTGTAACCTTTTTGTTTATTTCTATCAAGAGACTTTATCAATTTAACACTCTCAGTGAAGGGTTTATGGAGGTTATGCATTTTCGGAATTTCCCCAGCATGCATCTGCTCTCTGACATAGATAAGCCACATTGCTGCTGGTGACTGGGTCAGTGTTGGAACTTGGCCAGTGTTTATGTACAGAGTTGATCAAAGTTACGAAGAAAAAATATGTCTGGATGTGAAGAAAAATTTTGTACTGTCATGAGAGGATAAGGATTTAGTACATTTCTAAAAATGAACCTCAGATAACTATATATGATTTGTGCAAAAAATGAATAGATAATTTGTGAAATATGAGACCATCGCATTCCAGATGTTAAATGTATGGAGATGTGGCAGTCAGTGTTTTACATTAAAAAAATGCTGTTAGTAGATTTCAAATTAATATAAAAATGTAATTTCATTTTCTTTTGGGGGTTTCTTACTGTTACTTTTTATTTAAATGCCCTGGAAATTTTTCTGATTTGTTTTTATCTTAGATAAGATCTTGATGATATGTACGCTGGTTCTGTTTATGCTGTCAGAAGAATAACAGAACTAAGACACTTTTTAAAAATCAGGATGCTGAGCAATGCACCTTGTGTGCTTATTTATGTAGTACACATAATCTTCAAACTCATAAACAAGAAATTCCCGAGTGCAAGAAAAAATAGGTCACAATAACATT
Organism: Magallana gigas; assembly: GCF_963853765.1. NCBI lineage: Eukaryota > Metazoa > Mollusca > Bivalvia > Ostreida > Ostreidae > Magallana > Magallana gigas. The sequence continues at coordinate 26,064,818 of NC_088855.1, read as the reverse complement.
GATCCAGGGACATCTATTTTAGTTACATGTCACATTAACTGCTGGTGGAAATGCATCATTCTGAGATCCAAAATCTTCCTCCATAAACTCTGTTTCAAAATGACAACTCTTTACATCCATTTCAAGTTTCAATTTACATTTTGATGATGGCATTTTATCTCTGTTACTAAACAGGTGTAAAAATGCAATGTGTCTCATTGACGTCAGCATCGGTGCTGCCCTCTCTTAGATGCTTAGAGATAACCCAGCAGGGAGGTAATGATTTTAACAATATGGCAGCGCTCATGGATTGCAAGAATTAGTTATTCTAAGTGGTATATCTTCTTAATGAGGAAAGCTCTGTCTAAATGGTTTTCAGATATCATTATACACATCAAATAGACAAATTTGTGCCCTTGATAATTTTTCATGTTCACTTCCTTTAAACAAAATACATTTAAATTCGAGGTAATACCTCCGCAGAGGCTCTCTAGATATACACCACCTGGGGTGCTTGGGCCCCCCTGGATCAATAGTGCTATTCAGCAGTATAAATAAATTATATAATTATATATATAATGTACAAAATATATATTTTCTTCAGTACTTATGTATTTTTTTTAAAGCATAAGTAGACGTAAATATGATCTAACACATGGTATATATATATGCATACATGTATATATCATAATAGTAATGTAAAATAAAAACGGGGGGATAACATTCAGTCATTGATATAATGTTTTATCAATATTATACAAATATATAAATCAAAATATATTTTGAAGAATAGGGGCGTTGTATATCCCCCACTCGGAGCAATGAAGAAGAAAGAATTTTAATTCAAGTTAGAATATTAATTTTTGACTTGTATGCATTGTTTTCATTATAAATTTCACAATGGAAGTCAATATTGTGATTTCATTCTATTAACACGACAAGTATAGGTTTCCAACTTAAGCTTCATACCAATTTTTGCCTAAATCTTGGACCATTCACAGTTCTAAATTGCAAAAGTAGGTATGAATGGGTCCTGACTTCATCCTAAAGGTACTTTTATTTAAAGAATAAGTTTATATTGATTTTTATTATTGATTTATTAAAATGACCCATAATGGGTCAAATTTGTGATTTTTACCAAAAACGTTTTACTTTATTAATAATTGTGAAAGAGTTAAATTTATTCACACATACTCATATGTTTAACTTAATGCAAACATTTTGACATATTGCTGATTCTTTAAAATTGTTTAGACTTTGGCCCCTGGACGATTCTTGTGCCTCACAAGGGGTTCAGAGTTTGATCCCATATATAAACAAAATACTTATGTTGTTAATTTATATATCTTTTAGCTCTATACTAGTTATTGATAGACTGAAATTTCATCATCTTAAAAAAAAATTAATTTTGTATAGAATCACTTATCATATAAATAAATGGGAGTGTATAAGTAAACTCAGTATGTTTTTGTTTTCACCAAATATGGTAGTATGATTTAATTGTTTAGTATTATCTAATGACTGGCAGGTAAAACAATGTTAACTACATTTCTGCAACATAACAATCTATGTTTTCTTTATAATGTTCCATTTACCAAGTAACAATAAACAGCTTTATCCATGCATAGTTTTACACACGTTTTCATATCTACTAATCTGACCCTAAACTTGTGTTTATAATACTCATACATGTATGAAGTCGGACTCATTATCTGCCATGTTTGTTTAACCGCAAACAGGGTGCGACGAAATTCGTCATTAGATATATAGTGGGTGTTTTTTTCTATTACCATTAAGATAAAAGGTGATAAATATTCTAATTAGGGCCCCGCAAGGATTTGCGGGTGCCCTATAGTAATCACTCTGTCCGTCCGTCCTTCTGTCTGTCCTTCTGTCACTCTTCCGTCCACAAATTTTCTGTTTTTTTCTAATAACTTTTTTTACGGTTACCCAATCAAGTTCAAATTTGGTATGGTAGTTCAGTAGGCAGAAATACATATTTTGATGCTAAGTTTAGTTCTCTATGTCTTCTGGTTTGGAGCTGGGGTGGTAGGGTAGATTCCTTAACTATGCATAAGAATGAATGGGCAAAGAGAGATAACTGCTGAGAATGTTACCATTGTATACTTGGAAGGCTGTGCAATATTTGTCCTTTGGGATTAATTAACCTTCCACAGGAACAAAATCCTAAGCTTTATCTTTATGTGTCACATTGAGATTAATAACTGCACTGCCTGTGTCTGCAAATGAACTTTGTTTTGAAGTTAAGGTCAATTTTGAATGATGTGTAGTATTGTGTACATTCTTTGAAATATGGATTTAAAATATAATATTCATACTTTATTTTGGTTGAAATACAATACACAATGATTGATGATAATTTTATCGAATTCTAAAATCAAGATATATATTAAGATATCCTTTTTCACTATTTTATTTTTTTCTGCCTTAATGCTGTTAATTTTAACAGGTAATCAGATAATTATCCCATTCTGTCATTTCTGAAAGAAAAAAAATCTTATTGTAAATTTAGAAGAAAAGGATGAGAGATCAGAACAATTAATCCCCTGGGATTAATTATCTTGCCTGCTGCAGAAAATTTAGAGGCTTATCTCTATCTGACATATGACGATTAATGAACACCTTTGTCTGCAACTGATGTTTGTTTTGAAGTTGAGGTCAACCCTGGGTGATACAATGTATTTGCATTCACTGTAGGATTGCATTTTATAAAACACCTGTTTAAATCTTTTTTAAATACACATTTAATTTAGTTTTTTTATAAGACATGAGGTTATCCCTGTTTTATGCAAATACAAGGTTACTATTTAGAGTTTTTAGTTTTTTTATAAGACATGAGGTTATCCCTGTTTTATGCAGATACAAGGTTACTATTTAGAGTTTTTGGACATTTAGGAATTATCTTGAAATTTTGAACATACAGTTGTTACTTATGATTTTCATATTTTTTTTTTTACCACCTTATATATATTGCAGTTCTTTACATCTTATGGCCGGCATTTATTTTTCATCATTGTTGATATAAAGAGGTTGGAATTCAAAGTTTTTATCACTTCTCTATATTAATTGTCATAGCGGGGCCCTTCCTGACTGGTCAGTTTTCTAGTTGGTTATCAAAACAAAACACTTAATTCAATTTCTCAGCTTGGGACGCCATTTTAATTTGCTAAAAGTCGCTCAAAACAGTCTACACAGGGGTTTGGGACTAAAAAATGACGGTCATTGTCACGTAAGGCAGAGGGTCGCTTAATGCAAGGTTTTCAAATAGGAATTTATGTTGGGCGGTCTAAGTATGGTCGCATAAGACAGATATAGTCGCTTAATACAAAGAGTCACTAAAGCAGTCTAGACTGTATATTGCTACATTTATAAACAATTAACAAGAGTTAAGAGGAAGCAAAAAATTTATTGGGTCTTATACCCAAACATCTAGTATAGCTAAATAAAACAAACACTGCAAACCGAAATACAATCATACATAAAACAATAATAAACATATATTTGTAAACACCCAAAATACATATGTAAATACTTTGGCGCTTGGGGGCTACTCATTCCTTCCCTACTAGCAACAGCCTGGGCTGTTAGCATGACAACGACACAAGACCCATGCCTGGGGCTGATCTCCAGCGGGCATCAAGACTAGAACAGATTGTGCTCGGGGCTGATCCCAGCGAGCCTGAATTAGAACAAAGCATTACCTGGGGCTGATCCCAGCAGGTGTACATTAGAACGAAGCATGACCTGGGGCTGATCTCCAGCGGGCCTCAAGACTAGAACAGATTGCTCCCTGGGCTGATCTAAGCAGGCATAAATTAGATCTAAGCATGTCCTGGGGCTGATCCCGGCGGGCATAGATTAGAACGAAGCATGACCCGGGGCTGATCCCAGCGGTCATATATTAGAACAAAGCATGACAAGGGGCTGATCTCCAGCGGGCCTTGAGACAAGAATAGATTGCGCTCAGGGCTGATCCCAGCTAGCATAAAGGAATAAACCAACTGCAAGGTGTATTCAAAGCTAACATACGAGGGTTGTCCCAAAATACCGTAGACTGAGCCTATAACTTAAAAACTATTCATTGCAAAGACACTAAACTTTTTCGGTCACTTGGTAGTGCTATTGTTGATTAATATCTTAAATTACAGCTGTGTACCTTGATTATTTTTTTTTTTAACTAATTTTTAGTACCTTAGTGCTGCACCCGGCGGCGCAATGTCTGACATAACAAATTACATCCAAAACGTCTTTGTTGAATTAGCACGTGATTAAAATATAATCAATTGAAGCATTTGTGGGTTAATAACATTTTACTAAGGTTTTCAGTGTAATTTTGAAATGTAATTGGATAAAAGAGAAAATTATTAGAATGCTAAAAAGGTCTAATTGTTGTCATTAATCAGTAAACAAAATTAATGTTGGTATACAAAGAGTCCTTTTTAAGCCTTTAACCCGAAAGTAATTCAAAGGACACAGTTTTTATTCTTTTTCAAAATATTCTCCGTTGTGCTCAATACACTTAATATGTCGATCAATCCATTTTTAGCTCACCTGAGCTGAAAGCTCAAGTGAGCTATTCTGATCACATTTTGTCCGTCGTCCGTCCGTCCGTCCGTCTGTCCGTCCGTCTGTCCGTCTGTCCGTCTGTAAACTTTTTACATTTTGAACTTCTTCTCTAAAACCGCTTATCCAATTTCAACCAAATTTGGCACAAAGCATCTTTATGGGAGGGCGAATATAAATTGCAGAATTAAAGTCCGATCTGTATTCAAAGCGGAGAAAACCTTGAAACTGTAGAAAAAGGGGGGTGCATTTTTAAAAATCTTCTTCTCAAGAACTACCGAGTTAATCTTAGCGTAATTTAGCATAAATCATCCTTAGGGAAAGGAAAATTTAAATTGCAAAAATTATAGGCGATTTCTGTTCCAAATTTGAGATAATTGCGAAAATACTAATAAAGAAAGGCTCGTTATTCCATATATAGTAGACTGGCAATTCATTGCGATAGACTGGTCTTATGACAGGCATCGCCAGTCTACCGCATCTCGAAAACGAGGTTCTTTGTTTGAAGCTGGCAGTTTGTTGTGCAACAGTTCACGTGCGAATATAATCTATGAATCATGGAAATAACATTGGTGCCGATTATTGTGAAGTAAATTGAGGTTAAATATTTTAACGCGTTGTCATTTTCACTTGTGAGGGTGGTTTTAGCTTGTTTTGATTTTTTCGTTTCATTTTGCTTTTTAACTTGGGGAAACAATCGCCTTGTATTTGGAACATAGACTTCGGTAAATGTTTACCTGCGAAAATGATAAAATCTGATGCATTAACAACGTACTAAAGTGCATTTCCCTCTGTTTTTATTGTTTATTAATTAATTTTCTAATTGTGCCAACAAGGATCAAACAAGGGTGTTGGTGTTAGCTTGTTCGTTTCGTTTTCATTATTTACGCTTTGTAACCTGGAAACTATCGTCTGTATTTTGTGATTTTTACGTATCAAATCAAACAGATACTTCGGTAAATCAAACAGTTAACTGTTTACCTGCGCAAATTAAGCAAAATCTGATGTAGGGGTACTGAAATACAATTCATTCTATCGGTAATTCGGCATTATCTTTTGCGTAATGGTAGATTAATGCAATAGGTTTTGTTGAGATGCTCGACATTTTCTCGAGTTTATTCAGTTTAAATAGAGTTTGATATCGCTGACGGAAATATGTAGGTATAAATATGTATATATATGATTCATTTCGAAAAAATAAATTGTGTTCTTTATTTGTTATACATGTAGTGCATGTTTCTTGTGTTTAATTGTTTACAATTTCTATTTACTAACCATATTTGAGTGATAAGCTTCGAATTATAAGCAAGATACAAAGATTTGCTCACAATTCTATGTTTGTACACAGATCTTAAAAACTAAAGATTAAAAAAGTAAAAAATTTGTCAATATTTATTAAGAAAATTTTCAAAGTCTGTTCTTCCAGAAACCAACTTTAACAACTTATTGTATTGAAACTTAATCTTTTTAGCTCACCTGAGGGTGGGGCCACAATGGGGGGTCGCAGTTTAACAAATGAATATATAGAGTAAATCTTTAAAAATCTTCTTCTCAGAAACTAATCAGCCAGGAAAACTGAAACTTGTGTGAAAGCGTCATCAGGTAATGTAGATTCAAATTTGTGAAAATCATGAACCCCGGGGGTAGGTTGGGGCCACAATGGGAGATCGAAGTTTTACATTGGAATATATAAAGTAAATCTTTAAAAATCTTCTTCTCACAAACTAATCGGCCAGGAAAGCTGACACTTGTGTGGATGCATCCTCAGGTAGTGTAAATTCAAAGTTGTGAAAATCATGACCCCCGGGGGTAGGATGGGGCCCCAATGGTGGGTCGAAGTTTAACATATGAATATATAAAGTAAATCTTTAAAAATCTTCTTCTCACAAACTAATCGGCCAGGAAAGCTGACACTTGTGTGGATGCATCCTCAGGTAGTGTAAATTCAAAGTTGTGAAAATCATGACCCCCGGGGGTAGGGTGGGGCCACAATGGGGGGTCGAAGTTTAACATATGATTATATAGAGTAAATCTTTAAAAATCTTCTTCTCAGAAACTAATTAGCCAGGAAAGCTGAAACTTGTGTGGAAGCATCCTCAGGTAGTGTAGATTCAAATTTGTGAAAATCATGACCCCTGGGGGTAGGTTTGGGCCACAATGGGCGGTCGATGTTTTACAAAGGAATATATAGGGTAAATCTTTAAAAATCTTCTCAGAAACTAATCAGCCAGATGATTCTTTATAATTGTTAAGACTTTGGCCCCAGGACAATTCTTTGGCCTCACGAGAAGGTTTAGAGTTTGATGTACGTTTATATCCCATATATAAACTATTGTTAAGGATCTTTTTGAGAACTGCAATACTCAACATATGATATGACTATAAAATCATCCTGTTAGAAAAGGGACTAATGATTATAAACTTAAGAATATCCAGGGGGAAATGGATTTTATTTATACAGGATCTACATGTATTATTGTACATTGTCCAGATAGTTTGTATTATGACTCCATTAAGCTGATTTTATCATACCTGTTGTTCCTCAGGTGAGCGATGTGGCCCATGGGCCTCTTGTTGATACACATTTTGAAACTATGCCTGATCTAATCGAGTGAGAATTCGTAATGTCTCCTGTTTCAATTCCTCCAAACCTGAAAATCGTTGACCCCTTAGCTCAGCCTTCAGATAAGGGAATAGAGCGGTACATAGAATTACTGAAATACCCGTGATTTACCGAAATACCCGGTGAAAACACCGAAATACCCTTCAAAAACCCCAAAATGCCCATTATTACTTACGCCAAAAATAGTGTATGTTAAGTATTGTATATAGATAGTTATTGTATATAAAGTTAATTTTTTGAATAAATCAGCCGATTTTTGTGGTTATTGATTATAAAAATGCAATTCTTCCAAGAAAGACAACTCTTTCATTAAATTTAGTTTTTTGCTCACCTGAGCCAAAGGCTCAAGTGAGCTTTTCTGATCACAATTTGTCCGTTGTCTGTCGTTGTCGTTGTCGTCGTCGTTGTCGTCGTCGTTAACTTTTCACATTTTCATCTTCTTCTCAAGAACCACTAACAGATTTCAACCAAATTTGGCACAAAGAACCACTAGGTGAAGGGGATTTACGTTTGTTCAAATGAAGGGCCACGCCCTCTTTAAAGGGGATATAATTGAGAATTATTGAAAATTTGTTGGTATTTTTCAAAAATCTTCTTTTCAAAAACTATCGGGCCAGAAAAGCTAAAACTTGTGTGGAGGCATCCTCAGGTAGTGTAGATTCAAGTTTGTTCAAATCATGGTCCCCCGGGGTAGGGAGGGGCCACAATTGGGGGATCAAGTTTTACATAGGAATATATAGAGAAAATCTTTAAAAATCTTCTTCTCAAAAACTATCAGGCCAGAAAAGCTAAAATTAAAATGGGAGCATCCACAGGTAGTGTAGATTCAAATTTGTTCAAATCTTGGTCCCCGTGGGTAGGGTGGGGCCACAATTGGGGGATCAAGTTTTACATAGGAATATATAGAGAAAATCTTTAAAAATCTTCTTCTCAAAAACTATTTGGCCAGAAAAGCTCAAATTAAAATGGGAGCATCCACAGGTAGTGTAGATTCAAGTTCGTTCAAATCATGGTCCCCGGGGGTAGGGTGGGGCAACAATTGGGGGATCAAGTTTTACATAGGAATATATAGAGAAAATTTTTAAAAATCTTCTTCTCAAAAACTATTAAGCCAGGAAAGCTCAAATTTGAGTGAAAGCATCCTCAGATAGTGTAGATTCAAGTTTGTTCAAATCATGGTCCCCGGGGGTATGGTGGGGCCACAATAGGGGGATGAATTTTTACATAGGAATATATAGAGAAAATCTTTAAAAATCTTCTTCACAAAAACTATTAGGCCAGAAAAGCTCCAATTATACTGTTATTTTTAATTCTTAGTTATTTTGTTCTGGGAATAAAATTTCACACCTCTATTCGAGTGAAAAGCAATTCATGCAAGAGTTATCGTTCTTAATCCAATGTCTACACATGTTAAAAATTGCTATTTATGTCAAAATACTCACATTATCAAACTGAAAATTGGGGAAATACATTTAATCACTTAGATTCAAACTATGATGTTAAATATTTGTGCTCAAATGAGGCATTTTAGTGGTTTCGAAGGGTATTTCGGTTTTTTGCACCGGGCATTTCGGTAAATCACGGGTATTTCGGTAAATCTAGTTACCCGGAACAGAGCAAAATCCATCGGTGCCAAGTCTGGACTGTATGGTGGGTGACTTATTCTGCTGAATCCGAGTAAGTCGAGTTCTAGCTTTGTCGGTTCAGCAGTGTGACTCGGTGCATTATTCTGATGGTAAATTATATTTTCCTTAATTGCAGCCAATATCGGTCTTTTTATGGCTTACGGCCATCTAGTTGCCAGATAATCTTTACGGCGTAAAGTGACGGCCGCTATCGGCCATCGTACAAACGCCCTAGGGAAAACACTGCAGTTAATATTCATTCACGTTAGATTTCGAGTTTATTTAAATAAAGTCAATTCATTTCTGCATTCTAAATTCACATGATGATGTAATTTCTTTACAGAATGTGCCAATGTTAATAAATTGGAAGTAAACGATCTTCCTGCTGGTATTATGCATGCTGCAAAGTTGAAATGGCCTAAGATACTAAGAAGCTCTCGTTTTGTACATGAACGTTTTGACTTTAAATTCCCAATGAGGAAGAATAGGCGCTCTACTTTCTCTAAAGGTATGCGTGCTTCCATCTTAGATGAGTCCAATATTATTCCTAAGTACTCCATCTCCTCACATGGACCTTTTGTTTTCTTCTCTGATATTGGAATTCCTAATTTATTGAACACCATTGTCATTATCGCCATGCTTCGGAATCCTTCATCGCCTGTTGGGTCAATAGTCAAGAAATCATCTAACAAATGTAATATATGCTTAATATGGTAATTATTGTTCAAAATCCAGCAAACAGCCTGAGAAAGCATGTCAAAGATTTTTGGACTACTTCTGCATCCAAAGACTAATCTTTTGTAGAAATAATATTTATCTCTCCACTTTATTCCATAGTAGGGTTCCACAGATGCCGATAAAGGCAATAATTTGAAAGCATCCACAATGTCTGTCTTGCACATAAGTGAATTATCACCTAATATCTTCAAAATATTAATAGCATCATCAATTCGAACATACTGGAGTGAGTAATCTTCCTTATCAATAAGACTGTTGATACTGACTTCAGAAATGTGTTCGTGAGGTGATGATAGATCGACTATCAATCTATATTTTTTCGAATATTTTCCTTCCACCACACCAATCGGACTTATACGATATATGTCATAGGGTGGCTTTTCAAACGGACCATCTAAGTATCCCTTGTCTAACTCATGTTTGAGTAAATTGTCCACTACATCAGGATTCTTTCTAGCAGAACTTAGATTTTTGCATTCTAATGTTGTAGCTGGTAATTGGGCAATTCCTGTGTCAAATCCTCTTTCCAAACCATTGATAAAAGTATTCACAAAATCTCTATCTGGGTGGTGTTGTAATTCAAGTTTAAAGGCCATGATGTTAATTGGCGTTACACATGTATTTCTCTTCCCACAAGAATCCGTTTTTGTAGATGTATTCTCTAGTCACTGTTTCTCCATTGTATTTCCGTCTTTTTGTCTAACAGCAGTTTTGCACTGAATAGATGCATGTTTCCCTAGCTTGCAGGCTGAGCAGATATGAACTAAATTACAGGATTGTCTGTTACAGCCATTTTCTCCATTGAAATTGTTACATATCTCTTTTCCTTTGTGTGTTAATCGCGGTCTGCCTTGAACATCAAGTTGATTGGACGATCCTCTGTATTTAGAATGCACAGGGTTATTTTGGACAGGATTTAATTTAGCTTTTGGGCAAAAATGAGCTGTGTGCGTCATACTGTTGCAGCTGTCACATCTAATCACAGTTTGACCCGCGAATATGGAAGTAAACAGTTTCGTGTCTCTAACTGACCAATCGACTCTTATATTTCTTTGATGGAGCAGGGCGCTTGCTCTTGCGGAAAATGCCTTGTGATAATCGTAAAAAGCTGGCCCACGCGTCATGGATGCCATCTCTACGATGTCCCTCTCATATGCATCCAACTCTTGTCGTCTCTCAGGATAAACCTCACACATGACGTTTTTAAACTTGGAGAAGGCCAGGATAAATTCGCTTATTGATAGATTTCTCTGCAGTCTGACATCGTGATTTGGTTTGATTAATATGACTTGACCCTCGTTATCTTGGATTTTATGTTCTTCATTTTCACGGGGCAAAAGTAAAGTAGCCAAATTAACATCTTTACCTTGTATAATGTTGTTGCGCAGAGTTGTGGACACCGTCTCTATAAACGGAACAGAATTCGAAGAGACCCGTGTGTTTAGGTCGGTTGTTGTTCCGTACGTCAATGACTGGTTTCTGTTCCCGTTGTGAGCCTGAATGCTGCTGACTGCGTTCGTCAATGATACCAATGACTGTTGTATGTTTTCTACAGCGTGGGTGAGCGAGTCTACTTTCGCTTCAGTGGACATCCGCCCAGCCTCACTTTCGATAACATCAGATGAAGTTGCCGGAAGTACGGGTAAGACGTCGCCATTTTGAATCGCGTTAGAGTCAATTCCTTCCCCGCTTGGTATTGTTCTGTCACTCGATTGGTTTGAATTCAAAACATTGTCTCGATATATCTGAATCAACTGCGACTTTTTTAAAGAAGCTGGCACCAAGATACTTGCCTCTTTAAGTCTCCGAATTAACTCGGTCACCGACCAATTTTCAGGCTCGTTTTCATCCCATCGTGGAATTTCACCGCGTGTACGTACATTTCTAACGGGTTGGCTCGCCTGTTTTCGCTTTTTTCCAGTCATGTCTAGTCTATTAATATCACATGTAAGAGGTTAAAAGTCAAGGGCTGAAGGCACTCAGCCGTGTCTTGTAAACACAACACACGTGGATTAACGTTAGTTACTTTCACTATATATTTAACACCTTTCACAATGTTGTTTATGTTCCGCGTTAATATCAACGATAAATCCAAATGAATTAGGGTATATTCCAAAGGAATCGGTATAAAATACTTTGAGTGTTTACTGTTCAACTGCAAGCTACAAACAGGCTGCTGCGATAATATGATTGGCTTAGCGTAACACGTGATCCAACACAGATGAAATACGATCTGCTCTACATGATTTTATATAAACAACTTTTAATTACATTAAATTACATTTGTAACCAATATGAATTGACTTTATTTAAATAAACTCGAAATCTAACGTGAATGAATATTAACTGCAGTGTTTTCCCTAGGGCGTTTGTACGATGGCCGATAGCGGCCGTCACTTTACACAAATGTTTTCTGTGTAACGTGTACAGTGTTTTCACTGAAACTTACTGACACATTACACCTAAAAGTAAAAGTGTACAAAGTGTACAGTGTCAATGTAAAATTCAATGTACACTCTACACCAACGTTATGTGGGTAAAGTGTCAGGAAAAGTTTCATGTACACTCTACATCTAAAGGTGGTATCAAGTAACAGTGTGGAGAAAAAAAAATTTCTTAATGTGGAGCATGCAAGTTACTAATTTTTAAATGTTTAAATTTTAAATAAAATCAATAAATATAATTTCCAAATTTATGCGGAATCGAAAACAAAGAAGGAAGTTGTCTATTTTTGGTTTGTTTGTAGGTTTTCGTGCATTCCAATATGTAATTCGGGGGAGGATGATGAAACAATTGTTTTGTTTCCTCTTCCGAAGGACCGTCCTTTGACAGTTAGCGACTTGCTCAAGTACTGCCTGGCGTTTAAAAACATTTGCATTCCATTTTGTTTACTATATTATTAATCACAGAATCACTAATATCAAACAAAAACTTTACAGTTCACTTTATCTTTTAAATAAAATAGAAATGTTAATTGCTAATGTAATGATAAGTATTGTCATATTATTACATGTTTACGATGACAATCAGTCAGAATACTCATCGCATAATATCAAAAACGACAAGCCAAAATGTGTAAACTAGATTTTGATTGTTTAATTTTGCAGAATATAAATATATATAATATATAGATATTTTATATAGTAATTTACAATTCATTGCTTATGTTTCCTGCATAATTTTAATACGTTTTGCTTCCCATATAATTTTTAAAATAAAAATGTTAATCTATATGCATAATAATATCGACCCTATACTTGCCTACTTTATAAAATAAATTTGATTTTACATTTATATAAATGTCTTATCATTCATCATTTAATTGGATAGAAATGCCTATAAATTGGACTTATGGTTTGCTTTGTCAATGTATTTTTTGGATTCATCTCCAGTGCATTTATAATTTACTGAAAAAAAGATAATGAATCTCTATAGCCTATAAATACACATTTAATATCTTAGAATTAAAATAGACTATAATTCTTTATTTCAATTCATTAACTTACATGTACCATGTGATCTTGTCGGCATTTTAATATTCCCAGGCTGATGTAAAACGCCCAAAGAGGCACAAAAGAAACCACGTGTTTTTATTTTATTGACTTGTTACTTGATACCACCTTTAGATGTAGAGTGTACATTAAACTTTTCCTGACACTTTACACACATAACGTTGGTGTAGAGTGTACATTGAATTTTACATTGACACTGTACACTTTTACTTTTAGGTGTTATGTGTCAGTAAGTTTCAGTGAAACGTTGTACACGCTACACACAAAACATTTGTGTAGAGTGGCGGCCGCTATCGGCCATCGTACGTTTGTGCATAGAGGTATAGGCCCCCGCCGTGCATCACACAGTGCCGCCACGCTTTCCGCTATGCATACTGACATGTATTATAAGCAAAAATTCTTTTCCCAAATTTTTCAGATCCTAACAGTGATAAGTAAATGTAAAGTTGTCGTTATTTCGTTCAATCTTCATAAAAACTTTTGCACCCGCAGAGAGCGTCGCTAACTTCGATCGACATTGATCTCATCAAGGGGGAAAGTGTTTAACGGTTAAAGAACTGAACTTATGATTGAGATATATTGAAACTGGGATTATAAATCGGTAATAAATGCATAAATAGAGGGGCAATTACTACTTGTTTTAATATAATGTGCCTTCTTCGACACCTCCGCCATTATCGAATGTTGGGGATTTTCCAAGATCTAAAAATAGCACAATGTTCCCTTGGTTGTGCTATGATTGAACTGTTTATTTGTCGTAAAAATATTGGAAACTTGAGACCAAATGTACTCAAATAAAAAAACAATATACAGTTAAGCTTGATTGCAAGTCATATACGGAAGCGATGTCACATTACTATAACATAGAGACATCGTATAGTATGCCTCTGAAAATGACTGTCATGTGAAGAGAGACTGACTGCAAAGTTATAGTGCAGTAATTAATTTTAATTAAATTTGGTGTCAAAACAAGTTTGCTGTAATTGCATAGTTCTGCCTGTTTCTTGCCCCCCCCCCCCCCCCCCCCCCCACCCCTCCCAAAGAGTTTATCTCTGTACAAAGGGAAAAAATAAAACAGAAGGTGTTAGAACTGCCTTGTGAATCTATATTTCTTATAAAAGCTTGTGAAGGTCAGCCTCTTAAAAAAGTAGAAAACCCAGAAAAATATGAATAAATATACATTTATGAAATACAAATAGAATGGAATAATACTTGTTGGTGTAGATTTCATGAGAATTCATTAATTATAGTACATAACATGCAGTACATTTCATCATTTGGTTATATTATTTTTACGTGCAGTGATTTCGCGCTGGCTGTGGCGCTGTTACGTCGCACCGTGCACCAAATCTCGCGCAAGTGCATAGGAATTAATACAAGGTATACTGATTTTGAGAGCATGTTGGTTTTAAGTGTTTTTGTGTCCTATATAGTTGAATGAATTTACAGTTTATGTACTTATGTTGTTGGATAGAGGGAATTATACACGATCTATGTATACAAATATAGTCATATCAAACCCGTAAGCCATTATGGCCCTTCAGGCCTTTGATTTTTCTTAGTGCATGCATAAGATCCCGTCGCACAACCTTAGAATAATAGGTGGCATAAACAGTTTGTCCAGCGGGAACAGCATGTGTGAGAATCATGCCATGTCTGTCTATAAACATGATGAACATACTCTTAACGACAGATTTTGAGACTTTTGCCTTTTTTGGTGGTGGTGTTCCCGGTGTTTTCCAAACACTTGATGCTCGCTTTCCATCTGGGTCATTATAAGAAATAAAGCCAGGTTTCGTCTGTTATTATGATACGATCCAAGAAATTTTCCCGGTCTGATCCAACACAGTGAAGGAATTCCCGGGAACACAAAACTCTCCGTTGCTTTTCTTCTGTCAAAAGTAAAGGAAACCAGCGTGCGCAGACCCTTTGCATCCTTAAATTCTCAGATAGAAAGCGATGAATGGATGATTTGCCGATCCCCAAAATTTCTTCCGTCTCCTGCACTGTCCGACGTCGGTCATCACGAATAGTGTCATTTATTATTTCCACTACGTTGTCATCGATTTCCTTCAGTCGGCCTCTCTTTTCCTGCTTAATTTCTTCATACCGCTCCGTGTATCTCTTATGCCACTTAAACACCATTTCTGTGAGCTTCTGTTAGTTTTAACTTTTTGTGGGTCTCCGTTGGTGGCATTCCGAGCTCTTGACAAAATTTTATCACGTTTAAGTGCACCGCCTCTGACGTTGACGCCGACATTTCTCTTCAACCAAATTTATTGAACCGTCGCAAAACACATCATAAAATCTTTAAAAATTACGTCATAATTACGAAATATTATGGGAAGTTTAACCACGATTTCAAAATCATTCTTATGTATTTTAAGTTTAAAAAGACGTTTAGTTTTTACTTTTTGAACGATCATTCTTTTCATAGGAAGAATTAAATTTTGTCATTTTGGCGTTGCGCCACTTCTCAATATTTTTACATGAAAAACGCTCACTTAAAGTATTTAAAGTTAACTGATTGTGTTAAAATATTATATTTTTCTTTGAAATATTGTCCTTTTTAATGTGTACAAGTTTCATTTCTCTGTGACTTTAATTTACGGAAAAATACCGCTTGTCTATGTTATTTTGGGACAACCCTTGTATGCATAACTCCTATAGTATAAAAAACAGTATAATTAATATCTCTAAGTGCCTTAAAGACTTCGAACAAAAATTTAAAACATAGACTTGGGGGGAAATTCCCAAGGAATGAATGCCCAAATGAACAAGTAGCCCCAGAGAATCAGAGAGTTGATGGGGATGGAGGGAGGGTAGCTTCTTAATCGAGCGTCTTCTCAATAGCGTCTTCTTCTAAACAATGAACATAAATACCAGACTCTCCCATGTAGGTATCAATTCCCCTGATTACTCTTATCTAATGCATGTAATTAGTAATATGATAACACCGACCAACTTTGTAAATAGAAATTTTGCCCAACAACAGGCTAAGCATGTAATTTGATCCACGCAGCTATAATTGTTAAATCAAAAGATAGAAATATAATAAGGAAATATTTCAAACAAATACATAATATACACAGGTACACAGATTAATTAAAAATTATTTATAAACCATAATTTAACACATTTGAATTTAATTAAGTAAAGAAAGTTGACTATAGAATGTGACCCATGGGCCTCTTATTTTTTGGTGTCCATCTGTTTGTCTGTCCGTCATCTGGAGCCTTGTGATTTTTAGCTTACCTGTGCTTAGAGCTCAAGTGAGCTTTTCTGATAAAAATTGGTATATTGTCTGTCGGCGTTGGCATGTGTGTTGTCGTTTTCATATTTTCATCTTCTTCTCCAGAATCACTGGGCAGATTTTCAATCAAACTTGGCACAAAGTATCACTGGGTGAAGGGGATTCAAGTTTGTTTAAATGAAGGACCACACCCTCTTTAGAGGGAAGATAATTTTGAATTATTAAAAATTTGTTGGTATTTTTAAAAAAAATTCTCAGAAACTTTTTGACCTGAAAATAGTGTAGAGTCAAGTTTGTTCAAACCATAGTCCTTGGGGGTAGGGTGGGGCCACAATGGGGGGATGGATTTTTAGTTTCTAGCTCACCGAGACGAAGTCAGGGGGAGCTTATGCTATACCCTTGGCGTCGGCGTCCGGACCTGGTTAAAGTTTTTTTTGCAGGTCCTGTATCTAAGCTATTACTTGTCCTATCTTCACCAAACTTGCATGAATGATGCATCTGGACCTACTTATGGACTTGAAAGACTTGGATGCTGAATCTGAGTCCTAAATTTCAGATGCTGGAGGAGGTTAAGGTTGTTGGACCAGGTTAAAGTTTTTGTTGCAGGTGCCCTTTGATAGCAATATCTAAGTTACTGCAGGTCCGTACTTCACCAAACTTGCATGGATTGTGTGTCTTATGATACTGATGCACCAGACAGGCTTGAGTGCTGAATCTGAGCTATAGGTTTCGGATGCTGGAGGAGGTTAAGGTTTTTGGAGCAGGTTAAAGTTTATGTTGCAGGTGCCCTTTGATAGCAATATCTAAGTTACTGCTGGTCCGTACTTCACCAAACTTGCATTGATGGTGTGTCTTATGATACTGATGCACCAGGCAGGCTTGGATGCTGAATCTGAGCTATAGGTTACAGATGCTGAAGGAGGCTAAGTTTTTAGAGCTGGTTAAAGTTTTTGTTGCAGGTGCCCTCTGATGATTATATCTTAGTTACTACTTGTCCTAACTTCACCAGACTTCCATGAATGGTGCGTCTTATGATACTGATGCACCTGACGGGTTTGAATGCTGAGTCTGAGCCATATAGGTTTCAGATGCTGGATATTGTTAAGTTTTTTGGAACAGGTCACATGTTTAATAGATAATAGTACTATTTCAAACTTGCATAGTTAATTAAACTGTAATATGAATGAATCACAGAGGAAGCTTCAGATGCAGAGCTTGATCTCCATTATCAAGGATGCTAAAAAATATATCTTAGTTATTACAGGTCCTAACTTCACTAAACTTGAATGGATGGTGTGTCTTATGATACAGATGCACCTGACAGGAATGGATGTTGAATCTGAGCCATATGGTTGCGGATGCTGGAGCAGGTTAAGGTTTTAATTGCTAGTGCCCTCTGATGATGATATCTTAGTTATTACTGGTCTGAACTTCACCAAATTTGCATGGAGATGCGTCTTATGTATACTGATGCACCTGACAGGCTTGAATGCTGAATCTGAGCCATAGGTTTCGGATGCTGGATGAGGTTTAGTTTTTTTTGGAACAGGTCACATGTTTTATAGATGATAGCTTGCATAGTTGATTTAACTAAATGAATAAATGAAACGCAGAGGTTGCTTTAGATGCAGAGCCTGATCTCCTTTATCAAGGATGCTAAAGAAATCTCCTTCCTCACTCAAACCTGCTCGATAGATAGATGTGTTTGTTGATAAATGATATAACATGATTCCTATGATATAGTATTGTATGGTATGAAACAATATTGTTTAATAAGATACAATATAATATCATATGTAATATTATAAAAAGTTATATGATACGATGTGATATTGTATAAAAAAAAATTGATATTTTATGTTATGACATTGTAACATGATATCATTATGTATAGTATTGTATATTATGATACAATATTGTATAATATTATATTGTATTATTAATTTATTATTTTATCACATGATACTATTACATAAGATATTGCAAAATATAATATTGTATCCTATGATACAATATTGTATATTCTATAATATTGTATCATACAATATTGTATAATATGATATTATAGTTTCTGTAATATAGAATTATATCACATGAAATTGTATAATATATTACTGTAATATTATATAATATCGTATCATACGATATTGTATAATATGATATTGGTTTATAATATGATATATTATCACATCACATGAAATTGTATTGTTTGATATTGTAAAATATATTATTGTATCATTTGATACAATATGTATTATATAATGTTTTATTATATATTTTACTTTATCACATAATATTGTACAGACCCTGAAACGTGCTACTACACCTCTAAAACGAACCGTACCGTTCCGTGCAAGAAACGAACCGTACCGTTCACAAAACGAAACGTACCGTTCACAAAGCGTACCGTACCGTTCACAAAACGAACCGTACCGTTCACAAAGCAAACCGTACAGTTCACAAAACGAACCGTACCATGCAAAAAGCGTGCAAGATAATTTATGCAAGACCCGCCTCCAGACGGACAAAAAAGCGTACCGTACCGTGCAATAAGCGTGCAACTTCTATATACGGCTTATTGACCTAATGTCTTTCGATGAATACGGACCGAGATTATCGCTGACCAGTTAAGTTCAATATTTTGTTAGATTTTGTTTATACAGGATTAGAAAAAACACACTAAGATTTAAAACTGTAATTCTTATTAAAACAGTTACAAAATATTTTAATTTAATTTCCTTTCTAAGACCGTAATCATCTCAAAACTTGCATCGCTGATTTCTTAAACATTGTAAACTATTAATGTTCACACAATTCGTGATTATACTATTTTGATTATTTTTATGAAATGTTTGAAACATTGGGTACATACTGGGCCTTACATAGCTTTTAGTGATTCTCAGTAAAGAGAGAGAGATGAATGCGAGAGAGAGAGAGATCTCGTTACCTGAGACATTAAAAAAATAGCGTATGTTTAGAAATAAATACATTATGGGTAAACAAAGGTTGAAATATAATATATAATTTTATATCCCTTTCAAATAAAAAAAAAATTGCCGACTTAAATTACACGGACCTTTTGATTTGTTAATTTAAATCTACAGCTAAACTTTAAACCAATTAAAAATGAGAAAAGAAAACATTTTTAAATATTTGTGGATGTGCTGTAGTAAATGACAACCACATATTACTGGTGACTCGAGTGATTTGTACTTCAGCTATTTATGTAGCAATAAATAAACAAAAATCACTCTTATATGATATATCATAGATAAATACATGTACAAAATCTTAGTAAAATAAATGCAAGTATTGAACGAAAAAAAGTACACACAGTTCATAAAATAACTTTCAACTTTATTTCCCGCATAGCTGGTAATGGCTTCGTGATTTCACATGAACAAAAATCACTCGTGCGATATATGTGTACAGAAGCTGATCAGAAACACAACAGCGTCTTTCATCTTGGGTTCTATACACAACAGGTGTCATTGTTTTATTTTGTTTTTTGGCAGTTATTGTACTTTACAACTAACTCCGTATATTTTGACGCTTAAATAGGTGTACACGAGATGCCGGTATTCGCACCTTTCCACGGACACATGTTTGGTAACTCATTACAACCTGTCGTGTGTATAGTCTGAATATATCTTACTTCTACTTTGTTTGTTTCGTGACTTTTCTTAATCTCTAAAGAAACAAAAGAACTGTCTGTAGATATGTACACAAACAACTACAAGGAAGACTATCGGCGCGTGGATCCGTAGAACAATTCAGCGACTCTATACATGCGGGATTTTCACAAATATTAACTTGCAATAAATATCATTTACCGGGTACATTAATGTACCAAAAAACTGATTAATTATATTGTAAATAGTTGAATGGGATTTTAACAGTTTGCAAGTAGATGTAAGCACAAACACAGCTCTTTTTAAATTTATTTTCAATCTAATATGTGTGATGTGAAATAGCGTCAAAATTTTAACCGTCGAGATCAATCTGAATACATCGTCTACTGTACAAACTTTTAGTGTTGAAATTGTTGCGAAAACCATGAGTCAAAAATAAATAAATTAAATTCATACAAATAAAAATCTAATAATTCCAAATTGTTTGCACACAATTACATACACTCAGAGAGAGAGAGAGGGAGAGAGAGAACTTGTGTGTTGATTATATTACTTAAATTAAAGTTTTATCTCTGAACTATATTTGTAAGGCAATTATTACTCAGGTGAGCGATGTGGTCCCTGGGTCTCTTGTTTTAACTCCTAAGATATTTCTAACTTTAGATTTTGCAAAAACAAAATGGTCAAATTTGATTAAACTGATGGAATCATTTGGTTAAATGAAATGATCTGTTTGACTGTGTCAATATTTCATGAATTTCTTCACCAATGTTCTGCCAAAAATATAGTCCTTGTTTGATTCTAAAATTTGATTACAATTTCTATGCCAAGTTGTATAATAGTAAAAAAAAAAAAAAAAATTTAATAGTTTAATTTCATTTCATATTGATTTAATGAACTTTTATTCATATTTAAGGTCTTCCGTTTCCAACGGAAGACCTTCTTGTTATTGCTTTGTTTCTGTTTCCCTTATTATTATTCTTTTTTTTTCTTACGCATTTTTGTGCACGCAAGTTCTCGGGAACGGCTTGGCTGATTTTAATGAAACTTTCAGAACTAACACATATTGATCTGAACCTTATTGGAAATTTTTAACATTGATGACGTCATTTCCGTTTTAGAGATATTGACGTTTTTACGATTTTTAGAGGGTCGGCTTGTCCGGTGTTTTTCTCCTAAACGAAAACAGATATTTGACTCAAATTTTCAGGGTTTGTAGACCTATGTTTGTGGATATGACAGAAGCATTTTCATTGTTCTGTGACGAAAAACACCGAAGCTCGCCTGCGCTTAAAAATTGAGATAAAAAGCGTCATGATTTTTTTGTGGTTTTCTTTGAATATCTTTTTTCTCAAAAGTATTTTGTTAAGACTTATAGAACAAAAAAACTTTAAAAAGTCAAGAACTTTCATTTGACATTAGGGAAAAGGGGCTTGCCCTTTAAATTAAGGGCCGAAAGGGCTCTAAAGTATTCTAATAATATCTTTTTAATGTGAAATATTTTGTTATACTTTTTAGAAGCAATTATGTTCATCCTAACGTTCTGTACCTATACATGACAGTTGTTTACTCCTTTGTTACGTATTTAGGGATTTTAAGGGGCCAGCAGTCCGAAATTTTGATCTTATATATCTGAAAATGGAGAGAAATTTTGAAAAGCAATGTTGAACAAAAGATGCTCCAAATAATGTCGTTAACAATTTGCAACCATAATTTGTTTGTTATCCGGTCCCGAACAGGAGTTATAGGATCGGCCCTTAAAACGATCTCTTCCAGACATCTCGAGAACGGTACATAATTTCTACATACTTGTTGAACAAAATGTGTTTAAAATGACAAGAGCTTTCTTTTTATATCACGAAAAAGGGGCTGGCTATTCAAATTAGGAGCCGATAGAGTTCTAAAGTCTTTTAATCATAACCTTTAATTGTGAAATATTTTGTAATACATTACGGAAGCAATTATGTTAATCGAAATGTTATGTACCTATACCTGAAAATTGTTTACTCCTATGTTATGTAATAAGGGATTTTAAGGGGTCAACAGTCCGAACTTATCATCAACGTCCCAAAATTAAAAAAAAGCAATTTAAAGGAGCAATATTGAACAAAATACGTTAAAAATGTGGTAAACAATCTGCAACAAAACTTGTCTGTTATCCGTTCCCAGGATCTCTTCCAGATAAATCAAGAACGGTTACAAATAACTTTTTACACAAAATGTATCGAAATCAAAAGACCTCTTATTTGATATGAAATAAAATGTGGCTGGTCCCCAAATTAGGGATCCAACGGGGTGTATAATCCTTCATCCATCGCTCTTTTAGATCACATCTGCATTTCCTGATATGTTTCGTTGATGAAGATAAAAGGCAAAGTCATTTCCTCTTCTAAAAATCGGAAGGAAGACCTCCTCGTTGCTTGCAACGAGATCGTGTCTAGTTACTTTTGTAATCTGGTAAACCAGAAAAGACTCCTTCCTTAATTAATTGATATACATGGAACAAAACTTGTCATAATACTGTATCTGATAAATATATGTCCAACCAATTCTCGCCATTAATGTTACTTTACAGGCAAATCAACTTGATAGCTTACTGTTTATTCCACGGTCTCCTGACGTTGCACATTTTTCTAATAGTAGAAAATATATATTCTCTGGTATATTTTTTTTATGATGAGAAAAATATAAAACATCAGATGCCTGTGCTTAATTGAGAATCAGGATATTTTCCTAACAAAATGACTAGTATGTTTCCAAATTTTTTAAAACCATTAAAAAAAGTCTATGATATATCTGTTTTAAAAATATTGTGTTGTTTAAGTCTTTTTTAGCTCACCTGAGCTGAAAGCTCAAGTGAGCTATTCTGATCACTTTTTGTCCGTCGTCCGTCTGTCCGTCCGTCCGTCTGTCCGTCTGTCTGTCCGTCTGTAAACTTTTTACATTTTGAACTTCTTCTCTAAAACCGCTTATCCAATTTCAACCAAATTTGGCACAAAGCATCCTTATGGGAGGGGGAATATAAATTGCAGAAATAAAAGTCCGATCTGTATTCAAAGCGGAGAAAACCTTGAAACTGTAGAAAAAGGGGGGTGCATTTTTAAAAATCTTCTTCTCAAGAACTACTGATTCCAATTCAACGTAGTTTAGCATAAATTATCCTTATGGGAAGGAAAATATAAATTGCAAAAATTAAGGTCTAATTCTGTTTCAAATCTGAGTTATTACGAAAATAATAATAAAGGAAAGGCGTGTTTCAATCGGATTCGGCATCCGGTAAAATGGGTAGACAAAACTTGGCCTGGGCAAAACAAAAGATAAGCAGTTATTAATCTGCCAATCTCATTAAAATTTCAGGATATTTGATGGACCAGTATATTTGTATTTGCTGTAAATATTGCTGCAAAATAATGCGTATTTGGAATTGACGATTGCCGATCTGCCCCGGCTTTTATTTTGCCACGGCCCGGTTTTGCTTACCCATTTTACCAAGACTCGTATTCCATACTTCTAAAACGAGGTTCTTTGTTTAAAGCAGCCATGACATTATACGAAAAAGGGTCGATCTGACTATGATGAATTTGCTTGTTGTGCAACAGTTCGCGTATGAAGGGAAATTTTTGAAACATGAAAAATATATTGGTGCCGATTTTGTGAAGTAAATTGAGGCTAAATATTTCAATGCGTTGACAGTTTTCACACATGACGTTGATGTTAGCTTGTTCTGATTTTCGTTTCGTTTTCATTATTTATGCTTTGTAACCTGGAAACTGTCGTCGGTATTTCGTGATTTTTACGTATCAAATTAAACAGAGACTTCGGTAAATCAAACAGTTACGTTAACTGTTTACCTGCGCAAATTAAGCAAAATCTGATGTAGGAGTACTGAAATACAATTCATTCTATCGGTAATTCGGCATTATTTTTTGCGTAATGGTAGATTAATGCAATAGGTTTTTGTTGAGATGCTCGGCATTTTCTCTAGTTTATGAAGTTTAAATAGAGTTTGATATCACTTACGGAAATATGTAGGTATATACATGTATATATATGATTCATTTCGAAAAAATAATTTGTGTTCTTTATTTGTTATACATGTAGTGCATGTTTCTTGTGTTTAATTGTTAACAATTTCTATTTACTAACCATTTTTGAGTGTTTGCTTCGAATTATAAGCAAGATACAGAGATTTGCTAACAATTCTATGTTTGCACACAGATCTTAAAAGCTAAAGATTAAATCAAAGTACTGATAGTACTGAAAAGCGCTAACCCAGCTTCTGTATGTATATAACAGATATATGTATATAGCATTTCAGCTTCTGTATACGCACTATATTTCCTCATCACTGCATGACAGTCCCTGCAATGATGTATGTAAGCCCCGTACATTAATTTCACAATAACCCATAAATTAGATTCACAATAGCCTGTGCAGTTATGTGCATAAACCCCTGAAACTGGTTCCCTAACCAGTTTAAATGATGTATACTTTTGCTTATAGGGGGCGGTTATTCGATGCACTGGAAGTTGAAGTCTAACGATAATAAAGGGCTGAGCTATGCTTAGCGCTTTAAAAAGTAAAAAAATTGTCAATATTTATTACGAAAATTTTCAAAATCTGTTATTCCAGAAACCAACTTATTGAATTGTAAACTTAACCTTTTTAGCTCACCTGAGAATGGGGCCAAAATGGGGGGTCGAAGTTTAACAAATGAATATATAGAGTAAATCTTTAGAAATCCTCTTCTCAGAAACTAATCGGCCAGGAAAGCTGAAACTTGTGTGGAAGCATCCTCAGGTAGTGTAGATTCAAAGATGTGAAAATCATGACCCCTGGGGATAGGGTGGGGCCACAATGGAGGGTCGAAGTTTAACATATGAATATAAAAAGGAAATCTTTAAAAATCTTCTTCTCAGAAACTAATTGGCCAGGAAAGCTGACACTTGTGTGGATGCATCCTTATGTAGTGAAGATTCAAATTTGTGAAAATCATGACCCCCGGGGTTAGGTTTGGGCCACAATGGGAGATCGACGTTTTACATAGGAATATACACAGTTAATCTTTAAAAATCTTCTTCTCAGAAACTAATCAGCCAGGAAAGCTGACACTTGTGTGGATGCATCCTCAGGTAGTGTAAATTCAAAGTTGTAAAAATCATGACCCCCGGGGGTAGGGTTGGGCCACAATGGGGGATCGAAGTTTAACATAGGAATATATACAGTAAATCTTTAAAAATCTTCTTCTCAGTAACTAATTCGAATGCAAAGCTTGAACTTGTGTGAAAGCATCCTCAGGTAGTGAAGATTCAAAGTTGTGAAAATCATGACCCCTGGGGGTAGGTTGGGGCCACAATGGGGGATTGAAGTTAAACATATGATTATATACAGTAAATCTTTAAAAATCTTCTTCTCAGAAACTAATTAGCCAGGAAAGCTAAAACTTGTGTGGAAGCATCCTCAGTTAGTGTAGATTCAAATTTGTGAAAAGCATGACCCCTGGGGGTAGGTTTGGGCCACAATGGGAGGTCGATGTTTTACATAGGATTAAACAGAGTTATCTTTAAAAATCTTCTCAGAAACTAATCAGCCAGGAAAGCTGGAACTTGTGTGAAAGCATCCTCAGGTAGTGTAGATTCAAAGTTGTGAAAATAATGATCCCCAGGGGTAGGGTGGGGCCACAATGGGGGGGGGGGGTCAAAGTTTAACAAAGGAATTTATAGGGTAAATCTTTAAAAATCTTCTCAGAAACTAATCAGCCAGATGATTCTTTATAATTGTTAAGACTTTGGCCCCAGGACAATTCTTTGGCCTCACGAGAAGGTTGAGAGTTTACTGTACGTTTATATCCCATATATAAACTATTGTTAGGGATCTTTTTGAGAACTGCAATACTCAACACATGATATGACTATAAAATCATCCTGTTAGAAAAGGGACTAATGATTATAAACATAAGAATATCCAGGGGAAAATGGATTTTATTTATACAGGATTTACATGAATTATTGTATATTGTCCAGATAGTTTGTATTATGACTCCATTGAGCTGATTTTATCATACCTATTGTTCCTCAGGTGAGCGATGTGGCCCATGGGCCTCTTGTCAAATTTTGAAATTGTTATTTATACATAAATGCAAACCTTAAAAAATGTAAATTTATGACAGGGCGATGGCACATGTATATCATACTATAAACATCAATATCTTGTTTAGTATTCAACGAAAATTAATCAAAATTTTACTTCAAATTAGAATTTTGATAAGGAAAATTTTGATGTATCATTTTATACGATACAGCGTCAGTGTGAAACGCGGTGCATAGTGTGACATTACTTTTGGATCAACCCTTGTATTCTATGACTATGCAAACTTTTTAAGTGTCAATAATAAATTCTTAGGAGCTAATAAGAACATTACAGACAAGTGTGGCTGAATTCATTTGTCCCAAGGGGGCCATTATCTGAGCCATGGTTTAGATGGAGCATGTGTGTAGGGAAAATTGATAATCTGTAAAATGGGCAGTGGGTTGTTGGTTATTAGGGCCCCGTTCTGTGGATGCCCTATAGTGATCAGTCTGTCTGTCCATCTGTCCATCCAAGAATGCTTGTCCATTGCATATCTTCTCTCCCCTTGGCCTAATCTGGCCTATACTTCACCCACAGAAAGCCCTTGGGTTAAGGGTGTACAGTGATCTTGAATCATGTTTCTAGGTGTAAGTTTAAGGACATAGCAGAATTATAAATAAAATCTCTGTCCAGAGCATATTTTCTCTCCCCTTGGTCCATTCAAGCTCATACTTCCCTCACAAAGTGACTATGGTCAAAGGGTGCGCAGTGACCTTGAATGAAGGTTGTAGGTCATATTGGACCATGCAAAAATCCTCTTTTTAGAGCAAATATACATATACTTTCCACTTAGCCCTATTTGGTTCATACTTCACATAAACAGAGTTTATGAATAAGTGGTGTGTAGTGACCTAGAACCAATTTTCAAGTTCATATATGAAGGTCATAGCAAAATTATATTTAAAATCCTTGTTCGAAGCACATCTTCTCTTCCTTTGCTCCAATCTGGCTCATGCATCACCCACATGATTCCTTTGATCAAAAGGTATGCAGTGACCTTGAATGATTTTGTAAATCAAGTGTCAAGGTTATATCAGATCAAACAAAAATCCTGTTTTTAGAGCATATAAATACCCTACACTTAGTCTTTTTGGCTAATTCTTTACTTAAACAGAGCTTTTGGGTTAACGGTGTGCAGTGACCTTGAATAAAGTCAATGTGAAGGTCAAAGCAGATCTCTTTATAATCAGTTTTAGCCCATAGATTATTTCCCATTTGGTTAATATGTTCAGATTGGACAAAAATGCATTAATGTAAGGGGTAATAAGATTAAATTAGAACTTCTATGCCAACTGGAAAATTTTGAAGTTATAGGTCAAAGTCAAAGCAAAAGTTATCCTATTGTCCACTATTTAACCGGGGCCCTTTGAGATAGTCAACATCTCAATGTTGTCTACTTTTAATGCATTTATATATAGATCAAAAGTTTCTATCATTTAAAGGAAATAAATTATATCATTGTTAATAAAGAATTTAACTATTTTAAAAAGCTGTTTAAATTTATGAATCAAACAAATTGATGAAGAGACCATGGAATTCAAAACTATTGATATGATTGTAGTGTTTATGGTAATTTTAAATTGTTTGTAATATTAAATTCTCCTTTTTACCTATTTTTACATAGTATGCTAATTATTATGATAATGTTATGGAGTTTATCCAAAAATAGTATCTTGTACAGAAATTTGTTAATGTCTAACGTATGAATTTGCAGTGAAGTTCTGACAATTTTTATATTTAGCCGGGCTCTGCTGAAAGCAGAGTCCTGGCTGTAGGCAGGGAAATCGCCAATGTTACTATAAATAGCAAAACTTCTAAAGTAAACAAAAAACCAAACAGCGTCAAAGCAAAAGCTCTTCTTTAGTTTTTTTTTATTAATAACATGTTTTAAAAACAAGACTATGCATTTTGGACACATACAATACACATGAATTTCATGAACTACTTTCAGTCTTTACTACACAATATGCACAAAGACACACCAAAAGAACCCAACTTTCAGTATTTCACAGGGTTTGACACTAACTTTTTTACTATGGTGGATCGCAGGTCCACTGGTCAAGAATTTTTGGTGGACCTTCACAAATTCTGGTGGACCTTTATTAATGTTGAAATTTTTGTTGAAGTAATTGACTCCATGCTATTCTCATTTATTAAATGCAATTAATTTGAACATAAACATGTGTAATCTTCTACTTTAGTGAATTTATTTCATTTTCCTACATCATCATCATTTTCACTAGCAAGACATATACAGTATTTAAAATATTTTTACAGGGTCACTATTTTTTGTAGGAAGATTTATCTTCTCTCCAAAAGAAAAATATATAGAAAGAAGTTTGGAATTAAATCAGGGTGACTTCATTTTAAAGGCGTTGAGCTAATGCTCGGCAGCCTTCTAGCGATCGTCTGGATTGGCAATCGTCCAAAAATTCACGCTCTGCACCGCCTTTTAAATGCGCATAAAAAATAAGTTCCTTAAAGTATTAAACGTATTACAAGATATTTTTTTTCCATTTATTCAACTAAATTGTGTACAAAAAACCCAACTTTGCCTCCCTGGTGATTGACAACTCATTGCATAAGAATAGATTTGCTTAATCAAGAAATGGCGGATGAATACAATCAGTCCTAAGTGTAAAGATTCACTAAATATTAATTTAGTTTATCGCTTACATTTTAATTGGAGACCGTGCCCGCGATAGAAATAACATTTTAGATGTAAATTTATTTGTTATCGGGCACGGTCTCCAAAATAAATGTAAGCGATAACGTATTTAGTAATTTCGTTGCAAAAAGTAAACTCGATAATGCAGTTGGTTTGGTCGAGCATTTTAGATAGCACGTGTTGTGGATTTGTTTGTAAACAACCATACCATAGGAAATCTTGTTTCAAACGGGAATTGAAATAAATAAATGTATGTTTTATTATTATAATTAGGAACACACTGTTAATGTATTCAAATTATGAACCTGTGAAAGTTGTTCAAAGACTGTTTGAAGCAGAAAGAAACAAATTATTTTTGAACTTTGAAATTTCTTCGATTTTTGCAATTATGATGAGTTATTGTATTAAAAAAGCACCACTACCTATTTTATAAGAAAATATACTGATTACTGATTTTTGTTTTTAAAGCAGCAGAAAACATAATTCATATCCTTTTCTATTCTAAGTCTAATATCATTTGATATGACTATTAGTATACAGAAATTCAAATTATTGGTATCATTCTATATAAAAGAAAAAAATGTCAGCTCGACGCCTTTGTGGCCGTTCCCGCCTTTGATATTTATTAAGTTAACAATGATATTCACAAATTCAAAACTTAAATTTAAAATATTGTTAAATATCTTGGGACAGACTATACTTAAAATACATGTAAATTGGATCACAATGTACTGTAGAAGCATGTCCACAGCAACTAATAAAAAATCAAACTATTAAAAAAAAAAAAAAAAAGCTTGTCTAATTTGAAATTTGATTTACCGGTACTTAGTGTATTTACATCTCTAATAAAGGAAATATCTCATCATTTTGTAAGCTAATTGACAAATAAAAATTGTCTCTTTACTTCAGTGTATTTAGGGGTATTTAGACTGACCCATTTACCACCATTATGTAGAGGATAGCCAACTGGTTAAATTATAATTCTTTTAGATTTTATTTTGTATTAAAAATGTCTTTTTGTTAATCAACTATCATTTTATTGCCAATGAAGTTAATTGACACAATCATGAACTCAGAGGACAGAATAACTTCAACTTCTTTTTATAAGGAAATTCTGGTGAAGTTGCCGCAATAACAAAACTACATTGATTCATTTTTGGTTGTCAATTTCAATGTAAGAATTTGCAATAATAATCTGATTTTAAAAATAAAAGTTTAAAACTTAAGTGGACCGACGGTCCACCAGGTCCTGAACTGTTGGTGGACCTTCCATATGTTTGCTGGACTCGGGCCACCCGTCTACCATTAGTGTTGAACCCTGCTTCAGTACTTTGATTTTCTTTGTTAACTAAATTTTTATTTGCAATTTCAGAAATTTATTTATGTGTCCCAAACCTTTAATATTCAATTCAATTATTTGTCCCATTTGAAATTAGCCTTGCAGGGGTATTAGTCCCATTAGGACATTTCTTGTATATGTTTGTTTACAAAATTGCAGGAATTGGGTCATATAGGTAACATCACAAAAATAAACAGTGAATGAAGAATGATGACTAAAATCAAGATTAAAGTGATAAGCATCCTCTGTACAATGATTTAGGAAGATTTGATATTTTTACAATACTATTTAAAAATTGGATTAAATTTGGGGCAGATATTTGGCCATACCAAATATAGTCCTTTAATATTGTATGCTATTACACTAAATCCCCACTTCTAGAAGTTCTTTTGTAGACATCAGAATGAAGGAGCAGCATTGGAAGCGACCAAGTTCTTTCATTGACCTTTGATTTTATATTTCAGCTCATTTCAGTCGCACTAACGGTTGCCGCCTCTTGACAACAGATCAGTGCAATCAAGTACGAGTGTATTTAGCTCCTGAGTGGCATCTGGAAAAAACAATCTTACATCCTCATAGATTCTTTCAACACATAACACCTATCAAAGTAAGCCTTGTTGGTTAATTTTTTTTTTTATAAAAAGAGTTTTTAGCTCACC
Organism: Magallana gigas; assembly: GCF_963853765.1. Lineage (NCBI taxonomy): Eukaryota > Metazoa > Mollusca > Bivalvia > Ostreida > Ostreidae > Magallana > Magallana gigas. The sequence goes on along the minus strand of NC_088855.1, from coordinate 26,034,077 downwards.
GGAGCTGATAGCTCAAGTGAACTTTTATGATCACTTTTTGTCTGGCATCTGTCTGACTGTATGTCTATCCGTCTGTAAACCTTATACATTTTCAACTTGTTTTCCAGAACCACAGGGCCAATTTCAACTTAACTTGGCACAAAGCATCCCTAGGTGAAGGGGATTCAAGTTTGTTAAAGTGAAAGGCCACGCCCTCTTTTAAAGGGAGATAATTGAGAATTATTAAAAATTTGTGTTATCTTTAAGAATCTTCTTCTCAAAAACCAATTGGCCAGAAAAGCAGTAACTTTAGTGGAAGCATCCTCAAGTAGTGTAGATTCAAGTTTGTTCAAATCATAATCTCTGAGGGTATGGTGGGGCCACAATTGGGGGTTGAATTTTTACATAGGAATATATAGAGAAAAATCTTTTAAAATCTTCTTCTCAAAAACCGATTGGCCAGAAAAACTGTCACTTGTGTGGAAGCATCCTCAGGTAGTATAGATTTAATTTTGTTCAAACCATGATCCCCCGGGTTAGGTTGGGCCTTAAATCTTTAAAAATCAAAATCTAAAAGGATGAAACTATAATGGGGGGGGGGGGGGGGGCGAATTTTTACATAGGAAATAAATTTGATTACTAGTATTCTCAAAAATATCTAGTACATAGTATTACTACTATGCAATCATATTGACATTTGTTGATTCTCAGTTGTTTAGACTTTGTACCTGGATAATTCTTGGGCCACATAAAAGGTTAAAGTTTGGTGTAGATTTATATTTAGCTGATTTTATTATGTCTAGTGTTGCGATGTGGCCTGTGGGCCTCATGTTGAGATGTGATAATTTATGTTTTTGTTCCAAAAGTTTTAAAATTTATGTTAGTTTCATACTTTTAGCTGTGCCTTCCATTGAAATATATACCAATTTATACCAATAAATTTTAATTTTTGTTTTATTTTTGACATTTTGTGCATAGGCAACATGGCATCCCTTGTTGGATTTAGCTGTAATTGGAAGATATCCAGACCCCAACTTTGCTGGTTACCATGAAAATGAACTTCGAACTATTGACATCATTGATGTTGACTCAGAGAAAGTAGTAGCCAGACTTCATGATCCTTCTGCTCCAGGTCTTGTCTGTGTAAGTGTTATCATGGCAGGCTCCTATGGATCTTTTTCCAGAAGTTCAAATTTATTGCAACAGAAAGATAAATAACACAGCTTTATAGAATCATTACAAGATCTTACTGTGCATTTGAGTTCGTAGAATAAATACACATGTACCAAATTTTCATTTACAGTTGACTACAAATACTATTTGTTGTACATATAAACATGAAGATTAATTTTTGTCTGATTGTTTGTAGGTTAATAAATTTAATCCAGCTGGAGATACTTTGCTTTCAGGAATGGGTAAGTAGATTTTATCCATGTGCAATGATATTTCTATGTAATTTTTTCTGAAATCTACTTTGGGAAATAAATTTTTCGATTTATTTAACATATTTATCAGCATGGAATTCAACTTAAAAATTGACTTGTACTTGGGTCTTAATGAAGATTAAATATGAATTGGGTTTTTTTCAGGTGTTAATTTGCTATTATGGAGGAAAAAGGAGGAAGCTGCAAAAATTCAGGAGTCTTTTATGTCAAAGTTAAGTGGAAGGGGTTTGGATCGGAGTTCAAATCAAGGTCAATCAAGGACGGGAAGGTCAGGTCAGTCTCTGAGGGCAAATGACAAATTGAAGAAACAGACAGAAACCTCGGAGAATAAGCAAACCAAAACCAAACTAAAAGTGAAAACTACAAAGGAAAACCAGAAAAAGAAGTGAGAAATTGTGTTCCAACATGTATCAATGTACATGTATATTGTTGTTAGAAAACCAACTGTAGACATTAATTCACTAGACAAAGTACATTATGTATCAATGTACATGTATATTGTTGTTAGAAAACCAACTGTAGACATTAATTCACTAGACAAAGTACATTATTGGGCACGATCAGTTTACAGTATTGTATCTTTTCAAGTTCTATATCTTAGTTTTTTACTTTTCTACCATATATACTAGCCTGTAAATCAGAATATTAAGTGAAAGTTAGGAGGTAGAATAAAGGCATTACATTTGCTCAAGTAATTTTTTTTCTTAGAAAAGAAGTATGAAAAAACTTTGATTTTTGGATCCTATTTCAGTAAAACTTGTCTAATCCGGCGAAGGGTGGTTCTGAAAAATTTGGCTGGATTAGGTAACATCTGGTTTGGAGGACATTGTTGCAAATAAGTTTTAGTAATTAATGCAGTAGGTTTTGATCGTCTATACTCATTTTCAGTTCTTCTGAAATATATTAGACCTCCTTGATCGTGATTATGGTGCTGATTTTCATTTCATATTTTATTTGAGAGAATAAAATGTAATTCTGTAAGTGTAACCAAACAACACACATAACAAACCATATCGACAGCATTACTCCTGCAGTATCCAGAATTACAGCCCGAAAAAAGAAAGAGGTGAAGTATAATATGCAACCCCCATTTTTGATTGGCTGAAAAAATGTGTATTAATTATAACAATACTTTTTTTTTATCTTTTATTAAAATCAGTATCAATATAACGTTTCAACAAGATATCTATTCACAAACCTTACAAATAATCACAAAATCTTGATAAATATTATTTCTTATATAATCAATCTTTCTTAAAACAGTGTTTTGGACATTCAATTTACCTTTCAATACATGAAGAATTTTTTTCTTTGACATTGTTTCATCATCAAATGTACATTTCATCTTATATTTGTATATTGTATATGCAACAAAAGCTATTAAATTGTTAAAAACCAATGTTTTTTCGTTGACTTCATTGTAAAATCCAAGTACCGGTACAATAATTTTCCAAGTAACAGTAAACATAAGATAGGAACCAATTTTTTCCCAAATAGGTTTGACAATTTCACAATTATATAACAAATGTTCTATGTCTTCAAAAGGTACAAAATGGTGATACATCTTTATTCCATTTACTCACATAAACATTTTTATTTAATAGTTTGTAGTTAAATTCTGCTTTTTTCCATATATACCCTTCCTTAATGTTGAATATTCGCTTCCATTTATTTTCTTTGACCGATTTTTGAAATTTATTATCAGTGAATATTAAGTAGTAAAAATTGCTTTTTGTAGATCTTATAGATTTTGTAACATGATTTTTATAAAGAACATGTACATCATTTTTTATATTTACGTACTTTGCATATGAACAATCAGATTTTTGTCTAAAATGTTTGACAGCTCTTTTTAACATAACATATTCACAAATGATATTGTTCTTTTTAACTAATTTGTTTGAAAAATATGTTATACGTTTCCCCAGTTTCATCAAAATTATTTTTAACATATAATATGTATAATTGTATTTTAGAACTATTAAAGGCATTGAATACATTTCGATAAAACTGCGATAGCTTTTTCATTTCGAAAAAATTGGAATTGTTTGGATTACACTCATTGGTTTTAATGATATGAAAGACTGTAATATTGTGTTGTTGCAAAATCTCACTTAGTGTTCTATGTGTAATACTTTCTGGATTTACTATCCTATCTAACCATGATGCTTTAGCAGCGTAAAATTTACTCTCTACATCGATTATCTCGATACCACCTTGTTCATTTTTTCCAATTAACGTGTTTCTCTTTATTCTGTCTTTTTTTCCTACAAAAAATCATATAGGTACTTATTTTAAAACATTTTTTTAATTCAACATCTGGGTTTTTGTGAATATTAGCATTGTATAATGTCTTTGAGATAGCTAAGGTATTTATAATTGTACATTTTCCAAATATTGTAAGATTTCGTCTTTTCCAAACACTTATTTATAACGATACTTAATGATATAAACTGAATGAGTTGCTAGTTTGGATTTATATTCACTGTTTTTCAAATCAAAAGCAACGACAGGAAAATTGATCGACAATTGAGCAATAATTATCCCGCGTAAGGCGGATCGATAAGTGGCGGGATTAATAGAAGATTAGTCTCACTAGTTTTCGGTAGTTGGTTCTTTCATCGTGGCTGGTTTACAGAATAGACAAGATTTCGATTGCACAACATTTTAAAAACATAAAATGATAGGAAAATGTCAAGGAACTGAATTATTTCACCGGATTGGACAACATGTCGGAATGCACAACATCCGGATTTAACAAGTTTTACTTTACATTGCTGATTTTTACTTGTGATCTTGACTTTACAATTATAATTATACCCGCACTTTCTAAAGAAAGTTCGGGTATATTGTTGTTACTCTGTTACCCTGCTCTTACATCTTATAAACCAGCAAACTGAACTCTTGGAGTTTGATTTGGGGTATCATGTTGTTTTGTAAAAAGGTTTCACAAATTCTCTATTAGTCCTGGGGGTCAAATAATTGGTAAAAAATGACGTTTTTTCACAAAAAACCTTCTTCCTCGAACTTTTCCTACATTTTCAACAGTAGACAAATCATCTTTTGGAATATGTTTTAGGGTATCCTATAGATGCGCAATAAGGTTTCGGAATTTTCAATTTTGTCCTGGGGGTCATTTAATGGCTAAAAAATGACGGGTTTTTTTTTACAAAAAAACTGGTTTCAAAAACGTCATTTTTTTTTTGGCAGTAGCCAAATGATCTTCTAGAATATGATTAGGGGTGTCATATTGAGGCGTGATCAGGTTCCAGAATTTTTTTTTTATTAAGGATCAGTGGGCAACAAAAAAATGACGTTTTTTGGCAAAAAAAATATGGTTCCCAGAACTCCTCTTACAACTTTTGGAGTAGCTACGTCATCTCTTGGGATATAATTGGGGCTGTCCTATAGATGTGCAATAAGGTTTTAAAGATTTAAATTTCGACCAGGGAGTCAAATAGTAGCAGAAAATTGACGTTTATCACTAAAAAAACAAACATTGATCCAAGAGCTCCTCTTATGATTTAATGGATAGACAATCATATCTTGGGATACGATAGAGACTGTTCTATAAAATTGCAGTAAGGTTTTCAAAATTTAAATTTCATCCAGGGAGTCAAAAAGTAGCAGAAAATTGACGTTTATCACTTCCAAAAAACATAGATTCTAGAACTCCTTTTATGATTTAATGGATATCTTGGGATATGATAGTAACTGTTCCATAGATGTGCATTACGGTTTTGAAAAATTAAATTTAACCCTGAGGCCCATTACCTACCGGCACATACCTTTTGATGCCCTTTAAGGATCATATATGGTTAAGGGGTGGGGATCTCAACCGTTTATGATTTAATGGATATCTTGGGATATGATAGGAACTGTTCCATAGATGTGCATTACGGTTTTGAAAAATTAAATTTAACCCTGAGGCTCATTACCTACCAGTACATACCTTTTGATGCCCTTTAAGGATCAAGAATATATATGGTTAAGGGGTGGGGATCTCAACCGTTTTCAAGATATTCGTGCACTTCCTGTTCAAGGGGGGTCATGACCACCCCCGGGGCCCATGACCTACATACCGTTTGATGCCCCTTGACTCAAGGAACAAGAATATATATGGTTTAAGGGTGGGGATCTCAACTGTTTTGAAGATATTAAGGGACTTGCTGTTTGATGGGGTCAGGACCACCCACAGGGCCCATAACCTACATAACATTTGATGCCCCTTGACATCAGAAACATGAATATATATGGTTTAGGGGTCATGGTTATAACAGTTTCTGAGATATATGGTAATTTCAAATTCCTAGGGGGTGGGGATGACCCCAGGGGTCAGATCTAATAAACCCTATATATTGCCAGTAACAGTCAATATATGATTATGAATACCCTATATTATTATCTTTGTCCACTTTCGAGTTACCATTTACAATAGAGTCTACGATTCTTCCTACAAGGTTCAATGTTAGACCCCGCACCCTTTTGACAACCCCTCCCCCCTCCCCCGAAAAGTGGTTGTCTAACCCAAAATGAGAAAAATCAAACCAGGGTGCACAACTAGATATGCAGGCCTATCATATCCTAGAGTTTTGTACAATTCTGTTCAGCAATCTCTGAGAAACAAGTTCAGAGTGGGAAAGAAGAAAAAGAAGATGAAGAATAATAATACATGTATTAAGAACCGTACAAAAACAATAAGTCTCCAAATTTCATTCGGGAGACTTAATAATAAAGATTAAATAGAGATAGGATCATCAAACATCAATAATTTAAAGATAATTGACAATTTCTGATTCTAAGGGGGTCAGGATGACCCCTTAGGGTCATGACTTACATGCCATAATGATCTGATGTGCCTGCATGACATAAGGAGGAATAATATCTTTGGATTAAGGTGGGGATCTCAATGGTTTTTATGATATTTGATAATTTCAGGAAGAGCACTTGGGATCATGACCTACATACCATCTTAAATGCCTTGAACAAAGAAACAATAATATAATATGTACATGATATATGATTCAATTTAAGAACCCAGATATAGACCAATCATCTGTTTTGTAATACTTCCTATGTATATATACATGTACATGTATTAGTTTGTGTTTTGTTCTGTACTATTCATGTTCATGACTGTAGTATGGCTTAGTCTTATTTTAAATTACATTAAAAAATTGTCAAATATATTACTTGGAACCCCCACTCCCAAACAAACTTAAATATAAACTGTCCCCCCCCCCCTTCTCCCTTGTCGAATGATCTATTCAAAATATAATTTGGGTGTCTAAAAACTTTTATAAATTGGTAAAAAATGTTATTCTTAAAAAAAATTATATTACACCTTGCATAATTGACAATTAAATGATCTATTGAGATATGATCAGCGGTCATATTTCTACCTTGGGATCAATAAGTAGTATTCATTGACAAGTTAAAATTAATAACAATAATTGATTCAAATTATAAATGTTTATACTCTACATTCACCCCCCCCCCCCCCAATCTAACCTGGTTATGAAGATTCAGTCTTCTTAATATATTCTTACATGTGTACAGTAGCAAATTTTAAATCATTTCTTGATTGCTTTTTCTCTCGTGATTCACATTAACATTTTGGAAATTGCTTAATTCAATTTTTAAGATTTATAAACAAAATGTTATATGCATCACTTCCATGTGTATTCGCCTATTTGGGGCAATTGTAAAGTCTCATAAACAAAGCAGTGACATCATTAGGCTAGGATTTACCCACATGGATCACATGGGGGAGGGGGTTAAAGACAACACCTGTGGGTCATTAATGTACTTAACACCATTTGATGCATCATAATGACATTAGAAGATATTTTGTATTTTCCTGTTTCGTGGGGTCAGAACAGTCCCATAAGGTCATGACCTACATTGTATTTGATGCATTATAATACATTAAGAAAGAAATACTCCTTCCTTCCTATTATAACTCATATAAAAATGATAAGTGTCTACACTTACTTACATGTAATACACAAATTTGATAAGAAATTGTTTATACAGGGTCAATATGGGGTCAACTCAATAGTGCATGCAGTCTGACAAATGAAAAAAAATAACTTTTGCAACTAAAATGACAGAAACTTTACAAATGCGATAGGATAGGTAACGATGATAAGCTTATTTAAATATTAAAAGATGATGATACAGTATGCTGTCAAAGGGAGATCACATTTAGAAAGTGAAAGTAGAACTTATATATGTATGCTGGCATCTCATTATATTGTGCTACTGCTACTACATCTATTATGCTTACCTAAATTGGTGAACATCATAATGATTATCCAATTAAAAAACAATAATGAATTCCTTTAGCTGATCTTAACTAATCCTTTTCTGCATACGGAAAACACAGACATGTATGTATGGGTGTTGCTAAAACGTGGAACGGAAAACGGAACGGAAAGCGGAACGGAATGGAAAATATCATCACGTTTATCGCTTAAAAAGGGTATAGACTGGCCAGAACTTCTTTGTATCTTTTATTTATATCTAATGAATGATTATCAACATGTTGTTATCTTATTAATATTCATATGAATGTCTATCAATTATAGCATTGTATTCATTCGGCTTTAGTTGAGTACGGAAACGGAAAAATCAAATGTATACGAATTGTGAAACATTAACATGATTAAACGAGCAAATAAGCTATAACTTTTTACTTATTTTTAGGCGGAAGCGCCTATTGCAATTGCTTTCATGACCTTCTACGTCATAGGTCAAATTCTTGCCCTTTTTCATGGTAAACTATCGGAAGTTATTTAAACTAAGGGCACACAACTCTATAACACCCCCCCCCCCCACTGTTCGACCCCCGTTTAAACATCGTTTCTGATAATAGAACTGTGGTATGTCTCTAAATTTTTACTTCATCGTTTTTAATTATCCATTGAAAATGCCTATAGCAAAGATAGCAAGTGGTAGATTAACGTTTTTGATAGTACAGGAACGAACGATAACTCTTGCGATGGTATGCGACATAAACAAGGGATAAGCACGGAGTCTGATGCCTGTAGATGAAATTCCGAGGGAAAAAATAGTTCAATTTGAAATTGCGTGTTTATGAGTACAGAAGAAAAAATTGATAGGGTAACAGGTAATGAATGCTTTAAAAAAAAAAAAACAAGGGTGTGTATAAATCTCTTTAAAAAAGATTATTAGAATGATACAATGCCTATAAATTATTTGTAAACATACCAACGTTTCGCGTAGTAATCTCAGACAATACTGCATAACGTTATGCAGTGTAAAATTTTTGTCAACAAACCCACGTTGAGAACAACTGGTGACTGTCCATCTTCGACATACGTAAGGTAAGTTTGGTAATTAATGTGTTATTTCTCATTGTATAAACGTTTGCCTCATCATTTTAGATTTTCATGTTACAATAATCTTGATCGAGGAGCTGGTACATTCTTAATCCGAAATTCCTCTGACTCTAATCCGCTTGTATATTGTGACGTGCGGCTTAGACATGTCACAATATATAAGCGGGGGTTAGAATAAAAGAAATCTCAGATAAGTACATAAATTTTATGAAAGAATTTATATTGTTTGTGTTAGGCATTCATCGATAATTCTGAAATGTCGGTCTTTTGTTATAAATACTGTACAAGGCGAGGCCTACAGGATATCTTTAAAGATTAAAATTTAGCACAATGGAATCGCATATAAAGGAAGATAACATTTCCTTTTTTTAAACCTTTAATATTTTGTGACATCTTTGCAGATCTATATGTTCACATGGTGATTTTATAATATGTTACGAACTGCACTGTATGATATAGGGTTCATTCATTTTGCTTACAAAAAATTACAATATTCAGCTTGGTTTAAAAATGACTCATGAATAATGCAAATGAATTTTCTCAAAAAAATATCTCAAATATAGCTTTTAAGTATCATAAAGGTTGATATAACAAATATTCCAGATAGGCTATTGCAAAGATATTAAATTGAACATTTAAAAAAAATTAATATGATTTATCCTTTTACCTACTGTATTTACTTGTATCTCAGAATTACCTTATCATGACTCTATAATGAAAGTGACTAGTAAAATTTCCTATGGAAATTTCTCTACATCTTAATTTATATGATAATTTTTATGACTGCATTTTTTGTTTTTAGATTTTAAATTTTCAATTCATGAGAACTTGGACTATATACCGGTATATCTTTGATCTACCATGTTCATGATTAATTGCAATTCCAAAAAGACTCATTTATATACCTGACAATGATTATAGATAATAGCCTAACATAAATCTATTTGTTCTATATGTATATGTTCTTTCAGATGAATGTCAAGAAACTGATTAACATTAACTGACAAGAGGAGACAATGAGAGCTCAACATTATTCTTCATATCTGGTGAAGGGGAGAGTTGCTAAATTTGGGTGCACAACTAAATTCAAGCAAAACAAAGAAAAAGACAGATGCTATAAAAATGTGGTGTTGGCTTCCCAGTTCAGCACTTTTACAGAGGGACAAACATTGCACGTTTGCAACTTCTAAATGGAAGCAGGGCATCTGAAATATGCTGGAATCCTCATCTTAATGGCCTTAACGCCATTTTCAAGGTTAGTAAATACAACTAAATTTAAGTACGATATTCCCCGTGGTTTTCTTGTTTAAGTATGAACTAATTATACCCATGCTCGGAAGGAGAGGGGGTATATTGTTTTACCCTTGTGTGTCTGTTTGTCTATAACACAAATTTTGTCAAAATTATCTCAGCATTAATCGCAGATGCTTGAAATTTTAACTCAGTCTTTGTTAAGGCATGCCATTCAGTAGGATTGATTTTTCAAAATATTTGATGTCAACTTCCCATTACATGTAATGTTAACTATGCTTTTTTGTATACACATCAGAGCAGGGGTATCACTAGTGAGCATTGACTCACAGATATCTTGTTGTCATATCTTTAATAATATAGTAAATATTCTTGTACTAAATGCAATTCAAAACTGAAGAATTTTGGAGAAAAAAATTAAACTTTCATTTACAGTTCAATCACTATATTTTCCATTATTGTATGTAATATACCAAAATAACCTTACAATTATTGATAATTCATATCGTGTGATATTCTTGTATATCTCATCCTTTATTTGCAAGATACATGTATACTTTTGAAAATAAATTATGTAATGTAAAACACATATAAATTCAAAATATTTTATAGATTAATTTTTTTTTAAATCCATGTTTTCTTTATTGGAGGTCAAGTATATTGTAATGAAATATTGCTTGATAACATATCCATTATTCATTTTTCATCAACACATTTTAGAATATCAAGACAGTGGTCATTGGTATAATGGATGCAAGACAACACTAGTGAATTGAAATTGTTGTTACTACAAATGACACACTCCAGGATTACACGCTTTCCAAAAAAACCATTACGGCATGCAACCATAAAGGGATTCTTTGAAAGTCTATGTTCTGTAATGGTGGAAGTTCTCTTGAAGATTCCATTAGTATTAAAATAAAAACTTAAAAGGTAAAAGTTCAAATGTCTTCAATACTAGAGACCTGTGATTTGACAGTACAACATGGAGCAATTGTAAAGGACACATAATTTGTACATTATTGAATATCAATATATAGTTATCCATAAATTACTGGGCTTTTACATTGTATTGTAATTCTCAACATTTGCATATTTGATCTTTGTAAAATATGTTTGGTATACAGTACAGTAAGAAAATACATTCTTTCTAAGTTTTAAACATTTGTCAACAAAATATATGAACTGCAATCTGAGGATCAATAAGAGGTCTGCAATTCTCCACATATAAAATGACTTTGAAATCATCCTGTTACTGTTAAACTTGAGAATATATTAAGAAAACATCAAACTCTCTTTATCGAATACCTTTTTTACAACATATTGTCCGGATATTTTGTGTATTATTCTATGAAGCTGATTTCTTAATGGCTATTGCTTCTCAGGTAAGCAAAGTGACACACATACTACTTGATTCTGTAAAATACTGTAATCAAGTGATGTACAAATGTCATTTCTGCATTTTTTGTGAAACATTATTGTAAAGAATAAAATACTACAGTTTCAGAAGTTCAGTTTACTAAATTCTAATACTATAATATTCTTTCATCATTTTGATGTCAAAATGAACATTTTTAATAAGTATCAACTGTTATACGAATGTACTTCACAAAATAAATGTTTTGATGTTTAAATTGCTCTTCTCATTTAATCTTTATTTAAGGCATGACCCAGACTAATCTGGTGCAGTAACAGAGTATTTCCACATTTACTACATGTATATACCTTAATTGACATATTAAAATAGTGTTTTATGTTATCAAACTAATTCTGATTGACAACATTGACAACTTGCAATCATGCTTCCGCCTATCAGTACTTTCATTCTTATATGGTATTGCTGGCATTTCAGCGTAACGTACGCAGTTAGTGAAAGCGTTTTATGCGTGTTTTGAGTATTTTTATATTTCAAATATGATGTACATGTATATACTTACATCAAAATTGAATTTTCGGTGTTCTAGACGATCTTTTATCATGCAGACGATACAGTTTCATTGAGATGGAAGAAAAAAAACCGTAGGACTGACGACATTAAAAATTAAGATACAGTAAACATTAAAATGCCCGGTAATTTGTGAAACTAGTAATTTGTGAAACTAGTATTTTTAGCAATGCAATTTTGTTTACGTTTGCATTACTAAGCAGTTGTTTATTCCAGCAGCTATATACATATGATCCGAAAAGAGAGCTCTAGACGTTGCCTGGTTTGATTTTACGATTATATATTGGGACTATAGTCTGTCCATCCCAAAATATTCATGCAGCACATTTGGACGATTTATAATGGAAAATGTTGACATCTTTTCTCCATTTGGAAGTTACTCAGAAGACCTTGCACAATTTTTCAACACTATCATCCGGGTCTGTTGAAATGCAAAACCCCGTAGACTTCTTTATTTTTAGCCGTGTATTTATACCAGCTGATAAGCTAGAGAGGACGTTTTAAAGAAAGAATAATGAGAATGTTTAATGCTTCTAAAAGAGAATTGCTTGAACCCTGAGGTATATGTAAATATACAGCAAAAAGTGAATCGAGGATATTTTGGGACAGAATATAGTGGTCAATGCATGTACTGTTAATTTTGAGGAAATAAATATTCTTGAATGAATAATTATATATTGCTAATCTTTCAAACAAAATTAAAAAGGTACATAAAGTATATCGTTTTAGCATGATTAACAAATCTATGAGCTAAATAACATTAGATAAGATTTTCTGTTTTCCCTTCCGTTCCGCTTTCCGTTCCGTTTTCCGTTCCGCGTTTTAGCAACACCCATGTATATATACACGTGAACCCATCTAATCGAAGAGCTGGGTAAAACTAGTACCCGCTAATGAGACATGCAGACCTGTGTTGTGTACGTAACTTCAGACAAAGATCATTCATTTGTAACATGCATGTATTTTTATGACCTATTTTCAAATCCACTTGCACTATTTTATCAGGTAAATAACAGCTTTAAGGTGGTGCAGGACACCTGCATATTGCGATGTACATGTATACTTTCTATTGAGATAAACAATAAAATATATTAAATATTGATTAAATATTTACCCCCAAATAATGTTACCTAACATTGAAGTGCAATGGGTTTGAGCGTTTACATGTCTGTAAGAGCATTGGGGTCCAAGGTGTATTTTTGGTAATTTTACAATTGATATAAATGAATTTTCATGGGGAGGGGGGGGGGTCTGGACCCCTCACTCCCACCCCTTCTCTAAATCTGTGCACACGATGATGTTCATGTAGGCACACAGAAGCAAATTTAAAACCGGCAACCGCCACGGGGAGGGGGCATAATTTAATTTTTAATTTTGTTTGTAATAATTATGTAGACCATTATACTTTCTATGACATAAAATGTTAAGATTATTGATTAACTGAAAATTCACTGCAAACAGTTCTACCCCAAATTGCACATAAAGTGCTGCTCATGTCACGATGTGTTTTATCATATGGGAAGGGATCTCATCCTTCAGTTATGAAAATTATAAATTTTAATTGTATTACCGGAGCTTGCATATAGCCTTCATTTTTAATTAAACTGGTACAAAACAGTGTTTTTTAGGGGCAAACACATGGTGTGGATATTACTGTCTAATGACAGCATTTAGTGTTTTTTTTTTACAAAAAAACTGGTTTCAAAAACGTCATTTTTTTTTGGCAGTAGCCAAATGATCTTCTAGAATATGATTGGGGGTGTCATATTGAGGTGTGATCAGGTTCCAGAATTTTTTTTTTTATTAAGGGGATCAGTGGGCAACAAAAAATGACGTTTTTTTGGCAAAAAAAGTATGGTTCCCATAACTCCTCTTACAACTTTTGGAGTAGCTACGTCATCTCTTGGGATATAATTGGGGCTGTCCTAAAGATGTGCAATAAGTTTTTAAAAATTTAAATTTCATCCAGGGAGTCAAATAGTAGCAGAAAATTGACGTTCATCACTTTAAAAAAAACATAGATCCAAGAGCTCCTCTTATGATTTAATGGAAAGACACGTCATAACTTGGGATATGTTAGGGACTGTTCTATAGATGTGCAGTAAGGTTTTAAAAATTTAAATTTCATCTAGGGAGTCAAATAGTAGCAGAAAAATTTACGTTTATCACTTAAAAAAAAACCATAGATCCAAGAGCTCCTCTTATGATTTAATGGATAGACACATCATATCTTGGGATATGATAGGAACTGTTCCATAGATGTGCATTACGGTTTTGAAAAATTAAATTTAACCCTGAGGCCCATTACCTACATACCTTTTGATGCCCTTTAAGGATCAAGAAAATATATGGTTAAGGGATGGGGATCTTAACCGTTTTTGATATATTCGTGCACTTCCTGTTCAAGGGGGGTCATGACCACCCCCGGGGCCCATGACCTACATACCGTTTGATGCATCTTGACACAAGGAACAAGAATATATATGATTTAAGGGTGGGGATCTCAACTGTTTTGAAGATATTAAGGGACTTGCTGTTTGAGGGGGTCAGGACCACCCACAGGGCCCATGACATACATAACATTTGATGCTCCTTGACATCAGAAACATGAATATATATGGTTTAGGGGTCATGGTTATAACAGTTTCTGAGATATATGGTAAATTCAAATTCCTGGGGGGTGGGGATGACCCCCAGGGGTCAGATCTAATAAACCCTATATATTGCCAGTAACAGTCAATATATGATTATGAAAACCCTATATTATTATCTTTGTCCGTTTTCAAGTTACCATTTACAATAGAGTCTACGATTCTACCTACAAGGTTCAATGTTAGACTCCACACCCTTTGACACCCCCCCCCCCCGAAAAGTGGTTGTCTAACCCAAAATGAGAAAAATCAAACCAGGGTGCACAACTAGATATGCAGGCCTATCATATCCTAGAGTTTTGTACTATTCTGTTCAGCCATCTCTGAGAAACAAGTTCAGAGTGGGAAAGAAAAAAAAAGAAGAGGAAGAATAATAATACATGTATTAAGAACCGTACAAAAACAATAAATCTTCAAATTTCATTCGGGAGACTTAATAATAAAGATTAAATAGAGATAGGATCATCAAACATCAATAATTTAAAGATAATTGACAATTTCTGATTCTAAGGGGGTCAGGATGACCCCTTAGGGTCATGACTTACATGCCATAATGATCTGATGCGCCTGCATGACCTAAGGAGGAATAATATCTTTGGATTAAGGTGGGGATCTCAATGGTTTTTATGATATTTGATAATTTCAGGAAGAGCACTTGGGATCATGACCTACATACCATCTTAAATGCCTTGAACAAAGAAACAATAATATAATATGTACATGATATATGATTCAATTTAAGAACCCAGATATAGACCAATCATCTGTTTTGTAATACTTCCTATGTATATATACATGTACATGTATTAGTTTGTGTTTTGTTCTATACTATTCATGTTCATGACTGTAGTATGGCTTAGTCTTATTTTAAATTACATTAAAAAATTGTCAAATATATTACTTGGAACCCCCACTCCCAAACAAACTCAAATATAAACTGTCCCCCCCCCCCTTCTCCCTTGTCGAATGATCTATTAAAATCAAAATATAATTTGGGTGTCTAAAAACTTTTATAAACTGGTAAAAAATGTTATTCTTCAAAAAAATTATATTACACCTTGCATAATTGACAATTAAATGATCTATTGAGATATGATCAGCGGTCATATTTCTACCTTGGGATCAATAAGTAGTATTCATTGACAAGTTAAAATTAATAACAATAATTGATTCAAATTATAAATGTTTATACTCTACATTCACCCCCCCCCCCCCCCAATCTAACCTGGTTATGAAGATTCAGTCTTCTTAATATATTCTTACATGTGTACAGTAGCAAATTTTAAATCATTTCTTGATTGCTTTTTCTCTCGTGATTCACATTAACATTTTGGAAATTGCTTAATTCAATTTTTAAGATTTATAAACAAAATGTTATATGCATCACTTCCATGTGTATTCGCCTATTTGGGGCAATTGTAAAGTCTCATAAACAAAGCAGTGACATCATTAGGCTAGGATTTACCCACATGGATCACATGGGGGAGGGGGTTAAAGACAACACCTGGGGGTCATTAATGTACTTAACACCATTTGATGCATCATAATGACATTAGAAGATATTTTGTATTTTCCTGTTTCGTGGGGTCAGAACAGTCCCATAAGGTCATGACCTACATTGTATTTGATGCATTATAATACATTAAGAAAGAAATACTCCTTCCTTCCTATTATAACTCATATAAAAATGATAAGTGTCTACACTTACTTACATGTAATACACAAATTTAATAAGAAATTGTTTATACAGGGTCAATATGGGGTCAACTCATTAGTGCATGCAGTCTGACAAATGAAAAAAATAACTTTTTCAACTAAAATGACAGAAACTTTGCAAATGCGATAGGATAGGTAACGATGATAAGCTTATTTAAATATTAAAAGATGATGATACAGTATGCTGTCAAAGGGAGATCACATTTAGAAAGTGAAAGTAGAACTTATATATGTATGCTGGCATCTCATTATATTGTGCTACTACTACTACATCTTTTATGCTTACCTAAATTGGTGAACATCATAATGATAATCCAATTAAAAAACAATAATGAATTCCTTTAGCTGATCTTAACTAATCCTTTTCTGCATACGGAAAACACAGACATGTATGTATGGGTGTTGCTAAAACGCGGAACGGAAAACTGAACGGAAAGCGGAACGGAATGGAAAATATCATCACGTTTATCGCTTAAAAAGGGTATAGACTGGCCAGAACTTCTTTGTATCTTTTATTTATATCTAATGAATGATTATCAACATGTTATCTTATTAATATTCATATGAATGTCTATCAATTATAGCATTGTATTCATTCGGCTTTAGTTGAGTACGGAAACGGAAAAATCAAATGTATACGAATTGTGAAACATTAACATGATTAAACGAGCAAATAAGCTATAACTTTTTACTTATTTTTCTTATATGGTATTGCTGGCATTTCAGCGTAACGTACGCAGTTAGTGAAAGCGTTTTATGCGTGTTTTGAGTATTTTTATATTTCAAATATGATGTACATGTATATACTTACATCAAAATTGAATTTTCGGTGTTCTAGACGATCTTTTATCATGCAGACGATACAGTTTCATTGAGATGGAAGAAAAAAAACCGTAGGACTGACGACATTAAAAATTAAGATACAGTAAACATTAAAATGCCCGGTAATTTGTGAAACTAGTAATTTGTGAAACTAGTATTTTTAGCAATGCAATTTTGTTTACGTTTGCATTACTAAGCAGTTGTTTATTCCAGCAGCTATATACATATGATCCGAAAAGAGAGCTCTAGACGTTGCCTGGTTTGATATTACGATTATATATTGGGACTATAGTCTGTCCATCCCAAAATATTCATGCAGCACATTTGGACGATTTATAATGGAAAATGTTGACATCTTTTCTCCATTTGGAAGTTACTCAGAAGACCTTGCACAATTTTTCAACACTATCATCCGGGTCTGTTGAAATGCAAAACCCCGTAGACTTCTTTATTTTTAGCCGTGTATTTATACCAGCTGATAAGCTAGAGAGGACGTTTTAAAGAAAGAATAATGAGAATGTTTAATGCTTCTAAAAGAGAATTGCTTGAACCCTGAGGTATATGTAAATATACAGCAAAAAGTGAATCGAGGATATTTTGGGACAGAATATAGTGGTCAATGCATGTACTGTTAATTTTGAGGAAATAAATATTCTTGAATGAATAATCTAATATTGCTAATCTTTCAAACAAAATTAAAAAGGTACATAAAGTATATCGTTTTAGCATGATTAACAAATCTATGAGCTAAATAACATTAGATAAGATTTTCTGTTTTCCCTTCCGTTCCGCTTTCCGTTCCGTTTTCCGTTCCGCGTTTTAGCAACACCCATGTATATATACACGTGAACCCATCTAATCGAAGAGCTGAGTAAAACTAGTACCCGCTAATGAGACATGCAGACCTGTGTTGTGTACGTAACTTCAGACAAAGATCATTCATTTGTAACATGCATGTATTTTTATGACCTATTTTCAAATCCACTTGCATTATTTCATCAGGTAAATAACAGCTTTAAGGTGGTGCAGGACACCTGCATATTGCGATGTACATGTATACTTTCTATTGAGATAAACAATAAAATATATTAAATATTGATTAAATATTTACCCCCAAATAATGTTACCTAACATTGAAGCGCAATGGGTTTGAGCGTTTACAAGTCTGTAAGAGCATTGGGGTCCAAGGTGTATTTTTGGTAATTTTACAATTGATATAAATGAATTTTCATGGGGAGGGGGGGTGGGGGGGGGGGGGGTCTGGACCCCTCACTCCCACCCCTTCTCTAAATCTGTGCACACGATGATGTTCATGTAGGCACACAGAAGCAAATCTAAAACCGGCAACCGCCACGGGGAGGGGGCATAATTTAATTTTTAATTTTGTTTGTAATAATTATATAGACCATTATACTTTCTATGACAGAAAATGTTAATATTATTGATTAACTGAAAATTTACTGCAAACAGTTCTAACCCAAATTGCACATAAAGTGCTGCTCATGTCACGGTGTGTATTATCATATTTGGGAAGGGATCTCATCCTTCAGTTATGAAAATTATAAATTTTAATTGTATTACCGGAGCTTGCATGTAGCCTTCATTTTTAATTAAACTGGTACAAAAAAGTGTTATTTAGGGGCAAACACATGGTGCGGGTATTACTGTCTAATAACAGCATCTAGTTTTGTATTGTTTTTAAAAGATAAATTTATGAATAAACACGAGCAGCATATTACTTACACCTGAGAGAATAATAGGTGATGAATGACCTAACACAGCACAAGCCAACATCCCCTGTTTCAGGGGCTAACTACAACCTAATCAAAGTATGGAATTTAATAATATCTAATTTTTCAAAAGTGTTTTAAGCAGTTTTTAAGCTATATGTAATAACAAGACGTAACAAATGTCCTCTTGTGATATGTAATGATATGGCTTTAAGTAAATAAATGAACTTGAATATAATGAATCAAATTTCAAAAGAAAACTTTGATTAAAAAAAACAGAAAACTTCTGAGATAATAAAATTTGGTACTGACCAACAAGCATGAACAACAAATCCTGAAAAGTATGTCCAATTTTTCAGTTACACATATAGGGGAATATATATGATACATTCAATGTATTTCAAAATTTTTTAGAAACCAATGTTTAGTTTTATTACCATTTTTAGCTCACCTGAGCTGAAAGCTCAAGTGAGCTTTTGTGATCACTTTTGTCCAGTGTCCGTCCATCTGTAATTTTTTTACATTTTCAACTTCTTCTCCAGAACCAATTTTGATCAAACTTGTCACAAAGCATTATCAGGGATTCAAATTCATTAAAATGAAGTACCACCTCTTCTTTAAAGGGGGGGGGGATAAATAATTAATTAAAAAATTATTAATATTTTTCAAAAATCTTTTTCTCAAAAACCATAAGACCAGAAAAGCTGAAACTTCTGTTGAAGCATCCTCAAGTAGTGTAGATTCAAGTTTGTTCAAATCATGATCCCCGGGGGTAGGTAAGGGCCACAATGGGAGGTCAAATTTTCACATAGAATATATTGAGAAAATAATGTATTGAGAAAAATCTTTATGAAAATCTTCTTCTCATAAACTGTTTGACCAGAAAAGCTAAATCGTGCGTGGTAGTATTCTTAGGTGGTGTAGATTCGAATTTGTTTAAATCATGGTCCCCGGGCTTAGGGTGGGGCCACAATGGGGGTGGGGGTCAAATTTTTACATCTAAGATATTGAAAAAAAAGATCTTCTTCTCAAAAATCATTTGACCAGAATTGCTGAAACTTGTGAAGAAGCATTGTCAGGTAGAGTAGATTCAAATTTGTTCAAATCATGATCCCAGGGGCTAAGGTGAGGCCACAATGGGGGGGGGGGGTTCAAATTTTTACATAGGAATTTATAGAGAAAAATCTTTAGAAATCTTCTCAAGAACCATTTGACCAGGAAAGCTTAATCTTGTGGGGTAGCATTCTCAGGTAGAGTAGATTCAAAGGACCATGTGCGGTATTATGCATTTTTTGCCCTCAAAATTAAAGTTTTATATAGAGCTTTAAAAATAAGGTGGAAGATAGTTGAAATCAAATTGAAAATAAGTGTGTAAAAGGTTTTCACTACAGCGACGTCATAGTGTAGAGATGACGTCATGAAGTTAGTCTTACTTTGTAAAAGTGATGGTTTGTTGCAAAATATGGGTGTTTTCTGACGGTTTTTCGACTGAGAAACATCGAGCGCAGGCTTGCTCAAGTATAATTTTTTAGTATGATGTGTATAATTATATGAATTAAAATTTCTACTTGAGCAGACCTGCACTCTATAATTCCGAATGCAAAAGAAAAGTGACAATATTTTCATTGGTTTGCTTTGCGGCAATTTGGTCATTTATGTGACATCATAGATAAACAGCAAATGAGCAATGGTGACTAAAATCAAGATTAAAATGATAGGCATCCTCTGTAACTATGATTTATAAAGATTTGATTTTTAATTTTTATACAATAGTATTTAAAAATTAGATAAAATTGGGGGCAGATATTTGACCATACCGAATATAGTCCTTTGTTCAAATCATGATCCCAGGGGTTAGGATGGATCCACAATGGGGGGTTGACTCTATACATAGTAATGTATAGAGAAAAATCTTATAAAATTTTCTTCTCAAGAACCATTTGACCAGGAAAGCTGTTACTTGTTTGGAAGCATCCTCAGGTGGTGTAGATTCAACTATAATGTTAAAACCATGATCCCTGGGGGGGGGGGGGGGGGGATGGCAGGGGCCACCATGGGGGATCAAATCTTTACATAAGACTGTAAAGAGTATTATCTTCTTTTCAAAATTCATTCAAGCAGAAAAGTTGTTACTTGAGTTGAGGCATCCTCAGGTTGTATAATATATGGAGAAAAATCTTTAAAAATCAAATAAAAAAGAATGGGACTATAATGGGCAGAGTTGGGGTCAATTACTTTGAAAAGTAATTAATTACTTTCAAATACATTGACATTTTTATCAATTACTTGCAATTACAATTACATTGATTTTTTAAAATGTAATTAATTACTCTCAATTACTTGATTAAATGTAATTAATTACATTTCAAATACTTTTAATTAGTTTAATTTTTATAAATCTTGAGAAAATATACATATATTAACAGCATTAAGATATACAGAGCTTTATGTACGGTTATGTTTTTAAAGGTTGTATAGTTCAGTTCAGATCAGATTTCTTGAAAATTTCTTGAAAAATTTTCTTTAACATTCATTAAGTACCAGTGAGTTCATTTTTATACCCCCGCTCCGAAGGAGAGGGAGTATACTGTTTTACCCTTGTGTGTGTGTCTGTCTGTCTGTCTGTCTGTCTGTCTGTCTGTCCGTCCGTCTGTCCGTCCGTCTGTATACTTTTTACATTTTGAACTTCTTCTCTAAAACTGCTTATCCAATTTCAACCAAATTTGGCACAAAGCATCCTTATGGGAGGGCGAATATAAATTGCAAAAATTAAAGTCTGATCTGTATTCAAAGCGGAGAAAACCTTGAAACTGTAGAAAAAGGGGGGTGTATTTTTAAAAATCTTCTTCTCAAGAACTACCGAGGCAAATTCAACGTAGTTTAGCATAAATTATCCTTATGGGAAGGAAAATATAAATTGCAAAAATTAAGGGGTAATTTTGTTTCAAATCGAAGTTATTACGAAAATAATAATAAAGGAAAGGCGTGTTTCAATCGGGCTCGGCATCTGGTAAAATGGGTAGGCAAGACTTGGCCTGGGCAAAACAAAAGATTGGCAGTTATTAATCTGCCAATCTCATTAAAATTTCAGGATATTTGATGGACTAGTATATTTGTATTCGCTGTAGATATTGCTGCAAAATAATGCCTATTTGGAATTGACGATTGCCGATCTGCCCCGGCATTTATTTTGCCACGGCCCGGGTTTGCATACCCATTTTACCAAGACTCGTATTCCATACTTCTAAAACGAGGTTCTTTGTTTAAAGCAGCCATGATATTAAACGAAAAAGGGTCGATCTGACTATGATGAATTTGCTTGTTGTGCAACAGTTCGCGTATGAAGGGAAGTTTTGAAACATGAAAAATATATTGGTGCCGATTTTGTGAAGTAAATTGAGGCTAAATATTTCAATGCGTTGACAGTTTTCACACATGACTTTGGTGTTAGCTTGTTCTGACTTTCGTTTCGTTTTAATTATTTATGCTTTGTAACCTGGAAACTATCGTCTGTATTTCGTGATTTTTACGTATCAAATCAATCAGAGACTTCGGTAAATCAAACAGTAATTTAACTGTTTACCTGCGCAAATTAAGCAAAATCTGATGTAGGGGTACTGAAATACAATTCATTCTATCGGTAATTCGGCATTATCTTTTGCGTAATGGTAGATTAATGCAATACGTTTTGTTGAGATGCTCGGCATTTTCTCTAGTTTATTCAGTTTAAATAGAGTTTGATATCGCTTACGGAAATATGTAGGTATATCCATGTATATATATATGATTCATTTCGAAAAAATAAATTGTGTTCTTTATTTGTTATACATGTAGTGCATGTTGTTTACAATTTCTATTTACTAACCATATTTGAGTGTTAAGCTTCGAATTATAAGCAAGATACAGAGATTTGCTCACAATTCTATGTTTGTACACAGATCTTAAAAGCTAAAGATTAAAAAAGTGTAAAAAATTGTCAATATTTATTACGAAAATTTTCAAAATCTGTTCTTCCAGAAACCAACTTATTGAATTGTAAACTTAACCTTTTTAGCTCACCTGAGGATGGGGCCACAATGGGGGGTCGAAGTTTAACATTAATATATATGTAGAGTAACTCTTTAGAAATCTTCTTCTCAGAAACTAATCGGCCAGGAAAGCTAAAACTTGTGTGGAAGCATCCTCAGGTAGTGTAGATTCAAAGATGTGAAAATCATGACCCCTGGGGGTAGGGTGGGGCCACAATGGAGGGTCGAAGTTTAACATATGAATATAAAAAGGAATATATAGGGTAAATCTTTAAAAATCTTCTTCTCAGAAACTAATCAGCCAAATGATTCTTTATAATTGTTAAGACTTTGGCCCCAGGACAATTCTTTGGACTCACGAGAAGGTTCAGAGTTTGATGTACGTTTATATCCCATATATAAACTATTGTTAAGGATCTTTTTTAGATCTGCAATACTCAACATATGATATGACTATAAAATCATCCTGTTAGAAAAGGGACTAATGATTATAAACATAAGAATATCCAGGAGGGGAAAATGGATTTTATTTATACAGGATTTACATGAATTATTGTACATTGTCCAGATAGTTTGTATTATGACTCCATTGAGCTGATTTTATCATACCGCTTGTTCCTCAGGTGAGCGATGTGGCCCATGGGCCTCTTGTTATTGAGTATTAATCGGATGGCATCTGACATATAACGGGCCCTAAACATATTAGGGCCGTGTCAGCAATCACAATAATAATTAATACAGTTTCTACACAGCATCAGATGTAAAACAATCATAATAGACCGCGCCTGCTTCATCAAGATAGACATCTTGAAAGGGCCTCGTCTACAACTGCTCAGCGCAAAGCCTTATTGCCAAAACTTTAGAATTGAAATGATCTGAACCGAATAAACCATTTTTATTATTAACTCCATGACAAAATACGTTTTGGTATGGCGCAAATTCTAAAACATCAGTAACATACTCTCTACATTTCATTTTTGCATTGAACAGCAGTGTTCAAAAAGGAGCGGAAGGCCACTTCGGCACAACAAGAGTTCTAATTGCTCTGCAGTGTAATACATGCTTGATCACTCTGCTAACTAAATTAATTGTAGGAACTAACCAATTATTTTCAAAATGCCAAGACTGTGAAAATGCAACAATGAATTAAATCTCAGTAATTTAGCATGTTGAGCGCTAACGAATCGATCCACTGTATGTGGACCCCACATGCCGTCTATGAATTTAAAAAACTCATCAGTAGTTTGCCAATCATCAAAATCAATAACATTTAATTAATCAGCTTTTGTATTGTCCTCTCTAGGAATCCAAACTATGCTTAATGAAATAGCAAATTCGACACACTTCGAGAATATATTTAAAGCTAAACTCTGTAAATGAGGCTTTGTGCTACCTTTTTGAACAATTGTGACACAGTTTTGGTTATCTGTGTGCCATCGTCCTGCTTTTCCTGATAAAGAAGCTGCAAAGTAATTTAATGCTAAATCAATCGCTCTTAACTCTCTCCACGTAGAACTCATCAATGACTCAGATTCTGACCATGTATGGTGTACGATTTTTTCGTCTACTTCAACCGTATATGCTCCTGCTGCAACATTGCTAGCATCTGAAAACACTAACACAAAAGGCATAGATTCTGCAATCAAACGTGTATAATTCATTTTTACCAAGTTATTTGTCCAGAATTCTAACTCTGTTTTCACCAATCTGGAAATGCAAGATTTATTACATAATCCCAATGACCACGGCTCTCTACAGCTAAATAAATATTTCTCGTCGTTAAGCTGCAAACACAACCATAAACAGGCGATAATGAAATAATCTGTCCGGCAAACTTTGCTAGTTCTCGAGCTGTAAAAATAGGAAAAGAATTAATCAGGAAATTCAAAGTCGACTGAACTTCTTCTATTCTTCTGTTCGGAATGAATAAAGAATAACTCTTTGAGTCCCACAGCAAACCAAGCCACTCTATGAACTGCACGGGCTGAAAATTTGACTTTTCTATATTTATCAATAACCCAGCTTGCATTAGAGAATCGTGAACAAAGTTTGAAGCTTTCCGTGTGATTTCATGATTTTTACCGAACCCCGTCTAGATATAAAACAATATCTATGCCATGGGTTCTCCAGTGTTTAACCAATGGCCTTAAGCATTTTGTAAAAATATACGGAGCTGAAGTCAAGCCAAAAACTAAAACGTTGAAACAATAATACTGACCCTTCCAATAAAAAGTTGTTTTCCGCAAATATCGATATGATGGTAACCAGATTTTAAGTCAAATTTGAATAAAAAAAACAATCTTTGTTGAAAAAATTAAAAGCAACATTCCAGTCCTCAAACTTAACTTTTTTCTTATCTACAAATGTGTTTAATTCACGCAAATCTGATATTAGTCTCTTTTTACCTGAACCTTTGTTATGTGCAACACTGAGTGTACTGACAACAAAAGGCTGAAAAGGAACTTTTTATATACAACCGCTTTCCAAAAGATCTTTAATAGATTGTTCTACAACTTCAACATTGTCAAGAGCAGATTTGTTGTTCTTGAAATTCATAGGAGGAGGAGGTCTCTGAAAAGGAACAACGTATCCATTTTTTATAATATCAATAACGAACTCGCTAGCTCCAATACGTTGCCAATACTGGACATTTTTCGCCAGACTGCCTTTGACGCCTTTTTGCTGCAAACAGAGCTATTTTCAAAGTAAGCAAATATGCGTCAAAAACAAGTTTATTTGATTATCCAAAAGCGATTGATTTTGATCAACATACTTCTCTACAGATCTATTTGTTAACGCCAACACTGGGGGCGCTGGACTGGACTGAAGGCGCTGTGCTCTGGGATTTCCAGTGTCCGTATTTTCGGCAATTGTAGCAGATATCGTATGGCGAGGGTTGTCTACGTTGCTTTGTGTAGGGACGAAAGGAACGCTGAAAGGACGTAGGAGCAGGACTGCGATCGTCAAAGGAGTAGAGACAATTGCAGAGGGTTTCTTGTAAGGACAATAGCGCCGTCTCTCTCTAAGGGTGCGGAGTGCACGGTTTTCAGCTTGTCGCATGCGCTTCTCATCGTCCAAGTCAGAGGCGATGTCGTCACTTTCATATTCCCGCACTGTTGTCCAACCGGCCGGAGACTTGTCAGCAATGCGAATGAGTTTGTTTCTCCTAGACAACATTGTTATGATAGAAGAAACAATACTGGCCGATGATGAATCTTTAACAGACAAACGTTTCCGTAATTTCGTCAAGTCACTCAATATTTCTGAATTGAAATTGAACTTCGTGATTAAAGTTAACGGATACTTCTTTCTTGATTTGCTTAGCTAAGGAGTCAAAGTCATTACCAGTGGAAAGCTGGTCCTCCAGGTTCTCAAGTTTGGAATCCAAGTAGGATTTGAACAGGTTAAATGTGTCAGCAATATCCGACGTGGCCTCTGGTCTGTTGGGCGCTGTATTTGAAATTCCTGGTGCCGTAAGAGTGGAGGGATCGTCAAGAATAGAGTCGTCCATAGGCTGGTCTCTAATTTCAGCTAGGAAATCTGTAGTCTGCCTCGACGACATAGAGTTAGATTCTCGTAGTCTGTTGCAAAGTGGCATCGAACTTCGAATAACCAAATTCTACTTTATATGTGTACAAGTCATGCGTAGCACGGAATAATTCACCCTATTCACCCGTAAACAGCCAATCGATATGTAATATCGACACGCCCACTTAATTCAAAACAAACACACGTGTTTTCTGTAACTTTTATAAATATATTTCTCATAAGCCATTTGACCAGAAAAGCTGAAACTTGTATGGAAGCATCATGGTCCCTGGGATAAGGTAGGGCCACAATGGCGGGTCGAATTTTTACATAGGAATATATAGAGTAAATCTTCAAAAATCTTCTTCTCAGAAACTAATCAGCCAGGAAAACTGAAACTTTTGTGCAAGCATCCTCATGTAGTGTAGTACAAATTTGTGAACATCATGACCCCCAGGGGTAGGGTAGGGCCACAATTAGGGGGAGGGTCGAATTTTTACATAGGAGTATATAGTGTGAATCTTTTACAATCTTCTTCTCATGAACCATAAAACCAGGAAAACTGAAACTTGTGTGGAAGCATCCTCAGGTAGTGTAGATTCAAAGTTGTGAAAATCATGACCCCCGGGGGTAAGATGGGGCCATAATGGGGGGGTCGAAATTTTACATAGGAATATACAGAGTAAATCTTTAATAATCTTTTTCTCAGAAACTAATCAGCCAGCAAAGCTGAAACTTGTGTGAAAGCATCCTCAGGTAATGTAGATTCAAAGTTGTGGAAATCATGACCCCCGGGGGTAAGGTGGGGCCACAATGGGGGGTCGAAGTTTTACATAGGAATTGAAGAGTAAATCTTTAAAAAATCTTCTTCTCAGAAACTAATCAGCCAGCAAAGCTGAAACTCGTGTGAAAGCATCTTCAGGTAGTGTAGGATGGGGCCACAATGGGGGGGGGTCAAAGTTTAACAAAGGAATATATAGGGTAAATCTTTAAAAATCTTCTTCTCAGAAACTAATCAGACAGATGATTCTTTATAATTGTTAAGACTTTGGCCCCAGGACAATTCTTTGGTCTCACAAGAAGGTTCAAAGTTTGATGTAGGTTTATATCCCATATATAAACTATTGTTAAGGATCTTTTTGAGAACTGCAATACTCAACATATGATATGACTATAAATATGATAATAAATGCCCTTTTTCCATATCACAACCTGTATCAGCCCTCGACCAATATCATCCCTCGGGCCTTCGGCCCTCGGGCTGATATTGGAGTCTTGTTTTTTTTTAACAGTTTGTTGTTTGTGAAAAGAAAGTGAGCGCACAAGATTGTAAATTTGCAGGAATCCTCGACACGAATTAATTGGGATTTAAATGTCTATAACCTCGAAAGGCTATGTACAGGTTTCAACAAAAATATATTATGTTGAGAGTCGAAGTGCATGGCTATTCCGGTTATTAAAAATCTCACAAGCTCTCAAAAAATGGCAATGAGAGGTAAACCGATAACTAGTTACATGTATATTGGAAATGTTAATGCAAACATATTTTAATGAGGTTATATTGTGTTTATCCTAAAAAACTAGTAATAAGAAAAAAAAAATACTGTTTATACAGCAGATCTAGAAATCATAAACGACAAATTAAAATATACCGGTAAATTATAATTCAACATTATGTTATAATAACAAACATTTAAAACAAAAAAAAGTTTAATTTTTTTTAAAAAGACCACCAGTTGGATTTGATCCCAAAAAACTGCATGTTTGTATTCACTAAACCAGGACGAAACCACTGAGCCATGCGAGACATTATGCTCTATAAAGTACTGTTTGAAACAACATTGTCATATCAATGGAGTTTGTTTTTTATCCTTCAAAAAATAATTTGAAAAAGTACATAATTAGTCATCTCTGGGTCATCTCTCCATCTTTTTTTAAAAAGCGACATTTTTAATGTTGAAATATGTTATCTTTACACGTTTCAAATTTGTGGAGAGAAGACCCAGAGATAACAAAATCATTTAAAAACAGTTGTAAATAAGTAGTATTTTGCATGAATTGCATCGTGTTGCTATATTTAGACCCATATTATGATAAAACCTTTTGCATTTCAAATATTTTTCCACTCATTCCACATCCAATAGAAACCAAATAACGGTTATAAATCGAAAAATATTCAAAATTAATTGATGAAATTTTCACCCTCCTTGTGTGCCCAGATTCCTGCCGAATGTACATCTTAAGTGCCCACTTTCTTTGTTGACAAATATGCCGGGAAGACATTGTTGTGTCAATGGTTGCTACAATGGTGACAACAAGTTCAAAAAAATGGAGATCACAATTATGTGTCATACATTCCTGTAATTTTGGAACTGGGAGATGTACATGTGATCCTCCCATCAAATTATTAACATTTCCCACAGAATCCCGAGACAAATATGCCCGAAATATCTGGATTAGAAACATAAACCGTCAAAGTCAAAGTGGAGAACTTTGGCTCCAAATAACGATTCCAGAATATGTTCTTATAATTTTGTGGATCTTGGACCTACCCCAAAGAATCCTTACCCAACACTGCATATGGGACACATGGACAGAGTTGTTGTTGGGAGGCAGCCACCAAAGGACAGATGTTTAGAAATCCCTACAAACAATGTTAAAAGTCATTTGATTGACCATGATTATTTGGAATACTGTGATACATGTTTGTACAAGGAAGAAGAGATAAGGAAGTTTAAAGATCAAATAAGATGTCTCACTTTAGAGTTAAATGATCTTAAAAAGAAAACTTCAGTCAGTGTTCAATATCAGCTCAAATTGCGTGACATGATGAGTTTGTTGGTCAATGATAGGAAAGTAAAATTCTCTACAGGAATCCCTATCAAGTCTGCTTTTAATGCAGTCTACAATGCAATACAACCATCTCTTAAAAATGTTAGATATTGGAAGGGACCATCCTATCATTGCACTACTCTTAACCATAAAAAAATTCAGAAAAATAGGGCTTGTAGAAAATTAAATCCAAAGGAGGAAATGCTTCTTACATTCATGAAAATCAGACTTGGTCTTTAAGACGAGGATCTTGCTGACAGATTTAAGATATCTCTATCATATGTGTCAAGAATGTTCACAACATGGGTGAAATTGTTGAAAAGGTATCTGAGCTATTTAGTATTCAATGCTCAAAAATTAACCTACCCCCTTCTTTCAGAACTACCAAATACTCACAAGTAAGGCACATTATTGATTGTTCGGAGGTATTTATAATAGAAAACCCCCAAAATTTAGTGTACCAAGACCAGTGTTGGAGCGATTACAAACATCATCACACTGCAAAAATTTTATTAAGCATAAACCCATCAGGTATGATAAACTTTGTTTCAGAATGCTTGGGTGGGAGGACCAGTGATAAGCATATCACACATCACTCAGGGTTTATGGATCTTATAGAGCCTTTTGATTGTATTATGGCCGACAAAGGTTTAGTAATCTAATGCAAGATTTCACCCTTCTTCATGCTACTCTATTGACCCCCCCCCCCCCCCCCCCCCCGGCAAACATGGCGTCAGTCAAATGCCAGCTAATGATGTTAAAAAACAAAAAAAATGCTAATAGAAGGATTTTTGTAGAGCAGGCTATTAGAAGAATGAAGTACTTTCGCATACTGAAGTTTGAAATTCCCCTTACATTGTGCCAACACCTTGAGGATATTGTAAGAATAGTTAGTGGGGTGTGTAACATGTATCCACCTCTTCCAAAGTACCGAGAAAACTTACAATAGCTTTTGCCCGAGTAGTCTATCCCTATATTGTCTGGTACTAATAAATCTTCAGTATATTTCCTTTTGGCATTTTGTTATAACATGTTATGAAATGCATTTAATATTCAAAGAGAATGTAAATTAAATTATATGAAATAAAATGAAAAGAAAATGTAAACAATTTATTATTTTCCAAGTCATGCAATGAAATATAGTACATACAATGAACATACAATGAACATACTATGAACATTAATGGTAACAATTAGAATATATATGATATACATAAAATGTACATGTTCATATATAAGTACCGGGTATACCATTTTACAACAATTTTTATTTTCTTCAGATCATTTATTGAGAGAAGCTTAAGAAGAAGAAGATTGAATGCATTTTTTTACAATGCCATGATGTCAAACTTTTGACATATTTGTCAGTTATTCCAACGCAATGAAAATGATACCAAAGTTTGCACACATCACAATATATGCTACGCTCTTTAAGCTTGGTCACTTCATTCATAACAACCATATTACATTCAGGACAAAAATATGTCTCCCCTTCTACATGTACCTTGTTGTCAATTTCCATTGGGTCCGGTGTATGGACATTTAAACTTTCTTGGGTCAAAAGATGTTGCAAAGACTTAGAATGAATCTCTGGTAAAACAAATGAATGATAGAAAAATTCAATGTTGGGTGACATTTCTGAATAAAAATGCTGGTCAAACACAATATTTTCATAAAATGGTACATTGCATGTTTATATGTACAGTATACACCATTTTCTCTTTGTAAGTTCAATCTGGCCCTGAATTTGACCATAATATGCCCCGTGTTTCAATGTAAGTGATTCAGTGTTTTGTAAACAACTTGGCAAATTACATTTGCAAAAAGAAAAATATGTAGAACATTTTGGAATGAGAGGACATTTAAATTCTACTAAACCCTCACCACAGCAAGAACATGATACCAATAAATCAGGGAAGCTGCTAAATAGGGGTGATCTACATCTAAAAATATACCACATTCATCAAATGATACATCTCTGTTTTTTTCTGTACATTTTCATAAACTCAATTTTAGCAATTGGTTCCATTTCTCGTCCATACTTTAAAGACATCACATTCGGATTAACATTTTTATATCCCATTATACGTGAAAGCAAACTTAAGGCTTTATGTCACAGTGTGTAGCGTTTCTCTTATAATTTTCCACTTTTGTATGGACAGTATAGAAATTTGATGCCGTAATCCGTCCTTTCCTCATTTCTGTCCAATGGGGGTTGGATGATTGACCCATTGGTGAGGTTGTTAATGGCTTGAACCTCAGTCTCTGTGAAATGGTCTACATTGTTTTTAACCATATTGTCAATATAATAGTTTGAAACATCAAAAACCATAACATCAGCTGTTTCTTTCTGATTCACTGGTACAGGTAACTGTGTGGTATCCTGGTCATCAGTAGTGTGCACTCCTATCATAAAAAGAAGAATATTAACCAAAAGAAGACCCAAGAACAAAATATTTCATTAGTGATAAATAACAGAAGTTTTTTTCTTTTTTGTTTCTTTAGACCTTTTTATCTAATTTAAAATCATTCAAGTTCCAGTTGCCCTCTATTTGTTAGATTAAGAATCAAGAAATATAAAATAATTATAAATGTAATAAAATTCCTAATTTAATATACCTTTGAATACACATGCATTTGGAATAGCATCCTTCAGAGAGGCTAAAAGAGTTTTCTGAATGCAAGCCCCGGTGTCATTGTTTGCTTCAGGCATTACATCATAGTCAGCCTTACTCTTTCCAACAAGTGGTCTGGTTGGAGCAGGCTGGAGTTTCTTTTCAGATGGTTTTACCCATATGCATGTGCCTGAGGTGCAAGATGTAAGGCCTAATTTGGTTGCAGATTCAATGCGGAAAAGTAGACCTGCCACATGGTTGCAAGTTTGTCCCAACCTGAAATATGTTTAAATTAGCAGAGTAACATTCAGTATATTAAGTCTTTAAACTATTACATATAATCAGCTATAAACTCTTTTAGTTAATAAAATTTGAAATATTTTTTTTTTACAAAAAGTTTCAAAGGAATGCTACAGCTATATTTTGAGACATATCAGGTTTTTTTTTCATATGTTCTGGTGTCTCATAATATCGATATATAATATATCTCGGATATAATGGAACCCACATAAGAAGAGAGTAAATTTAGGTGTAAATACAAGTAATTTCAAGTTGAAATAATCACTATAGTATAAAGATCTCTTTAAAGAATTTGACTAAAAAAGGTTTAAAATTATATAATTATTACTAACCCTGATGTGCAGGAGCAGTATGCACTTAAAACATGTCCTGTGGCTTTCTGTAAACAGACCCAGGCACTGTGAGTCGCTGCATTTAAACTCTGTGATGGAGTACATCTGGCACGCAGAAAACAGTAGGGAGATGAAGTAGATATTGGATGATAAAACACCTCCTTCAGCCACTCTGATGTATAGTACTCATATGCTTTACCGATCTTATATTGGTTCAAATACAGCTGAGCCTTCTCCTCGCTTTCGTATTTCATTAGAAAAGTGGTCACATCGATAATAAACACTGGTGGCCAATGGGACATTCCTTGTGTTTCGTCCTCCCATTTGTCGAATATTAAGCATAGGCGTCGGACGGGGGGGGGGGGGGGGGGGGGGCTTAGCCCCTCAGCTATGTTAAGGGCGTCCATAAAAAAATAGCGATATTTATCACATAAAATGTTAGCCTTTGAACAATCTGTGCATTCTACTCCAAAAAATTGTTAAACAAAGTGATATTTTATCGATTATACAAATTAAATAATTTGTTATCGCATGAGCAATTTTTAAGTCTCTTGGGAATACCCTGTCTCGTGATACTGCTAAAAATAGATGAACCAGGAATAATACGAACAAATGCAAAGTGCAAGGGCATAACATAAACAAATATAGTTATTTCTGTTTCTAACTTGTAAAATGAACCTTCAAAATTTCGAAAAGTGCTGGGAGCTTAAAATATTCAAGTAAGAACAATTATTAAATTCAATGTAAACAGTCTATGAACAGCAATTTACTGGGATTTCCCGCAATTAACGTTTATTTATATGAAATGCGTAGCGACTTCATACAGCTCCCAGCACTTTTTGATATAATGGGGATACAGTGGTAAGACATGAAAATGTTCAATATATTTGATCAAGTGTATGCCCTTGCACTACTGCATTTTATCTGACCCATTTCACTTTCAGCGTCATTTGCGTGAAATTCAAACGCAACACTGACTAAGATCATGATTTTAATTTTCATTCTTAAAATAGTTTAACGCTGTAAATTTCGCTAAAATAATGTTAAAGTGTTGTTTCTGTTCACACCAATCATCATTACAAAATTGTTGAAATTGGAAAAAAATAATTTCATCAGTTGCCTTTATTTGGGGGGTGGGGGGGGGGGGGGAGGGGGGGGGGTGTAAGTGTTGAGTTTGTAATTTACACATTTATGTTTCATAATAATTTATCTTACTACGCTGGTGAATAAATTCTTTTAATGTATAATCAGGTTTACTTGTAATCATAATTGATATTTTAGTACTAATTTAAAAAAGCAAGAAGAAACAATATAGCAACAACGTTAGTCCTTTTCACTGGAATACGCATGCTCGACTCCATTGTAGGGGATTCTGGGAATACTGTTCTACTGTAGATAAACTATACTATTTGAATTTCGTTTTATAATCTTCACTTGAAGTTTTGTGTGTTTATTGTAAATGTAAAAAACCCTAACAGTAGCTTAGGTTTTATAATGCAAAGTTATTTTAGATACAATGTATTATAATAAATAGCTAGCTTTATCTTAAAATTCCTTCAAGCTCGAAAAACAACCCCGGATATGTTTTCCGAGCTTGTCGGAAAGGCCCGAGAAGATACGATTGCTGCATGACAGTACCAATGGTTCTTCGAAATTGAAATTACAGTAGATACATAATGATTAAGGCACAGTCAATGAGCTATGTCATTGCCGATAGAATCACTCTAGATTCACAATTCTAAATTGAGACCCCACTCCAGCACAATTCCAGTACACCACTGTGCCTTCTTATTTTATAATTAATCTATTCAGAAATATAAACCAATGTTTTAGAAATCTGCTTCTGTGTTTTATGATGAGTACAGCGCTAGCTCACCAATCTTTTTAAAAGATAAGCTTGTAAGATGTTAGATTGACACTGTAAATATAAAGTTGAGGTTTAAACCAAACTCAATTAATCTGTGTGTGTAAATTCGATGAAAAATACTAAAGTTATCTTTCTTCTGAATAGATTTCTTCTGATTCCGTTCCGTTCCGCAAAATACCATTACCCGTGTGGATATTGGTATTTAACGGAACGGAACGGAATCTTTCAAACTTTTTAAATAAAGGAAAATATCATAACAACTACTCGCCGTTCCTTGAATTTTTTTTATCAGATTCTTTAAAGATGAATGAGTCAAGCTATCAAATCATTTCAGTCATCTTGTGTATTTGCTGATTATTAATGTCAGCGTTTGTGTGCGTGTTGTATACAACAACAACTCTTTTTTTCATTTTTTTTTATCTATTTCATATGATTGTCACAGCATAACTAACTAGTTGGTTTCATTAGCTAGCAAAAAAGCAATGCTTATATCAAGTAGAATTCATATTATACCAAGATCATTCGCAGCGCAGGGATAATATCGATAAAAATACTTGATAGTCTTATTTGAAATAAATTTGAATGAATGATGAGATAACAAATGTTGTTACCATACTTATAAATAATTTTCTTATGATTCCGTTCCGTTCCGCAAAATACCAATACCCGTGTGGATATTGGTATTTAACGGAACGGAATGAAATCTGTTAAATTTTTTGAAATATGAAATACATCATAACAACTACCTATTTCTATGTTCTTTTGGGATAAATGAAGCAAACAAACAAATCATGATCATTTCATCAATTCATCGTGTCTTAAAAATGACCGAGTACATTGCGTGCAAATGCAGGCGCCTTTCTTTTCATCATAAAACGTGTGTACATGGAATTCATTTTTAATCTAATTTCGCAATCGGTTGTTAATTTCTATCTCGGTAATTTTACGTATACATCCCTACGAAAATGGCAATCCCATTCAAAAGGATATACCTGTCCCACGTGATTGCTTTCATCACTTTTTAATGATTTTTAATAAAAATACACATATCTTTGAAAGAAATACAGTTGAAATCGATAAAAGGGAATATATCGAATATATCTTCATGGAACAATTATCATTTTTCACTCATAAAATTTCCCAAGAACGAATAAAACGTACGGAGATTGATAATGGGAAATGTTTACATCATTTCACCATTCGAAACTCACTCGGAATACCTCGCGCAATTTTTCAACGCAATCATCCGGGCTTATTAATGGCTGATGCAATGCAAAATCCCCGTAGACTTTCTAATTTTGGATTTGTATTGAAACCTGAAGCGGTAGAGGGGGCGTTTCAAAACAGATAATCTGGACATTTTTCAAATTAGTGGATGAACGTACATGTAGTTTGAGCACAAAGGTATTTAGGATTATCAAAATATCAAGCAAAAAGTGGTGGAAGCAAAAACTCGGGACAGAGTTATAAATGTTTATATATTCTGTGAACGATATTAAAACGATATTAAACGTAAACGATATTAATTAAGATTATTAATAGGGCGACCTTCCTAAAAAAAAAAAAAGAGTTAGAAGGTAACATGTTGTTGAAATATTACTCTAGATCTCTCAAGAGAGACAGAGAGAGTTAAGTATCGAATAAAAATCAATTTATGTTAACATGTAAAGAACAGTCAAAATAATCTACCACCTAGAAAAACACTTGATTTCACTTGATCTCGATCTTAACACTAGTTGTCATGAGAACATTTAATCTTTTAGAATGATTTATTCTACATACAAAATTATGTATGCATTTTACGTTCCACTTAATTAACTTTAAAGATTTTGAATTATTTTCTAAAGGAACCCGACATGAATGAAATTAGTAAATGACAAAGTTCTAAAAATGAAAATACAATTTTTCGTGTTATAACAATTAAATGGCAAAAGGTTTTTATTTGTTTTAAAGGTGATAACTGATATACAATGTAAGCACATGTAAATAATTGTTTAAACAATAAAATGCTTTCTTTGGTGATTCATGCGGGATATGAAGGTGGCTACATTGCAGAAAGAATAAATAAATTTTTACTGCAATGATCACTACCTTCATAACCCGCATGAATCATCTAAGAAAGCATTTTACTGTCTAAATTTTATATCTTCCTTTTAAAAAAATAAAAAATTGATTGTAAAAAGTGTCATATTGTAAATTTTGAATTTAACGGGTGGCAGTAAATACAAAATTTACAACATATTGTAAAAGTAAAATCCACTAAATTACTGTTAATGTACATCTATAAGTTAGTTTAAAGAAACGGCCAAATCAATTTGAGTCTGACATCATTATGATAATTTCGTGCAGTCTGTGATTTCTCTTAGGTCGCTGTAGGTTTTGACCAATCCATAAACGGAGCGTGTATATTTAAGTCCTGTCAGTTTCAGTCGATGTAGGTTCGGCCAATCGATAAACGAGGCGCGTAAATCTCAGTCTGGTTGTTTCTATAAAGCTATGAATTAACTTTACGTTTCCGTAAGAAATAGAAGTAATAAATGTATATATATATATGAAAATGAATGTTCTGGAAATTGTGACGCATTTAAAACATTAGCATTACACTTAAAACTGTATGTTGGTAAAAGATTGACAGGGATCAATTCATATAACATTTTCAAAACCATAATTTTTTATCTGTGAAACAGAATATGATGGTATCATGCAAGAATTCTACTCTGGCAAATTGTTTGGATCACCATGTCACATAAAAATCACGGCTCACATTTTTTTGTTAATATTTTTTCACTGTATTCGGCAAATACTTGTATGACAAAGAACTATATTTTGAGATTTCTAGTTAGAAAATAGACGTAAATATTGTGATTAAGTGATAAGTGAAATGCATTTTTCTGTGCTGTAAATTACATTTGTTTGGGTGGGCGGGGCATGACACCAAACAGCAGAATATACGAGCACGCACATGTAATTATGGCGTCACTTACGTAAAATGACGCCATTTTAAATCGCTTCGTGTGTCTATTTGTTTCATCAATTATTATTCTAACCTGATTTTCAGTGCAAACTATTTCATTTTTAGAGTAGTTGATCTTTATTTCATTTATTCAATACTGCTATGAGCAAGAACTCGTTCGTATCATAAACACAGCATTCATGTAACATGGAATCATTTGTGTCGCAAAAATATTACATGTAGGACATATGTACATATAATATTTTTTTATTGTTAATTTATGAAAAAAAAATATATAATCCACAAAAATTGCATTATATGATATTTTAAATGTGCAAAACTTTCATTACTGTTATCTTTAGAGCCATAAAAGATATATAAAATATCGGCCCAAAATCGGCCCCGTGGCACTCTACGCAACTGTGTGATCGGCCCAGAATCGGCCCTGTGGCACAGAAGTGGTTAAACATAATCTGAGGGATAACATTATTTCCAACATGTGGATATTGGTATTTAACGGAACAGAATCTTTCAAACTTTTTAAATAATGGAAAATATCATAACAACTACTCGCCGTTCCTTGACTTTTTTAATCAGATTCTTTAGAGATGAATGAAGCATGCTTTCAAATCAATTCAGTCATCTTGTATATGTGCTGATTATTAAATTCAGTGTTTGTGTGCGTGTTGTATACAACAACAACTCTTATTTTATTGTTTTATCCATTTTATATCATTGTCACGGCAGAAAAAACTAGTTGGTTAATGAAGCTAGCAGATACGTCAAGTAAAGTCACGTGATCAAATCTGATTTGATCACGAACCAACCCGTATCTATATCCCGATAGACATCCAAAAATGATACCTTATTTCTTATATTTACATTTGATGACACTAACAATGCTCCATACTTTCTCTTTTGTGATGACCTAGAAAGCCGCTTCGATTAAAATGACGTAACAAAAAATAGTGCAACAATGTTGCAAGCATTTGATTATTGTGATAAATGAATATGACACTACTTTTGAGGAGACAACACTTTTTTATCATTAAAAAGGGAAACAGAAAAGAAAATTCACTTGTACAATTGAAAAAACTGATTGAAGCTTGGCGGAATAGTACCACCTGTGTTGAAGTCGCAGAGCGGTTAGAAATTTAAAGACAAGCGATTGAAAGTTGAGTTAGAGTATACTTAGGCATTTTCAGGGGGAAATCTATCGCAGAATCAGATTCAAGAGCATAATGATTTCCTCCGACATTATAGGCCTAGAGGAAAGGGATTTTAACTTCGATGATCTTTTTACGGAACAAATCGTACAGAAAACACAAGGAGTTAAATTTGACCGTGATCCGTGAATGTACTACACAAGAAAGGTCTGTAATATTGCGTTTGCAATTTTGACCGAGGCTTGTGATAAAATCAGAAATGAATTTTAACTGAATTAACTCCTTTGACAAATTACGATTGTAATTTTCAAGAACGCCTCGTTACGATGTCGAACCATAAACATTCTGTTTACATGCCTAACGTGTTATCTAGGCCTAACATGAATCATTTATCCCCACACTTAATGTTATATTTTTTATGAGAATGAATGAATTAAACTTCGTATAACAAAATACAAATACGTTTATTTTTTATGCCTAAATTATGTTTTCATTACGATATCTAATATGTGTGTTTCAGCACAAGTCGATTAGTTTGTGTACATTGAAAAAGTAGTGACCTATATTATTCATGCGCTACTTTGACCTCTTGACCCATAATGATGTTATGCAGAAATAACAGCGGATTGCTCAAACAGTGTTATATAAGGGAAAACATTTGCAAGTGTAAATATTATAGTCTGTCCCAAGATATCTTGGATTCACACTTTGCTTAATTGCTTGATATTTATAAATACCTCAGGGTTCAAACGATGTTCATTCAAAAGTATAAAAAATTTCCAAGATTTCTCAGTCGAAACGCCCCTGTTAGCGTATCAGGTTTCAATACAATGCTAAAAAATGTGATGTCTACGGAGATTTTGTATTGAAGCAAGCCCGGATGATAACGTTGAAAAATTGCGCGATGTATTCCGAGTGTATTCCGAATGGAGTAAAGATGTAAACATTCCCCATATTATAAATCTCCGTAAGGAATCTGTTTTCGTTCCTGTGAATTTTTCTGAGTGACATTTGATAATGTGTCAATAAAATTATCTTGGAAATTATCCCTTTCAATTATTACAAGTGCACTTCTTTCACAGGTATGTGTATTTTTTTTAAAAATCGTACAAATGTGCTGCATAAATATCTTGGCAATTTTTTTTTTTTTGTATATTTTTTTTTATTTTGACATTTTCAATTCACAATTGCATATAAACATGTCATTGGTATAATAGCAAGTGAAATTACAATTTAAAAAATTCTCATTAGCTAGTGCCTAATATATATATATATAGAAATATATATGCATATAAGTATACAATTATAGTCTGTCCCAAGATATTTTTGCCGCATATTTTCTTAAATTATTCAATATTTATAAATACCTCTTGGTTCAGACGATGTTCATTCAAAAGTATGAAAAAATCCCAAGATTTCCCCTTTGAAACGCCCCCTCTAGCTTGTCTGGTATCAGTACACGGCTAAAAATAAAAAGTCTACGAGGTTTTTCCATTGCCAAGGAGATGAAGACGCCCGGATAATAACGTTGAAAAATTGCGCGAGGTGTCCCGAGTATTTCCGAATGGAGAAAAGATGTCAACATTCCCCATTATAAATCTCCGTAGGAAATCTGTTTTCGTTCCTGTGAATTTTTACGAGGGAAAAATGATAATGTGTGAATGAAGTTATCTTGGGAATTTTCCCTTTCATCGATTTTAATTGCACTTCAGTCACAGGTATGTGTATTTTTATTAAAAATCGTTCAAATATGCAGCATAAATATCTTGGGACAGACTATAGTGAAAGTTATAGGGAAGAAAGTTCAGAAAGAAAGACTGATAGTATTATGTACAGAAACATTGTATTGGAGCACTTAGATAAGTAAAATTGTCAATCTATTGACATACATAAATTTATCAAAGTCGATTTTTCATTGAAAATTTCATCAGTCAGAGTAGATCACAAATCTGTTTCAAGTGTTTTTCATACTGAGTGAAATTACAATTTTTTTAAAGTAAATATTTTTCAATTAAGAAATGAAGATAATAATTTTTCTATTGATCGACGTATCAAAGCAAAAATTGACCGAAAAACTTCATCAATGCGCGTAGCATGTCATTGATCA
This sequence comes from Magallana gigas, assembly GCF_963853765.1. Taxonomy (NCBI): domain Eukaryota; kingdom Metazoa; phylum Mollusca; class Bivalvia; order Ostreida; family Ostreidae; genus Magallana; species Magallana gigas. Next base: position 25,993,446 of record NC_088855.1, on the reverse strand, counting down.
AAAATGTAAATAATGTAAATGAAGCGGCGCGTATGAATACAAAACAACAACAGCAACAATATTCAAATTGGATGCGCCTTCAGTTGATGCAGAGCTATTGAGCTGAATTTAATGGATTAAACACAAATAGTGAGTTAAAATCTGAACCGGTGTAACGAAGAATATTGACCCGGGTTGAAAATTGACCCGGGGGTCATTTTTCAACGTTGAATATTGACCCGGGGGTCATTTTTCAACGTTGAAAATTGAGACCAAAATCGTGAAATTTATACCCGGAGTCATTTTTCAACGGTATGAGAAAGATTTTTCTAAACTCTGAAGACATCGACACGTTGAAAATTGATCCTGTTGAGAATTGACCCTAACCTCAGAGTTTTGATCTGAACTGGAACTTACTCTACACAGTTTAAATGTACAATCATGCACATATTTGAAAGTTTTAGTTTTCAAATGTTCATACTGTCCGATACATATGCGGACGGGCTAATTTCTTTTAGGTTGATAGGTCCAATTAATCATTTAATTTTGAGACTGAACATATGATATCAATTTATTATTACTATACTATGTAAATAAAGCTAAGAAAATGACCGTTTGCTTCGGAATGGAACAGGCGAGTAGGGCTAGAATACTTTTTGACATAGATGACATGGTTTTCATTCCCTCATGAGACAGAATTTTAAGTTTCAACTTGTCATAATCTCTGATAAATATATCTAACAAATGTATTGCCCGTTATTGTCATTTTTAAGGCAATTCAACAGAGCTCTGTAGCAACCTCTAATGATACAACGTCCACTAATGATATAATGTTTCATTAGTGGTCAGGATGTTGACCACTAATGATATAATTTTATCATTAACGAACAACCTAACCGTCCGCTAATGATATAATTTCAGATTTGTATCATTAGCGGTCAAAAACCGTAACCTCTAATGATATGGGAAAAAAATGAGAAATAAGTACTACCTTGACCACTAATGATATACATTTGCACACATTTCAATTGCATTAGTGGATGGATTTGAAACCTTTAATGATATAACATGATAAAAGATTATATATATATATATATATATATATATATATATATATATATATATATATAATTTATATATATATATATATATATATATATATATATATATATATATATATATATATATATATATATATATATATATATATATATATATATATATATATATGGGTTTGTTAATTATAGATTAGAACAACAAGGAATATCAATTAAAGTTGGTTGAATTAAAACTACTTAAACAATAGGGATCATGTCGTTGTAACAAAGAATATTAGCCCAAGTTAAAAATTGGCCCGCGTTTCATTTTTCAACATTGATTATTGATTCGGGGAGGGGGTGGGGGTGGGGGGCTTTTTTAACGTTGAAAACTGAGACCAAAAGTCGTGAAATGTATACCCGGATTTCATTTTTCAACATTGATTATTGATTTGGGATATTGGGGGCGGGGAGGGGAGGAGGGGCGGGGAGGGGAGGAGGGGCGGGGGCTTTTCTAACGTTAATACTGCGACCAAACGTCATTTTTCAACAGCTCAAAAAAGGTTTTTTTTCTAATCTCTGATGACCTCACACGTTGAAAATTGACCAACTACAGGTTTTTGAACTGTCTCTGAAATGGAACTTGCTCTACCTAATTATTTTGTATCTGATAAAAAATTTCAGCTCCATGTTTTAATTCCTAATATTGTCCGATATTCATGCCGATATGGATTTTTGTTTTTGTTTGTTTTTGTTTGGGGTTTTTTTCCCCGATAGCAACAGTTTGTTATTAAGACTAAGAACTCTGTCTCTTGTTGTTAAACTGTGTAGATAGAGCTAAAAGGAATATATGTCAAACAACATCGTCTCAAGCCATAGTCCGGTGTCCGTTTATATATATATCTCTCTACACCATGATCGTTCATGTTGACCGTGGTTTGCTAAGATTGTCAAACCAATACCGGCCGTTTATGTTATATTTCCGGTAAATCGCTTCAACTTTAATTTATTTTGAGAAGTCATGATAATTAACTGACAGCACAATAATGAGCAGTTTTCATATTTTTATCAGACAAGTCGCGATCAGTGATTATTTAATTAATTCAACTTAACAATAACTTTTCTTAAACTTGCAAGATTAACAAAATTATGATTAATAAGCTACTTATCTTGATTTGACAGAAAAAAAATATTGTGTTCCATACAGATACAAACACTACACAGAAACTTTTTCGTGGGTGTGTTTAGGGAGTATTGGACATTTATGACGCATTCGCCGGCGTAACGAGGAATCTTGACCCGGGTTGAAATTTGACCCGGATATCATTTTTCAACGTTGAAAAATTGATACCAAAAGTCGTGAAATTATACCTGGGGTCAGTATTCAACAGCTTGAAAAATATTTTTCAAACTTCTAAGGACATCGACACGTTGAAAACTGACCCTGTTGAAAGAAAATTGACTCCGACTTCAGAGTTTTGAACTGTCTTTGAACAGAAGTGTAACTTGCTCTTCACAGTTTAATTGTACATGTGTGTACTTAAAAGTTTCGGTTTCAAAACTTTAACTCTTTCATACTATCCGCTATATTTGCCGTCTTGGGTAATTTGACATTTCAAAGGTTGATTTTTCTGACTTCAATCATTTAATATTTCATTTGACTGAAAACGTGGTATGTAGCAACCTCTTTTATTATACTTTCATGTTAAATACTGAAATCTGATTGGTTTAGACGCAGTTGATAATTTGTTCTATTACCCTCAGCGTTAGCAACACACTTGGCAACGGGTAACACAACGAATTGTTACATGCGCGTAAATTATGCGCGTACAGTTCGCCGTAGAATTCACGTCATTTCTATACAAAAGCAGAAAAATTTCTTTAAAATTAAGACATTCAGTATAATAAAATAAATAGTGCCTATTTGGGAGGATAACAGTTGAAATTGACACCCCTCGAAAACCATTGTCAACCTCCGCTTCGCGTCGGTTGACAATGGTTCTCTCGGGGTGTCAATTTCAACTGTTACCCTCCCAAACAGGCACTATTTATATAATGATACACTGTCCACTAACGATATTATGTTGCATTAGTGGACAGAATGTTGACCACTAATGATATAATTTTATCAAACCCGGGTCAATTTTCAACCCGGGTTAACATTTTTTGTTACACCGACATAATCCCCATTGTTGAAGTAGTTTTAATTCAACCAACATTATTTCATATTCTTTGTTGTTCTAAGGTATAATTAACAAACCCACATATTCAACTTAACAATAAATTAGTGATTCAATTGTGCTACAGACCATAATAGCAAATAGTCTTGTGTTGTCTATGGTTTAATTTTAAAATTCTTCAGAAATATTTTTTTTACAAGCTAACCACTTTGAGTTTAATATACCCGGTAATCATTTTTGGTACAAGTTAACTTTATCTGGTCAATCACTCACTTCCTGTCAGCCTTACTGACCAGTCCGGTCTCACTTTGTCAATCGTCTTCAATCTTGTTAGATGCGTGCCTCGAACCACTAAGTAAGTCTTTTTTATTAAAGTAATTGCTCAAAGAGCCCGGTACGTTAGTTATAGCAAACCGGCCCTATTAAATGCTTCAAAAATAAAGTGAGATGATTTAAATAATTCATATATGGTTTTAAAGTTTATGATCCCAGGGACAAGTATGCGAAAATATTTGGGCGGATCGTAGCCCTATCATCAAGATATATAATACCCAAACCTATCCGGGATCCGGAAAACAATCACTTTTTCTGATTTTTCACATTGTTTTTTCAAAAATTTGATATGGTCACAAGCATCGGCCAAGACAATGAATTAAACAAAAATGCGTTGACTTAAATGCAAACAATTGATACTGGTTTTATTCCGGCCGAAGGCTGTGGCCACTTTGAATTTTGAAATTTTGTGTCATCAGTCGTCTGCTTACTTTGACGTTTGCGAATCATGGCGAACAGAGTAAGGCAATTCAACGATGAAAAAGGAATATTCTGAGGTCACGCGATTCAACTTTAAGGTATGTATTAATTACAAGGAATCTAGATAACACACAACATGACACAAATAATGAATTTTAGAAAATTCCTTGCTACATAATGATTTTATTCATTTGATCAATTGTTATCCTAATGCGACGATCGACTTTGAAACTATAAAACAGAATCAAATGCACACACACGTATTTATGTCGTAAACATTCAGATAGTGAGTTGTAAAAACACATTCTTTAAATGTTACTAAGGTTAATAAATCGTGAAAATGCATTTAATACAAATAAATAGTGGCTTTTAATGCTGTACCCGTAGTCTAAAAATAGAACTGTTTACATTGACAACTACAGGGGCATTCAAAATTGTCTTCCAGGATCTGCTCATTTTTTCGTTTTGTGGAACACAATTAAAAATAAGTTGAAGTTTTTACATTTTAAAATTCGTCATGAGAGCATCAACTGTTTCCTTTTGAATGCTAGAATATGCAAGAATTGTAAACATAATACATATTTCAAACATATAGGCCTAAATAATTTTTTAAAAGGTGAAATAAATGAATCTCTAACGTTAGCTGACACTGACCTATTAAAAACACATAATTGTTTCCTAGATATAAATAAATAATGTATGTGAGTTTATTAAGTAAAAGATGACAAATCAAAAAAATAATAATCATATATCATGATGTTTAATATTTTTGAGAAAAAAATAGACTGGTGGGTGTTTTTTTTTTTTTTTGTTTCTTTCAAATGCATGTATAAAGAGAAATTATCACAGTAGGTTAAAACTAATTGTACTGTAGACATGTATATATAATCCACTGTATTAAATTAAGATTAAATAAAAACTAGGTTGTTTATATATCTAATAAAACAAATATGTAATCTTTTAAAACTGTATTGAATTAAATTATTTATAATTACCTTTAACATATTCACACAATCACAAAAAAATACAGCATAATATATTATATATGTGATCAGCTCTTTCATCTCATTGTTCATTTCTTTATTTGAATTGTGATATGTTATGACTATGATGAATTCATTAAGAGGTAATTAAATTAAAATCTATAAATTAATTGCGGATCAATAAAATTATAATTTTTTAAAATACGTGTATTTCAAATGATGTAAATAATATGCTAATTTTAAAACCAAATAAAATATGATTATTTATGATGATCAAGACTGTCAATACAAACAAAGAGAGAGAGAGAGAGAGAGAGAGAGAGAGAGAGAGAGAGAGAGAGAGAGAGAGAGAGATTATTCAAATCAGATACCGATGTCAATACAAACAAAAGAGAGAGAGAGAGAGAGAGAGAGAGAGAGATTATTCAAATCAGATACCGATGATTTTTTTATATTAAATAAATGCATAATTTTGTTTTCTTTAAAGATATGCCTGGTAGTGGTCCTAAGAATTATCCTTGTACACTCTGCAAGAAGCGGACAAAGCCAGATGAAAGGAGACCAGTGAATAAAGACACCAGGAAAATTCTACGAAAATGTTTTATGATAGACTGTGCAGATGGTGTTTTATGCAGAAAATGTCGACACAAGTGTGGTAATTTAAAACCAACATCATCTCGTACAGAGAAGTCATGTGCAACTCACATACAGAGTCCTGTGGGAAAAAGTACTGTTGTGAGCATGAAGAGTCCACCCTCTGTTACTTTGCCTTTACAAAGCACAGCAAATACACATGCCTACTGTGTATTGTGTAGAAAACCTGGTCCCAAACTTGTTGTGGTTCCTGCACAGACCAGGTTCACCTTTTTCCTAGAGCAGAACATTTTGATATCTTCAGGTACCAATTATTTTTTTCCTTTAAGCTTATAAAATTAAAAAGAGAATAAGCTTTTAAATATCTGTACATATATATACTAGTACATTCATGCTTGTCATGGTACATTTATATACATGTATCTACTGTAGTTTTTTATGATTAAGTTTATAATAAATCAATGTAACAAATGCAAATTAAATGAGCATTTTGACTCATATTGTAAACTTAATTTTAAACTCTTCATTTTAACAGGTGCTCGTTGTTGTCCAGTCCACATTGTAAATGACACCATCAACACAGAGTCAATAGAAAATCTGGTTCCACTCAAAGATACAAGTTTTGTCAACAGGACTACTATCATGGAACTTGTAGAACAACTTAGAGAAGAGGCCCTACAAAGAGGATCCAAGAGGATAGATTTTGATGACCCTTCATCATTGTCAGACAGGGACTATCTCACTTTGACTGGGCTTAGGAAGTGCGACTTTGATGACTTGCTATTGCATGTTCAATCGGCAGACGTAAGACCATCAAAGACAAGAACTGTGAGAACTTGCTTAGCAATTTTTCTGACCAAAATGAAGACAGCAATGGACAATAACATGCTAGGAGTTTTGTTCAACATGTCAAAACCTCAGGTTGGTGAAAAGCTTATTACCCGGTACAATCAAACAGGCAATTGATAAATATATTTGAATGAAGAGAATCAGAAGTGATTCATATGTCAGGTTATACTGGTATGCAAGTTTGTTGGGAGTATATCATGTATTTTTACTAGGTGGAAATCAGGAAATATATACCTCAATATTCATTTTTCTTCACTCAGATAAGGCGAGCTGTATCTTCTATAAGACAAGTTCTGTCCAACAAGTTTGTCCCAAACCACTTGGGTTTCAAACACATCACCAGAGATGCTGTGATAAGTGAGCACACAAGACCTCTTGCCAAGGAACTTTTTCTCCCACCTTCAACCAAGCCATATTGGTCCTTGATGGAACATACATATATGTTCAAAAAAGTTCACAGTTTTCTTTTCAAAGGCGGTCATACAGTATGCACAAACAAAGGTAAAAAACTTAAGATAGAATAAGTATTGACTAGTATTGTATCAATTTTGTTTTTAACATATATTAAGTTAGATCAGGGAGAAAACATTTGTGTAATCTCAGCACAAAAATGTTTATACATGTATAACGTGCTACACATTTACTGTTAAACAAATATTACATGTACCAGTCATATATGATGAAAAGAATATTTGATCTTTTGAATCATGTAATACAATATAATCCTAATTAAGTCATTATCACAAATATTTAGAAGTAGATATTACTCATGACTTGAAATATTTATTAAACAGACATCTGTTGAAACCAATGATGATTGTCACCACCACGGGGTACATTGTTTCTGCCATAGGACCATATTTAGCTGACGGCAAAAATTCTGATGCCAAAATCCTCAACCATATCATTGGTACAGACACTGAAGAAATCAAAACGTGGCTTCAAGAGGATGACATTTTGATAGTGGACAGGGGCTTCAGAGACTCAGCAGGTGTATTAGCTGATCTCGGTATTCAGATGGAGATGCCATCCTTTTTACAAAAAGGACATAAGCAACACAAAACTGAAGATGCCAATAGTTCTCGGTTGATTACAAAGGTACATTCATATACATGCGCATATTAATTGTGTTTGGTCATTGAAAATTATACATTATATACATGCATATATATCTTATGTACATTGTAATGTATTGGTAAATATATGGAATGATAAAGTTTTTCTTAACCATGATGATTACAGATAAGATGGGTAGTGGAATCCGTAAATGCCAGAATTAAGACATGGCGCTACTTGGCAAGACAGCTCCCGAATTCTCAAATTCCATATGTTGGTGAATATGTACGAATCATTAGTGCTCTCTGCAACAAATACAGGTGCTCATTAAGCATATTTGTAATCTATCTATATAGTTACAAAACCAACAATATCCTGAACATATAATCTCTAGGTACTACAAAAAATCTTACTGAATTGGAATTTTATTGTAGGCCACCTCTTAGCAGTGGAGATGAAGAGAATGACTTGCAGACAGCTGCAAAGATGCGTCACCTCTCTACACAGACTAATCTGCTGCAGACTGAGGTAGAATCAAATAATTTGCAAAAGAAACGATATGTCTGGAGAAAGATCGATGACGAGAACATTGATATCCCCGACTTTCCCCAATATACAGAAGAGGAAATCCGGGAACTAACTCTTGGAGTTTACCAAGTTAAGTTGGCGAAACATTACACCCAGGAACACATGAGCCAAGAAGGGTATGAACTTTGGGTCGATCATCACCAACCAGGTCTCCTTGCTGTTAAGATCCAAAGCAGGCATACATCAAGCAAATCCTACCTATGCTGGATTAGATTTGAAGAGGGAGTAGTGACTTCGTGGTATTGCTGTTGCAAATCAGGCGCAAGAGTGGTTGGAACGTGTGCACACATTGCCAGTGTTATATGGTATTTGTCTTTTGCCAGACACTCCCGCGTAAATCTTGAACTAAGCAAGAACTGGTTGGACTCTGTATGTGATGCAGCCATTATTCCTGAGGTTGCTGAGGTTGTTGATGAAAGCGACAGTGATTCTGAAGCCATGGAGGAATGACATTGAATGTTTCTAGTTGTATACTGGGATATTTTTGCAATTCAAGTGTGTTTATTATTTGTTTATTCATGTCCAGATTTGTTCACTTGGTGCTTTTTTAAAACCCTGAAACTTGATGCCACCTTGTTTAAGATGCAAGTATATGTCCTAAAATTCATTTTTACATAATTATATGAATGATTATACATGTGTATTATGCTCTCACCTGTTATTCACTTTTTGAAACATTTATAAATCATAATTGTGTTGAATTGATGTACATGTATAGAATACATTACTGCTACTCTAAATAGATTCAAACATTTAACTTTAAGTTAACTTAATTAATTTTGTCAGATTAAAGATTAAAAAGCTTGCATCGTAAATACGTGTACATGTAGGGCATGTATAAGTTATAATGCCATTCATGATGTAGTTTTATATTATTTCTTTTTTTAAATACAGTTTATTTTGAGGGCTTCACAATATGTCATTTATATCATTGACTTTCACCTGGAATTTATCAAGCAATCCTTCATAACTTGTTATTAATGGCCATATTAGGGTAAATGTGCTTGCATATAGATCTGTTGTTGAATTTCTAGTGCAAAAAGGTCAAATCTAATGCAGAGATGGATTATGTGTTTGTTCTTATTATCTTTAATTGTGAATAAACCTCTTTACAAACACATATATGTACTATTATTACATGTGGTACTGAATTTTTTGTAAAATCAATGCAGAAAAATGTGCCATGTTAATGAATCCATTGCAAAAACGATGACAGGGTATGTACATAGATATCGTCACTTTAGAGTGCCGTATTTTCAAAAGTAGTGATAGCTATATATTAATTTAAATATTTTTAGAACTAGCTTTTCATAGACATTATTTTTGCCAGTTCTTATGATATTTGAAGAAAGGGCCAATTTTCAGTACTAACGTACCTGGCTCTTTGTTAGTATTAAATTGTATTTTTGAAGTATAGTTACAGATGGAAATTTATTTTACAGATAAAACATTCTTAAAAGTATGGCACACCATTATGGTCTTTAAAGTAATTTACAGTTAAAGGTATAAAGTTAAATTCTATATTTTCCTATTTAGTAATTTGTTATTTCTATTTGTCGTAGTTTTTTACCAATATTATTCATGACGGCAACGTTTCCACACAAAATAAAATATGAAACCCGTGTGACTTTTGTTTGCGTTGTGCAAGGTTAGCTATCTGCCTGCACCAGGCAGAATAAGTCTTATGAATTGGACCTTTTTCATGTTAATAAAATCCCGCTAAAAGTTTATCAATAATGTTTTAATATCGTAAAATTGCTTTTCTTCAAACTTTCTTCAACTAAAAATATTTAGCACAACTCCTTTTTGATTAATGATAATCAATTTGGATCTTCAAGTAAACAGACGAAGTCATAAATGGTATGTATTTTGTCTGTATGCGACTATTTCAGTTCAAGTAAAAAGGCAAAATATCAGGGTAATGTCAGAATGGTGTATTTCAAAGGACAAAATACATGTATATGATCAAATAACGCCCCCCCCCCCCCCCCCCCACCAAAAAAAAATTAAAAAATTAACCTATTCTTATGCAGTATCGTATGAAAATCAAATCAAATATATATATATACTTTTATATTAAATTATATCATATTATATCATTAAAGGTTGCAAATCCATCCACTAATGCAATTAAAAATGTGTGCAAATGTGTATCATTAGTGGTCAAGGTAGTCCTTATTTCTCATTTTTTCCCCATATCATTAGAGGTTACGGTTTTTGACCGCTAATGATATAAATCTAAAATTATATCATTAGCGGACGGTTAGGTTGTTCGTTAATGATAAAATTATATCATTAGTGGTCAACATCCTGACCACTAATGCAACATTATATCATTAGTGGACGTTGTATCATTAGAGGTTGCTACAGAGCTCTATTCGAAAAGCACCTGGCATTGTATTTTCCAATATTTGAAAATATAACCTCTATACTGTTTTATTGGGTAAAGGGTATATATATTTATATCAAGACAAAAGGATACAATGTCAGATACCTATGCTTAATTTGAAGAAGTCAGCATCCCTGACAAAAAATAATTAAAATGAATGGTTGTCACATTTTTATCTTTTTTTATGTATACTGTATTATACATATATACTTAACAATAATTTTTCATAAACTTGTCGGATTAACTTTATTGAAGCACCATCCAATTTTCTGCATATGCAGAGTCATAGTTCTTTTTAAAAAATGCAATTTATTTAGAACTATCATTTTGAGTTTTCAATTCCATTAATTACCAGTAAATTAGAAACACAGGCAACTGACGTAATATATTTCCTCAAAATTAAAAACATATAGGATACAGCAAAAATGTTATCAATGTTTTAAAAAAGTAGGTTTGCATCTAAATATACAATCGGAGGATGATTGATCAAATTATATTAATGGTATACACGAAAAGGCATGCAAAAAGTTGAATATATTAAGATTACTCAAGCATACAATTGATAGGTAAACACTTGTTAAAATTCGGCTTTTATCAGACCTAGATTGGAATATGGTGATGTTGTTTGGAGCAGCTGTATCAAGGAAAATCCGAATTGTTTGAACATGTACAAATTGAAGCAACCAGGACAGTGACAGGGATCAGAGTTAATTCTTCTAAAATTATTTTATATTGTGAGCTTAATTTGGAAACCTTACAATCTCGAAGGGATAAACATAAACTAATTATATTCTCCAAAATTATAAATGGTTTAGCACCACACGAAATGTTAGATTGAATTCAATCATATTTTCTAACTGAACATACATATAATCTTAGGTCGAATGGGCTTTTTTACTATCTACCACTATATGCTTATTACAATAGCTTTGCTCCGTCTACATGTAAATTATGGAACAATCCTCATGCAGGAAAAAAAATTCCATCAACTTTATCTTTCTTTAAGTCAAAACTTAAAAAAACAAAATATACCTAAAGCTTACAAATATTTCAGTTAAGGCCATAGGAAATATTATTTTACGTCAATTACGGAATAAAGCTAGTAAAGCTTACTTTAAGGGTTTTTAAACTGATGGGAGTCGATGTTTATAGTGTAGGTTGGCATCTGAAGGAAATGTGATTTTTTTCCCCTGGATATCCAAGATATACTCAACAAAGAGACGACCTTTTTAAACAACTTATTGACATTAGTGTACCTTTTTATATGAAATATATACTTTATGGTAGTTCTGATTTTTCATACAGATAAAATTGTAAAATTGTTTCCTATGTATATATTTATATTAGAGCTCCAAAGCGTTTTTGATTCTCTTAGGTTACACGGTTTAAACCTATTTAAGTATTATACATGTATATTTACTTAATATATAATCCCCTTTTATTTACTGTTCGTTTCAAATGGGCTGGATCATGAAAATGTCATTCTTATGTTTGTATCCCTGCAGGTATAAATGAACGTGATAGGTTTGTTAATGTAGGTGTGAGTCAACATGTCTACCAACAATATGTCATACAATCATATATGATAAATATTCAGATAATTATTTAATATTCAAGTATCCACTGTATTATATGCACATATCAATAATATTCTGTAAACTTGTAATACTATATTCTTATGACTATAGATAATTTCTTCTTGACTTTGTATGTTTGAAAGGGTTTACATAGGCTATGACTCTTATCCAATCCATTCAATAATTTGAACATTCCGTTCAATAAAACACGTTTAGATTGAATTAATAATGTAGGTGGCTGTGATAGGAGGGTCAACCATCTACTCCAACGCTGCTGTATGATCTACTTCTCCATATTTCTAATCAAAAAATGCAATTTACCTATTTATTGACGAAAACAATTACTGTTAGTATTTATGATAAATTTTTGTAATCAAAGCAATTTAGAAACTATTAAAGCAAAATTATTTTATTGTCATCCTGTACAAAAATGAGGTTGCTAACTTGCTACAGATTCCATGAAGCAGAATTGTTTATGCCTAAAAAAATCAGCGATTTGATGATATTTAGTTACCCTAGTAACTACGTAACAAATAGAATTTTTAAAAAAGGCTTTCAAGATATAGTTACTACAGCATTGTTCATGAAATGCATATCATCATTTTGTAATGAAAAATGAAAATCTACAATGAACAATATCAAAGTTTCAATTTACTGGGTGAACGTAAAACCAAAATTAAACAATATGATGTATTGTAATTTTTAAAATATTTACATTTTTACACTTCTCCAGCGAATTTAAAAAATGGAGTTTAACTGCATTGAATATTTTAACGTGTTATTATGTATATGTCAAGGGGTAGCTGATATATAATATTCTGGGCCACATTTGGGAACAATTAAGAACTCCAAAGCCTATTGTGGAAATGACGCTGAATATTTATTGTTGTATTTGTATATCGAATAAATGGTTTCCTCAAGTACAGCTGGGTGATCTATAATCATATACAATTATAATATTACTAAAACATTCTCATTCTCTACATTCACTCATCAAATTTATCTTTAGTTAAATGATATTTAAATTACACATATTTGATTAAAATAACTCACCAAGTATAACAGCAATATGAACTAAGATAATAGTCGGGTTGACAAGCTATGAAGCTTAATAATTCAACCGTCTGTCTTGGGTGGCGTCGTGATACTAGTATTAAATCAAAGTTCGTGCTAAAAATTCGATAATGCAAACGGACATGCGCACTCACTCACTAAAACCGGAAAAACCAGTCTAACACACCCATTCATTCACTGATCCACCCGCCAAACGTAACCACGTGACCTCTCGTACTACCATCATACTATGAATGATTGTATGAATGAATGAAGCGATGTGAATATAAACAAATGAACAATGGGAAATGAACACATGAAATGTTGAAAAAAGTGAACGCAAATATGAATACTAATTAACTAAAATTATTCATCCTGTGACATAAACAAATATTCTTAAAAAACATATTTTTTAAAGAAATATATAGATATCACACAAAACAGCAATTATACGCGAAAAGTTTATTATGAATAAAATAGTTATTACATATTTAAAGGGATAACATGTAAATTAAAACATATTCATTTATAAAGTTTCATTTTTAACCCCCCTCCCCTGTTGAAACATATAAATATAAAGAATAAATATGTATAAACTGATAATTTTTTATTAAATAAACTCAAGTTATAATATTGATTCCTTATTTTGTGCTTCTTTGGTGTTGAATTTTGAACCGGTTTCATGATCAAAATTCCACGATGCGGGTCAATTTTCAACGGATTAGGGTCTTTATTCAACACCTTTCGTCTCATTATTCAACGTGGAAAAATGACCCCCGGGTCAATTTTCAACCCGGGTCAAAATTCTTCGTTACACCGGCCGAATTGAAAACGACAGGAAAATACATGCGATAGCTTGTGATATTATTCACTGTGCAGAAAAACTCGTAATCAAACTAGTTTTCATGTGAGATCGATGGAATATGCAACTGGACATAGCCATCCGAGGAGAGGCGATCGTGGACGAAAATAGTTGATATGTCGACAAAGAATAGTATGTATATTAAGCGACTTTTGTAAACGTTGTGGTAACTAGATAACCAGTGATGTACTTAAATGGTATATCTGCCGCTTGGAATGCGCCGAAGGAGTTGATGCATTGCTCATTGCTTTTCTTTACGATGCTTATTCTGATGACCGATCATGTAAAGTTACGTGTGTAAATTAAAAATTATCGTTATCAAATTTGAACAGCAGTGGTACCGTGAAAGTGTATAGGCCTATATGTTCATTATAATATTCCTGGAAAAGGAACAGCCAGCCTCGCTGTAAATATTGATTGATCTCAAGCAGACGAAATCGTGAAAAGACGCTTAATTTTCTATTTCGTGAATCAAATAATGTGTTTTGTTTATTTTTGAAGGTTAAACTCTCAAGTTTTTATGTTTATAAAGTTGTATTTTGTTTGCTGACAATAAAACAGACACAACTTTACATTTTGTTGACAGTGTTCATTTTAGAAATTCCCGTTCTATAAATAGTGTTAGATCAGAACACTTGAGAAAAGTAGATCCGGCAAAAATTTTATTGATACAGGTATCAAAGAAATTTTTCGACCAATCAGAAGCGCCGATATCTCATCAAACGAATAAATATTAAATGAATCGAAATTCAAGTTTGACTATGTAGTCCCTAAGCAGTCTAACCTCTCTTGACATCTTTTCTTGTGCGTGTTTGTATTCTGTGATTGTGTAAAGTGTGTCGTTCGCCTGTTCTTGTACTTGTTCCAAACGTTCTTGTACTCCATGCTTACCCCTTAATTCCGTTGTGATTTCGTCCATATGACATCCCTGGGTGTCTAATCGAAGCATGAAACCTGTGAGGGTACTTTGTATACTACCGGTATTTATACCTTGCATTATTTCACGCATTTGAAATCCCTCCAGAACATTTGAATCATTAGATTCATTAGCGTTTTCCATTTCTGATTCTGTTTCTGATACTTTAAGGGGCCTTTTCTTGGAGTTTGTACTAGCCATTGATTTTTTAAATATTTACAGTTAGTGTGACAACAGTAAGGCACGGATACAGTAGCGCCGTTTAAGTAGTGTTCACTCACCCGGTATTGGTTTGTTTGCTTTTTTCCACTCAGACCTTTAAATTTTCACAGAACTCTACAATAAAGTCCATTTACACACTCATTATATCTTAGAATTACATATCCGTTAAATAAGACATTGGGCAGAAAATTTACCTCACCGAATTTTGTCCACCCTTACATGTCGAGCATGTGTACTAGCAATTTAAGTATAGACTGCGATACCTGACTCAGATGATGTTTTGAATTTTTTTTTTTTTGGTTTTGATAGAAAGATAAAATATATACTAGTAAGAGCCATACTTTACTGTCATATCGATCGAATTTTAAGCTAATTTTGCATGCATGTTAAGTAATATAGTAAAGTAGGGAAGATTAAAAAAAGGTCATTTTGAACTAAATAAAAAATAACAAAGAGAAAAAATAAACAGTTATAAATCTATACAGATATTGCATATTGTCAAACCATTAGATTGGAAAATGGGAATTACACACCTACAAACAGGGACCGGGGCACGGATACAACTAGAAAGAATGGTCTTACTGTGACCAGGCTACGCTGAGGTCACAGTAGCAGCTACGAAGCGGATCAGCTTTGCGTCGATTGTCAGTCAGTTAAATATAATATGCAGAGGAAAACACATTTTATACATTACAAACCTTTTTGAACATGCATATGTAGTTTAGTCAACAAAATATCCATTTAATGAGCCGTACCAACATGACCAAGGTATTTTGTTAAATTACACGTTTGAATTTACCTGCCATTTTGTTGGAAATCGCACTCGGAATGTCTCGAATTTTATCATTAACATGGCGACCATAAACAGCGAATTTTTAAACGTGATGTTAAAAGTGGTAGCGATTTCGTTGCAAAACCAGTTAATGTGGTAATATGGGATTAGAGAAGAGCATCATTGTAGGTCATTCACACCAATCATATGAAAATTTAGGCGAGATACAGGACGATGTATTTTTTTTATTTGCTACAAAGCGAGTACTCAGTATATGGGACGAATTCTATCGTTAAACCGGGTCCGTAGGACATTTGTCATTTTAACGATAGAGCATTCTATCTAGGATACAACGTATGTAATTGGAATGCAAAAATAAACAAATAAGAAAATATTATGAACCAGAAAGAAAAAAAAATATAATTCTGAAGACAACAATGTACCCCCCCCCCCCCCCCCCAAAAAAATACTGTATTGTTAACAGTTTTGACCAAATCAAACACAAATTACGTTTTGACAGACTGATCAATTCTCTCCAAAAGTAATGAACGGTTTTAGGAGGAAGCAAATCTATGTATTTTGTAAGAATTTTTTTTTAAACAAAGAAATCTTATAATTCTCTCTCTCTCTCTCTCTAAAATATTTTTAATAGTTGATAACTAAATAAAATGACATTGATGCAAGGTGTGTGTAATTCTTGCTAGCTGTGCTCGCCACAACGGTAGCACCGTTAAACATTCAGTGATTGATTTTTGATCATATGCGAATGGTTTACACATTTTGGGGGATGGGGGGGGGGGGGTTAGAATGGGTAAATATTTTACAGTGTCTGTCAAAGATTATGATAATTGTCTACAAAATTAAGATTTAATCATCTTTTGTTTTTATTGAATCAGTTATTTCATGACCTTTGCCCAAATAAATATGCTTTTCATGTTTCTAGCTAATACTAATATCAAAACAACAGACAATTATGATTCAGATATTTACCCTGATGTATATACAAAACTAAATAGACTTTTGTTTGTTTGGCGTAGTTGTCATGGCCGTTTAATCAAATGTGCAAAAATTAGATAAGTACATGAATATCAGATAGATATCAGTCAGATATATAGTACATGTACATCAGATAGATTTCATACATGTACATTGAACTCGACATGCGCCGTTCAAACAATATGGCAGCATATATCAAATATATATATGTAATATACAATATTAGAAATACTCTCTTGACCCGAGGAGCCTGGAAAAAACAGTGCCCCACGGAGACAGTATTCTAATCAAAATTATGCACTTTGTCGCCGAGTCCTTGAATACAGATGACCTGAAAAACCATTCTTTGTCCATATTCACTTTCCAGCACATCTTTCTTCTATTCTTCATGGCCATGACGCTGCAAAAGAAAACTCAACCCGAAAAAGCTATTCACAATTTATAATTGTACAAAAAACAATACCTATGCAACTATTCACAAGTAGTTTAAATGGAAATTTATAATAAATTATAACCATGCAACCTAATTCTAAATAATGGGTTTGGGTGGGAGGGGATTTTTTGTGACCGACTCAGGGAACAGTTGAATATAAAAGGAAGAGCTTAACGCGCACGCTCCAAGACCAGGAAGTGTAGAGTTATTGCCCTTGAATTAACATTACTAGAGTTATAGTTCTTGCTCCAAACAATATGCTTAACTGCATGAAATAACAGGGTTTATCCATATTTGATAAACCTAATTATTTCATGACCTTTGCCCAAATAAATATGCTTTTCATGTTTCTAGCTAATACTAATATCAAAACAACAGACAATTATGATTCAGATATTTACCCTGATGTATATACAAAACTAAATAGACTTTTGTTTGTTTGGCGTAGTTGTCATGGCCGTTTAATCAAATGTGCAAAAATTAGATAAGTACATGAATATCAGATAGATATCAGTCAGATATATAGTACATGTACATCAGATAGATTTCATACATGTACATTGAACTCGACATGCGCCGTTCAAACAATATGGCAGCATATATCAAATATATATATGTAATATACAATATTAGAAATACTCTCTTGACCCGAGGAGCCTGGAAAAAACAGTGCCCCACGGAGACAGTATTCTAATCAAAATTATGCCAAATGGATCACGGACTCTGTCACGTGAACCATCCGCCAATACCAGGCGGCAATTTTGACAACAATGACACCTGTAGATATGATACATAAGAATGTCTATACTTGGACATTCTAGATTCAGATATATGTATATGATATATAATAAGATAGATAAGTAAACGGACCATGACTTGCCAGAGATATATCAGCTAGTATATTTTAAGGATAGGTGCGAGAGGAAGATGTCACAAACTGCACAATAGCATTTTTCAGGGAATTTATGTATATATTGTTACCCAGATCTGACAAATGCACACCATCTAATCTAAATAATCTCTTTTGAGTTATCTGGATATCTGGATATTTGATAGATGCACCATTAAGCTTTTTCAAAACAAATGTTGCAATGGCACTATTTATTCTACGCCTAGAGTTTTCACCTTCAATGGTTGATAAAGACTGCCTCCAATTACTTCTAGGTAATATATGTGACCATACAATGAGAGTGTTTGGCAAGAGGTCTGCTATTTGAGATAAAGTTAGTTTCATGAATTTTTGAATACCTTTTAGGGTATTTTGAGGGTCCCCAATATTATTACCACCGCAGTGAATTATCAAAATAGTTGGTTGTTTATTAGCTATTAACATACTTGACACAGTTGTATACAAGTACTCCCAAACCATTCCCCTTCTACCATTCCAATTAATGGTAAAGTGGTTTTATTAATCCAAGGTTTAACTGATTTGTGGTCTCTGCATATTTCTGTGCCCAATGAATAATAGATGAGCCAATGATCCAAACTGAATCGAAATTTATGTATGATTTAACAGCATAAAACTAAAAATACTATTAACATGGTCTTATGTAGGATTTGAAAGCCGAGGAACTCCATCTACCCATGTGCTTGATTTGTATTTCAGAAACCCTTTTAAGTACAGGTAAGTTGCACCTCCAATCCTAAATGAGTGCGACTTGTATGAATTTGTAGGTACCTCTAGGAATTTTAAGGATTTATACAGCATGGATGAAAATTGATATTGAGTCAATGGTTTAGTATTGCAGTGGGCAAATAGATGTGTTGCTTGAATGCATTGCCTATGACTTTGAAATTTTTGAAAAATTTGAAACATCAAAAAAGAATCTGGTGTTTTTGGTATTCTAATGGATGAACCGTTACCAAATTGATCTGTTTTTGAGCAACCCACAAAAACTATAAACTCATCCTCCAACATTTGAACATGGTTTCTTTCCAATGCCACTAGCTCACTTACTCTCAATAAAGCAAAAAATGCAATGAGAAATGCTGACTGAAATAAATGTGCTTCATATGAAGAAATAGTTAAATGTGGAATGATACTGGTAATTTGTGTTAATAAAGACAATGTAATTGGTTGTCTAATGTCCTGAGTTCTGCATGACCTTTTAAATCCTGCTAACAACTTTTTGACCAAAAAGGATTCCATAGCATTCTGCCAACCATGTAAATTTACAACAAAACTCAAACCAGTCATATAAGATTTTGCTGTTGAAAATGCAAATCCAGATTCCTTCATATAAGCTATAAACATTAGTATATGATCTATAGGTGGTGGCCACAAATGCTCAAAGGAAGCTTGAACTCTGAAATTAAAAAATGCTTGGATGCCTTGTTTATAAACTTTACTTGAGTTTTCAGATATACTGGCTTCTAACAGTTGATCTATAGTTGATGAATAATCTCCCAAAATGGAGCAGGAATTTGACATGGAAAATTGTCTGCTAATTGGCCACACCCTTTTGAACCTGAGCTATCTGTATAAAATTTGAGTGTCTCATCATCTTGCCATGTCAAAGATGGAAAAGGGGTTAAGCCATTAAACTTTCCACTTTTCTAAATCCAATCTGATTTCTTTTGAAATTCTTACGAAATGGAAAGATTTTTTACCTCCTGCTAAAGCCGCATATACACGACGACAAAATGCTCTTCCTGAGGGCAAAGCTTTAACCACAAATGCAAGTGACCCTGCTAATGACTGTAATTTTTTAACGGTGACCTTTTTACAACTTAAAGCATCATTAATTTTTTCCAAAAGTTCAGTAACTTTATTTTTTGGAATGAAAATAGTTCTTGAAACTGTGTCAATGCCTAATCCTAAGAAACAAATAGATGTACACGGACCTTCTGTTTTTTCTGGAGCTAATGGGATCCCTAAAATTTCAGATAACTTTATCATATGAGCCATTAACATCTCACAATCAGCTGTGTTTGCTCTACCTATAAATAAAAAATCATCTAAATAATGAATGATCCCCCTTGAATTTGACCTTTGCTGCAGCTCCCAGTGAAGGAAGGAAGAGAACATCTCAAATAATGAACATGAAATTGAGCAACCCATTGGCAAGCATTTGTCCACATAATATGAATTTAAAAACTTGAAACCTAGCAAGCAGAAATCTTCAGGACAGACTGGCAACAATCGAAAAGCACTTGAAATGTCCATTTTGGCCATTAATGCACCCTCCCCCATCTCCTGAATCAGTGACAAGGCTTGATCAAATGTAGAGTACGACACTGAACAATATTGCTGATCAATGTAATCATTGATACTATTACCCACTGGGTGTGATAAATTAGAAATCATACGCCACCCCCCTTGCTTTTTGGGGAGTGTCACAATTGCATTCAAATTGTATACTAGGTTCTTAACACATTTCACCAATCTGGTAAAAGGATGGTCCTTGTAAGTCAAACAAAACAAAATTTACAAAACAAACACAATTTATTTACAAATATACAATAATTAGGAGGTTGTTGACATCAGTTCTATCGGATGGACTAGATGGCATTCGACAAGACGTCTCACATAAGGTAAGTTCCGGAGGACTGGAAAAGCATAAGTTTTTGGTTTGGATATTAATTGTCCCACCATAAGTCCTTCCACGGATATAACATGGTCCACCACGTGCACGTGCCCACTCCGTGGTCACCTATTTAAATATCGAACAACGTGGCATAATAAGTTTTCTTATACACCTACTTGAAATTAGATACATATACTGACTCATTGAACACACCGCTGCAGTATATTACAATTCTGGGCTACCGTAACATAATAGCTATTCAAATTACAATTTCACATACCTGTAGTCTAACTCTACTCACAATGCAGAATTAATATCAACCATCAAAATAGAAATAATGTAACACTTACTGGGTTGTATCTCTCTCACACAAATAAGCCCACACAGGGATGCCGTTCCCAAGATCACACAGCATGGGAAACGCCCAAGATATCTCACCAAGAGTACAGACACGTCCACACAGCGTGTCGCCCAGAATACATCTAACCTCACTCTTCCAACCACTTAGCAAGTTTATTTAAAAATAAATAATACCTGTTAAACAGGTTTTCTCCAGTAGTATTACTACACCCAGTGACCACTCATGCAAGCAAAAATATATAAATAACTCAAAAGTATGGAAATACATTTCAAACAAAATTTAGATACTAGAACTCAACCAAAAGTATGGGAGTATGGTTGGAACATAATTGTGACAGGGAGGATACCAATAGGATTACACCGCAAATTTGAAATAGGTGGACAGGGAAAGGGGCCTAAAATTCTACCCAATTTTATTTCTTTATTTATTTTTTCATGTAACTCAACAGCATGTTCCTCTGCAGATATCATGTTTTTAAATTCAACCTTTTTTCTAATGCCTGTATATTGAAGTGAAAACCCATTTTTAAACCCATTTGATAGAACTGTTGCTATTTCTTTGTTTGGGTAATTTACCAGTAAAGAATTGAAGTTATATGTATTGATTGGAGTGCTGCCAATATCCCATAATTTATGTAACAAGTTACATGTAGGTTTGCCGTCCTGTGGTTTGTTGTCGATTCCTGAAAAATTTGTTGTTGGAATTAAAATTTTCCGAACGAGCAGGTGCATTTTTGGGAATTTGATTAGATTGATTATTTTTGAAGCAGTTAATGGAGGGATGATATGCATTACATGTGATGCACTGATGCAAATACTTGCAATATTGTTTCTGACAAACACCTTCATAATTGTAGGCATAACATTTCAAATACCTACGAGTTGACTGATTTGACAATTGGGTTTTATTAACTGTTTGCATGTAAAACAACCATAGTTCAGCATCAATAGATCCCCAGTTTAAAGAGGAGTCTACAGACTTCTTTAAGCGAAATTGCACATCATAATCAAACCAACCTGAATTGTTACTAGCAGCCCCCCTTTTAATTGTTGACATATACCTAAAGAGTGAAATGGCTTGTAGTGGATGTTTTTCTAAGTATATAGAAGCATATATGAAAAATGCATCCATCCATTGTGAGAAGTTTGTAATTTTTGTTTCTTTATTTTTTGGTTTGACCTGAAAAACACCCCCCTCGAAAACAATTTGATTTTGCATTTCTGTGCAAGGCTCTTGAAGCAACAATTTGTTTAAATGAACAAATTCGCCATTCCAAATTTTATCTTTGAGAGCTTGGGATACATGGGATCCCAGTATAGAAGTAACACTGTTAAATGGGTTTGGCGTGTCAATATTATTTTCCAAATAATTTTCTGTACCTTGATTCATGGGAACATGTGACGACAACGCACTTGGTGCGTCAGGGGTGGGGTTAACTATGGGCGGCATGTTGTGAGGAATCATCCCAATCATCCCGCTCCGTGACATTCCCTGGCCTGCTTCAGTTGACGCCTGTGTCGCTGGTGTCGTCGGAGCCGCAGGTGTTGGAGGAGTCGCTTGTGTCGGAGGAACGGGCTGTCTCACTTGACCTCCTCGACGATTTCCGCGACGACATCGTGCCAATACACTACTCGAGGCAACTGTATTTGTTCCATTTGGCACGGCTGCGTATGGGCTTCTCGCCTTAGATGCCCTTTGGTTCCTTACCCTCAGCATGATATTGTAATAATATGCCGGTATTAAGTAATAAAACTCGCCGATTAATACGATAAAACTTGATTATTTCTCTAGTTGATTTTTTGTGACCGACTCAGGGAACAGTTGAATATAAAAGGAAGAGCTTAACGCGCACGCTCCAAGACCAGGAAGTGTAGAGTTATTGCCCTTGAATTAACATTACTAGAGTTATAGTTCTTGCCCCAAACAATATGCTTAACTGCATGAAATAACAGGGTTTATCCATATTTGATAAACCTAATTATTGGTCGTAACTTTTTTTTTTTTGGATATTAATTTGAAATCTGGGTACGAAATGAAAACAAAATTTCAAATTGAAAGTAGGAGAAAAAAGTCTTTGGTTGTTTTCAAAAAGTAATCAGAAAGCAAATTCAATTAAAATACATGATGTTATTTTAATAACAATGAAATAAAACTGCTTCACTGTTAAAACACGTTTTCATTTGATCGGATCTAATGCAACTGTTACAAGTTGTAAGAAACGAAAATTTGTTTTCTTAATTAGGAATTAATTTTTTCAAGAACACACAGGTAAGTTTGAATGTATGTATTACTCATTAAACAAAATTGATAAATTATCACCAAACGTGGAGTTAGTACGAGATTCGAATATTCAACATGGATGCCGGTGATGTCACTGCGCGTGAAGTTATCCTTTTTTGCTCCATCTTTAAAAAGTTTTTCAACTTCATAGGTATAGAGTGTAATTTCTGTTTTTAGACATATATACACGTGTTGTCTATAGGGAGAGCTTCGCTCTCACTGACCCGAAGGGCCCGTGAGAGGGCTTCGTCTTCTATTATCAGGTAGAAAACTAAAACGACAACATCGTGCGGCATGTTAATAGACCTGAAAATTTCAAATCAATCGATGAACAAACGAGCGAGATATTAAGGATCAAAGTTGGCGTCTAGAAAAAAAAAAATAATAAATCTGAATTTTTTTTGAATTAATAGTTTGGCCTCCGCTTCCAAGCGAAAGACCTAAACTATATATCAATCATTGTTCATTTTAATTGACAGCTTTGTTATTTTAAACATATACCATACTTTCAATTTATATGCATTTTATTTATCAACTTTTTTCGGGATGTACAATTACATGTACAATTAGCATTGCACACATACACACAAAAAATGAAATAAACTTTAAGTTTCACAAGTTAACGAATCCAAGGTAAATTTTGTAAAAATTTAAAGCCTCTACATGAGTGCATATACATGTGCATTAATTTTGTCTTATAACAAACAGTTTCGATTGGCTCTGTTCACCTGTGGTAAACAAATATAATGCTTACATTACATTTATTTTCTGAACACAGAAACATCTGTCGACACTGTTCATCATAAAGCCGGGAGATGCGGGTCCGGTTGCTGGTTATATGACACAAAGATTACGTGCAATTTGAAAGGTCATAACATGCCATACATGAGTACACGATTTAAAATTTTACAAAGGTCATATAGAAACACGCAGTACCATGCACCAGAACTATCGAACGCGGACACGAGTTTGCAGATTATGATATTTGATAACACTTGTTTACTAATTCCTCGTAATTTGTGTGGAAATATCCTCAGATATATCGAAAATTGTCTTCTCGAATCGGACAATGATCGATCTATTTAAAGTGGTATGGGACACCTCTATATTATGCCGCCCTTCCTATCGAAAAAAACTCCCAATAAAATCAGGTATAATAATTATTGTATAACCCCCCCCCCCTTAGTTGTTAATAAGGCATAGCTTAATGTATGTCGTGAGTTCGAATCCCGCTGAAGCTTTTAAAAATCTTACATTTTAAACAAATTTAAACCATAATTTTTGGTTAGATGTCGTAAAAATCCACATCGATATTGATATTTGTCCCTTAACACTTTAAACAATAATTGCATAACGGGCCGGGACACGAAAAGAAAATAAAAAAAAAAATTAATCAAAATAATTGATAAATCTCCCTGCGATTAATAAAACTGAGTGAAGTCCGAGACGAGACAGATAATGCTTCACCAGAAATTGTTAAACAATTATTTACCATGCGAAACGTCAACAGGTGGCTGATAATGGAGAATACACTGGCGAAATTTTTTTTTGGGGGGGGGGGGGGGGGCAAGGAACGATGGATTATTATTCGAATATTTAGAATTTAAGGATTCTAGCATTCCCATACACTTAAAGATCGGCTGTTTCTCATATGGTACAGTCAGTTTGAGTTATTTCGAATTACCATGCGTTTTGTGTTTTAGGAAGTTTGAAGTATCGCTATGCAATGTACAAAACATTAAGCTATAGTTATCATTAGCAATTATCATATATACATGTAACAAACAAAATATTAAAAAATGTCACACATCAATGTACTTGCTATTCTCTATGGAGGAAATTAGCATGGTGAAAACGCTGTTCATTTTTTCTCTTTTATGCTGTTGCTTAATCATCTTAAAAAAAAACTTGATTTTGTTAAATCAATTTCATAAGGTTTCAGAAAACCTTTCAAATGTAGACTCAATTACTGCATTTTCAACCCCCATCATTTTTGGATCTATCAAATCACGTATGCACACAATAACGGAACCCAAATAAATAAGGATTTACCCCTCAAGTAAGCTATTCTTATCATATTTTGTCCGTCGTCCGTCTGTAAACTTTTCACATTTTCAACATATTCTCCAGAACGACTGGGCCAATTTCAACCAAACTTAGCACAAAGCACCTTTAGCAAAGGGGATTCAAAGTTGTGTAAATTAAGGAACAAGAGGAGATAATTAGGAATTTTTGGGAAATTTTATAAAAATCTTCTCCTCAAGAACCATTTGGCCAGGAAAGCTGAAACTCATGTGAAAGCATCCTGAGGTAGTGTAGCGTGTTTACCTAAACACCGAGTTTTGCGGGACCCCTCAGTTACTAAACTGAGTTTGAGATAATAATAAAAGAACTTAATTATGAATTACTAAGAAAAATTTAACTACGCAAAAATAATAATTCCGCCTGAATATATACAAGATCGGCGGTTTTGATCAATTATTTCCTGATTCGTTTGAGTAACAAAAATCACAAAAAAATCACTTACAATATGAAAACTACAAATCTAAAATTCTAACTCAACTTATGAACTATTTTAAAAAATAACTTAAACAAATTATACTCAACTTATGAGTATCAATCAGTATTCAACAAATGAATATCCACCAACACTAAGGAATGCGTACTCAACTAATGAGTAAAACCAAATGTTATGAGTACTCAACAAATGAGTTCTCAGTTACTCAATCTCTGTGTAGCTCGGCACACCTCGCGAGAGTAAGGAAACTTCCACGTTCTCTAATGGGAATTTACCAGGATACTAACCTTTTCCAACACGTCTGCTTGCTTCTGAAATCAGAACTACTATGATCGTGTGTGTTGGTGATGCGACGCTTATACCCTTTTAACGCGGACGTCTGAGAAAATATCCCTTTATCAGAAGCGGAAAATTCTTATAATCAAATCTATATACATTACATTACTCCCTCCCACGAGAAATGCGTCCTGCATTTTACATGGCTTATTCATAAATACTCAAATCAATTTAAGAAAATCTCAAAAAAATTGCACACATTATAGTTTAATAACAAATAACATGAAATTCTTCAATATTTCACCTTGATATTGAGAAATAAAAAATTGTTCGCCAATAACAATACTGCGTACCATCTGAACAAAAAACACCTCTAACAGTTCAAAGTTTATTGATTGTCTTTTCTTCAACAACATGACTAATTCTAATGTTTCATGCGGCTTTACTGGTGTCAACTTGGTATTCACCATGATGGTTTTCTAAAAATAGAAATTAAAAACCATCAAACCAAATTCACACCTCACAGCCTTATTAGCATAATCGGAGCCTTTCTGATTTTTGTGTTAACGAAAAGCTAAAAAAAAACCCAAAAAACCCGAGAACGCCAAAATACGTCAACCACGGGATTTTAACGAGACTCTTGCAAATCGAGAGAGAAGTTTAGATCGAAAAAGTAAGTAAAAGTTTATGATTATTCTATCAGCAAGCTTTATAAATTATTTAAAGTTGCAGAACAATTGTTTAATAAGGTGAATTCGAAGTTAAATATTGTTCAGCATGAAACCGTCTGAACAGCAGTTTTCGATTTTGTCAACAATCTGAAACGTGCTAGGGGGTAGCCATGTATCGGTAAGAACATACCCACTTACAATGTTAAACTAGATAAATACCTTTTTAAAAACCTGCAATCCAATAATTCCACTGCATGTGTTACCAAAATGTTAATAAATAATGGTCGTTGTGAAATGTGACTTGAAAGACATGTTTTAGAATGAAATGTGTATGCAGGTGTATTATAGTCAGTTTTTACACATATTGTTACCTAGCATACGTTAAAAAAATATTGTATGTTTTTCCTAGAATATTGTGTCAATCATGCTTTCAGTCATTTCCATAACGTACAGAATTTCCTCGACACGTACAATGTACACTGTTAGTGTACATGTGGTTTTGATACTTGTATCTCATTCAAACTGTTAACTTTATGTCTTATTTATCTATTAACGATGAGAGTTTTTATGAATCAAGGGTCTGCATTTGTTATGTAAATATAACATAATACGATTGAGAGTATGAGAGAGAGACTCACACACACAGAGAGAGAGAGAGAGAGAGAGAGAGAGAGAGAGAGAGAGAGAGAGAGTAATAACAGTGTACATGTAGTTGTTATTGATTGCCTTGCTTCCATGAACCATATATATATTTCAATAATGCCACATTGCACTAGAAATATTGCTGACAAAAATGTTGAGAGAGATCATGGAGAGAGAGAGAGAGAGAGAGAGAGAGAGAGAGTATGAAAAGCCATAACAAATTTTTTAGTTATAAGTCATTTCCCACTTAATGAGTTGTTATAGCTGTTATCATGGTAATGTTTTGACCATGTCTCAGATACTGCATGTGCCCATAAAAAAGTGTAATCTAGGACACACCCTTTTGTTTTGATAATGACAGCATTCAGCTTTGTAATGATAGCTAGTGTATCTTTTTTTCTTCTAATCTACAGGTTTACCTGCAGACTCCAGATGATCTGAAGATCAGGAATATAAAAAATATGGTCAATTTGATATTGCTAATGACCCATTCAAGTCTGCTGAAGCCCAGAAGGTACTTCTTTGTCATGTAATAAACTTACAACTTGTCCTCCATATTTATACATATTTGGTTTAAGCTGATTGAAATCCAAGTAAGGTAATATAAATAGCTAAAATGTCTTGTGTAAAAGGGAAAGGTTTGTATGGGCATCTTGTTGCAAATCTGCATGATTATCTGTATTTTAAGTGGTGGGAACCTCTGAAAGGATTACTAGGAGTTTGAAAAAATTATAAACTTAATGAGATGTGTTTTACACTCTCTGAAAAAATGGGATTTGCAGAAATCCCATGAATTTCTAATGCTGGAAATATGTTTTTCAGATTAGTTTTTGTTATTGATGCAATCTTATTTTGGTGTACATAGAGTGTTGATAGTTGAAACTCATACATACACTCATATGTTACATAAGTGTTTATGACTGATCTTTGTTCAATATATTTAATATCTTTCTGTCCACTGGAAATCTAAATATCTTTGAAGTTACACCATTGAAGTTACACATTCATTACATTTATCATGTGTGTACAGAATTGATTGAGCCAGGTTTCCTTATTTTGTAATATAAGTGATACATTGTACCGCTTTAAAAAGTATATATCGATCACTTGTGACTTACTGGTATATTAGTGCATATTTCATTTGTAAAATCATTTGACAAATTTAAAGTGTTTTGAAGGACTGAAATGTTTTTTATGGCTTTTAAAATAACTGAAAGTACATGCACATGATGCAACTATCTTTTGACGCTGTATATATAACAAAAAGAAACTGTCAGCTGGGTTTATTTATAAAAAATTAATGGCAAAATGATGTAATACATGTATGTGCAATATTAGAAAAGATGACATTGTTAGTAATAGCACATTCTTGAAATAACTGCATTGAATATATACATGTAAGTATTTCATGAGTGCACAATGTTTGCAAAAATTACATGTAATTCTCTAAACACTTTATGTTTATTCCATTTTTTAGTTTCTAGACCATGTCATTAATGAATATTTCTTGAATGGAATGCATGGGGGTTAGGATGGAACCTTATTCCGCCTTTTTACCAACTCACACCATTTTTTCAAGATTTATGAAGCCAACCACAGAAGAATTTGTTCTATACACATCATTCATAGCATTCTTATTTATGTTACATAATCTTAAATGTTACTGGATGAATTGTTTCAACAATTAAGTGTTCACTTAATGAATACCAGCAAACTTTTTATCGAGTGCACTTATTTTGAATTTTTCCTACCCAAGGCATCCATCTAACATATGTTTTTTGTATAACATATTCATATACATGTAACATTTTTGGAAACAGCTATTTTATTTTAATTGAAATTTAGCCTTTCTTTTTTATACAAGTTTTTTTAATATAATCTTTTGTATACAAACACAACAAAAATACTTAGTTACAATCATTATGGGAAATGGACATAATATACATAAAAGTGCTGATAAATGTATTGGTCTTGTTCATGAACAGAAGAAATTGACAGAAAAATATTCAGTTTTAGCCATCAAATACAAATATTAATATTTTTTTAAGAATATTATTTAATCTAAATAAGATATGAAAGTTTTTTCCCCTTTATTCCAATGTTTGGAAACAAATCCAATATATAATTAAAATTGTTGTACAGTATATCCTATTGATTCCTATAATGTATCACTTTAGTTCCTTAAACTGCATGCTTATTACTTTTTTTTTCTTAAAGTGATGTATACAGGGTCAGTAATTTATTTTCATTATACTAGTATTCAACTAGATACAAAAAGGCCTTTCGCAACCTTTTCATTGTTTAAATGGTATGAAGTTTTAATTACCTTTCATATGAAAAATGACATCTAAATCTTAAATTGCTGTACATTATATCCTATCCATCTATTAAATGTATCACTTTATTTATGTTGAACTTCGTGTCTATTGGTATTACGATTTTTTTTAGAATGATATATGCAATTTCATTAATTTATTTTTCATTTTAAGAAAATTCATTTTAAAAAAGATCTCTTACAACCTGTGTATTTTTTTTTTTCAATTTACATAATACAGTGTATTAATTGAATGTATTTGTGTAGATTATACATGTACCTACAAGCAATATACATTTAATATTCACCAGGTACATGTACCAGCCTACTATATTTGATAAATAAATGTACTTCTTTCATGCATTTTCATGCCTTTTACTCATTGTTATATGTATTATTATTAATTAAAATACTTTGAAAACTTTTCTCAATTTATTAGGTCACCTGAGTCACTCAAGTGACCTATTGCAATTGGTCTTCGTCCGTCGTCGTGCGTCGTGCGTTAACAATTTCACATTTTTAACTTTTTCTTGAAAACTACCAAGCCAATCGTTACCATTTTTGGTGTGAAGCATCTCTATGGTAAGAAGAATCTAAATTGTGAAATTTATGGCTCTACCACCCCTGGGGTGCCACGGGCGGGGCCAAATATGCAAAAAAAAGGCAAATTTTCAAAAATCTTCTTCTCTACTTCCACACATGTGAGGAAAAAACTGAATGCATGGTTATCATGTCCATGAGCCCCTCTACTAAAATTATGAAATTTATGGCCCCTGGGTCAGGGGTTCTGGCTCTAGGGTGGGGCCAATATGGCCATATAGTAAAAATGTATTAAATCTTAAATCTTCTTCTCTACTACCATATATATTTGTTAAAAACTAAATGCATGATTATGATGTCCATGAAGCCCTCTTCCTAAATTGTGAAATTCATGACCCCTGGGTCAGGGGTTCAGGCTCTAGGGTGGGGCCAATATGGCCAAATAGTAAAAATGTATTAAATCTTAGAAAATCTTCTTCTCTACTCTCATATATATTTGTTAAATACTAAATGCATGATTATGATATCCATGAAGCCCTCTACCTAAATTGTGAAATTCATGACCCCTGGGTCAGGGGTTCAGGCTCTAGGGTGGGGCCAATATGGCCAAATAGTAAAAATGTATTAAATCTTAGAAAATCTTCTTCTCTACTACCATATATATTTGTTAAAAACTAAATGCATGGTTATGATGTCCATGACGTTCTCTACCTTAATTGTGAAATTCATGACCAGGGGTTCAGGCTCTAGGGTGGGGCCGATATGGCCAAATAGTAAAAATGTATTAAATCTTAGAAAATCTTCTTCTCTACTCCCATATATATTTGTTAAAAACTAAATGCATGATTATGATGTCCATGAGGCTATCTACTAAAATTGTGAAATTCATGACCCCTTTGTTAGGTGTTCATGCTCTAGGGTGGGGCCAATATGGCCATATAGTAAAAATGATTTAAATCTTTAAAAATCTTCTTCTCTACTCCCACACATGTGGGCAAAAAACTGAATACATAGTTATGATATTCGCAATCTCCTTTATCTAAATTGTGAAATTCATGGCCCCTGGGTCAGGGGTTCAGGACATGAGGAGGGGGGGGGGCAATATGGCAATAAAGTGTTAATGCATATAATGTTTAATAATCTTCTTCTCTATTCTCACACATCTGTATAAAAAAACCGACTAATAATTATGTTTACCAGGAAGTCCTCTACTGAAATCTCAATTTTCATGTCCCCTGGGGTATGGGTTTTGACTCTAGGGCAGGGCCAAAATGGATGTATAGATGTTAATGCATATAACGTTAAAAATTATCTTCTTTACTCCCACACACCTGAAAGGAAAACTGAATTCATTATTTTGTAGACCAGATCTTTTAGTTTTTCACCAAAATTATAGGTTTCACAGTTCTTTTTGGATTAAATGTGGTTGTCATTACAAATTTATAATTTTTCTACTCCAGTATAAAACCTAATTAATTAGATGCATATATGAGACTCCATGACAAGTTTGTGTATTGGATATATGCTACTCAGGTGACCGTTAAGGCCAATTGTTTATTTTGATAAGATTAAGAAACGGACTATAGTCAATGCACGTTTTCAAGAGTTGTCTCTCTTGGGGACAATAATGAATGCTCCCCAGGGTTCATGACCCTGAATATTGAGTAGGCTGTGAGGTGTGAAATTGATAACATTACAATCTACTTCACAAAGTACTAAGTAACCTAACCTTACCTAAACTATCTAACTTACTCACTAATCCTTAATGAGAATTAAT
Source organism: Magallana gigas (assembly GCF_963853765.1). NCBI lineage: Eukaryota > Metazoa > Mollusca > Bivalvia > Ostreida > Ostreidae > Magallana > Magallana gigas. Next base: position 25,961,301 of record NC_088855.1, on the reverse strand, counting down.
ACTTCTTTGTATCATAATCGCTTAACCAGGAAGGTAACTGCTTCGTACGCTTAGATCTGATATTTTGAGTTTCGTGATCCAAGCTATTTGTTTCGGCTTGGTCACTGTTTTCTGAGTTTGTTTCAGGTACTCTTTTATTCTCATCTTCACCTTTTAGTACTTGAGATCGAACAGGCCTCATTCAGTCTACTTGAATTACTTGAGGAGTATCCCTTGATCCACAGTTTACTTTGTAATTCACATCAGACAGCTGAGCGAAAATTTGAATGGACCATGCCAATAACTGGTTAGTTTTGGTGAAGCCCACTCTTGTGTCTGGGAAAATAAACAAAAACTAAATCTCGAATAAATTCAGCTTCTTATCATGATATTTCTTTTGTCTGAGCATTTCAATACCTGTGTGTTCTCGAACATATTTATAAGCGTCTTCTAGTCGTTCTTTGAGTTCCCAAGCCCATCTGGATTGAGGTATTGCACAAATACTAAATGGCTTCTGGTACATGATGTCCAAAGGAGGTGCTGTTTCTCGTCCTAACATTAGGAAGTTTGGTGTGCATCCTTTTGTTTCGTGCTCTGATGAGCGGTACGCCAGCATTACATAAGGTAACTGCTCATCCCAGTCTGAATGGTATTCGTTAACGAAGACACTCAACATGCTTAATAAGGTGCGATTAAAACGCTCAACCATACCATCAGACTGGGGATGGTACGGAGTCGTATGAGTTTTGTGTATGTGTAATAGTGTGCACATTTCATTAAAGAGTAAACTCTCAAATTGACGACCCTGATCTGAATGAATGGCATATGGAACACCGTATCTTACAATAAATTCTTATACGACGATCTTTGCAACTGTTTTCATCACTCCAAGATGTCCCGAAGTTTGATTGACAATATTCGAGTACTATTCGTCTTGAGCTTCTAGGAATGATTGCATGATGTTTGGTTGTTTTCTGTTCAAAATCATCCCAATTTCTATATAAGATGTCATCCTTGCAAACTAATCTTTCATACTGGGCGAGTAAAGACTTCACTACTAAACTCTCACCACCAATGTCCTTTTGCTTTGGTTTCACACCTTTGAGTAACCATTGTTTCACCGTGACAATATCGGAATTTTCTTCTTGAAGCAATTTCAGCTCAGGTCTTGACATAATAACTTCTTTTTCTTCAATTTCTCGGTATCCACATTGATGACAAGGTATGCGACTAATAGCATCCGCATTTTGGTCTAACTTTTCGGTTCTATGCTCAATGTCCATATCATATGCCGACAAGATATCAACCCATCTAGCTAATTGACCTTCGGAGTTTTTTAATCTCATCAGCCATTTTAATGAACTGTGGTCTGTTCTTATTGTTAACTTTCTTCCGAGTAGATAGTGTCGGAAGTAGCGTTCAAAGTAAACGACAGCAAGTAACTCCTCTCGAGTAACGCAATATTTTCTCTCTGGTTTAGAAAGGGTTCTGCTCGCATAGGCTATCACGTGCTCACTGACATTACTCCTTTGCAATAAAACACCTCCAATTGGATCAGAACTAGCATCTGTATCCAGGATAAAGGTTTTTGAAAAATCTGGATACACCAATATGGGAGCTTTTGTCAGACAATTCTTTAGATTTTCAAAGGCGTTCTTACAGTCATTGGTCCAGACAAAATCTTGTTGTTTTCAGTTAGGTGAGTCAATGGTTTCGCCTTCTCAGCATATTTCTCAATAAATCTTCGGTAATATCCACTCAACCCTAGGAATGATCTCACTTCTTTTACTGTTGAGGGAACAGGCCAATCTCGTACAGATCTGACTTTCTTTGGATCAGTTGATACACCCTTACTTGAGATTACTTGACCAAGGTATTCAACTTCTTTGGCAAATAGTGTACATTTCTTTGCTTTGAGTTTCAGAACAGCTGCTTTTAATTTTTCAAAGACCTTACTCAAGTTCTCCAACATATGCTCAAACGACTTACCGATAACGATAATGTCGTCAAGATAAATGAGGCATATTTGCTACTGTAATATGCAAGTACAGACTCCATTACCCTCTTAACTGTGGCTGGAGCATTGCTGAGACCGAAAGGCATAACCTGGAACCCGTAAAGACCTCGCTATGTTGAGAAAGCCGTCTTTGGTTTGTCTTGTGAGTCCATCTCAACATGCTAGTATCCAGAACACAAGTCTAAAGTACTGAACCACATTGATCCGGCCAGGTAGTCTAGTGCTTCATCAATACGTAGTAGGGGATATGCATCTTTTACTGTCACTGCATTGAGTTGTCGATAATCGACGCAAAACCTTATAGTGTCATCTTTCTTCTTCTAGCACTATTCCTAATGGTCATGGGCTTGTACTTTCATGTTTAACATTTCTCTCAAGCATGTCATCAATTTGTTTGTCCACTTATTCTTGCCAGTGTATAGGTTCTCTTCTCATAGGTTGCTTGATTGGGCTACAGTTCCCGTATGAACCTAATGTTTTATTTTATCAGTTCTACCCAGATCTTTCTCAGAGGATGCAAAGACATTTGTATGTTTCAGCAAAAACTTCTAAACTAAAATTGCTTGCTCGTTATCAAGGTTTTTGACTGTCTTCCCAAATAGTACTTTCAAGAACGGGGTTAGATCTTCATATGAATTCTGGTTTTCAGTGGTACTCATTATGCTGTCTATTGGATTCATACGTCCAACAATAGTACCAGGGTATATGTGCTTTATATCATCCGACAAACTGAACAATCGAATGGTTACCAACTTGTCTGCATTGACCAGAGTTCTTCCAAGCAATAATTGATCTTCTCCTTTGAATTTCTCTTGAGTTTGCTCTAGAAAAGGAATGTAACTATTGTAATCCGGAATGTCAACATGGTCTATTGTAACTATTTCTGTTCTTGGGGGCACATTCAGATGCTCATTGAATGTAACGCGATAACAGTCTATTTTTTCGACATAAAATAGGGAACAAAGGCTCTCACCAACTTTAAGATGATTGTTGCATACATCGATGACGCATGGGTGATTCTTCATGAAGTCTAACCCTAACGCTCCATCAACTTGTAAATCAGCAACAGGCATCTGCTGATGCAATGTTAAGTCAGTCTCCAATGTTAACGCGACTGTAGTCTTTCCCCTAACTTGAAGTTTGGTTCCACTTGCGCAAAGTACATCATTTGCAGGTACATCTAACTCAAGGGAAGGATTTATTTTCTCGTAAACATGGGTACCAAGAATACTGATCGTAGCCCCCGTGTCTAACAACAATTTCACATGTTGATCGTTCATAACAGCAATTATGAACATTCCAGCTTCGTTCTTCTGATGACTGATACCAAGTTTGTTAAAAACTGAGTTTTTCTCGTCAGTGCTTAATAAGGAAAGTTTGCTTCTGTGAGAGGCTGTTTTCTTGTTCTCAGATTCTGCGTTCTTTGGTTTCTGGTGTTGCTTTTGACTCAATTTCGATAGTTCACAGTATCGACTAATGTGTCCGCGTCTTCCACATTTGTAACAAGTTTTTTGAGACATTGGACGTGGCGTTTTCTTGCCATTTGTTTCAAATGAGTAACTCTTGTTCTTTGATTCTCCATTCTTCTTCAGCTCAGTGAGCTCATGAAGCATCGTCTTCAGAGTCTTTTCCATATTGGTCATTCTCGATTCAATATCTGACTCTCCAGAGTTCTTAGTAGGCATGAATTGGTTAAAGGACGAACGAATTCCTAGTCTCTTGGCTCCTTCGGCCTGACTTGATATAAGCTTCTAACTCAACAGCTAGACTTACTGCTTCAATTAATGTCTTTGGACGACTTTGTTTGATACGTATTCTTATATCTGAATCAAACAAAGCGTCTATAAACTGCTCTTTAGCCAGAGTTTCACGAACGTCAAATGGAGCAGAAGGATAAGCTAAATTTGTAAGGCGTCGAATTGAATGACCAAACTCTGGCAACGTTTCTGTATCTTTCTTTCTCTTTGCTCTCAATTAAACACGATACAGTTCCATTTGATTTGCAGGAAGAAATCTTTCTTCGAGGGAGTTTACTAAGATAGAGTAATCATGACTCACGCCACCTCCTAAATTACCCAAAACTTCTTGTGCTTGACCTCGTAGCAAAACTGCTAGGCAGAGACCTTTTTGTCTTTCTAACCATCCTTTCATTTCCGCACAAGCCTCAAAATGCGACTTGTAATCTAACCAAGATCCGTTTCCATCGAAAGTGGCAGGTTTAATGGATGCATCCGTGTGTTTATGTTAAGTTGTGGGAATTCTCCTATCGTCGTCCTCTGAATGTTTGTGTCTATCTCGTAAGCGATGGTGCCTAACCGTAATACCGTCCATATCTTCTCTCAACGGATAGGACTGCTCTCTTTCTTCGTGAAGGAGCTCATGCTGAAAATTCCGTTTCAGATTTTGCAGATCAGGTTCCCTGACGACCCTATATGGCGTTGAAAACTTTACTTTAGGTCTTGCGCCATTGTAAGTATCTTTCACGCGAGTATCCTCTCTATATGACATAGGAAAATCAGATGGACGCTCTGAAACTATCCCAGAAACTGTTTCTCGCTCAGTTCCCAATACAGCTGTAGACGCGGCGTCGAATGACTCATCATTCTCGAATCTTCCAGAAAGGCATTCGCAACTCTTATTTGCTCAATTTCTTCTTCAATGGCAGATTTCTCATCTTCAATTTCCTCAACAGTCTTTTCTGTCTTATCACCCATTTCAATCTCATACTAATAATTGCTCTTAAAACAAATTGATAAATTAAAAAAATTACTAAAAAATGATTCAAACATGATCCCACCGCTGCCACCAAAAAGTATGTAACGTGTTTACCTAAACACCGAGTTTTGCGGGATACCTCAGTTACTAAACTGAGTTTGAGATATTAATAAAAGAACTTCATTACGAACTACTAAGGAAATTTAACTACGCAAAAATAATAATTCCGCCTGAATATGTACAAGATCGGCGGTTTTTATAAATTATTTCCTGATTCGTTTGAGTAACAAAAATCACTAAACAAAATCACTTAGTTACAATATGAAAAACTACAAATCTAAAATTCTAACTCAACTTATGAACTATCAAAATAACTAAAACAAACAATACTCAACTTATGAGTATCAATCAATAGTCAACAGATGAATATCAAACAACATCAAGGAATACGTACTCAACTAATGAGAAACTAAATGCTATGAGTACTCAACAAATGAGTTCTCAGTTACTCAATCTCTGTGTAGCTAAGAAAGTGTAGTAAGCTCGGCACACCCCGCGAGAGTAAGGAAACTTCCACGTTCTCTAATGGGAATTTACCAGGATACTAACCTTTTGCAACACGTCTGTTTGCTTCTGAAATCAGAACTATTCTGATCTTGAGTGTTAAAAACCTGAACTTTATTTATTTTACAACGATTGATAAACAAGTTCTACAACTTTATATTAATATCTCTCGTTGGCACGGATGTTAGCGCGAGGGGGTCATTGGTGTGGGAAGAAGCCGGAGTACCCGGAGAGAACCCACGTGTCCAAGCGGGCGACCGCCATACCCTATCACATACTACCTCTGTCGATCACGGGGATCGAACTCGGGTCGCAGCGGTGAAAAGCGAGTGCATTGTCCACTACGCTACCTGGACATCTTGAGTGTTGGTGATGCGACGCTTATATACCCTTTTAACGCGACCGTCTCAGAAAAATCCCTTTATCAGAAATTAAAATAATCAAATAAATTTATTTATTTATTAGTTTAGATTCAAAATTGTGAAAATCATGACTACAATTGGTTTGGTTTTTTTTTTTTTGTTTTTTTTTTTACATACGAATAGAAATAAAAAATTTTTAGAAAAAATTTCAGAAACCAATCAGCCAAGAAAGCTGAAACATGTGTGGAAGAATCGTCAGGAAGCTAATATTCAAGTTTTGTTCAAATCATGATCCCCGGGGGGTAGGATGGGATCACAACGGAGGGGGGGGGGGGGGGGGGGCAAATATTTGCATAGGAATATATAGAGAAAAATCTTTAAATCTTTTTCTAAAGAACCATTTGCTAAGAAAAGCTTATATCTAGTGAAAGGAACTTCAAATTGTGTAGATTCAAATTCGTTAAAATCTTAACCTTGAGGAGTAGGGTGGGGCCTCATTGGGGATTCAGTTGTACAAAGGAAAACATTTTAATTATTCACTTAAACAAAAATGTTATTACATTGTTGCTCAGGTGAACAATGTGGCCCACGGGCCTCTGGTTTGTTAAATTGTTACTGCTTATGCAAAGCTTTTACAATGTATGGATGTTAAAGTAGATCTTTGTTTATGATGACGGATTAATATACGGATTTATGCTATAACTGTTCTTCACGTGCCCTCTGTGTTTCTACAGATAGTTTGAACAGGCAATGCACAGGAGTATAACTAAATTTGAAGTAGTCAAAAGAATTATTTCTTTGCTTTTTTATATTGCAAAGAAAAAGTTTTACAATTGCATATTCGTATTATTTATGTAACTGAAAAATAAAATAAACAAAGGCGTTATATTTCGTTTTACTTCACGTACACTGACTCGTTCTTCTAGAAAGTTTAGCTTATATGGAACATTGCACTAATTTTTACAACAATGAAAAAGAATCGCTATCTTAGTGAGTGTAAATGACCTTAAGCACCTCGTGATTACCATGATATATTACAGAAAGTCGCTAGAAGTAGTTCGTTTTAATGTGAAGGGTTACAAGTACTGTAGATAAAAGGTTATTTGTGCTGATAAGGTCTTCTCGTTATACCATTCTAGCAGTAAGTTGGGACTCAAAGACAAATTCTCGTTAAAATGGATCAAAAGTACCAAAACATTATATTTATGTGGACTGTTTTAATACTTGTTGCGGATAGAAACGTATCTTCTGCATCCAATCTTACCACAACTATTAACGCTTTGTTTCAAAAGCTACAAAATATGCAGACGACAAAGTACAACCCTGCCGTACCACCATTTGTATGGACAAAGTTTCCGGGGGTCTACGAAAGTGATGTAAAAATGTATTTCCACGGAGCTCCGGTGGATTCAACCCTTCGGTACGTCTTTGGGGTGTTCGATAACAATATGTTCGCGACAGCTTGGGTAACGACTTGTCTCCTGGAAGCCTACAAATATGGTAAGGCGCCTAAACCGACGGCCCAGATGTTGGATTTATCGATCAACTTTATCATGGATCATCGCAATAAAAACCTTAATTACACCAACTCAATTATGGCATTTTGGCCACAGCTTTACAACGAAAAAGCAAAGGTACAGTATGAAGTATCTCTGTTAACGAGGCTGGGGGTGGCTGCCATTTTAAAGCGTTTTTATCTCTATACAAAAAAGATTTTCACTTTAATGTTCTATAACTGTTACTTTCTACTGAAAATGTACTTTGAAAGAAATGGATATGATGGTATTGAAGCATTATTTAAAGAGTCAATTGGTGGTAGCTGTTTTTTCTGCATTTTCTAACTTTTTAAAGGGAGGTAACTTGTAAAACTACAAATATTTTGTTATAATATTTTCCTTTTATTATTTATTTTTTCTAACTTCACCATCAAATTTTTTCTTAAATGCTCAATCTTTATTACACATGTATTGATTATTATTTTGTTAAAATTTGGAAATAATCTTGTGGCTATTTTTTTTTATACATATTTGCATTTGTATGACGTATACATTTTTGGTAAAATTGTGATATTTTTCTTTTTAACAAATAATATTCAGTTTTTCTTATTGTGTTAATTTTTTATGATGTTATTGCTTTGTTTTTTGCCTTTATTTATATTTCATATATTTTTCATAATTGTTTTTTTTTACATAATGTGCAATTTCTTTAGATGCAATGAATGATAAGATTAACGATGATTGTGATGTGGTCTTTCATATTAAAATGTAAACTAAGATTATATGAAACATTTCTGCAAATTTGGTGAATTTTGGAGACATTTTTTTGGACTCCCCAGCCTCCTTAAAATGATTCGTCTGATAAATGTACAGGGTGTCGTGTGTAAAATTGTAGAATAGTAGTTTTACAAAATACATTTCCACGCGGAATATCAACAATTAAGATATGATTATCATAAACTTAGCTTTATGCTTGCGGATGTTACATATATCGCGAAGATCAAAATAACTAACCATACTTTTAGGGATATGTGAGTACTCCAGTCAATTTATTGGAACTCTTTAACTCGACCTATCTGATAGACTGGGAACCAGTGTACAAGGAACTGGATAAACTTGGACTTCAGCACGTGACCGAAACCATCAAACGACTTCTTGCAAATCGGTAAAGTAGAAGCACATGTACTATAATTTACCGGCCGCCGGAAGGCGGTCAGTTATGTACGAAAGACGAATAGGGCCACATATAAACATATTTTTATCTCGTAATAACGCGAAAAGATCTCGTTATTACGAGTTAACTATCTCGTTATAACGAAATAATTTTCTCATTATTACGAGAAAAGATTCCGTTATTACCAGTTAAACATCTAAATCCCGTTATTACTTACTTAGTATTACGAAAAAAGATCTCGTAATTACGAGGAAATATCTCGTTATTACGAGTTAATTATCTCGTATTTACGAGAAAAGATATCATTATTAAGAATTGATAATCTCGTATTTTCGACAAAAGATCTCGTTATTACGAGAAAAGATCTATATAACATGGTGCGTTTCTGAAAAGACCTCTAAGTCGACTGGATCACCCTTTCAGTCTATCTTTTTCTTTCCAGTAACGTTGATTCAATTTTGATTAATTTTTTAAATAACAACGATCATTATTCACTAATATTTACATAAAATGATTGGATTTGATATTTCATTAAGGAGTGAATTCAATATTTATTTGATTTATAAATACGATATAAACTGGTTTGGTGTAGTTTACGCTTAAAAGCGTAAACTGTTTTGAACCATTTTATATCATATAAAACTAATAAATATTGAATTCATTGCTTGTAATTTAATTTGTTTACCCTTCATTGTAGATAAAAACGGCCATTTGACCTTTAAAATGATGTAAAATTGTACAAAATTAAAATGTAACATCAGGCGTATTGATTTAAGAAATGAAGATAATAATTTTTCTATTGATCGACGTATCAAAGAAAAAATTGACCGGAAAAAGTTTTCCGGTCAATTTTTTCTTTGATACGTCGATCAATAGAAAAATTATTATCTTCATTTCTTATCATTTAATAAAACATTTTCAAATAAAAAAATGTGAAGTGTCATTGATCAAAAATGTAAATAATGTAAATGAAGCGGCGCGTATGAATACAAAACAACAACAGCAACAATATTAAAAATGGATTCACCTTCAGCTGAGCTACTGGGCTGAATTTAATGGATTAAACACAAATAGTGATTTAAAATCTGAACCGGCTGAATTGAAAACGAAAGGAAAATACATGCGATAGCTTGTGATATCATTCACTGTGCAGAAAAACTCGTATTAAAACTAGTTTTCATGTGAGATCGCTGGAATATGCAACTGGACATAACTGCATAACCATCCAAGGAAAAGCGATCGTGGACGAAAATAGCTGATATGTCGACAAAGAATAGTATGTATAAGCGACTTTTGTAAACTTTGTGGTAACTAGATTGCCAGTGATGTACTTTTAAAATGGTAGATATCTGCCGCTTGGAATTCACCGAAGGAGTTGATGCATTACTCATAGCTTTTCTTTACGACGCTTATTTTGATGACCGATCATCTACGTGTGTAAATTTAAAAATTATCGTTACCAAAGTTGAACAGCAGTGTTACCGTGAAAGTTTATATGCGGCATGCCTATATGTTCGTTATAATATTGAAATCCTTAAAAGGAATAGCCAGCCTCGCTGTAAATGTTGATTGATCTCAAGCAGACGAAATCGTGAGAAGACGCTTAGTTTTCTATTTCGTGAATCAAACAAAGTGTTTTGTTTATTTTTGAAGGTTAAACTTTGAAGTTTTTATATTCACAAGTTTGCATTTTGTTTGCTGACAATAAAACAGACACTTTACATTTTGTTGACAGTGTTTATCTTGGAAATTCCCGTTCTATAAATAGTGTTAGATCAGAGCAGTTGAGAAAAGTAGATCTGGCGAAAATTTTATTGATGCAGGTATCAAAGAAGTTTTTCAACCAATCAGAAGCGCCGATATCTCATCAAACGAATAAATATTAAATGATACGTTTTTGACGTTAGTCTTACTATGACGTAGGCAACATTCTTTATACGATATAAAATAATTTTTAGCCAATCAGAAAGCGCGTTACAACCAGAATTAAATTATTCTTATATAATTTAATTCTGGTTGTAACGCGCTTTCTGATTGGCTAAAAAGAATGTTTTATATTATTAGCCCAGTAAACCCACTGGGCCACGCTGTTAGGTGACAATATTGGGAACGAAACAACTTATCGCAGAGCCCCCTAACTCCGTCACTACCCTAACTCCGTCACTTTCGGGAAACTCCTCGCCGTTTAAAATCAAGTGCAATTATGACGTCATTTTTTGCATGTCAAAAATCTTTAATCAAATGTCAACAATTTGCAACGGTTAATTTAAGAATGTGTCAAAAATTGTGTGAAATCAGCTAAAACTTTTTCACGGGTGCACTAAAATATCGATATTTCTGACATGCGGGCCCATTTGATCATTTACGGTGGTCAGCCATTTTTAGAGAGGTCAAGATAAAACATTTCACACGTAATACATTTTTGATTAAGGTAATTAATTCAATTTTTTCAGCCCGCAATAGCCTTTATGCACTACTCTTGATTATATCCAGTATATCGCTATTTAGAATATGATACATTTCTAAAAATGTAATAAATAAATAATATAATACATGTAAGTAATATATTAGTTAATGATATAAAATATTTGAAATATGTAAGGACAAAAATCAAACGGCATCCATACATTCTGAAAAGGCCATTGTGATTGTTGTTACATGGACCCATTTTTTATTCTGGCGATCATTTCATTTCGATGACATTAAATACAATTTAAATTGTATGCACCATTTTTACTTATTATAACTTGGTCTAGATACAAATGGAGTTTTAACTAAATTGTTAATGTGTCTTCATTCCCTGCCATATCATAGAGCATGTGGGTGACGGAGTTAGGTTCATAAGATATAATAAGCACGCGTGATAAACGTCGTATTCAGAGGGCTTATTATTTTATTTTTGTTAAGAATTTTATAAATTATATTGTTTCAAATTATATTTAGTGAGTGCAAATGATAAAAACCACAAAAAATAATTTACAGAGAAACGCGGTAGGTTTTCTGCTTATAGTGACGGAGTTTGGGTACTCGGGGATATATACTTACATTTGGTTTTGTTGTTCATTTCGACAAACAATACGTCACAACATGGAAGTGTCCCATACCACTTAAGCACCTCCAACAACTGCCACCCTTAACTGTATGCACGTCAGATATGTACCGAAAAAATAAACACAGAATGACAAGCGTTTATTTTATTAGGGGTTTTTGATAAAAAAAATTTTAATTGTGATTTTTCTTGTAAATTTGACTTGAATCTTATGTTTCATCACCTTTCAGTTTAAAACCACAATATGATAAACATGTTTTAAGATTTCGCTACTTGTGTTGTAAACACATTCAAAGAGTCAGGGTCACTAAGATGTGGTTGTGCATTGCAATTTGCATTAAATGCTGTATATTTACAGGGAAGGGTATAAGCACGTGTTCCAGATTCCACCAGATTTTGACGATACATCGGTAAACCTCGGTCTGGGCTCGCTCCTAAAGGATTTTATTACGGACTTCTCCAGTTCCGCTGCGCTATGGCAGTCAAGGAATTCCAACCTCTCGTCAATCTTCACTTCCCTGAAACACTACGCCTACAAACCAACCACCAACAACACCCGGGTCAATACAATAGACACACGGACATACTTTTATATGAGGCGATTCTTAGAGGATGTGAATGCCAAAAAGAAGAGTCTGTCCTTAGTAACAACATGGGTGAGGAGGCTTGTATATTATAAGATTTGTAGCAAACATAAAACATAGGTAATCAAAGAACTCATCGAGACAAGTCACCACATTTATTAGACTACCTTTATAGCGAGCGCAGCTCGCCGGTGCGCAGCGCCGGTGTAATGAAGAATAATGACCCCCGTAGAATAATGACCGGGGGTCATTTTTCGACGTAGAATAATGACCCCCCGGTCATTATTCTACGCAGCAAAATGACCCCCGGTCATTATTCTACGTAGAAAAATGACCCCTTTGCCTGAAGAATAAGTGTCATTTTCATAAAAATGAGCACAGGGACCACATGAAGAAAAGTGACCCCTGTAGAATAATGACCCCCTTGTAGATTAGAGTTTTTCAGTATATTTTTTAGTATTTGTGAAATAAGCTTTAAACTATTGTAATTTTTACTGCTGCAGTTTACAAAAAGTAACGGAAATTATAATTCATATTCAAATAAACTTAAGGTGAAAGAAGGGGTATAGCTTAGAAAATAAAAATCCTTCCGTCACGATTGTAGTCAAATTTTTTTTTTCCAATCTTAATGTTCACAATGCTTCAGTTAGGTATTTTTAATAGGCAACCAACATTTCAGTGTCATTTGTTACATCTTGAATGTTGGGGTGAAAATTCAAATTTTAGACCTTGCGTTAATGCGTTAAACGTAAGGATCCCCTTTAACAATTACATTTACATATATCTAAGTATATGGTGTTCCGATAGGGTCACTCCGACCTTGATGTAGGGCGAAGATGCGAAGTTGCAAAGGCGATAGTGCGAAGGCGAAGGAGCTAAAGTGCGAAGATGCGACGACGAAGCGCGAAGATGTGATGCCTAAAGTGTGAAGGCGAAGGAGCGATACTACTATCGCTCCTTCCCAACTTCGCACTCTGGCCTTCGCATCATCGCACTTTCACCTTCGCCTTTTTTTATTGCATTCAGCAAGTCTCGGTCGATTACATAGAATTAAATGCAGGCACCGTACTCGCCAAGGTTTTTTGATTAATCAGGCTATTATTGGTACGCATGCGCTAGGCCATAGCGCTTACTATGAATGTTTATAAATATTTCAATGTGTACATGTGACATATATGTTTACCAGTGCTGGCTATGCCTAATCATTATATACTCCACACAAAATTTAATGTCCACCATAATGTGTAAATACATGTATGCACTTCCAAACTCCTATCACTTACAGCCGTCTGTTTACCGTAGACCAAACACAGTAACATTCTAATTTCATTATGCGACACTCCTTGCTCATGCATGGATCTAGAGGGGGGAGAGGGGGTCCGTCCCCCGGGAAAATTCAATATTAATAATTTCATGCAGTAAAAGGGGAAAGGGGGTCCGGACCCTATCCCTCTGAATTTTCAAAATATGCCTCGGAACCCTTAAACGATAGAGAGCTCTGCAATTATAAAACATAGGTAATCACAGATTACAAAGCTCACCGAGACGAGGCATCACCTTTATGAGGCATCACCTTTATGAGACCACCTATATCATATTATATGAAAACCATCCTTTATGATCTTGGATATTCATGGATTCTGTTTTGACACATTATCGTATAGCATCTGTTAAAAAATTGTATGATAATCATATGATCATATGTTAATCAATACAATAATATAAAATTGAAAATTGCATCCTATCATACTTACAATATAAATCATATAATACCATAAAATACCGTACAAAAATTGTGAGATATGATATTGTAACGTATGATATGACATTGCATTGTGTTATACATTATTGTATTTGATCAAATAATACAATATCATAAAACACAATACAATATAGTATTATATGAAACAATATCATATTGCAATAATACGTCATAACATTGAAACATGTGTTATCATATTGTTAATATAGTATGATATTTTATTGTATGATAGTGTATCATATTTGATAAATAATATGATAGGGTATTATAGTATTATATGATACAATATAATTTGATACAACATTGTATCATATCAAATGAAACAATATCATGGTATAAAATAAAATATTATATAATACAATTATATTATACATATTGTATCATATGATACAATAATATATATAACAACATCATAAAATACAATTTCATGTAATATGATAATAAATCATATAAAACTGTAAACAGATGACCTTGTTAAGTACTATGAAATAAACATGTAAGCTGTTTATGCAAACTGCGCAATTATTAAAATGTCAAATAACTATATTGGAAAGTCCTTGGGAAATTATATTTTGGAAATTACTTGAGCAGCAGCATGATATCACATGTCCAGGTGTAGGACAGTAATGCTATATTTGTCATATTTACAGACTCTGTGGAGATCTGATTTTGTATAATTGTCACAAAGTACATGTTTTCTGTTAACCTTTTAACCTATACTCATGTTTTGTACTGATGCGGGAGATTGTAAGGCCGCATCCCCCGACGCTGTGATGGACAGTTTGACAGTTTTGATACTGAATTTAGAATTAAAATATTGTTTAGGAATTTGCTCACTAAATCTACACTCATGACCAGCGCAGGTGGTCATGAGTAACCTAAACTGTCAGTCCCAGCCGAAAGGGTATATATATGCATGTCAATTGTTAGCAATTAAGACTTGCTTTGAGAACCGTTTAGAGATCAGCTTTGATACCACTATACGATCCGAATAAACTTGTGAAACTTTGATGAGAGTTGGACTTGGTCAAATATCTAGGTACAGACGGGAAGATTGCGGGAAACATCTTGCATCTGCTTACAAAACTTTAACCAGCGCCGGACGCCAACGCCAGGAGAATAGCATAAGCTCCCCTTGACTTCGTCTCGGTGAGCTAAAAAGGCGAAAGCGCGAAGATTCGTAGGCGAGAGTGCGAAGTTGCAAAGGCGAAGAAGCGATAGTAGTATCACTTCTTCGCCTTCTCAACTTGGCACTTTCGTCTTCGCATCTTCGCGCTTTGCCGTCGCATCTTTTATATTCTTCCTATTGTTCATGAATTATACTTGCATTTAGGATTTCCACTATTACAAACTGATGGGTATGCAAGTGCATCACGCGGAATTAATGATGAAACTAAAATTATGAAAAGTTTACTCCACTGTTAGGCATTATGACCAAGCTGAAGTAAGTAGGCAATGACAGCAGCCATTTCGCCAGTAGAGGTTAACAGCCAATAAGGAAAATCGTCAAAGTACTGAGAGTACTCGTACAGAAAATATATTTT
Source organism: Magallana gigas (assembly GCF_963853765.1). Lineage (NCBI taxonomy): Eukaryota > Metazoa > Mollusca > Bivalvia > Ostreida > Ostreidae > Magallana > Magallana gigas. Next base: position 25,946,055 of record NC_088855.1, on the reverse strand, counting down.
ATTTTATCGTCGGCATACTTTAGTAAGTTTAGTTAATATCAAGATGATTAATGCATCAATAGTTTGTATGAGCATTGGTAACTTTGGATACAATAAAGATCGAGTGATCAAAATCAAGGGGGGATATAAACCCCTAACATGGACCCTAACCTCTTATCAACGCTTTTAGAAACAATCTTTTCTTATTATAATCGATCAGTGTTTATTATGTATTAAGATTTACTATAGTCAGGTACTCTTCACACATTTGCTCTGAAAGAATAAAGTCTATTCATGATCACAAATACAACATTACAACAAATGTTTAGAATATTAATGTTCATGTATCACGTTGAAGAAAACAAAACTAACACAAAATGATTTTTTAAAAAGAAGAATTCAAGAAATGTAAATAAAAGAATCCATATTCCTACGTTACTTGTCTCCTTAGTCTTTTTCCATAAAGATATATACATCTATCATTCTAAGATTGACAATTCATTCACCAGTGAATATTGCTTATATTATTACAACAATTATTCTTTCATGATTATTGTTCGTTAATTATCACACAATATCCTCATTGTGTATGAATCTGTCTTTATTTGCGTCATTTCCCGCCGTATGTCGATGAGAGAAGTGACGCAACTGTTAACAATCAATTTGTGGCAATATAAGAGTTTTTGTGTGTGCCTGCTACGGGTATGGAAAACTATATACAGCGATTTATTTACAAATTCGGTGTTTATAACTTCAAAATCAGTTGAACAGAGTGCAAAAAATTAAGTAAATTTCAAAGTCATACGGTGTAACCAATTTCTATTTATGTTTACGGGAGGCCGGGGGGGGGGTCATTTTTCTATGGGGGTCATTTTTCTTCATGTTGAACATGAAGAAAAATAACCCCTGGGTCTTTTTTCTTCAGAAAAATCCAATTATTCTTCAGCTAGGGGGGTCATTATTCTACGTCGAAAAATGACCACCGGTCATTATTCTACAGGGGTCATTATTCTTCATTACACCGGCGCGAAGCGAGCTCTACCGGCAAGGCGCGTGTGAATAGAAAATTCGTACTAGTTGCACATTCATTCAACGGATTTTTTTGGCGTCAGTAAATCGGACCAGTAATGCATTGTTTTAATCGTCCCAGTAGTTCCCTGTAATCATGGCAATTTTTATCACTTCACACTCTCACGAGACAATATAAAAACAATAACGATGTATACGACATACAGTCTCTGTCACCTCTAAAGTTCACCTCAGTACATTCTCAATCAAAAATAATCAAGTGACATCACAATGGTTAACACATTGATACGATAGATTTTTTCGGCGTCAGTAAATTTTGACCCACAATTCATAGTACCAATTGTTTCCAACCTCACGTTCTCGCGATAATCAAAGTAAAAATTTTGAGAAGCATATACGATGTGTGATTTTAAGAACATCGTGCTTTTTAAGTAAATAAAACAGTGTAGTTCGCGTACTTTTATTTCTATGGGGAGTTTTAAAGATTCAAACGACACTTAACCGTGAACTTTGACGTCACAATTAGGGGAAATTACTCTAATAGAAGGTATTGTAAATCTGCTGAAATTACCAAAATCCTATCAAAATCTTGCAAAGCTATAGAATGAGGACATTTCTTCAGATACAGGAAACAGTTGTAACTTGCACTCATTTGGATGAATGCTCTTATTTATTTTATCAATTATAATTACGGTAATTTCCTGGAACGTACACGTAGCCTCGCCTTTTTTTTTTTAAAATGGGGTGGGTGGGTGGATGGCAGTCTCATCCAAAAAATATTTACAAGAAAAAAGAAAAAAAAATCATGAAAATTCTAATCCTTTAGGGCTTTAGCAGTTCAATGGTTTCTTTATTTTCACTTCCATTTATTACATATGCTCCAAATCCCAAGGGGGGGGGGGGGGGGCAATTCCATGTCCTTTTAATATGATAAGCAAATATGTTAAAGCGTAAATTAAAAAAAAAACAAAAAACTAAAATTATTTTTTTTAAAAAGTGGAGGGGGCAAATCCATGATAAGTGGATTATCTATGTGTAAATCGAAATTTTTTTTAGATATTATTTTTTTAACATGGAAAGGGGGGGGGGGGTCGGGATGCTCTATAATGATTCAATTTTTGTATGTAAGTTTAAAAAATGGGATGAACCGACGTTACAATCACTTTAAAAGAGGAAATACAGTGCAATGAACATTTATATTAAAATCTTTATTATTCAACAACATTGTATAGACCTGAGATTTTACTTATAAATAAATAAATTATAACAAATCTTATAAACTATGAATAATGAAAATTTACTGAAAAATAGGTATGTTTTATTTTATTTTGCAATCAAATTGATTTGCGTTGTTTATTTACGTAAAACATATTAATACTACATAAAAAGTTAATGATCAATATAAAAATTGCGTATTGAATGCTGTGATACATCGTATTTTGTTTTCCCTTGGACTGAAATGTCACACTTTCATTGGTTTAAACATAGCACGTAATTGCCTCATATATCTCTATATTTGTTCGGTGAGAAATAATATTAGGCTATGTGGCTGTCATTGGCCGACGCTTTGCTTACTCATTTGGACATTTCATAGTGTTTAATACATACACCCTACCCCTGGGGGTAATGATTTTCACAACTTTGAATCTACATACATTACCTGAGGATGATTCCACACAAGTGTCAGCTTTCCTGGCTAATTAGTTTCTGAGAAGAATTTTTTTTTTTAAAGATTTACTCTATATATTCCTATGTTAAACTTAGGACCCTCCATTGTGGGCCCCACCCTACCCCCGGGGGTAATGATTTTCGCAACTTTGAATCTACACTATCTGATGATGCTTCCACACAAGTTTCAGTTTTCCTGGCTTTATGGTTCTTGAGTAGAAGATTGTTGAAAATTTCTCAAAATGTTTCATTTATTTCTAATTATCTTCCCTTAAAAAGTGTTGAAACTGGCCCAGTAGTTATTGAGAAGATGTGAAAAGTTTACGGACAGACGGACAGATAGACAGACAGACGGACGACAGACAAAATGTGATCAGAAAAGCCCACATGAGCTTTCAGCTCAGGTGAGTCAAAAACTTTAACCAACTCTAAAAACCTTAACCTCTTCCAGGATCTGAAACCTTCTATAATCTATAATCCTTCTATAATCCTTCTATAATCTATTACAAAATATCCCTCGGTAAAGAGCTATAGCAAAATGACTTTAGACCCTTAATTACGTAACACATTAGACAATCGTTATACTGCTGGGCTTCATAACTGTAAGATAAACATATTTGCTTCTATAATCTATTACAAAATATCCCTCAGTGAAGCGCTATGGGTAAAAGACTTTAGAGCCTTCTAGGTCCCTAAGAGGGGCCAGCCCCTTTTTCCTGATATCAGCTGAAAGGTCTTGTAAATATAAACCTTTTATACATTACATATCTTAATAAAATATTTTCCAGAAAAGAGATAAAGAAAGAAAAGCAGAAAAATTTACGACGCTTTTTTAATGTCAATTTTCGAGCCGTAGCGAGCTTTGGCGCCAGTAGTGCTAAACATACAAAACAACAATCATGCAAAACTTCAATCTTTCCTCTACCAACCGTACAAATTTGAGCTTAATATCTCTTATAGTTTAGGAGAACAACAGAAGACAAAATATCCATATAAAAATTAGAAAAATCTCAATATCTCAATAACGGATATGACGTCATCAATGCAAAAAATTTCCAATCAAGTTCAGACCACTATCTATCACATCGATTGAGATCGGATGAGCCGTTTCTGAGAAATCGCGTGCACAAAAAAAAGGAAGAAAAATAATGATAAATAGACACGATCTCGTTGCGAGCAACGAGGAGGTCTTCCGTCCGATTTTTAGAATATGGAATGACTTTGCTCTTGATGTTCGTCAACGAAACATATCTGGAAATGGATGCGGAATCTAAGAGTAATGGGGAAAAGACTATCTACCCCTTTGGTGTCTCTTTTTTGAGGGAGCAGCCCTTTTCATTCATTTGAGTTAAAAGGTATTTTTGTGTACCGGTTAATAAGTGTTTAGAAATTGGTTACCGTTTTTGAATTATCTGGGAAAAATCGTTTTGATATCCGGTCCTAAAACTCTTTTTAGGGCCCAGATAACAAACAATACATGGTTGTACTTTGTTCAGCACATTATTTTAAACATCTTTTGTTAAATACTGCTTTTCAGAATTTTACTCCATTTTCAGATATTGAAGATCAAAGTGTTTGACTTCTGGCCCCTTAAAATCCCTAATTACGTAACATAGGAGTAAATGATTGCCATTGTTTAAGTGAATGACGTTAGAATGAATATAATTGCTTCTATAACGTATCACAAAATATTTCACAGAAAAATGTTATCATTGAAATACTTTAGAGCCCTCTAAGCCCCTTATTTGAAGAGCCAGCCCCTTTTTCTTGATTTCAAATCAAAGGTCTTCTCAATTCAAACAAATTTTGTTCAAGAAGTGTTTCGAAATTCTGTACCGTTCTCGTGATATTTGCAGAGGGTCGTTTTAGGGGACGACCCTGTAACTCCTTTTAGGGACCGCATAACAAAGAAATTATGGTGGCAGATTGTTAAGCTCAATATTTTGAGCATCTTTTGTTCAATATTGCTTATCAAATTTTTTCTCTATTTTAAAACATTGAGCATCAAAGTTTTCGACTTCTGGCCCCTTAAAATCCCTAATTACGTAACATAGGAGTAAATGATTGCCATGTATAGTTAAATAACCATAGAATGAACATAATTGCTTCTATAACGTATCACAAAATATTTCACGGTAAAATGTTATATTTAAAAGACTTCAGAGCCCCTTTAGCCCCTTATTTGAAGCGCCAGCCCCTTTTTAACGATTTCAAATAAAAGCTCTAATCAATTCAAACAATTTGTTCAACAAGTGTTTAGGAATTATGTACCGTTCTCGAGATATCTGGAGAGGGCCGTTTAAGGGGACGACCCTGTAACTCCTTTTAGGGACCGGATAACAAAGAAATTATGGTTGCAGATTGTTAAGCTCACTATTTTGAGCATCGTCTGTTGAATATTGCTTATCAAAATTTCCCTCCATTTTGAGATATTAAGCATCAAAGTTTTGGACTACTGGCCCCTTAAAATTCCTAATTACGTGACAAAGGAGTAAATAATTGCCATGTGTAGGTAAATAACGTTAGAATGAACATAATTGCTTCTATAACGTATCACAAAATATTTCACAGTAAAAAGTTATCATAAAAAGACTTTAGAGCCCTCTAAGCCCCTTATTTGAAGGACCATACCCTTTTTCTTGATATCCCATAAACGCCCTTGACTTTATAAAGATTTTTTGTTCTACATCTTATAACAAAATTTTATCGAGGAAAGAGATATTGAAAGAAAACCACGAAAAATCACGACGCTTTTTTAACCGTAATTTTCGAGCTCGGGCGAGCTTCGGCGCTTTTGGTCACAGGGAAATATATATACCACATGTCAGATCTACAACCTTTTGTCTACAATCCCTGAAATTTTGAACCCAATATCTTAAATCGTTTAGGAGTTTACCCCTGGACAAGCCGACCCTCTGAAAATCGTTAAATTGTGAATAACTCAAAACCGGAAGTGACGTCATCGGTAAAAAAAAAATTTCCAATAAGGTTCAGACCACTATCTATCAAATCTGAAAGTTTCGTGTAAAGCGGTCGAGTAGTTTTTGAGAAATCCTGTACACAAAATTTGTAAGAAAAAAAAAAGAAAAATAACTAGACACGATCTCGTTGCGAGCAACGAGGAGGTCTTCCGTCCGATTTTTATAATAAGGAATGACCTTACTCTTGATCTTAATCAACGAAACGTATCCGGAAAAGGAGGCGGAATCTATGAGTGTAATGGGTGGAAGACCATCTATCCCTTTGGTGTCCCTTATTTGAGGGATCAGCTCCTTTTTTAATTCATTTTAGTTAAGAGGTATTTTTGTGTACCGCTAATAAGTGTTTAGAAATTGGTTACCGTTTTTGAAATATCTGGGAAAAATCGTTTTTATATTCGGTCCTAAAACCCCCTTTAAGGTCCAGATAACAAACAATATATGGTTGTACATTGTTAAGCACATTATTTTGAGCATCTTTTGATGAATACTGCTTTCCAGAATTTTCCTCTATTTCGAGATATTGAGGATTCAAGTGTTTGACTTCTGGCCCCATAAAATCCCTAATTACATAACATAGGAGTAAATGATTACCATGTATAGGTAAATAACCTTAGAATGAACTTAATTGCCCCTATAACGTATCACAAAATATTTCATGTAAAAAGTTATCATTAAAAGACTTTAGAGCCCCTCAGCCCCTTATTTGAAGGGCCAGCCCCTTTTTCTTGATTTTATAAGAATATTCTTGTCAATTCAAACACATTTTGTTCAACAAGTGTTTACAAATTTTGTATCGTTCTCGAGATATCTTGAGAGGGTCGTTTTAGGGGCCGACCCTGCAACTCCTTTTAGGGATCGCATAACAAAAACATTATGGTTGCAGATTGTTAGGCTCAATATTTTGAGCATCTTTTGTTCAATATTGCTTTTCAAAATTTTCCTCCATTTTGAAATATTGAGCATCAAAGTTTTCAACTTCTGGCCCCTTAAAATCCCTAATTACGTAACATAGAAGTAACTGATTGCCATGTATAGGTAAATAACCTTGAAATGAACATAATTGCTTCTATAACGTATCACAAAATATTTCACGGTAAAAAGATATCATTAAAAGACTTTAGAGTCCCTTCAGCCCTTTATTTGAAGGGCCAGCCCCTTTTACTTGATTTCAAATAAAAGCACTAATTAATTCTTACACATTTTGTTCAACAAGTGTTTCCACTTTTGTACATGTACCATTCTCGAGATATCTTGAGAGGGTCGTTTTAGGGGCCGACCCTGTAACTCCTTTTAGGGACCGCATAACAAAGAAATTATGGTTGCAGATTGTTAAGCTCAATATTTTGAGCATCTTTCGTTCAATATTGCTTTTTAAAATTTTCCTCCATTTTGAGATATTGAGCATCAAAGTTTTGGACTTCTGGCCCCTTAAATCCCCTAATTATGTAACATAGAAGTAAATGATTGCCACGTGTAGGTAGAAAACGTTAGAATAAACATAATTGCTTCTATAACGTATCACCAAATATTTCACGGTAAAAAGTTTTCATTAAAAGACTTTAGAGCTCCCTCAGCCCCTTATTTGAAGGGCCAGCCCCTTTTTTATGATTTCAAATGACAGCTCTAATCAATTCAAACACTTTTTGTTCAACAAGTGTTTACAAATTTTGTACCGTTCTCGAGATATCTTGAGAGGGTCGTTTTAGGGGCCGACCCTGTAACTCCCTTTAGGGACCGCATAACAAAGAAATTATGGTTGCAGATTGTCAAGCTGAATATTTTGAGCATCTTTCGTTCAATATTGCTTTTCAAAATTTTCCTCCATTTTGAGATATTGAGCATCAAAGTTTTGGACTTCTGGCTCCTTAAAATCCCTAATTACGTAACATAGGAGTAAATAATTGCCATGTGTAGGTAAATAACGTTAGAATAAACATAATTGCTTTTATAACGTATCACAAAATATTTCACGGAAAAAAGTTATCATTAAAAGACTTTAGAGCTCCCTCAGCCCCTTATTTGAAAGGCCAGCCCCTTTTTCTTGATGTCACATAAACGCTCTTGACTTTATAAAGATTTTTTGTTCTACATGTTATAACAAAATACAATCGAGGAAAGAGATATTGAAAGAAAACCACGAAAAATCACGACCCTTTTTTAACTGTAATTCTCGAGCTCGGGCGAGCTTCGGCGCTTTTGGTCACAGGAAAATATGTATACCAAATGTCAGATCTACAACCTTTTGTCTACAATCCCTGAAATTTTGAACTCAATATCTTAAATCGTTTAGGAGTTTACCCCTGGACAAGCTGACCCTCTGAAAATCGTTAAATTGTAAATAACTCAAAACCGGAAGTGACGTCATCGGTAAAAAAAAATTTCCAATAAGGTTCAGATCATTATCTATAAGACCTGAAAGTTTCATGTAAATCGGTGGAGTAGTTTTAGAGAAATCGCGTACACAAAATTGGTTGGAAAAAAAAGAAAAATAATAATAATAGGGAAAAAGAAACCGAACGAAAACAATAAGGTCTTCCGTTGGAAAACGGAAGACCTTAATAATAAGAAGAATAGGGAAACAGAAACCGAACGAAAACAATAAGGTCTTCCGTTGGAAACGGAAGACCTTAATAATAAGAAGAATAGGGAAAAAGAAACTGAACGAAAACAATAACCGAAGAATAACAAAAAGGTCTTCCGTTGGAAACGGAAAACCTTAATAATAAACGACTGTTTTGTGTAAATCTTAATGGAAGGGTGGTTTTTAATATGTACTATGGGCCAACAACCCCTTTTTGTTGAATATTTTAGTTAACCCCCCCCCCCCCAAAAAAAAATAGAGAGAAAGAACAGATCTTGGCTCCGGCGAGATTGGAACACACAGCCTTTGCAGGTTTCATAACAGTATTTCAGCGAAGGTTTACGTCAAAACATGGCTGACGCGAAATAATGCCCGAATTTCTTTTTGAATTTGGGGCGTTTCCGCTCGGGACAGGAGCTAAATTTTTGTATGAGATAAAAAACAACGTGTGAGATGTCTGACTACACAGGTTTGGTAACAGTGCGAGGTCATTTTAAATATTGATGCGTGTTTGTGTCTGGAGGGGGGTGAAAAGACCCGATCTTGATTTTCGTCGTAAATAAATCGAAAATAGAATTTTGAGGTGTGGATCTTGGATTCGGTTAACGACATTTAGGGGAAGTAAAGTCCGAAAACAATGACTGATGCATTTTGCACATGTATTTCAGTGTTGTGGTTGTTTTTTCGTGCCGTTTACTATTGTGTTTGACTGTTTTATTTCAACAGGATTAATAAAAAAATCTTTATAAATGTAGAAATAACGAAGTCAGTAACACGTAAATTTATTCGGTAAAAATTTTATGACAGCAATTTCCACAGTTCTAACATCCATAAGTAGTTCACACGCTATCGTAGATACAAACTAAACGGAAAACAAGAAATATACATGCAACAGAAATAGTACGCGGCTGCTTACATCCCTAGAACTGTGTAAATTTTAAGTCCCCGTACTGGCTAAACCCGCCGCTTGGTCTCAGGAATTTCTTTTTAATTGTACAATCCGCTGCATATTTGGCAGACAATAAGAATGGGGTCCGAGGTACATTTACACAAAATTTCATTAGGATTGAGTGAAGGGCTCGGGAGTTAGAATTTTTTTCTACAGTACATGTCAAGCACGACAATCGAAACTCAAATGCCTAAAAACTCATAACTCGCTTAAAAATGAACGAATTGGTCTGGCCATTGGTGATAGGGGCCAGTACCTTTTTCTTGGAAACCTTTTAAATGAAAAGTTATTTGATTTTAAAGACATTTTGTTCAACAATTGTTTGGAAATTTGTTACCATTTTTGAGATATCTGAGAAAGAATGTTTATGGGGCCGGTCCCTTATCTCCTTTTTGGGGCCGCTAAACCAAATTTTGAAGGTTGCATGTTGTTAAGTACATCATTTTAAGAATCTTTTCTTTTATACTGCATTTCAAAATATTTCTCCTTTTCGAGATATAGGTGATCAAAGTTTTGGACTTTTGACCCCTAAAAACCCCTAATTACGTAACACATGAGAAAATCATTATACTGTTGGGCTTCATAACTGTAAGATGAACATATTTGCTTCTATAATCTATTACAAAATATCCCTCGGTGAAGAGCTATGGGCAAAATACTTTAGAGCCCTCTAGGTCCCTAATTTGAGGGGCCATCCCCTTTTTTCCGATATCAGCTGAAAGGTCTTGTAAATTCAAACTAATTTTACATGACATGTTTTAACAAAATATTTTCCAGAAAAGAGATTAAAGGGGAAATGCACGGGAAATGCACGAAAATTGACGACGCTTTTCATATCTCAATTTTCGAGCCCTACCGAGCTTTGGCGCATGTAGTGCTAGACATGTGAAACAACAACCGTGCAAAACTTCAATCTTTCCTCTACTAACTGTAGAAATTTGAGCGCAATATCTTTTATACTTTAGGAGAACTGCCGCAGACAAAATACCCATGTAAAAATCGTCAAAACGTCAAGATTGCAAAAACGGATGTGACGTCATCCATGCAAAAAAAATTGCTATGAAGTTCAGACCAATATGTATCACATCTGAAATTTTGATGGAGATCGGCCGAGTCGTTCCTGAGAAATCGCGTGCACAAAAATCGGAAGAAAAAAAATAATAATAATAGGGAAAAAGAAACCGAAGAATAACAATAAGGTCTTGCGTTGGAAACGGAAGACCTTAATAAGAATAGGGAAAAAGAAACAAAGCAATAACATTGGAAACGGAAGGCCTTAATAATAACTAGACACTTGTTGCTATAGCAACAAAAAGGTCTTCCGTTCCTCATGCAAAAATCTGCACATAAAAATCCATTTCTCTTGTGAAAAGAAAAGGAATATATACTAAAAAGGAATTACCAAGAAAATATTTCTAAGTTAAACAAAACAAAAAGACAAAATGTCAATTTTTGAGTTCTTTATGTGACGACCTGAAATTAAGCCGTATTATACATACTGAGCATAGTAAACATAACTTCATGCATTGTTTTGTCTTTCCTCAAAGTTCGGATGTTCAGGTTTTTGTTTATTATAATATTTCTTTGAGAAAAGGTTTTTGTCTTGGGACAATTTAAAAAAGAAAGAAATTACCAGATATATTTGAGATGTCTCACCGAAAGTAGATTATTTTTTGCATTTATTTTACCATGAGTAGATGCCATTTTGTATTTCTATTGATAAAATTGATACTTCCATGCTACATAAGAAAACATTTTTATAAAATCAAATTTGGGCGTACTTCCTGTGACGACCGGAAGTTACGCCAGATAAAACAAAATAGTTTTTACACATGTACATACATAGATCTATCATCCCACAAAGTTTGGTTGTTCAAGTGGTAAACGTTTCTGAGATTTCGTCGAGATAATTTTTTTTTTTTATCTCGGGACAGGAAACGGACAAACATAAGTGCTCAATGTAAATTATATTAAATATTTGTTGTATACTTACCTTTTGTTCATTGTTCATTTAACTTACTCAAAATGTCAAAGAAAAACAGTTAAACTGATAAACAGCTCGATTTTTTAAAACTCTTCCTGTGTGGACCGGAAGTGACGGCTGACAAAATGAAACCGGTTTAACACCTCTTCAATCAATTGTCTATCATTCATGAAAGTTTCGTGCTTTGATCACTTATATAGTCTTTGAGATCTCACGGGTACAAAATGTGTTTTAAAAAAGCAACCTGAGAGAATTGAGATATCTCACCGGAAGTAAAAAAATGTTGTTGATATAACATCGCATTAATAACCTATGTATAAACTTATACTTATATATTTATTCTATGGAAAAAGAATTTAATTCAAACAAATAATTATTTTTAAAGTGCTTCCTGTGACGACCGGAAGTTACGACGAACAATACAAAATAATTTAAACACATCTACAGCTATAGGTCTATCATCCTACAAAGTTTGGATGTTCAAGTCTCTACCGTTTTTGAGATCTCGAGGTGACAAGCTTATCGTCGCGGGAAAGGAAACGGACGAACGGAAGTGAATTTTCTATTACATTGCTTTTTGAAATACTTGCATTTCTTCCAATGAAGATTGAAAAGATTAAACTTGTTGACATCTGGTCCCTAAAAACCTTAATTGGGTAACGCAAGAGAAAATCATTATATTGTTAGGATATATAAACGTATTATACCTAATCTAGTTTTAATAACCTTTCACAAGATGGCCCTCATTAAAGGGCTATAGATAAAAAAAATTTAGTGCCCTTTGATCCCCTAATATAAGGGGCCAGTCCCCTTTTTTCTTTGAATCAAATGAAAGGACATTTAATTCTGAACACATTTTGTCAACAAGTGTTTAAAAATTCGTTACCGTTCTGGAGATACATGAGAAAGAAGGTTTTAGGGGCCGATTTTTTATCTTCTAATAGGGGCCGTTTAACGAAAATTTGAAGGTTGCATATTGTTAAGAACATCATTTTGAACAATTTTTTTTTGTATTGCATTTCAAAATATTTTTTCTTTCTGAGATATGGGTGATCAAAATTTTGGACTTTTGGCCCCTAAAAACCCTTCATTACGTAACACATAATAAAATCATTACATTGCTTGAATACATAACTGTGAGATAAACATATTTGCTTCTATAACCTTTCACAAAATATCTCTCAGTAAAGGGCTACAGATTAAAAACTTATAGCCCTTTGGTCCCCTTATTTGAGGGGCCAGCCCTTTTTCTTGATATTAAATGAAAAGTCATTTATTTCTAAACAAATTTTGTTCAACAAGTGTTTAGAAAACCGATACCGTTCTGGAGATATATGAGAAAGAAGGTTTTAGGGGCCGATCCCTTTTCTCCTTATAGGGGCCGTTTAACGAAATTTTTAATGTTGCATATTGTTTAAAACATTAATTTGAACAACTTTTCTTCTGTATTGCATTACAAAATATTTTTCTTTCTGAGATATGGGTGATCGAAATTTTGGACTTTTGGCTCCTAAAAACCCTTAATTACGTAACACATAATAAAGTCATTACATTGCTTGGATACATAACTGTGAGATAAACATATTTGCTTCTATAACCTTTCACAAAATATCTCTCAGTAAAGGGGTACAGATTTAGAGCCCTTTGGTCCCCTTATTTGAGGGGCCAGCCCTTTTTTCTTGATTTCAAAAAAAAAGGTCTGGTAAATAGAAACTTTTTGTATATTACATGTCTTAACAAAATATTTTTTAGGAAAGAGATAATCAAAGAAAACCAGAAAAAATTAAGACTTTTTTCCATCTCAATTTTCGGGTCCAGGCGAGCTTCGGCGCCTTTCAAGTCAGATCAAAATGAAAATAAAATTGCAAATTTACAATCTTTTGTCTACTATCCCTGAAAGTTTGAACTCAATATCTTTTATAGTTTAGGAGAACGTAGAGGGACAATCGACCCCTCTGAAAATCGCTAAAACGTCCATTTTTGAAAAACGGAAGTGACGTCATCAATATAATAAAAAACCTATAAGGTTTAGATCATTATCTATCAGATCTAAAAGTTTCAGGAAAATCGGTCCAGCCGTTTCTGAGAAATCGCGTGCACAAAATTTGTAAGAAAAAAATTAAAATAATAATAATAGGGAAAAAAAACCCGAACGAAAACAATAAGGTCTTCCGTTGGAAACGGAAGACCTTAACTAGACACGATCTCGTTGCGAGCAACGAGGAGGTCTTCCGTGCGATTTTTTGAAGGTTATATGACCTTGACTTTGATATTTGACCCTTTATCTCCTTATCGGGGCAACAATAAAAAAAATTGATGGTTGAATTTTGTTAGGAACATCATTCTCAGCATTTTATTCTATATTGATTTTCAAAATGATGCTTTTTAAAATATTTGTTCTGTTTGAGGTATGTTATCAACGTTTTGTACTTCTGGCCCCTTAAAACCCATTAAAAACCCCTTAATACGGAACACATGATAAAATAATTATAATATATTATTAAATAAATGTGAGATGAACATTATTGCTTCCTAAACATATAACAAAATATTTGTCAGTAAAGTGCTGTGGAAGAAAGACTTTAGAGCCCTTTTGGTCCCTTAATTGAAGGACAATTGATTTGGACTTCTGGCCCCTTAAAACCCCTAATTACGTAACGCATAATAAAATTTTTATAATGTATAGTTTTATTAGTAAAAGATGAACATTTTTGCTTCTTAAACATATTACAAAATATTTCTCAGTAAAGTGCTATGGAAGAAAGACTTTAGAGCCCTTTTGGCCCCTAAGTTGATGGACCAGCCCCTTTTTCTTGTTATCAAACGAAAGCTCTTGGAAATATAAATTTTATTTGATTTATATGTTATGGTAAAATATTTTCAGGAAAGGAGATAAAGAACGAAAACTACTGTGGTTTCATCAATATTCGTTGAATACCAATTTTCGTGGATTTCGTTATTAAGTTGATCCACGAAATTCAATGTTCATTGAAGTGCAATTTCTATTAACATTTTGTATTGATAAGGTCATTGGCCACGAATTAACGTATCCTTGAAATTGTGATTTTCACTTTATCCACGAAAATTGATACCCTTGAATATTAATGAAACCACAGTATTAAAAATTACGTCGTTTTTCAAACTTGATTTTTGGGTCCAGGCGAGCTTCGACGCCTTTAAAACCAGACAACCATAAATGACTTTAAACACATCTACAATCTTTTGTCTACAATCCCTGAAAAAGCATCAAAAAGTTATACCTATATTGTAACAAAAAAGTCATAACTAGAGTGTAACTATTGATATAATTTATTTTTTCCATAAAAATAGAATAGGTAGAAAAAAGTAATCAAAAAGTTATACTAAAGTTATCATTTAGGTACAAAAAAGTTAAAAATTAAAGTTACAGAAAAGTTATCATTTAGGTACAGAAAAGTTATCATTTAGGTACAGAAAAGTTACAGATGTAGGTACAGAAAAGTCATACATATAGTAACAGAAAAGTTATCATTTAGGTACAGAAAAGTTATACATAAAGGTACAGAAAAGTTATACATATAGTTCTAAAAAATTATGTTTAGGTACAGAAAAGTTATAGATGTAGGTACAAAAAAGTTATGATTTAGGTATAGAAAAGTTACACAGAAAAATTACAGATGTAGGGAAAAATTAAAATATCTATAATAAACTTCAGATAAAAAAAACCCAGGTAGTTGTACAGGTGTTATACTGATAAAAAAATCCCTCATGTTGCCATGAAGAACTTCGCTCTTGAATAGGAATTAAAAATTATATCTGTTCATGTGAGCAAAAGAACACAAGTCATTGTTTTTGTGAATCAATATGTTTACTGAATTATATTTACATCTAATGAGTATGTTTTCCTCAATTTCTTATGGAAACTTATAGATAACGCCTTGTTTATCGATTGGTCGAAACCTACAATGACCTTAGAAAAATCACTGACTGTACGAAATAATCAGGATGATATCAGACTCACATTCCCATTGAAGACAATTTGGCTGTTTCTTTTAGCTAACGTACTGATGCACATTAAGAATAATATAGTAAATTTAACTTACTTTTTACAAACAATTTATTCATTTGTTAAACGAAGGATCTAAATATAAACAATATAATGCTTTCTTTGATGATTCATGCAGGTAATGAAGGGAGCGATGATTGCAGAAAAAATTTACATAACTCGCTAATGCGAACAATGTATTTTTTCTGCAATGTCGCCACATTCATATCCTGCATATATCACCAAAGAAAGCATTTTATTATTTACATAATTATCACAAATCATTACAGACCCTTTATGCAAGATTTTGAAATAAAGCAATAATCTAACATAAAAGCATTTGGGATTACACGTGTGTCTAATGTTCTTGCTAAATTTGAATAGAAAATTTGATAAACATTATTTTGTAAACCAAACTTTGACCAAAACCTTCATAAAGCATGTTTTAGGTTCCTAACATATATATACTAGCATGATTTTGTTCCAAACATACTAGTATGCTTTTTAAAACAGTCCTGGTTCTAGATGATACCAATGACCTGCAGTAATTTATCAGCAAACAACTGGATCTGTTTCTTGAATCTGTTCCTAAAATGTATAAAAAGGAATGTTTCATTCTGGCAATTTTTTACTTCATGTACTTTCATTGTAACTGTTAAAATCCTTGACAACTACCTTATACTTAAAACAGAAAATTATATAGCATACCCATGTTGAATATATATGTGACCAGCACCTGGCAGGTGAAAACTCGTTTCTGTTTACATGGCTGCATGTATTTCTATGGGAACGGTTGCTCTTGCATCTGATATCTTTATAGTATTATTCTCGTCCTCCATCAATCTCAAAGAAGGCAATAAAATTTAAAACATGATACTGTTTGACAATTTTTAATATACGTAGCATAAATTATTATCAAATATCAGTAAAACGTTTCAATTCTCTGTTGACCTGGTACCACCCTCCCCCCTCTCTAAAAAAATTAACATTGATACAGCAGTTGCCATTATATTCTCAGATTTACAATAATTCATTATACTAAAAGATATACATAATATATATATATGGTTAAAATCTGTATATCTTATTTCTACTTGATAAACACACACACTTACTTTTTTCATCTTGTATTAATGATGTATCTTCAATCTGGTGTACAGTCTGCTGAACTTGGTTGGGATTTTTTTCTGCAATACAATGATACTCTTTTTAAAAGAGTCGGCCATAATTAGATTATAGAATGTACATCACTAGATATACATGGCTGCATAGACTTTGATATAGATGATAAAATCATGCACTTCTTATGAGAATTCTAGAAATATTCCAAATGGAATTCATTTCTAAGTGCAAAGCAATAATATAAATATTGAGATATGCAAACACAAATAAATTATTTAAAATGACTTGTTTGTATATCAGACTTACCCACAACTAAAGCCATATTATCCAGGTCTTAGGGATGTCTATCTTTATGAAACCACTGCTTGCAGTTTTATTACTACATACAACACGCTGTGATTCTGCATATTTCTTGAAAAAATAAGGAAAATCTTCACAACAACTCCTGTCTTCTTTGCCCATTTCAAAATTTAATGGCGGAATGGCAATTGTCCAATCAGAATTCACGAAAGTCAACGTTTGAAATTTTGGCCAATCACGATACAGCCACGATTAATACCAGGATTAATTTTTCAAATTTATTTTAGTTAAAAAACAATATTATTTACTTAATATTATTTAAAGAATTCTGCATTCTAATGAAACGAATTTTAGTAATATTTTCTTTCCTTACAACCTGTTAGTTTATTAACCGATCATCAAAACTGGGCATTTCCGGTCTCAAGAGCCGCCATTTTGAATAATTTGAGGGAATTTTAACAAGAGGCCCATGGGCCACATCGCTCACCTGAACACCAGTTCCTTGTAACATTACATATCGTAGCATATGCTTTTTCTATTTTAAACATTGAACCTCTTTCTGGGGACCCAGTATTGGTCCGAGGTTTATGGTTGGCTTGAACAACATAAATAGTAACATAGGAATGAAAATGTGTAGCACTGCGGTGGGACCGCACGTACACAGCCTGAAAAACTGAACGTAGAAGAGTTCCATTTTAAAAGGAATAACTCTCAGACTGTAAATAACATCAAGAAAGATAACTCTTGGTTCCACTACATTAGAGTTTACACAAGTTGAGGATCCTTGCATAGTAATCTCACAAACTGTAGCATTATAGTTCTCGAGAAAAACTTTTTAAAAACATTTTCAATATATGTTATTTGTTGAACTTTGAACCCCTCTTGGGGCCACAGTATTAGTCCAGTGCTAAAGCTTTATTTATTTGGAATCTACATTATTTGAGGATGCTTGCATAGTAATCTCACAAGCTGAAGCATTATAGTTCCCTAGAATTTTTTTTTCAACATTTTCCCTCTATATTTCTATGCTATGAACACCTCTTGGGGCCCCATTATTAGATTGAGGTCACGGCTTTTATAATTTCGAATCTACACTATTTTAGGATGCTTACGTAGTTATCTGACAAATTGATGCATTGTAGTTCTCGAAAAGAATATTTTGAAACATTTTCCATATATACTTCTACATTTAACTTTAAACCCATCATGGGTCACCAGTATTAGTCCAGGGGTCACTATTTTAAAACTGTCGAACCTTCATTATCCAAGGTTGTATGCATGATAGTAATCTCACAAATTGAAGCATTGTAGTTCTCGAGAAAAAGATTTTTTAACATGTTACCTTTATATTTCTATAATAAACTTTGACCCACTCTTGGGGCCCCAGTATTTGCCCGGGGGTCACAGTTTTACCAATTAGGAATCTACATAAGCGAAGGATGCATGCACAGAAATTTCACAAACTATAACATTGTAGTTCTTGAGAAGAAAATTTTTAAACTTTTCCTTTATGTTTTTTAAAATGTTAAAATTTTGAACCCCTCTTGGTGCCCATCAATTGTCCGGGAGTTACGATTTTTACAAATTAGAATCTACATTATTTAGGGATGTACATGTATGCATAGTAATATCCCAAACAATTGCATTATAGTTCTTGAGAAGAAGATTTTAAAACATTTTCCTATATATGTTAAAATCTAAACCCCTCCTGGGGCCCCACTTTTTGTTCGGAGATCACGATTTTTACAATTTAGAATCTTCACCATATATATAAACTTTTTTGTAAATATTGGCATTTTTGGTGCAGTAGTTCTTGAGAAGAAAATTTTTAAACATTTTTCATATGTAGTTCTATGTTAAACTTTGAAACCCGCCTGGGGCTGCAGTTTTGGTCTTAGGGTCACGATTTCTACAATTTAGAATCTTCATTATACATATCAAAGGCCGGAACGCCCACAAAGGCCTCGAGCTGACATTTTCTTTAAAATAGGTATCATTAATTTAAATTTCTGTACCAATAGTCATATATCAAATAATATCAGACTAAAAATATTTTGTGTCAATATATAAGTACATATTATAGTATTTATTGCAAAGCAACATACAAATACACACAAAACATGGGTTCATCAACAAGATTTCACAATAGCCCTCGCCATGCACCGTCCTCGACCAGGGATCCCGCGAGATAGAGATCCTTGCACGCACTGTCTGAGTTAGGTCGTATGTACAATAAGTCCATTAATACCACAATATGCAACTATATCTTATTTGCAATTATAACATTACCATGTGATTGTATACTCAGTATAATTCCTTATAAAATACGTAGTGATGCATTTGTAATACGATGAATCATAACTCATCATGGATACAAAAATCGAAGAAATTTCAAAGTTCAAAAATAATTATCTTTTTTCTGCTTTAAACACTCTTTGAGCAAATTTTACGAGTTCATCATTTGTATACAAGGGAAACACATTAACAGTGTTTCCTTAATTATAATAAAACATACTTTTTAAAAAAAATTAATTCCCGTGTGAAACAAGTTAATCTATGGTATGGTTGTTTATAAATAAATCCACACCACGTGCGTTGATCTGCCGTTTCTATAATGCTCAACCAACCTAGCTGCAATATTGCAACAAAATCACAAGATAAATTTATCGCTTATATTTATTTTGGAGACCGTGCCCGATAACAAATCAATTTTCATATTAATTTTTATTTTTATCGGGCACAGTATCCAAATTTAATAAAGGCGAAAAACTAAAATTATATTTAGTGAATTTTTACATCTAATCGTATTCATCCGTCATTTCTTGATTAAACAACCTTATATACTTATGCAATGAGTTGTCAATAATCAGGGAGACACAGTTGGGTTTTTTGGTGCACAATTTAGTTGAATAAATGGAACAAAAGTCATGAAAACATTTTTCCTATGTATTTCTATGTTAAACTTTGAACCCCGCCTGGGGGCCCAGTTTTGGTCCGGGGGTCACGATTTTTAAAAATTTAGAATCTTCACAATATAAGCAAGCTTTTGTGTAAATATTGGCATTTTTGGTGCAGTGGTTCTTGAGAAGACGATTTTAAAAACATTTTCCTATGTATTTCTATGTTAAACTTTGAACCCTGCCTGGGGCCCCAGTTTTGGTCCGGGGGTCACGATTTTTACAATTAGGATCTTCACTATATATACAAGCTTTTGTGTAAAAATTGACATTTCTGGTGCAGTGGTTCTTGAGAAGAAGATTTTAAAAATATTTTCCTATGTATTTCTATGTTAAACTTTGAACCCTGCCTGGGGCCCTAGTTTTGGTCCGAGGGTCACGATTTTTACAATTTAAAATCTTCACTATATATACAAGCTTTTGTGTAAAAATTGGCATTTCTGGTGCAGTGGTTCATGAGAAGAAGATTTTTAAAGACATGCACCCTATACTCACTGTTTCGCAATTATCTCCCTTTTGAAAAATGCTGTGCCCTTTATTTTAGCAATTTATCATCCCCTTTCCATAAGCATGCTTTGTAAAAAATTTGGTTAAATTTGGCACAGTGGTTTTTGAGAAGAAGTCGAAAATGTGAAAAGTTTACAGACGGACGGACAACGGGTGATCAGAAAAGCTCACTTGAACCATTGGTTCAGGTGAGCTAAAAACTAAATGAATTTAAACACCAATCCATTTTTACAATTGATGAATATGTAAAACCAAAAATTATAACATCTTTTTTAAATAAAACATGTTTCCCAAAGTTTAAAACACAGTCCTTATAGCTATGTGCTGTTATAAATTACGATGAGAGATAGGCTAGTTCAGGGAAACATACAGATGGAAATAGCAGTACTGTTCTTTGTTAACAACATGTCTATTACTGTGGAATCATTGATATTCGTGGTGGCTCAATTTTCGTGGTATTCGTGGGTAGTCCAATCCCATGAATTCAAATCCTCAACGAAATCAAATTTAGAAAGAATTATCTTTGTTACTGAAACAGTAACTGACGCATCCACGAAATTACACCCTCTTGAATGAACAAAAAATTCACAATCCACGAAAATTGGCCCCCACGAATTTAAATGATTCCACAGTAATCAAATATGTGAAGAAATATGGTGAACCCATCTCATAATAACAAACAATACCAACAACCCTCCCCCCCTTCTTCGCATGCATTCGATGTCGTGGGAAAGTTCTGAATCAATTTCTAGAAATCTACTCTATTCCTTCATTCATTCATGGGGTAGGCCATGTAAAATTGGAAAATTTTCAGTGATAATATAAAGTTGATGCTACCCCTTAGTATTTAAAAGCGTTTAAACGAAATCGTAATGTCTAATAATAAAACAGATAGATAACAAAATAATGCTTGCAGGAGCAAAATAAAAATGTCTGCTGGTCAAAACACACACATAAACTTTTTTTCTTAAACAAACAGCAGTGTCATCACAGCACGGACTAATTAATCATGACCCCTTTAGACACCCTTTACTGTTAACCTGGGATGTGTGTGCGTTCAGGCGGAAAGTGATTTCCTGTTTCTGCCTTATAAAAACAATAACATTTAGGACAGGTGTTTGTGTTGCAATTGATGGACTGGATTCCCTTTATAATGGTTATGTCATTGTTTTCAAACAAATCTGAGTAATTTTACTACCCAGTGTGTGATTAACCTACATCTAACACCCCCCCCCCCCAAACTTATGGTGATTTTTATAAAAAACAAAAACAAAGTTATAACGATATTTTGTATTAGTTTTTAGATTTATTGTGATAAAAGTCTACTTTAGACTTGAACCTCTTGGATAAGATACACTTAGCTTTTTAGTGTAAAAATGACTAAGTCCAAACACAGTCACAAATTGACTAAGTTCAATGTAAGTACATTTTAGTTATACTGAAAAGTTTCTAAGTTCAGTGTAGGTACATTTCAGTTATACTGAAAATTTACTAAGTTCAGTGTAGGTACATTTTAGTTATACTGAAAAGTTTCTAAGGTCAATGTAGGTACATTTTAGTTATAGTGCAAAAAGTGTAAGTCCAATCTAGGTACAAAAAAGTTATAACTTTTATGTGCCTAAATCTTGGGTACATAAAAGTTACACTTTAGTTACAGAAAAGGTTTGACTAAGTGTAACTTTTTTTTTGTATGGGATTACCAATCCAAAGTAGGATAACTTCTAAAAAAAAACCAACTATTTAAATGTTTGTCAAAATTGCAAATTAAATTTGTTTTCAATGAAATGTAAAAAGAAAAAAAGAATAAATTAACGACATTTAGCATGTGAGTGTATGTAGATCGGAGAGTTGACTAAATTATTGTGAATGCGCATTGCCCTACATTTCAGTTAGAAAAGATGGATAAGTACATGTAGTTTGAATGTCCAAAATAAGTTTCTGTTTTTTGAGGAGTAGAACTTCTTTTTTCAAAGTTAACACTTCCTTTTCTTCTTTGATTTAAGAATCTCTTCCTCTAGTCGCTGGTTGTCTAAAGTTAAGTTGATTTCTTCCAATTCTTCAAGCTTTCTCTTTCTTGATGCACTCTCTGAAGTAAATTATTAAATACAAGTACATGTACTTCATATGATTCATCCTACTTATAAACATTTTAAAGGTTTATTGTGAGTGTTGAGAGAGAGAGAGAGAGAGAGAGAGAGAGAGAGTATGCATAATTATCTAGATATATCTATATAAATCAATGTATTTATCATAAATTGGAATGGATACTTACCTTTCTTTTCAGTTCTTTTTGAACTTTTTGCCTGTTTATCTGCATACATTAGAACATCAGAGAATTTTTAATTTCCCAATCAAACCAATTATCAAAACAAGTTATAAACTAAATTCACATAAAATTTATGCCAGCATAATCAGTCTCCTATTGAAAAGTGTAAAATTGGAATATGAACAAAATTCCTCCCTGTCCTAACAAGGGTCTAACTGGTCATAATATAAAACTTTGTAGCTTGCTTCCACGTTTCTTTCATAAAAACAAACAAACATTTGTTCAATTAAGATACTGAAAGATAACATATAGAAACAACACTAACATTGATATTACCTTGTAATGAATCAAGGCTAATTTCCAAAGGCGCAGTGCTTGCAATTGCAGGAAGTGTACTATCAGCTGAAATCTCAGCTATATTGAGAAGTAATAAAAAACAAGTGTAAACTGATAAACGTATTAGAAATTCATTCAATTGAGTACTGATGATACTACTTGTGTTCCGCATGTAAATACCAGCTGTGTTTGTCGTAAACAACTAAATAAATTAGTAAATATTAACATTAAACATTCACTTATTAATCAGTTCCAGTGACATGGAATACCTCTGTCACATAAGTAACAAGATAAACTTGACTGTACCTTTCTGTGAACAGCCAGCTGCTGCCTCAGTATCTGGGACCAGTGGTTCTGATATGCTCGGTAATGGAGCTATGTAAATTAAATCAAGCATAAATACATGTATGTTAAGCATGTAATATAAACTGACAGAAATAACTTCAATGATGTATGAATTCAATCCTAATTTAAACACCATAATATCTAATAAGTCTTCTAATTTAATTTAAGGACATTAACACAATTTTGTCTTGTATCCTATCTTATGTATATATTATTTAATGCATGTGTGTGCGAGTGTGGATTAATATATTGTTGATTTCATACCATCTGTATCAATTCCTTCTTCCACACCACAGAGGTTTGGCTCCCCATCAGCCAGGCAGAGGTACGTCTCCTCACCTGGTGTGAGTGGAGTTAGTGGGGGCCGCCACCAGTCTTGGGACGCTTCAGCCCATCAAGCTTTTCTTTACCTTCGAAAAGAAAAGATATGAAACAATTAGAATCTTTTAAAAATAATTCATAGTTATCTATCATTGTCCTTTAAACCTAGAGTGATTTTTTTTAACTTTATACATTACTTTTTCATGCATAAAAAACATTCTAAATTGCCATTTCATTAAATTATTTAATAAATAATGAAATACATATTGTCAGTTATCCATATCTTTGGAATATTGAATACTTAATATGATTTGGTCACTCGATCGATCCAGTTTTATTGGAATGCTATAATTTTAAATTATATGACTGAGTCTTTTGTAAATAGTAATGTAATACACTTGCAGACACCAGTGTAAAAATTAAATATATGTACAGTATATTGGGTATTCAAAAACTCAAAATATTTATGCCCAATAGACTCATAAGTCCAGCATGTGTATAATTCAACAGTCAAAAATCGTTCAGAGCAATAATTAATCTGCTTGATTTTTCATTCAATTTGTGTATTAAATTGATTGATAAAAAGATTAATCATACAATCACCATTAAATACACATATACACACTTACTTCTTGACTTCATATTGTAATACTTTTTCTTCACCTCCTCCCATTCCCCTTTTTTAATGTCGAACTGTCTACAATAAAGGAAAGCCTATTAATGTATGCACGCGGAACTATAAATAGAAATGGAAAACACCATTGACCAAGCATTATGAATCATGTACGTGATTGTTGTATGTACAAAAAAAAATACAAGTATGGCTCTATATTTTCGCACTGAAGTGTGGTATATATTGGTCATGAAAATAAACGTAATAATTGACGTACGTACAACGTATACATCTATTCCATGTCATTTACAAATTTAGTTTTAATTACACTTTCATGTTGTCTTAAAGCTTATGATCGTATCGAAACTTCAATAGATACTACAAGTATATAGGCCAAGCGGCTAAACTGTAGTCCTACGGCAAATTCGGGTTGGTATAGACATGCAAACGCTGTACATATATATAAAGACATTTGCGGTCCTCTTGTTGATTTAGTTTGCTTATGACAAACACTTCACATATTTTTTTTATTTCAGATATTTTTTATTGTTAATTACTTCTAAAGATTAACTTACGAGTTCAGTCGGTCTGCAATTTTTTGCCACTCTCTTTCCCTCCCCTTCTTAATCCCACACCCCTTAAACGACCCAAATAGCACGGTTGCCCTCGCTTTTACTTCCTCAATGAGGGCAACTAGAGCTCCACTAGACCCCTTCAGTCATTGACAAAATTCCGCGAAAACCGTCTCGCGAAAACATAAATTTGAGAAAATTCTCAACTCAAGTTTTGCGAATTACTCAGCTAAGAATATTCTCAAGTGGCTTTATGGCGGTGATTTTGAGAATATTCTTAGCTGAGTAATTCTCAAGACTTGAGTTGAGAATTTTTTTGAGAATTCTCAAAGTTTTATGGCGGTGGACCCAGGTTTTTTTTTTTCATTTTTTTCAAAATTCATTTCCGGTCGTCCGTTTCCTGTCCCGTGCCAAAAAGCTATGGACAATGATATTTCAGAAACGATAAAGACTTGAACCTCTAAACTTTGAGGGATGATAGACCTGAAGCTGTAGATGTGTTTAAACTATTTTGTTTTGTTCGTCGTAACTTCCGGTCGTCACCGGAAGCACTTCAAAAATTATGTTTTTACGCATTTTATTTGTTTCACACAGAATTGATATATAAGTATAAACGCTTTCATATGTCATCTATCCGATGATTAATAAACACAAAAAAAAATACTTCCGGTGAGATATCTCAGGTATTCTTTTTAAAACAAATATTATTACAGCGAGATCTCAAAAACTGTAAGTGACCAGGACACGAAACTTACATGGATGATAGACATTTGATAGAAGATGTGTTTAACCGTTTTTATTTTGTCACCCGTCACTTCCGGTCCACACCGGAAGAGTTCAAACAAATCAAGTTATTTAAGAGTTTTACTGTTTTTGTTTGACAATGTAAGATAAATTGATAGCCAATAATATACATATTTACATGTGTTAACATTATTTTGTTTTGTTTGGCGTAACTTCCGGTTGTCACCGGAAGCACTTCAAAAATTAGTTTTTTTTTCCATATTTTATTTATTTTAATTAAAATGAAAATATCAGTATACAATCTTACATATGTCATTTATATAATGTTAAATTAGCAAATAAAGTGTAACGTGTCGCGGCCTCGACCAGGCGTCTCGGTCCGTACCCGGTTCACCCGAGTTCTATAGGGAATGCAAACGAAGAGTAAAATGACACTTGCCAAGTGCCTCTATGATGTACAAAAACGCTTTAATTCAAAATATACAGATATTGGTTAACCACTGCCTTGTGGTAATTCTCAATATATACAGATATATATAAGCCACTGCCTTGTGGCTATTTCTATGTTTGTCAACCGCCCTTGCCACCTGGCAAGGCAACTTGTCGCTCAGCCACTTGGTATTGCAACTCAGTCAATCAATCTGGCTATGCCACTTGACCTATCAATTTGTTACATGATAAAAAAAGCCCAACCTAATCAACTTTAATAAACCAAAGTTTCAACTTACAGAATTCACCGACGTGATATTCTCCTATACATTAATTCGTATCTAGGGATTACTTCTCGTATCAGTCTTCTGTAAAGACTATACAATATCAAACACAACAAGTAGTAGTGACACCATCTGACTCTTAAATCAATTGCATTATATCTCACAGAAGTGTTTAACGACAGCCAAACATACTTTCTCGATTTATAAGTCTATTTGACTACAATAACTGTTTTTGTTGTTTTGTTTTTATATAATAATAATAATGCTTGAATAACTCTTTTAATCATTTGACATTTTGATTACACTATTTACAATAATTACTAATAACAAAAATACAAACAAAGGAAGATAACTCTTTCAACCGTTTCAAAAGTTTACTTCCGGTGAGATATCTAAAATACCTCTATGTAGCTTTCCTTTTAACAAATTTTATGTCCGCGAGATTTTTGTCACTGTAAGTGATTGAGACACGAAGCTTTCACGATTGATAGAAATGTGATTAGGGATGTGTTTAACGGGTTTAATTTTGTCAACTGTCACTTCCGGTTTTCACCGGAATGGTTCAAACGAATCATGTTTTTAACAAGTTTAACTGACTTTTTGGGGTGTTTCATCTAGCCTAATAAAGAGTAATATACGCTAAGCAAATGTACGAGAAATATCAGCTTTTGTTTTTATTAATCACTTCCGATTGTCCGTTTCCGGTCTCGAGACAAAAAATATTGTTTCAAAGAGATCTAAGATTTGGCAGAGACGTGAACAACCAAACCTTGAGGAAAGATTGACTTATGATTGTACAAATGGTTAACATTTTTGTTTAGTTCGGCGTTACTTCAAGTCGTCACAGAAAGTACTTCAAAAATTGATTTCTTTTTCATTCTCTTTGTTTTACTTGTAAGTAACGTCTGGATATATCATTCACAATAATTATCATATCCACTTTTTATTCTATGTGAGAGAAGCAATGTCTTACAGTTAAATTGATACATATATATCAAAACGGAAGACCTTTTTGTTGCTTTTGCAACAATTGTCTAGTTTAATCTATACTTATAGAACTAAAATATCCCCATAAAACAAACATAGGACAGGTATAGAGATGTATATCAAATTGAAAACGGATGGTTTTGAATTGACATTTATTTTTTTCTATGAAATATAACGTCAATGTGTCTCCATAGACACAGAAGTTCTAAGAATAGACTGGATTTTTCATGTTCTAAAAATAGATCCCATGCCGACTGATTAAAAAAAGGGTAGCCTATAATTGAGGCAAAGTTACAACTTTGTTACTAGAGTAAAATTCAAACTTTTTTTCAACAAATGGTTGTAAAGAGGACACCATTTAACCCCTTTCATATTTTTTTCAGATATTTAAATCTTCAAAATAAGTCTGTAGCTGCGCAGTTCGACAGCTGCCCTGAGTGATTAAAAAGGCATTGTCCTGTTCTTGCATGCATACTTTTCAAACAAAATAGCATGAAGGACTTCCTATTTTTTGCTTTTATATCTTTTGGCAACATTTTTGGCCAGTTTCGGGCACAAACAAGCCAGTTCAAGAAATGTTTACATTCTTATCCTCAAATGTACAAGATGGCCGCACCTGCTATTAAAGGGATAGCGGCGATGAAAAAGAAATATTGCCGACAGTGCCTTTTACGAGTAGTGTTCAGTGGTGACTCAAAGATAACAATATTATTAAGTAATTGAATTTCGGCGGGGCCAACTTTCGTACTGCCAAACAATTATTAGTAATACAGTCTCAATGAACTATATTTCGTGATTAGACTTTTTCTTAAATGACACCTAAATATTTATCACGGATGTCGATTACAGAAAAATAGAATTAGATGTGGTTTAATGGATACACGGAATCGATCATGGCATTTTATTTTGGCATGTGTATAAATGTACCCTCATGCACTAATGAAACATATCGGAAAACAATCAAATTGATTTGCAGGTACAAGACTTTGATGATTTGAGAGCTCAATACTACCACGGTATAATAACCCCAAGTGACGTCAACAACGTAGATGTGACCGTATCAGCAAACGCACTGTATGGTATCACCAATGGTATCCTCTCTGGACTGGTTACCACCGAGGTCTTGGAGGATCCAGAAATCCAGGTCATTATCTGGAATGCGAATTAAAAAAAAAATTCAGTGACAATGTAGATAAACGAGTGATTTTTTGAAAAATAGGTTATTATAAGTGTATATTTGCATTTCCATTGTTCTTTCCCACTGTAAGCCCATACGGAGGAGCTGCAATTATTTCTCTATAATCGCAATTGCTCTGTCAGTATACTATGACGTCATAAAGGTGTAACGTTATATATACTTTTCCATGACGTTATAGATTTAAACCACTATACGATACATCATGTGTTTTTCTCCAACTCGATTAAATTGACGTATTTACATGTAATATTAAAACATGTTTTTGATAACATTTTAAAGGAATTACTGTTATAACATATCATTGATTCTGGTAACAAATCTATGTGAATTAAAAAGATACATTACAGTCTGAATGTTTACTTTTGATGTAATAGCTTAATGTCAAGGTCTAGGCTAATACAGGGTATTTGCGAGTGGTAAAATGCAAATATAAGTAATAAACAACGATTATTTAGTGAACATGGCGTTATGAATAGCAACTGCTCTGCTGGCATATTTTCCATGATGCGCTAGCACGCATCATGGAATATGTCAACAGAGCTATTGCTATTCATAACGCCATGTTCACTAAATAACGTTGTTTATTTCTTAAATAATATATACAATAAATCGTTTGTGTTTTTTTATTTTTAGCAACTCTACCTGAACACTTCTACCATGATCGCCTTCCAGATCAACACTAACTTCTCTGGGCGTCCAGATCTTGCATTAACCTACTATCCTTCTGTCATGGAGTTCTACTGGTTCGTCGCAAGAACGTACGCTCAACTGACCCGACGTTACCGGGCCGGCAGTCTGCCACACAATGTATGTATATATATATATATATATATATATATATATATATATATATATATATATATATATATATATATATATATATATATATATATATATATATATATATCAGGAGAAAACGTACCCAGTTTCCAGGGTACGTTTTCTCCAAGAGAAAACACACCCTATAAAAATCATAACTGTATTATTTAATACTAGTAGTTTTAATGCTTTTTAAATAATATTTTACACTAGAAATATATAGGAATGTATGAATTTATATATGAATATATGAATTTAATTCTTTATAAATTTAAAGGGTTTGGACATATTAAATAGTTAAATAGTTTTCAAATGCTAAACTTGAATGCATCTTTCAATGCATAAATACATACATTTTATAATTAATACCTTTATAATAATTGTAACAACTTTTATTTTAGTACGAATAACCTGTCATAATTCATAATGTGTTACGAGTTTACTTCTTCTCAGTTTTCCATTTACCGTTAACTTTATCTATTTGAGTATCTCTATGCGATATCCCCTGATTGCCCTTTAATCATAGTGATAATCAATTACATACCTGAGCAGTTATTATTATGTATTATCATGCATTACAAGATGTTCTGATAGGGTATTTTTTTTACATGTATGATGAGGATTTCATATATATACTAAGACAGACTGTTCAATGTGTTGTAATTCATCTCGTATGATTTTTCATACATGTTTATATGAATCAAACAAATATTTAGAAGACTTTGACTTGATTTGAGCAGAGACATAAATTATTGTTATTATTTATGTCTCTGATTTGAGCTAAAAACAATTCAACTTAGTTTTATAAATAATTTTCTATAGTTGATAGGGGCAGCATTCAAGACCCATTTTTGCACTACTCTTTCAGAATACTGGTATCCAAAAAAACTTCTTAAGATACTCGATCATAATAAATATAGTTCTCCAAATTAAATTGCAATAAAAACTAACTATTAAACGGTTTCGTTTATGGTGGATCAATTGCCGACTAATTAAACAGCGAAAAATCAAGCGATGTTCGTGTATGTAACAAATTATTGTATAGTTAAAGGGACTTGGACACGATTTGACTTAAAATTTTCAAATTTTATTTTTTCCATTTTCAGTGTTTATACTGATAAATATAAAAGTTTATAATGCTTTGTCAAAATTTGAAAGTCAAATATTAAGTTATAAGCAAGACACAGAGTTCATAATTTTTTGTTTTGTAAACAAAGCCCGAATGTTGTCATTTTTACATATGTGTTGTATTGGTGTAAGTTTTAATCAAATGTAATTTTCTTTTGTGATACTAGTATTTATGAAGATATTGAGTTAGTTTTAATTGTTTTTTACATGTCATTTTGTCTAAGAAATGGTTAATCTCTACTTTACATATTTTGTAAACAACTATAAAACTCGAGCTTTGTTTACATAACAACCAATTCTTACCTCTGTATCTCACTTGTAACTTGACTTTAACATTCAATATTTTGGTCAATCATTTAAAATGCACCAATAAACCATTTTATACATAAAAAATAAAAATAAAATTTTCGATCTCAAATCGTGTCCAAGTCCCTTTAAACAAAATTATTTTTTTGATTATTCATGTACGTGATTATCAAATTATGTTTTTAAAAACAACGGTAACAAATGATACACATCTTTATTGTATATTTTATATTGTTTCATTCAAGAATGTTTATGAAAACTATTATTTATGATTTTCATAGGGTACATTTTCTCTTGGAGAAAACGTACCCTAGAAATTGAGTACGTTTTCTCCTGGGTACGTTTTCTCCAGCATTAACACGCAAACATTAAAACGCTGCTGTGATGTTATTTCTTTGACCCAGCAGTCTAAAATTTTACCTTTGGCGCAGTCATGCACGCACGTGCGCGCGCGTTTTCTGCCACTGAATGATTTTACTAGTGTGTGTGTGTGTGTGTGTGTGTGTGTGTGTGTGTATAAAACCTTCGTTAAATAGTTTTATATAGACTGTTCATCGTCTATGATTTTGTTTTACTATATATTACGCTATATAACTTTATTCTACGATTGTTTCCTTCAAAAAGCATTATGAGGTCGTAGTATCATTGTTGACGTTATCACTAGGTAACGTAATTACGTCATAATTTTAACGAGTGTAAAACGTCTGAAGATTTTTAACAATGAAAGCGCTTATGTTTTGCAGTTAGTATTGCTTATTTTCCTTTTATAATATATATATATATATATATATATATATATATATATATATATATATATATATATATATATATATATATATATATATATATATATATATATTTTTTTTTTTATCTCATACGTGTGGTGTATATTACCCGTGTGATAAACCTTTGCTATATCACACGGGTGATGCTATATCAAATACTTCCGGTCGGAACTACTTTTGACACAGCCCCTCGCTTCAACGCTTTAGTAACCTATTTTCGAAGATTTGCTAGTACTTTCAACATAACTATATCTACTACAAAAATTAATATAAAATTGATTTTGTCAAAGATTTAAATTACAAATATGAAGGAAAACACATAACTGCGTAGCACAGGCGTCGGAACGGGGGCTATTGTAAGGGGGGGGGGTTGGTTAGCCCCCCCCCCCCCCCCACCTTTTTTGCAAAGTTATTCATAACCGTAACCACAAGACCCTTTTTTCTTGTTTGTCAAGATTTTTGATAAATTTAGCCCACTTCCAACTTTCAATTTGCTTTGTGATTTTTATAAAACTACAAATTACGTTAGCTATTAAGGAGTTCATCCTGACGACGCGATGAAAACAGAGCGCTCTGGTTGTGTTTATATACAAGAACTTACCGAAATACTGTTTCATGAGACTTTTATTCCACCACCAGTAAGCATCCTTATTCACTATTTTCAATTTTGAATCATAAGGCTAGCCTAGTGTTTGTTTTATTAAACACCATTCATCAACATTGTTCGAGTCAATTCAAACTAACGAGCATTCGCAACTTCGTGTATGTCAACAAACTTGATTATTCAAGTCTTCTAATCGGAATTTCCGTTTAATCAAGTGAATAAGCTCTAAGAAAAATTATTTAGAGCTAAAAAATTATTATCAAAACAGTTAGATTTATCTCAGGAATGACGTACTAAATTGTATTGCGCAAGGTCACAATAGCCGCATAACACAACGTTGCATCATCCGCGGGTATGATAAGGCAACTCACAGCGATCAAATTCCTCTGATCGATATGATGTCACAATAAGCAGCATGATGTCATATTTTACTCAGAAACATGTCGATTTTAACTTTATCTCTGGTTTAAATTATAAAAACTACAGACATACAATATCATTAGAAACTCTTCTAACTGAATATATCTTTGATTTCTCTCTATTACGTATAATTATCATTGATGACGTCACAAGCATGTTTAATAGAGAAGATCATGTCGGGAGACAAATTATCGGAATGCAGTGTAAACAATGCCGAAATAAGACTTATTTAATACAGATGCCTAAGATTTAGATGAGTGTCAGTTAGAATATAATCAGGATAATACAGGCATGGATATTTTGTTTAATCAGCGAGTGTTATAAGGTAAGCGGATCGACATTTATATGGCTTGACCAGCCTTTCCTCTGTCAGTGTGTACATAAAATGGCAAAAATGTAACACTACCCCGGATATTAGGAAAGATGATTTTGGTAAATATCAACGGTATATGACCTAAACTACCTGAAAAGTGCTGCTAGAAGCGTGTGCTTTGTTGTTTTAAACGAAAAATACGTAGTATTTTCAATGAAATTTTAGAACTTGAGAGGGTTTCCGATAAATATATACAATATTTATTTTATGCGATGTACAATAGGATTCTAGCAATACTAATAAACATGAACTAATTGCCAATCGAATTATTGTAGCAAACATACAAATGAACTTCGGGGTAGTGTTACACTTTTTGATTTTTTGTTAAGGTAAAAAAGTGATCTATTTTAAACTGTCACGTGATACCATGGCACGGCATCTTCAAAGATTGAGTCGATTCCAAAGTAGAAAAATAATATCTTGGTGAACTCTTTCACTTGGTATTAATATCCCGCGTTGTTTTCATAAAAATAAACATTTTTTAAATTGATCATAATTTTGACGATCATTTAACTCGGAGTTGCCTTAACCTACCCGCGTCGTTTTTAATCTTTGGAAAAAAAAAACAATTCGGGTCACATAAGGGACTGTCTCAAAAGCTTCATGATATAAATCAAATTGTATGATATATATAGAACATCTATGATTGTGTGATTTTATATTTGCTTTATCCAACTCGTTGAAATAGTTATATTCGCTCGGCAAGCCTCGCGAATATATACACCATTTCAATTCGTTGGATAAAGCAAATATAAAATCACACAATATAGATATCCTCTATATATATTATACAAATATTGACTGGGGTTGAGGGCAACATTGATTATATTAGCCCCCGAGGGACGAAATATTGCCTGACGCGAAGCGGAGGGCAATATTTTCGTCCCAAGGGGGCTAATATAATCAATGTTGCCCGAAAACACAGTCAACATTTGTTTTGTTATATGAAGAAACAAACAAAATTAAGAAAGTAATTGAAAACAGATCGCCGTAATTTCCCGGCTCAACAAAGAATTCACGAATTCAATCTGTGCAAAGTGTAAAATTGCTTAGTAGAAAGATAACACTTGTGGTGGGTTCGGATGCTACATTTATTCTAACTAAACTTTTACACAGGTTAATGCTTTCCCATGCATTCTAACATTTATAATGTAAACAATAGTTGGTCTCACATAAACACACAGCAAGCGCTAATGGCTAGCTGGCTGAAGGATTAAGATAAACTGTTTCTAATGGACATTACATCCCTCCTTTCCTTTGAATTTTAATTGTGTTCATTTATTGTTTGTTAATGAAAGTCACTTATGAAATTATCACTGATATTAACATTGCCAAATTAAATAGAAATGTTCCTTTTGTTTATAAGATGTTATCAGTCACTCACAACATTTATACATATTTAATAACTACAAGATTGATTATAAAACTAAACTACACGGAACAAGCCAGAGGATTATTATGCCTCTCAACACGACTTGTTATGTTTTACTTAGAAACATAATCATCTAGATATTTTGGACGATTTGTTTTCTGCCTTAAATTATAGCGCGGAGTCATTGGTATCGCATCTGGAGACTTCGTTGCTTCTGTGTTGGTTTCTGGGTTGTTTACATCTCCGTTATCGCATTCATCAGACTGGTCAATAATAACTTCTGCTGGTTTTATTTCTTTGAATGCACTGGAGTTTCTTGTAACGGTTTTGTTTTCATTTGATGCTGCTATCATGGATCCCTTTTCCCTATGACTTCCAATGGCTCGATTTCGTACGGAGTAGATAGTTTATTGCGTTTCTTTTCTTGAACAATAACTCTGTCTCCCGTTCTTAAAGATGAATGCTTCGCATTATTTTTCTTGTCTGCATAATGTTTCATCTTTTGTTTCTGATTTTCATCTCGTCTCCGCATTTCCGTTTTTCTGAATTTCGTTGTTTTAGGGTTTTCCGGAAGACGAACTTTTATATTTCTTCCAAATAAAGCTTCCGCCGGTGGAACTTTTGTTGTAGAATGGGGCGTTGCTCGGTAATTTCTCAGAAATTGGCCATGGAAAATATCTTGTTTCCAATTGCGGCTCTCTGCATGCGATGTTTTGACAACTCATCCTATGGTCCGCATAAACCGTTCAACTTCCCCATTAGCTCTTGGCCATAATGGTGTAATTTTACGGTGCGTAAATCCCATGTATTTCGTAAATTCGTTAAATTCATGACTTCGAAATGGAGGTCCGTTGTCTGTCTTGACAATATTCGGAATTCCATGTGTAGAGAAAATCTTATCCAATTTCGTCATTGTTGATCTTGCTGAAGTTGAATATACAATTTCTATCTCCGGATATCTCGAATAGTCGTCATTTACCACTAGTA
Source organism: Magallana gigas (assembly GCF_963853765.1). Taxonomy (NCBI): domain Eukaryota; kingdom Metazoa; phylum Mollusca; class Bivalvia; order Ostreida; family Ostreidae; genus Magallana; species Magallana gigas. Next base: position 25,911,085 of record NC_088855.1, on the reverse strand, counting down.
GGTATTCTACGGATGGGAAAGGACCGCAAAAATCTACGCTTACTTCCAACCACGGTTTGTTTGGTAGCTTTGACATCCTCAACGGTTCTATCTTGTTGGCAGGAACAGATGATAGACATGGGATGCAAGATTTGCATAGGTTTTCTACCATTGAGTCGATTCCAGGGAACCAAATTTTTTCCCTTAGCAATTGTTTCGTTTTAACAATGCCTTGATGTCCTTCATGTGCTATGTCGACTATTTTCCTCTGTAGTGATGAAGGAATCACTAGTCTTGATCCTCTTAAAAGAATTTCCATCTCTTCATGTTTTCCAATACACAGCTCGTTCCTTAGTTTGTAAAACGACTGCATTGACAAATTGTCAGACTTAGTTTTCCATTTTCCAGTCCTCAGATTTTGAATAACCATTTGTAGATTTGCATCATTTGCTGTGCATTCTGCTACTTCCAATAAAGTAACAGTTTTTGGGACAGCATGTTGTGCAACAAAGTTGACAAATTCTTCCCCTATTTTCTCTTCTTTTGATCCATTCTCATCGGTTCGTATATTCGGGTGTCTGGACATATAGTCGACTGGGTTGTCAACTCCTTTCTTATATTTGACATGAAAATCATATGCTTGAAAACGCAAACGCCATCTTTCAATCCTTGCAGGCGGTTTTGATTTCGGATTGTTGAATATACTTTCTAGCGGTTTATGGTCAGTAACCAATGTAAACCTGGATCCGTATATGTACAAGTGAAAATGTTCGCAGCTCCAAACGATGGCTAACGCTTCTCTTTCTGTTTGTGAATAACGTTGTTCTACTTGGGTCAATGATCTGCTTGCATACGCAACAATATTTCCTTCCTGGGAAAGGATAGCTCCAAGTCCAACTGGGCTTGCATCAACAACTACTTCCGTTGATTTGTTCTGGTCATAGTATGACATAACAGTATCACTTGTAAGTGAATTCTTTAGCTTTTCAAACGCCAACTGTTGTTTCGTTTCCCACTTCCACGCCATATTCTTCTGTGTGATAATCCTTATCGGTTGCGTAATTGTTGAGTAATCTTGAATAAATCTAGATACATAATTTGTCATTCCAAGAAAACTTTTCACTTCACTTGTGTTTGTTGGACTTTTCGCTGACTTGATAGCTTGTATTTTAGCAGGATCAGCTGAAATGCCATCTGTGGAAAATACATAGCCAAAAAAAGATAGCTTTTGTTTGTTAAACTCACATTTTGGTCGGTTTAGTGTTATGTTGCGCTCCCGTAGCCGTTCCATGACTTTTCTTAAACGCGTATCATGTTGTTCTTGTGTTTCCCCATACACTATGATGTCGTCACTCATATTTTTTACCCCTTGTAAGCCTTGGAGTGATTCACTAACAGTCTCTTGAAAAATTTCAGCAGCTGATGAAATGCCAAAGTTGAGACGTTTATATCGGCGCAATCCTACGTGAGTTGTGAACGTCGTTATGTATCTTGATTGCTCTTCCAATTCAATTTGGTGATACCCTGCATTCATATCCAATTTTGAGAAGATTTTGGCTCCATTTAAATCATGAATTATGTCATCAACTGTAGGTGTGATATGTCTTGTTCTTTGAATTGCCTTATTAGGTAAACGCATATCCACGCACATCCTAATTTCATCTGGTTTTTTCGGTTTGGGTGCAACGACAATTGGTGAAACCCAAGGTGTAGGGCCTTCTACTTTCTCGATGATGTCAAGATCCTCAAGCCTTCTTAACTCTGCTTCTACTTTCTTTCGTGGAAATGGAAAGGTATCCGTCGGTGAGGCTGAACAGTAGGTTTGATGCTTTTATCGACGTGAATTTTCACTTTTACATCTTTTATTTTTCCAATTCCTTGAAACAGGTCAGCAAACTCTTCATATATTTTATTCACATCTGTTGACAAACGATTGATCACTGGTATGATACCAAGATCTACGGCACTTTGGTATCCTAGGAGTGTACCACAATTTCCTTCGACTACATAGAATTTTCCAACAGCTATTTTGGACTTTGTTTCAATGGTCGCAGTGAAATATCCAAACGTTTTTGTGTCGTTTTTACAACCATATGCGAAAATTCTTGTACTTGATTTGCTCAGTTTAGGTTTTGGATGCAGTTTGGAAAACGTGACCTCGTCCAAAATATTAACACTGGAGCCTGTGTCAATCAACATGCAAAAGCGTTGCCCATTAAGCGTAATATTAAACTTTGGTTGTTTTGTTGTAGAGTTGTTCCTGACGCTGAATACGTATCCATCATCTCCATCACAGTCCTGGATTTGTTTAACATGTTTTTTCTTAAACTGGGGTTTTGATTTACAATAAGCAGCGAAATGATTTTCTCGTCCACAGTTACTACAGATTTGTTTGTTCTCGGCTCTGGATTCCGCCTTGGTTTCCAATGATGAGTTCTTTGTTCTGATTCCTTTTGGTGTATTTTGTTTACACTGGAATTGTTATTTTCGATTCCCGATGCCTGCTTCTCCGCCAGTTCTAATGTTCTTGCCGTTTCTAGTAGCTTGTTGAGTGTCATCTCCTCACTAAGTGCTTTTCTTCTTAATTTTGATGATGTGCAGCTCTGTATGATCTGAGACTTGATCTCACTATCATTGTCTGCAAATTCACATTTTGTGGCAAGTTGTCTCAATCGGGTGTGATATGTGTCCACTGTTTCACCTTCCGATTGCCTTGTTTGTCGGAAAACGTACCGCTCGTATTCCTTGTTTACTTTTGGTTCAAAGTAATTTTTCAACGCATCTTTGGCTTGGTCATAATTCTCGTCATTCCCTGTATCGGCAAAAGTGTCGAAAATGTCATAGACTTCCTCGCCAGCGTAATGAAGGAGTAGCGCACGTTTCCTCTTGTTATCTGTGATTTTCATTCCAACGAATAGGTTTTCCAGTCTCTGTACCCATTTCCTCCATCGGGTACCTATTGCTCCCTCAGCATGGACAGGAAATTTAGGAAAAACCGGTAATCCAGATTCTGCCATTGTGTTTTCCTTCAAAGTTGAATAAAAATCCTCGTCGCCATTGTAAAATTGCTTAGTAGAAAGATAACACTTGTGGTGGGTTCGGATGCTACATTTATTCTAACTAAACTTTTACACAGGTTAATGCTTTCCCATGCATTCTAACATTTATAATGTAAACAATAGTTGGTCTCACATAAACACACAGCAAGCGCTAATGGCTAGCTGGCTGAAGGATTAAGATAAACTGTTTCTAATGGGCATTACACAAAGTTCATTTCAAAAATATCCTCAGCATCAAACGGTCACTGGTGATATTCCGCCGACCGAAAGAATTAATATACAAAAACGATACTTCATGCCTGTAGGAATATGCTAAATTTTTAAAGTTTAAAAGCGTAATATCGAAAGCTAAATTGTCATGGCAATATTTTAAAACTGTATCTATATTCTGAAATGAAAAATTGGAAGATTTAAAGATAGATCCAGCCTTTTAGAAATTTTACTTAAACATATTTGAACAGTTAAAATAACTTATTCAAAATACCAACAAATTAATTTTTCTAACAGTGAGCTTCAGCTCAAATAGTACGAATATTGAAATGCCAAATGTTAACACTTTCACTCACTTTATATTGGGAACAAATTGAAATGTACAAAACAGACGTAATTTAACGATCATTGTACTTTGTTCAATGTTTTATGCTTCTACTGCTTTTTGCTTAATATTTCGAACCCTATAAATACATTTGTTTTGCCTCGGACTAGAATGTCGCGACGTCATTGGATGAAACGCGTCACGTGGCTGCCTTACAAATTTCTTTACAAGGCAAGCGTCAAAATTTATAGGGCAACATGGCGGACGTTACGTTATTTGAACTGATTTTTTACACAAACGTTTGTTTACATATCAAACTTTAGGTCCTCGACAAAACAAAACACTTATTAGGTTTGTTACTGACTGTTTAAAGAAATTTGTGGGGTCGGTAAAGTCCATAGAAGGCGAGGCGAAGCCTCGCCTTCTATGGACTTTACCGACCCCACAAATTTCTTTAAACAGTCAGTAACAAACCTAATAAGTAATATTGTGCTCAAACTACGTTCATCTACAAAATAGAAAATTCCAACGAATGATATCCTTAAACATATAAAAACCGGGGATTTCATACAACATTATACAATGTAATTATATACAATGATTGAAAATTTACAACGTTTGTGAGAATGAATATGTATTGATTACTTAGACCCTTTAATGATTGACATTATCGATAATCTTATAAACCCTATAACAGTGAATTTCGTTCTAATGTGTGACCCTCTCCTTTTAATAAATAAAAAATGAGTAGAATGGGTGGACTTTGGTACAAAAGACGATATGTAAATGAAGAAATAAAGCAGATCGGACAAGACTCGTTTTCTTATCACTTTATTTATAAATTCTCACCAGTTGGGGGGAAATTAGCGATCAGAAATGAAACTCGTTGATAATACAATTTACAAATAATGCATTGAATTTCTCATAAATGAAGGAAATTGGCATATAAAGTCACGTCGAACACGATCACCGAAATCTATGTCACGTCACACGAGTAACATTACACAAGTTGAATTTTTTAAAAAAGCTCACCGTCTTTAGAGTAAACCTTAAACAACAATCAATTATCAAGAAAAACTAAACTCTTTTTTATATAAATTTCACATCCTCTGTATACCATGGCGTGTGGAACTTTTTTATTTCGTTATGAGCCTTTCAAGCCTGCGTGTCAAAAATTGAGAAATGTGTACCACATGCTTGCAAGTTGAGATCGATTATAGTAGCGGAAAAGAGATCTTGGGAAGGGTCGTATTTTTTTTATAAAATCAAATTAAAATCAAAGTTGTACCACTGCATTTAGCATTATACAAATACTGACTGGGGTTGAGGGCAACATTGATAATATTAGCCCCCGAGGGACGAAATATTGCCCGACGCGAAGCGGATGGCAATATTTTCGTCCCAATGGGGCTAAATTAATGTTGCCCGAAAACACAGTCAACATTTGTTTTGTTATATGAAGAAACAAACCAGTAATTTACAACAGATCGTCGTAATTTTCTCAGCTCAACAAAGAATTCAATTTTGTGCAAAGTTCATTTCCAAAATATCCTCAGCATCAAACGGTCACTTGTGATAGTCCGCCGACTGTGCGAATAAACATACAGATGTTCTACCTGATTTTACTTCAAAGTAATTCGCAAATCCTTATATCCGTTATGATAGCAAACCGTCGCATTGCGCGTCCGTTGTTTACTTGCCTTGACTGACTGTCTATTATGACGTCACCTTGTTTTGGAGTCGCGAAGAGTTATTTACGTCATCGTTTACGAATCAACTAATCAGAGGCGATTATTTGAAATAGAGGGAATGTTCTCTAGATACTATTCCTAGCCGGTCAATATCAAAAAAAAAAAATTGACCGGTCAATATTTTTCGGACGAGCTAATATTACAATTATTGACTATTCGTCTATATAGAGTTATATAGTGAGAATATACTACTGAATATAACAAATATATATATCGCATAGCCCCCTAACCCCGTCACTACCCTAACTCCGTCACTTTCGGGAAACTCCTCGCCGTTTGAAATCAAGTGCCATTATGGCGTCATTTATTACATGTCAAAAATCTTAAAACATGGGTGCTTTCCATTTAACCGGCATCGCCGGATATGCCGGTGTTGCCTTTGTTGCCGATTGCTGGAACGCGCGTCGCCGGCGAGGGATTGTGGCAACGCAAAATACCGTTGCCGATTAGGAAACAATATGGCGTCGAGGTTATCTTGTTCTACAAAACCAGTATTTCTAAAACTAACATTTGTCCTACTACATTGAAATACATTAAAACTGCAAATAGCCAAACTTTCTGGATCAAAATTTAAGATAAGTATCAGTTTTAAGCTGCAATCGTCCTCGTTCGAGCATTGTGGCGTTGCCAACCGTTACGTCAAAATTTCAGTTTTATCCTAAGGGTAAGTTCAAATTAATGGAAGAGCCACTGTAACAGCCACAAGCGTGGACTTTGATTCTCGCTTGTGACGTTGCATTTTACAGTGTTCAACGTTTGTGACAGTCTTATAACTGCAGTAGCTTTTCATACACCACTTTACATGCAAAAAATATGTGGAATGTGTGTGTCTGTATATATATATATATATATATATATATATATATATATATATATATATATATATATATATAATTCAATGACAGAAAAATCATGTAGGCGTCACAGGTTAAATTTTAGACTGCTGGGTCAAAGAAATAACATCACAGCAGCGTTTTAATGTTTGGTAATCAAAGAACCCAATGAGATAAGTTTTTGACAGGCCATGGAAACAGTAATGAAGGATCTAAAGCAGGCGCTTTGTGATACAATGACCAAAAACATTTTAAAGGAAGCCGTCTACAACACATCAGCCATGGTGTTCTTCGACGACTTTCTTGGAAATGGAGATCGTGACAAGGATGGTTATCCGGTGGTATGTTTATAATTTATTTTACATTGAATGTGAAGATTCATTACTAGTATTCGGTTTTGTGTCCATTTTTTTAAAAACATAGTAACATAATTATTTTATAGCATAACATCAAATTTGGACGTGCTGTGTGATTTCCTTTTCAGTTTCTAATATTTCTTAAAATATTAAAAGGTACCTGCAATGCCGGTGAATTTTTGATATTTTGGAGATCTAAGTCATCCTGAAAATTTAACTGCGATCGTAAAAGTACTTATCGAGATTAGGATTCTACACCTGAATGGTTTTTGAATCAAGCCGGTTTGGCGCGAGATGACCTGTGACGTCTTACACACCGGTGTAAGGGACCAGGCAAAATTTATCACAATGATTGGACCGGTACAAATGGAAATATCCATTTCAAAAAAATTGACATGTCCCATGGGTTTCACATTGGAAAAAAATATGTGCCCCATGCCTTAAGGCTTTTACAAAGTACTGTTCAATGGATATGCATCTTCATTAAGTAAATTGTCATAAAAAGTAGGGATTTCCTATTCTGATGAAAATTTTAAAATAGGCTTTAGTTCATTACTGAGATAAGAAAAACAACTTTAAATTAGTTTTAGCAACCTGAGTTACATAACCAATTTTTTAAACACGATTATTTTTCTTTCAAATGTAGTTAACATGTAGACAAATACAGTTATAATAATATACACATTATCTAAAAACCCAAGTTTATTTCCTGTCAAAAAGTGATATTTTAGATGCATGTACAAAGTTGAACACCCCCCCCCCCCATCTTTCCAATTGTCTCCATTAACATTACATGAAGGATATTTAAATGTACATTTGACCTTCAAATAACATCTGCAATGATTACTACTTTTGAAATGAACAAAAGCTTTGGCAAACGTCCAGGTATTTTTAGATTGAATCTTGTATATCCCCTGTTGTTTGGTCTATACTTCCAAATGTTGATTTCTTAACCTTATACAGAAATATGGCGAAGATAGACTGTTTACAACTTCGATGGCTATTAACGCTCTGATCACAACATGGACTTACTTCAATGATAACACCGGACATCTTCATTGGGACGAAAGTATATAGGGTTTGATTTTTTTTCTTGCAAGCGTTCTTATTCAAATTGATTACAAAACGCCATGAAAAAAAATTATGTGAATCCTTGGTTTTAATCTACTATCCAAAGGCAAATGTCGCTAATTTTCTTTCTCGTAATTAATAAAACATACCTCCTGAGTACTGCGTAATAATACCCAAGGTACACAATGCCGCTACGTGAATTTTTAAAGAGAGTTCTGATACTGTTTCATCGCCACACGAGACTTTTGGTGTAGTTTAATTTCCTCTTCACGAATCTTTTTTTCAACATCTACTCGACAAAGATGGTCAGTTGGTCCTTACAAAAGTGGAAGACTATATAGCATCATTCGTCGTTGCTCCCCACCATTATTTTTGTCGTGTGATCGCAGTCTATGAGTATTCCAAACGTTGCGCATCTCATCTAAAGAATTTGTCTACAAAATATTGCAAAACAGTAATTATCTGTATAGTAAAAACTCTTTGAATTTCCACCCATTTCTTTGATTTACCTTAATTTTGATACAGTTTTAACATATAATACTACCCAAATTATTGTCAACAGTTAGTGATGCCATCAATTTGCAGAAGATGTGACAAGATTTTGTGGCGACGGGAAATATTTCTTAGAAACACCCTTCCCACGCGGATTAGAATTTTGAAAGTATGCATTTTTTAATTTCTTTGGGGGGGGGGGGGGGGGTGGTGGTGTCAAACGGATATTGTTACGATCAACAACTTTGCTTCTATAATGTATAACAAAATCTTTATTCAATTCATTTGCAATAGACTCTACATGTCCCTTGGCCCCTAATTAAAGGGGTCAGTCCCTTTCTCTTGATTTTGTTTGAAAGAACTCTTGATACTCTACCACATTTGTAATATATGTCTTAACAAAATATCAGCTGATAAAAAGATATATCAAAACGTATCGAAATTTTAAAACAAAATCTGTACTCAATTTTCGTGCCAAAGCGAGCTCCAAGAAATGGCGCCACTGATGCAAGACAACTAAATAGTACACAACTTCAAAGTCTCTGATAGTTTCTGAGATCAGCTCTACTCAAAACAGGTCGTACAAAATTACAAAATCGGCCGTAAATCGGGACCGGAAATGACGACAAAAAAAATTTCAAAAACTTAAAAAATTCAGGTAATGTCCCATCATCTGTGAAAAAAAAAGTTGAGATCGGTCGAATAGTTTTTGAGAAATCGCGTGCACAAAAATTGGAGAGAAAAAAATAATAAACATTACGAGAACGGAAGACCTTAATAACTAGATACAATCTCGTTACATAACGAGTAGATCTCCCGACCGATTTCTATTTAAAATGATAAGATGAAATATCGATACAATTTCAGAGATAACCCCCCCCCTTGCACTTTTAGATAATGAATATAAATCTCTAATAACGCCATCAATGAGTTTTTCAAACGGATATTGTTACGATCAACAACTTTGCTTCTATAATGCATTACAAAATCTTGAGCCCAATTTAACATTAATTTTAATGTAACTGGGATCGAACTCTGACCCAGATAAAAATAAATACCATCTCGCTTCAAAAGCTTAATAAATCAATGCTGTCATTAGACATTGTTATACTTTCATGTTAAATACTGAAATCTGATTGGTTAAGACGCAGTTAATAATATTTACTATTACTCTCAGCGTTAGCAACGCACTTGGCAACGGGTAACATTAAAAAATGTTACATGCGCGAAAATTGTGCGCGTACGGTTCGCTGTAGAATTCACGTTATTCCTATATAAAAGCAGTAAAATTTTCTTAAAAATTTTAAAAAAGACATTCAGTATAACAAAATAAATAGTGCCTGTTTGGGAGGGTAACAGTTGAAATTGACACCCCGAGAAAACCATTGTCAACCGACGCGAAGCGGAGGTTGACAATGGTTTTCGAGGGGTGTCAATTTCAACTGTTACCCTCCCAAACAGGCACTATTTATATAGTAATACCCGCACGAAGTGTTTGCCCCTAAATAACACTGTTTTGTACCAGTTAAAGTAAAAATGAAGGCCGCATACAAGTTCCGGTAATATAATTAAAGCTGCTTGGTCCGATTTTTTTGTAATTACAGTTATGTATCAATTGTTTTCCTCCACAAATCATTTATCTTAGAAAGTTATGGACTTTCTCCTATTTACACCAGCAGAACCAGTCTCCTTTCAAAGTAAGAAATATTCAAAGTAAATAGAAGTAATTTCTCTTTGGGCAAACGAAAAAACATCACGGGATGCATCACGGGAATGTTTAGAAAAGGAACCAAAATGTTTCGTCCCCCGAATGATTGGGGTTATTCAACCCGCATGCTATGCATAGCCCTTACCAAAATGTAAGGCCTCTGGCAAACAGTTGCTGCAAATTTGCGGAGAGTTTGCTGCAAAGCGACAAACTGTTGCTGCAAATTCAGAATTCGTATGCAAATTAGCTTCTGGAAAACTGTTTGCGGCAAATTTGCCGCAAGCTTACAGATAAACATAGTAACTTTTAAATATTACAACATAAGAAAAACCATTAATAAACGCTTATAATCATTTAATAATGAGTTACTAATACATGTTCTATGCTTTTCAATCAATTTACAAATAACTTCTACTGGTGATTAACAAAGATGTTTAACTTAAACAGTTGCAGCAAAATTAGAGATAAAGGACACAAGTTAAAATTATTATGAACAAACCATAATGAAATTTGACAAATAGTACTCAACCGTTCGGTGATGACTGATGATTTGTTGCTGCAGATCGATAAACTTGAATGCAGTTTGATCACAACATGCATGCACAGATGAACTTGGACAAAACTTCACAATGAGCGAAGTTCAAACCATATAGTTCACAATTAAGCCCTGCACGGTCACTGGTCATATTACAATTAATCACGGCATTCTTTAAGGCAATCTCTAACAGTCTCCTGTACATGCTCTCCGATTTGATTTCACACATAAACAATATCACACAAATAGCCGAATATCACAATAATGTCCACAATGGAATGGTCAGACTTCAGCACTGTTGTTTATATGCTTTTCTACGTATTCTTACACAAATTCTGTCTTCACTCTTTTTTGGTTGCATCATTTGATCATAAAATCGGTGAGTTAGTTGTTCATGCATCGTTTTCTTTAGGCCTGTGTAACCCGGTCACCAGGGTAGACACCTGTTGGGAAGATAAATGGATTTCATATAAGCACAACTGTTTTCAAATTCAAAGCAGTTTCTAAGAAAAACAAGTTAGCCTATCATATACTTACTCAATCTATTAATCTATATAAAGCTAAAAATTTGCACTACTAACTCTGACTATGTGAGTGGAACATGAATTCCTTTATTTAAGTAATAAAAATGTTAATCATATAAAATGTAATTATACACTATGTAATGATAATTTCCTAAATTTGGCGTTGTTAAAATTAATTTAAAATTGAAATTATTTGTTCATGGCGCATCACAACGATGTCAATAACGAGCGTTCTGCTTGAATCGACACCTGGCATTGTCATAGGGACGGCCTTAAACTGTTTAACTCATTATAAAAGATCACAGTCTTTCGTTTTATATTCCAATAACTGTTTAAACCGCTATTCAACGAATATATTTTCATTATTTCACTTACTTTTTCAAAAACGTGCTCAGGATGGTGCATGAAGTGGCCTTGGGTGTTTAGACTCGATTCATTCACTTATATTCGTCCTCTGATTAGCCGTGGATTTTCTAAAAATGTAAACACTCCATTGACAATGTTTCTTTTACCTTGTGCACAGCCATATTCCCTTATTTTCATCCATTTTACCATCTCGGTGAAGGCACACAACATGGCAGCATCGAATGTGAAAATTGGCGGCTATAGCTATTGATCGACCAATCAGCGCGCGCGTAGCTTATTATTGAAACAAAAGTAAAAGTAGAAACAAACACTGAACAGCATATGGAAAATTCTTCAATCTTCATGATTCAACATCAAACGGTTCAGAAACTCAAATCATAAATCAACTGATATTTGAACGTAAGAAAAAGGAATATAGGATAACAAAAGAACAGACAGGTTGGTGTTACCTGGGGTCTGGTCTGCATGAGTGGAGTGGGTGGGGGGGGGGGGGGGGGGTCATTTTGCCTTTTATGTATTGAAACATCATGCGATTAAAGTTGATCTTATTTTCGTTATAATAGAAATTTTGATTGAGACTATCTTAGATTAAAACTTAAATCCGAAAATATTTATTAGATTTATTCTTTCTCTATACAAATATACAAAATTATAAAAGCAATTTATTATAATTGACAGTCTTAAAGTTGTGCTGAATGTGTATATAAAATTGTATAAGTATTATTTCTGGTAAAGCTTTGGCAAGCTCAGGAAGAAAATAAAACAGAGAAAAAACAAGAAATGTTTGTGGTAAGCTTCTGGCAAATTTTGAGGAGTTTGCCAAAAGTTTGCCACTACTGGCGAAGAAGCTGCAAACATAATTGGGTGTTTGGTAAACTTCTGGCATAATAAAAGAGGTTTACCAGAAGTTTGCTACTACTGGCAAACTTTGGCAAACAAGTTCTAAAGTTTTCTGGTAAACTAATCAGTTTGCCGAAAATTTGAGGCAAGTTTGCTAACAAAACGTACACATGTTTATTTGTAATTTGTCTGATCATTTCGACCTTTATTTAAAGCGATTTCAAATTCGTTATACAACCATACCCGTCTCGTCGTCAGGGGTGAAATTTAACATATGAGGCGATCGCGAAATAACGCGAAACCGTTTAATGTCGTTTTGTTTTGTTAGCAAATTTTGTACGTATTTTTCTTCATTGAAATTTGGCATAATTGACGGGTAAAACTACTGCAATGCCTATTATTATACATATACTAAGCATAGCCATCGTTTAAAAGCGTGCATAAAATTTGATATAAAATCGGACCAAGCAGCTTTAAAAATTATAATTTTCATAAAGGATGAGTTAAATCCCTTCCCATATGATAATACACATGAGCAGCACTTTATATACAATTTGGGATTTAACTGTTTGCATGTGAATTTTAGGTTAATCAATAATCTTAACATTTCATGTCATTAAAAGTATAACGGTCTATGTAATTATTACAAAATTAAATTACGCCCCCTTCCCTCGGCGGTTTTCGGTGTAATGAAGAATAATGACCCCCGTAGAATAATGACCGGGGGTCATTTTTCTACGTAGAAAAATGACCCCTTTGCCTGAAAAATAAGTGTCATTTTTATAAAAATGAGCACACTCCACATGAAGAAAAGTGACCCCTGTAGAATAATGACCCCCTTGTAGATTAAAGTTTTTCAGTGTATTATTTTATTATTTGTGAAATAGTCTTTACACTATTGTAATTTTTACTGCTGCAGTTTACAGAAAGTAACAAAAATTATAAATTATATTCAAATAAACTTAAAGTGAAAGAAGGGGTATATCATTACATTTACATATATCTATGGTGTTCCGATAGGGCCACTTCGACCTAAGTTGCATGGGCGAAGGAGCAAAAGTGCGAAGATGCGACGACGAAGCGCGAAGATGTGATGCATAAAGTGCGAAGGTGCGAAGGCGAAGGAGCGATACTACTATCGCTTCTTCCCAACTTTGCACTTTCGCTCTCGCCTTTTTTTTTTATTGCATTCAGTAAGTCTCGGTCGATTACATAGAATTTAATACAGGCACCGTACTCGCCAAGTTTTTCCGATTAATCCATGCTATTATTGGTACGCATGCGCTAGGCCATCGCGCTTACTATGAATGTTTATAAATATTTTAATGTGTACATGTAACATATATGTTTACCAGTGCTGGCTATGCCTAATCATTATATACTCCACATAAAATGTAATGTCCGCCATAATGTATACATATGCACTTCCAGACTCCTGTCACTTACCAGCCGTCTGATTACCGTGGACCAAACACAATAACATTCTAATTTCATTATGCGACACTCCTTGCTCATGCATGATCTAGAGGGGGAGAGGGGGCCCGCCCCACCGGAAAATTCAATATAAATAATTTTACGCAGTAAAAGAGAGGGAGTCCGGACCATATCCCCCTGGATAATTTAATTTTATTAATTTTATTTTTTAAAAATCACAAAATATGCTTTGGAACCCTTTAAACGATGGAGAGCTCCGCAATCATAAAACATAGGTAATCACAGATTACAAAGCTCACCGAGACGAGGCATCACCTTTATGAGGCATCACCTTTATGAGACAACCTTTATCATATTATTTGAACACCATCCTTTATGATCTTGGATATTCATGGATTCTGTTTTGACACAAAATCGTATATCATCTGTTAAAAAATTGTATGATAATCATATGTCCATATGTTAATCAATACAATAATATACAATTAAAAGTGCATCTAATCATACTTACAATATATATCATATAAAACAATAAAATACCGTAAAAAATTGTGAGATATGATATTGTAACGTATGATATGACATTGTATTGTGTTATACATTACAATTGTATTTGATCAAATAATAGAATATCATAAAACATAATACAATATAGTATTATATGAAACAATATCATATTGCAACAATACATCATAACATTGAAACATATGATATTATATTGTATAATTAAGCATTGAATCATTATTTTTTCAAAGATGTGGTCTCATAACTGCAACGTATGTGCATACAAATTGTATAACGCGCGCTAGCGCGTTATGAACATTTGTTTGCACTCATCGTTGCAGTTATAAGACCTCATCTTTAAAAAAATAATGAATCAATGCTTATATTTACGTTTTTTAAACATGTATTTCCTTCCCGAAAATATGATTTGTTTTTAAAAAGCTCTATCTTATTCAACGAGGTATGCGAAATTAACGGAATGGCCACTGGAACAGCCGAAATATGCTGACAAAAATAGTGCACAGCATTTTAAATTCTAATAACACAATTTTATTTTTCTTTCTGTAATTTAATGAATTTGCTCTTGGTAAACTAAAAAATTAATCAATTGAATTCATTTAACTGTCAACATATATTTACATCAATGAAATATTTATCAGCGTAAGTATAATAACAGGTCGTTATCCGGTTTGAAGTCGCGAGAAGAGTCAGTTCCTGTTCTTCGATAAATACTGAAGAAATACTTAATGTATTCATACGCACCAGATTTGGTGATTGGGTCTTCTGTTTCGTGCGTAAATATCACTCAAATCAACCAATGCAATTTAATAGAGGGAAAGAAAGTGAATGTAAATATTATAGTATGATATTGTATTGTATGGTACTGTATCATATTTGATACATAATATGATATTGTATTATATAATACATATAATTTTGATATCATATCAAATGATACAATATCATGGGATAAAGTAAAATATTATATAATACAATCATATTATACACATTGTATCATATGATACAATAATATATATTAAAGTATCATAAAATACAATTTCATGTGATATGATAATATATCATATAAACCAATATCATATTATACAATATCGTATGATACGATTTTTTATAATATTGTATCATAAAAATCAATACATAACAATATCACGATACAATATCATATCATAAAATATAAAAAAAATTGATACAATATTTTATCGTAATCATATAACGTTTTACAATATAACATATGGTATTATATTGCATCCTTTTAAACAATAGTGTTTCAAATCATACAATACTATATCATAGGAATCATGTCACATCATTTAACAACAACCACATCTATCTATCAAGCAGGTTTGAGTGAGGTAGGAGATTTCTCTAGCATCCTTGATAATGGAGATCAGGCTCTGCATCTGAAGCAACCTCTACGTCGTTTCATATATAATATACTTAAATCAACTATGCAAGCTATCATCTATAAAACATGTGACCTGTTCCAAAAAACTAAGCCTCATCATAAAACCTATGGCTCTGTTTCAAGATTCAAGTCTGTCAGGTGCATCAGCATCATAAGACGCACCATCCATACAAGTTTAATGAAGTTAGGACCAGTAGTAACTAAGATATAATCATTAGAGGGCACCTGCAACAAAAACTTTAACCAGCTCCAAAAACCTTAACCTCCTCCATGATCCGAAACCTATAGCTCAGATTCAGCACTCAAGCCTGTCTGGTGCATCAGTATCATAAGACACACCATCCATGCAAGTTTGGTGAAGTACGGACCAGCAGTAACTTAGATATTGCTATTAAAGGGCACCTGCAACAAAAAAACTTTAACCTGCTCCAAAAACCTAAACCTCCTCCAGAATCTGAAAGTTAGGAACCAGATTCAGTAGGTCCAGATGCATCATTCATGTAATTTTGGTAAAGAGAGGACAAGTAATAGCTTATATACAGGAACTGTAACTAAAACTTTAACCATATCCGAACGCCGACGCCGGGGGTATAGCATATGCTCCCATTGACTTCGTCTCGGTGAGCTAAAAAGACAAAAGCGCGAAGTTTCGAAGGCGAGAGTGCGAAGTTGCAAAGGCGAAGAAGCAATAGTAGTATCACTTATTCGCCTTCGCAACTTAGCACTTTCGTCTTCGCATCTTCGCCGTCGCATCTTCTATATTTTTCATCTTGTTCATGAATTATACTTGCATTGAGGATTTCCACAATACAAACTGCTGGGTATACAAGTTCATCACCCAGAATTAATGATGAACCAAAAAATATGAAAAGTTCACTCCACTGTTAGGCATTATAACCAAGCTGAAGTTAGTAAGCACTGACAGCAGCCATTACGCCAGTAGAGGTTAACGGCCAATAAGAAAAATCGTCAAAGTACTGAGAGTACTCGTACAGAAAATATATTTTTCTTTATCCTCGGCATACTTTAGTTTAGTTTATATCAAGATGATTAATGCTTCAATAGTTTGTACAGTTTGGATACAATAAAGATCGTGTGATCAAAATCAAGCGGGATATAAACCCCTAACATGGGCACTAACGCTTTTAACTATCAACGCTTTTAGAAACAATCTTTTCTTATTATAATCGATCAGTGTTTATTATCTATTTAGATTTACTATAGTCAGATACTCTTCACAAATTTGCTCCAAAAGAATAAAGTCTATTCATGATCACAAAACAACATTACAACAAATGTTTAGAATATTGATGTTCAAGTATTACGTAGAAGAAAACAAAACTAACGCAGAATGATTTTTTAAAAAAAAATCACTTTCCCCAAGAAATGTAAATAAGAAGTATTCATATTCCTACGTTACCTGCCCCTTAGTCTTTTTCCATAAAGATATATACATGTATCATTCTTCGATTGACAATTCATTCACCAATGAATATTGCGTATATCATTACAACAATTATTCTTTCATGATTATTGTTCGTTCATTATCACACATATCCTCATTGTGTATGAATTTTTTTTAATTTGCGTCATTTCCCGCCGTATGTCGACGAGAGAAGTAACGTAACTGTTAACAATCATGCAATTTGTGGCAATGTCAGAATGTTTTGCGTGTCCTTGCTACAGATATGATAAACTATATACAGCGATATATTTACAAGTTCGGTGTTTATAACTTCAAAATCAGTTGAACAGAGTGAAAAATTAAGTAACTTCAAAGTCATTTCTTGGATACGGGGAAACCAATTTCTATTCATGTTTACGGGGGGGGGGGGTGGGGGGGGGGTAATTTTTCTATGGGGGTCATTTTTCTTCATGTTTAACATGAAGAAAAATAACCCCTGGGTCTTTTTTCTTCAGAAAAATCCAATTATTCTTCAGCTAGGGGGGGTCATTATTCTACGTCGAAAAATGACCCCGGTCATTATTCTACGGAGGTCATTATTCTTTATTACACCGGCTTTAGATTTGCTTCTGTGTGTCTACATGTACATCATTGTGCGCTCGGATTTAGAGAAGGGGTGAGAGTGAGGGGTCCAGACCCCCCTCCCCCCAATGAAAATTCATTTATATCAATAGTAAAATTTCCTACATTTCCTAAATTTCACCACGGACCCCAATGCACTTACAGATATGTAAACGCTCTCACCCATTGCGCTTCACTGTTAGGTAACATTATTTTGAGAGAATATATTATATTTATACTTTGTTTATTTCATTAGGGAGTATACATCACAAAATGCAGGTGTCCTGTACCACCTTAAAGCTAAAATGAGTGCTTTACATAGTTATTTACCTAATAAAATAGTGCAAGGGGTTATGAAGAATGGGTCATAAAAATAACTGATCTTTTTCTGAAGTTATGTATACAATACAGGTTGCATTAGCGGGTACTACTTTTACCCAGGTTAGAAGAGTTTTACGTGGTGTACATACCCTTAAGCTGTGTGTTTTTCATATGTAGAAAAGGGTTAGTTAACATGCATAAACGTTTCTTTTGTGATGGTCAGCTAAAGGGATTCATATTGTGATCTAGTAGGATTCAAGTTATGATGTTGACCAATAGGTAAGCATAATACATGTATAGTAGCACAGTATAGTATTATGAGACACCGGTGTGTACATAAGCATTACTTTCACTTTCTAAATAGGGGGTACTACTAAACAGAGAACTCTAAAGAACTCTTACGATTTTTTAATAGTTAAAGTATTTAGAACGCACTTTTGTATTTTTTATGATGAAAAAGATTAATATAGTCAAAATATGTATTCAAATTGTTTGGTTTAAAGTGAATATTAATTATTTCGCGCAAGGTGCCCGTGCAGCGGCACTTAATTGCTCTTCATTGAAATGCATTAACTATATAATTATATCGCTTGTATTATGTTGTGATTTTACGTGCATTTTTGTGAACGGCTTCGGCCGATCACTGTTGTGTCCATATGAGGCATTCGGCAAATGCTTCCACGTGCGCACACATTCCGCTTGCATACGTAGTTATTATCAACACTTGAAGATTTGGTTTAGTATTTATATAACATTTTACTCAGTTTTATTTCAATTCATTTACCTTAAGAAATGCAAACATAAATTTGATACAGTTCGACATGTTAATTCAAGAATGTACATTTTGTCTCACGCGTAAGAATATCGATCGAAAGATTCATTCAGTTATGCAGTTGACCTCGATGAACTGACCTCGATCATAAGAAGATGCTCCATGAACTGACCTCGATCTACTGATGTTGCATAATAGTAGCTAGGAAGACGGCTTGATTTATAAACAAGGTATCGTTATAATGCGACCTCAAAAGCAAGTTATGATGGCATTCAATGTTTTTCAGTCGCATTAAATTATTTTAATACCACTCTTTCTTTGTTTATGTGTTAATGCTCTTTGAAGAGCCCTACTCAGTATTCTGAAGAAGAAGAAGAAGAAGATACATTAACTTTTAATAATTACGTTAAAAATATAAAACTAGACAAGGAGTTTGCGAACGGCTTTCTCCAAATTTATTTCAAAATTAAATTTGTTGATGGTTTATAATGATGAAATTATGGTGTACAGATGATTCCAAATATTCTATATTTTGTAAAAATACAGTACTTCTTTAATTATTTTACATCAAACTGATCATGTTTATTACTTCTAGCTATCTATATATCTTTATTGCCGATCATTCCTTTAAAAGGAATACTTGTTATACCAATGGCATTAAGTAACTGTAGAAACAAGCTTAATGTCTAAATGACTTTAGATCGGGATCGGATTTGGACGAATTTGCCTTTAATTAGTTTCAAATCATTTTTAATGAGTTTATACATGTATATGTAGTATAACATGTAACTGAACAGATAGAGACATAATAAAACATTTATTAGTCCTTTCAAATGAAACCCCCCAGAAATCTCTAGGGTTCTCTAGAGTACTTTAGAGTTCTCTGTTTAGTAGGACCATCTAAATAAGTTATCTCACTTTGCTAGCGGACTGTATCATCATCTTTTAATACTTAAATAAGCTTATCATCGTTACCTATCCTATCGCATTTGTACAGTTTCTGTCATTTTAATTGCAATGGTTATTATTTTATTTGTCAGACTTATACTATTGAGTTGATCCCATATTGACCCTGTGACAATTTTGTATTAAATTTGTGTAACAAATGTAAGTAAATGTAGACTTATCTGAGTTACATGAGTTATAATAGAAAGGAAAGGGTCTTTCTCAATGTATGATAATGCATCAAATACAATGTAGGCCATGACCCTATGGGATTGTTCTGACCCCATGAAATAGGAAAACGCAAAATTTCTTCCAATGTCATTATGATGCATCACATGGTGTAAATTAGTACATAATCCCAGGTGTTTTCTTTAACCCCCACCCTTTTGAAATAGAAAATGATGATACACTGTGTATTTTGATAACTTTTGAGATCCCTTTTCCTACACCATATTTATTCTTGCTCTTTATCTAATGGTATATATAGGTTATGCCCCCTTGGAGACACCCTCACATTCTAGAACTGGAAATAATCAAGCATTTTATCTTATTCATATGTAGTTTTTGACCCATGTGGGTAACTCCTAGCCTAATGATAACCCTGCTTTGTTTACATATTGTAGGAGACTTTGCAATTGCCCCAAATAGGTGACTACACATGCATATAACAATTTGTTTATCTTAAAGATTAATTTAGTAATTTCCAAAATGTTAATGTGCATTGGGAGTAAAAAAAAAAAAGCATTCAAGAAATGATTTAAAATTTGCTATTGTACACACGTAAGAATGTAAGAAGACTGAATCTTTAGAACCAGGTTTGATTGGAAGGGGTGGATGTGGAGGATAAACATTTAATTTGAATCATTTATTGTTATTAATTTTAACTTAAATATAAGTTATTGATATCCAATTGAATTAAGAAAAACATTTTAAACTTTTTAGACCCCAAATTATATTTTGATTTTAATTGATCATTCGACATTTAAGAAAAGTTTAAATGTAAGGTTTTTCATTTTAAGCATAAATAAACGCAAGGTTTTTTTTAATTTCATTTTATTTATAGTTTAAGGAAGGATACATGATCGGATTCAGACAATTTTCCAAGGGGAAGAGGAGGGGGGGGGGGGCAGTTATGTGAGTTGGTTTGGTGGGGGTGGCGGTTTCCGAGTCATATATTTGGCAATTTTTTTTATAATTTAATGTAATTTAAAGAAATTTGAATTTTGGAGGGGTGATCTGGACCCCTTGACCCCATCTCTAGAGATAACGCATGGTATAAATGTTTATTTTCTGCTACTTTTTTACTACCAGGGTTAAATTAATTTTTTCAAAACCTTTTTGGACATCAGTAGGACAGCCCCTATCATATCCAAAGATGTGACGTGTTCATAAGAAAAGTTTTGGGATGTGAGTGATAAACATCAATTTTCTGCTATTATTTGACTCCCTGAATGAAAACTAAATCGTTAAAACCTTATTGCACATCTATAGGACAGCCCCTTTCATATGCCCAAAAGTGATGTGTCTATTCAAAACAATCAAAATAGTAGTTCTGGGATCTAGGGTTTTTAGCTTACCTGAGCTGAAAGGTCAAGTGAACTTTTCTGATCATATTTTGTCTGTCGTGTGTTAGTACATCTGTCTGCCCATCTGTCTGGCTATCCGTAAACTGTTCACGTTTTCGACATCTTTTCAAGAACTAATAGAATTTCAACAAAACTTGGCACAAAGCACCCTTAGGGGATTCAAAGTTTTGAAAATTAAGGACCACGCCCCTTTTTCAAGGGGGGTTAATTAGGAACTATTTTTTGAGAAATTTTCAAAAAACTTCTTTTTAAGAACCATTTCTTTGGCCAGGAAAGCTGAAACAAAGCTTTTATAGGTAAAAATTTGCCTGAATAAAATGATATGAAATGAATAAAACGAAGTGAAAACTATAACCTCTGGGGTAGGGTGGGGCAACAATGAGTTATCGAGTTTTACATTAGAATATATAGAGTAAATCTTTGAAAATCTTCTCAGAAACTAATTTCATAGGAAAGCTGAAACTTGTGTGGAAGCATCCTGAGGTAATGTAGATTCAAAGTTGTAAAAATCATGACCCTGGGCGTAGGATGGGGCCACAATGGGGGCAAATTTTTACGTAGGAATATATAGAATAAGTTTTTAAAAATCTTCTACTTAGAAACTGATTAGCCAGGAAAGCTGAAACTTGTGTGGAAGCATGCTCAGGTAGTGAAGATTCAAAGTTCTGAAAATCATGACCCCCGGGGATAGGTGGGGCCACAATGAGGGATCGATTTCTTTCTTTTTTTTACATAGGAATATATAGAGTATATCTTTAAAAATCTTCTCAGAAACTAATTAGCCAGGAAAGCTGAAACTTGTGTGGAAGCATCTTAAGGTAATTTACATTCAAAATTATGAATATCAGGGGTGAGGATGGGGCAACAATGGGGGGTTGAATTTTTACATAGGATTAAATAGAGTAAATCTTTAAAAATCTTTTCAGAAACTTATCGGCCGGGTGATTCTTTTTTTTTAAATTCTGTAAACAAAATTGCCCCTGGACAATTCTTGGGCATCACAATGGGTTCAGGGTTTGATGTAGGTTTATATTCCATATACATAAACAATTGTTTAGGATCTTTCTGAGAACTGCAATGCTCAACATCTGTTATGACTATAAAATTATCCTGTTAGAAAAGGGACTAGTGATAATAAGAATAAGAAATGGATTTTTATTTATTTAGGACCTACATGTATTATACAACATTTTCAAGATAGTTTGTATTATGATTTTATAAATATGATTTTAAAAAACCATATTGCACATCTATAGGACAGCCCCTATCATACATGTATCTCAAGTTATGATGTGTCTATTCATTTAATTCTGGGATGTAGGTTTTTTTTTAGCAATGAACGCCAATTTTTTGCTATTATTTGACTCCCTGGATGAAAGTAAAATTTTTCAAAACCTTATTGCACATCTATAGGACAGGCCCAATCATATTCCAAGAGAAGACGTAGCTACTTCAAAAGTTGTTAGAGGAGTTCTGGGTACAGTATTTTTTGGCCAAAAAATGTCATTTTTTGTTGCCCACCGTTCCCCGTGTTAAAAAAAAATTCTGAATCCTGATCACACTTCAAAATGACACCCCCTAATCATATTCTAAACGATCATGTTGTTGAAAATGTAGGAGGAGTTCGAGGAATGTTTTTTTGGGGGGAAAATACATCTTGTTTTATTAATTATTTGACCCCCGGACTACCAGAATTTGACGTCCCCAATTAAACTCAAAGAGTTCAGTTTGCTGGTTTGTAAGATGTAAGAGCAGTTTGAGAAAGTAAAACGTGACAGACGGACAGACGGACAGACGGAACAGGGTAACAACAATATTGTTTTTAGATAGTGCGGGTATAATAACATTCGCAATATGCATGTACTTTTAAAAAAAGTGTATCTGAGATACACTCATGTCGAATTCCAAGTTGAAGATAGCAGAGATATACGTCATTATTCTCTCGAAGTCGCCAGTTTGTTTTTGCTCGGACATTTACCGGTTCAGGGCTTCCGATGGGTTTTTGCCTATGACAACAACACCATTTCGACAAGTGGAGAAACATTCGCACTAATTTTTTAAAATCTTACATCAAACGGTCGCTACTTACAGCCTCATACTTTGATAAAATTCCTGAAATACTCTTCAAATTGAACTTTTATTCTGCAACTACATCGACTTCTGACAAGGCCGGTGTAATGAAGAATAATGACCCCGTAGAATAAAGACCGGGGGTCATTTTTCGACGTAGAATAATGACCCCCTTTGCTGTAGAATAATTGAATTTTTCTGAAGAATAATACCCCAGGGGTCATGTTAAACATGAAGAAAAACGACCTCCTTAAAAAATGACCCCTGCTGTTAACAAGAATGAAAATTGGTTACCCAGTATCCCTACAAGGAATCTGACTTTGAAATTACTGGAACTTTCACTCTGTTCAGTTGATTTTGAAGTTATAAACACCGAACTTGTAAAGAAATCGCTGTATACATGTTTTTTTTTTATATCCGTAGCAAATACACACACACAAACACACTTACATTGCCACAAATTGATTGTTAACAGTTACGTCTCTTCTCTCGTCGATATATGGCGGGAAATAACGCTGCATTTGTGTAAAATCTGCTGAACAATACTTGATTCTTTACCATGAACAATTTTTAACAACATATTATATAACTTTATGATTTAAAGACGATATTTCATTTACAAAATGTATGCACAGCTTGCTTAACTTTATATATTGCGATTTTACATTTGCATCGGCAACAAATTGCCAGGTCTGCACGTGTGTGTTCAGAAACGTGCTAACTATTCGTGCTTTGGGGGAAGTGATTTTGAAGGTGGAATGTCTTGATAAGAGAGATAGCTTCTGCAGAAAATATTATCACTGCGACTGATACAAAGTAACTCATAATTATTAAGGCAACAAGGACAACAAGCAACAAAGGAGGGGGTTCATACAGGGCACCATTTTATGCTGGAGGGCGACATTTATTTTAATTCAAATATTAAAAGATGAAATTTGAACGAAACCAACTAAAATTGTATGAGGTAATATCTCATACTCCAATGCATTGTTGTTAGGTTTTTTTTTCAAATATACCTTAATTATATGTACCAGTACAGTCCATCAACAATACGTGTTTGATGGTTTGGGCCAGAGAATCTTTAGATGGAAAATTTTTGTTTTTCTCTTAATCGCTCGTTCACAAAAGTAAACTAATTAGAATTGGGAAAAACATACTAAGACAATTGCAAACTCTAGACTCTAGATCTTGATCACGTATGTTAACTGCCTCCGAAGTCGTCAATGCCCGCCACAAACTATTGTAAAATATAGCCCCGATCGTTTAAAAACTCGTTAATTAGATATCGTGTCACGTGGTACAGCGACGTCACATGCGACCTTCTTCGAACAGCTGATTGTAAACAAATTGTAGGATTAGCATTATCTTCTTTAAATTTTGACATAAAAAGAATCTTATTATTCAGTCGTACATGATTGAGCCACTAGTACGGATAAAAAACGATGATATTGCTGAAAAAGCGACGATGAAGTCGGCAATGACGATCAAATTGATCGACGTGTAAACATTGTAAACACAACTTAGTAAGGATTGTAGCTCAAATAAATCTGTTAAAGGTGTTTATTTATTAAAATCTACAACAGTCTTGGTTTTTGGCGTTCCTAACGACTCAGAATGTTCATTATTGTAAAACTGTGGTGCACAAGAAGCTTGTTTCTTCGGCAGTAACTGATCACATCTTTCTATAAGGTTGTTTACTCTATATTACACTGGATTATAAAAGAAGGCAAGAACGTTTTCCTTAATTATTGTTTATTTCTGTAAGATCCCATCTCCGTATTTTTTTTTCCATTTACGTATAAATGTATATCAACAAACTTTGTCTATGCATACATGAACGTATAGTTTAACAATAAAAAAAAGAAAACAGCTAATGAAGCGAGGCGGTATCCAAAATGGCGTCCCCTCTCGTTATTTTTCTCCGATGAATTTGCGTTTTATACACAGGCCCCTGTGCATAAACTTCTATGTTTTTCTTTTTGAGAAATGAATACGATTTATTTATGAAACTATAATTACAAAAATATACCATATATTTATAAATCCTCTCGTCGACAGATAGACCCCTATTTGTCACAAGATTTCCGCATACTTTCGTAAGGGAAACTTAAAAAAACAACAGTCGAAATCCCCATTTTCGGTGGCTAAATCACCCGCAGGAGGCACAGAACACCATCATGTCCCGTTATCGACAATTTAATAGGTGATAATTAGTTTAATTGTCGTTTAAATCTAATCCAATTACAAAGATGGCTAACAGCACCTTCTCGCTCGAGGTCGTATATGACGTCACACATCATGGCGGGTAGATCGAGAGAGAAAATATGCATATCGCGACATTTGAATTTCATCGCTTTCAAACTCACGAATTAGGCAGAATATTTTATGAAAACGTTAATAAACTTCATTTTTAATGAGTATAGAATGATTTTATTTTAAAAATTCCGAAAATTGAAAAACATGCGATATGTCCTTTAAGCTACATTAAACTCTGAACCTTCTTGTGAGGCCGAAGAATTGTCCTGGAGCCAAAGTCTTAACAATTATAAAGAATCATCTGGCTGATTAGTTTACTATTTACTCTAAATATTCCTATGTAAAACTTTAACACCCCCCCCCAATGTGGCCTCACCCTACCCCCAGGGATCATGTTTTCACAACTTTGAATCTACACTACCTGAGGATACTTCCACACAAGTTTCAGCTTTCCTGGCTGATTAGCTTCTGAGAAGAAGATTTTTAAAGATTTACTCTATATATTCCTATGTAAAACTTCGACCCCCATTGTGACCCCACCCTACCCCTGGGGGTCATGATTTTCACAACTTTGAATCTACACAACCTGAGGATGCTTCCACACAAGTTTCAGATTTCCTGGCTGATTAGTTTCTGAGAAGAAGATTTTTAAAGATTTACTCTATATATTCCTATGTAAAACTTCGACCCCCATTGTGGCCCCACCCTACCCCTGGGGGTCATGATTTTCACAACGTTGAATCTACACTACCTGAGGATGCTTCCAAGCAAGTTTCAGCTTTCCTGGCTGATTAGTTTTTGAGAAGAAGATTTTTAAAGATTTACTCTATATATTCCTATGTAAAACTTTGATCCCCATTGTGGCCCCACCCTACCCCCGGGGGTCATGACTTTCACAACTTTGAATTTACACTACCTGAGGATGCTTCCACATAAGTTTCAGCTTTCCTGGCTGATTAGTTTCTGAGAAGAAGATTTTTAAAGATTTACTCTATATATTCCTATGTAAAACTTTGATCCCCATTGTGGCCCCACCCTACCCCCGGGGGTCATGACTTTCACAACTTTGAATCTACACTACCTGAGGATGCTTCCACGCAAGTTTCAGCTTTCCTGGCTTTCTGGTTCTTGAGAAGAAGATTTTTGAAAATTTCTCGAAATTTTTCATTTATTTCTAATTATCTCCCCTTGAAAACGAGTGTGCCCCTTAATTTTCACAACTTTGAATCCCCTTTGCCTAAGGATGATTTGTGCCAAGTTTGGTTGAAATCGGCCCAGTAGTTCTTGAGAAGATGTTGAAAATATGAAAAGTTTACGGACAGACGGACGGACGGACGGACGGACGACAGACAAAATGTGATCAGAATAGCTCACTTGAGCTTTCAGCTCAGGTGAGCTAAAAAGGCTATCTAAGGTATTTGTTTCTTGCATTATAAATCACCGTTGCGAGATGGGTCCGTCCAGTGTGAGACGGCGGTGTGAGACAGCAGTGTGAGATTTTTCTGTCCAACACTGTGTATTACTGTATTACTGTGTATTGTAAAATGTAAACAAACATCGTATGCTGCAAAAAAATGATAAATGATGGAATCAGCTTATCTTTAAGTCATTAATTTGCTTAGTTGATTACAATTCAATCATATTTTCATTGAAAATATTGTCATTGTCGTATGCTCTCTTCTTCACTTGCTCTATTTGTAGCACGTGGTGGTATAAACCGAAAGTACACTTCTAAACGTCAAAAGAGAAAGTTGTTAAATATCACTTTTATGTAAAATAATGCGAGAAAAATAATCATTCTTTTCATACTCGTATGAAAAAGTGAAATTCCACATTGGGACCAAGATTCAAGGTTTAGGACTTGGAAAAGCCTCCTCCTAGACCATGAATCTTAATGTCTTCTCGGTAGAATTTCACTATCCACTTCAGGTATTCGATGTATAACGACCACATTTTGTACCTAAGAAATGTATGGTCCGATTTTCCTAATCATGGTATCATTTTGAAGGTGTTATCAAATGAAAATACTCCACCAAAGGAATTTTCAAAATATTAATTATGGTTCAACTAGTTACACCTTGAATTTTGTATTAAAGTCTATGGGCAACGTATGTTTTAATGCGATATTGTAAAAAGAAACTTAAAATTTGTAAAACACTCTTGGTTAATACATGCATAAACTTTCTCTTTATCAAAATATGAATTAAAATGAATCATTTACCGCGGATATTCTGACGAAATTAAAATTTTCTTTTTTTCAACAAGGGGAGATAACTCTTTAAAAAAAAAATCAAGGTGCAAAATGACCGGCTTCTTATATGTTGTCAGTCATGTGAATTTGGTTCATTTCACTTTCATTGTTTTTTAGCAGTACTTATTTAACTGGTTTTAAACGATTCAAAATTGTTCAATATCCCTTGATTATACATTGAATACCTTAATAATGAATGATTCTAGTAATCTTTATGAGATATTTATATCTTACTGGAAGTATAATTTTCTTTATTTGGTATCGGATAGTTGACATATGTAAGGATTTTTACTAATATTTCAATTCTATGTGAAAAATAATAATTTTTGAAGTGCTTCCGGTGACGACCGGGAGCAATGACGAACAAAACAAAATAGTTTAAAACACATCTACAAAAATAGGTCTATAATCCTACAAAATCTGAAAGCTCAAATCCTTATTATTATTTAGATTTCGATGTCACAAGCTTTTTGTCGCGGGACGGGAAATAAACAACAGGAAATGAATTTTGGAAAATGAAATCAGGGGGCGGGGGTTGGGCAGAGAGCTGCCCCTCCCCCCCAAGGATTTGGTTTTTGAAGATTATGGAAAGTTTTTTTTGTCTTGTCAAGATTTTTTGGATAAATCAGCCCCCCCCCTTTCAAAAACGATACTACATGCCTGTAGGAATATGCTAAATTTTTAAAGTTTAAAAGCATAATATGGAAAGCTAAATTGTCATGGCAATATTTTAAAACTGTATCTATATTCTGAAATGAAAAATTGGAAGATTTAAAGATAGATCCAGCCTTTTAGAAATTTTACTCAAACATATTTGAACAGTTAAAATAACTTATTCAAAATACCAACAAATTTATTTTTCTAACAGTGAGCTTCAGCTCAAATAGTACGAATATTGAAATGCCAAATGTTAACACTTTCACTCACTTTGTATTGGGAAAAAATTGAAATGTACAAAATAGACGTAATTTAACGATCATTGTACTTTGTTCCATGTTTCATGCTTCTACTGCTTTTTGCTTAATATTTCGAACACTATAAATACATTTGTGCTCAAACTACGTTCATCTACAAAATAGAAAATTCCGACGAATGATATCCTTAAACATATAAAAACCGGGGTTTTCATACAACATTATACAATGTAATTATATACAATGATTGAAAATGTACAACGTTTGTGAGAATGAATATGTGTTGATTACTTAGACCCTTTAATGATTGACATTATCGATAATCTTATAAACCCTATAACAGTGAATTTCGTTCTAATGTGTGACCCTCTCCTTTTAATGAATAAAAATGAGTAGAATGGGTGGACCTTGGTACAAAAGACGATATGTAAATGAAGAAATAAAGCAGATCGGACAAGACTCGTTTTCTTATCACTTGACTTTATTTATAAATTCTCACCATTTGGGGGGAAATTAGCGATCAGAAATGAAACTCGTTGATAATACTAATTACAAATAATGCATTGAATTTCTCATAAATGAAGGAAATTGGCATATAAAGTCACGTCGAACACGATCACCGAAATCTATGTCACGTCACACGAGTAACATTACACAAGTTGAGCTTTTTTAAAAAGCTCACCGTCTTTAGAGTAAACCTTAATCAAAAATCAATTATCAAGAATAACTAAACTCTTTTTTATATAAATTTCACATCCTCTATATACCATGGCGTGTGGAACTTTTTTATTTCGTTATGAGCCTTTCAAGCCTGCGTGTCAAAAATTGAGAAATGTGTACCACATGCTTGCAAGTTGAGATCGATTATAGTAGCGGAAAAGAGATCTTGAGAAGGGTCGTATTTTTTTTTATAAAATCAAATTAAAATCAAAGTTGTACCACTGCATTTAGCATTATACAAATACTGACTGGGGTTGAGGGCAACATTGATAATATTAGCCCCCGAGGGACGAAATATTGCCCGACGCGAAGCGGATGGCAATATTTTCGTCCCAATGGGGCTAATATAATGTTGCCCGAAAACACAGTCAACATTTGTTTTGTTATATGAAGAAACAAACCAGTAATTTAGAACAGATCGTCGTAATTTTCTCAGCTCAACAAAGAATTCAATTTTGTGCAAAGTTCATTTCCAAAATATCCTCTGCATCAAACGGTCACTTGTGATATTCCGCCGACCGTACGAATAAACATACAGATGTTCTACCTGATTTTACTTCACAGTAAGTCGCAAATCCTTATATCCGTTATGATAGCAAACCGTCGCATTGCGCGTCCGTTGTTTACTTGCCTTGCCTTGACTGACTGTCTTTTATGACGTCACCTTGTTTGGGAGTCGCAAAAGTTATTTACATCATTGTTTACGAATCAACCAATCAGAGGCGATTATTTGAAATAGAGGGAATGTTTTCTAGATATTATTCCTAGCTGGTCAATATAAAAAATATTGACCGGTCAATATTTTTCGGACAAGCTAATTATTACAATTATTGACTATTCGTCTATATAGAGTTATATAGTGACAATATATTACTGAATATAACAAATTGTTTTATTGATATTAGTTTTACCTATCTAATATGCAAATATCTTTACTGATATAAGCCATACCGCAACAAATATTCACTTTTTTGAATAATATAAACAATGCAAAAAGAAACAAAAACAAATAATTTTAATAGATACCATCGAATATTGCTTTCAACTAGTTGTACCGGAAAATTATTGGTTGGATTTCATTTATTGCAATTTGTATTGCTTTTCTGTTTTCTCACTTTTTAAAATTTGAAATCAAAGAAATTTGTTTAGTCGTACGTAAAAAAAATCACCAGGAAATTATCTCCCTTGCGCCGAATAGTATTTCAACCAATAAAATAAATGTAAATTTTCACATCATGTATTTTCTACCAATCACAACGTAGAGAAAGTGTGCAACCCGGAGACTGTTAGTCTCGTTCAACCAGACGCTAGGCTGTAGACAGGCAATGCCAGTCTAGATAAGCGTCACGTTAATGTTTGTGATCTCAAAACGAGGCTTCCCAAATTTGATTGGTTGAAAAATCATACCTCCTATAACATGTAAACAATGACGAAAGCAACAGTTACTATTTGTGATCGAATGAGTTTGCCGTTTAAACTGAATGATCTCAACTAAAAAAGTTTAATAACGGTTATAAATGGAAAGAATTTATTTACAGTGTAACCTAATGGGATAGGGTAGAACCAATAAATGTTTTTAAAGTATTTTAATTTAAAATCTAGCTATCGTGTAACATTCACTGCTTCGTCAAATTTAAGTTCATCCATGTTTAATGAGTCTATGGAAAGCGAGACTATAGTATAAGACTAAATCGACGTAAGTTCCTTAATTTTAACAGCAATAAAAAAAGTACTGTATATCACACAAACTTAAACCGGTGTAGTGAAAAATAATGATCCCAGTCATTATTCTACGTCGAAAAATGACCCCAGTCATTATTCTACGGGGGTCATTATTCTTCATTACACCGGCACACATTGACACACCGATTCAAAATAAATCTAAATCCATATGGAAAAATCACGTACACTTTATTCATGAGCTAAATGCCACGTGACACAGTTCTCATTAATATTCATGTCTTCAAATCGTCTCCCTTACGAATGAAAATTAAATACCTTTTATGTATGAAATTTGTGTGATTACGTCAAACCTTTTTTTTTTAATGAGAACATGTGTTGGGGCAATGCATAGATTATCTGTGTACGTTTTTGTCACCACAATAAGTGATTCACACTTCAAATTCACTTTGAATGCCTCTTTATCAAACTATTATAGATAATCTTAAAATAGGACCATGCCGGCTAAAATGAGTAAACTAATAAATAAACAGCTAAAAACATCAGCTTGAAACAGAATAGAATTATAACCTGAAAAATCTCATTCAATTTATAACGATAATTCTTAAATAGAAATATGCAATATGCCTAATGATCCAATATAAAGCCTAAATGCCTATAGTCGCAAGTCTGAAAGCTTACTGAGAAAGTCTTGAAAAATGCTTAATTGAATTTTAGACAAGATTCCTGACACAACTAGTTTGCAATGTAAACTTTGTAAATATATGAGTAACTACTTTACCTATGAATGGCAAGTATTTTAGAAATAATTCCAAAATCCCTTCATGACGCCTTTCATTGCTAAAACACACTTTATTCCTACAACGCCCCGCTTCGATTTTCAGATTCAAAAGGAACCGCCATCTCAATATCTGTGTAAACAAAACAAGCACATTCTTATCCCGGATGGTGTAAATGACACAATCAAATGAGGAGAAAATATTTCCGAAATACTTATTTTTTAAAATTTGTGATCTTTATCATTCCTTTCTATATATTCCATTGTACTAAAAATCACCATTGTGTTAACAATATGGCCGCTATGCAAATTAGTAAAAAGGTACACCATTTCTCCATATGCGGCGCCCCATATCGGTAGCTGTTATCAATGTGACACTTTACCAGACTCTCTGCTCGTCGAAGGTTTACGGAGACAGTCGAGCGTCTGGTTGAACGAGACTAGACTTCCAAGGAAGACATTAAAAAGGGTATGTGACAGTTCACAGAAGATAAACAACATCAGTTTTTGATAGGGAAGACACGCTCGACTTTTGCATTTTTAGACGTTACATATGGGCACATGAGGTACATTTTTCTCTTTTCACATAAAGATAGATTTTAACAATATACGTTGACCAGCTGAAGAGAAAATTTTTTTAATGCAAAAATGTTTTTAATTGTTCAATTGTGGGGTGGAGCTTAGTCTAAGGAGATTGAATATAAAAAGTATACTCCTACCATGAATTATGATTTATATCACCCATTTAATTGTTTTGTCTTGTGTAAGAAAGGGAGTCTTAAGAAACATTGCACATTGTTAATAGATTTGAAAATAAAGACTAGGCAGATCTCAGGTCTGACTATTTTTGCCCACAATAACAGGTTTTATATCAAAGCTTTTAACAAAGGTTTTAAACTTTAAACAATCCATTTTCCATAACATGTAAGTTGCCCAAATATCGTATCTGCGACCTGCTTTCTATGCTTCATCACAGATTGCTTGGATTGATGTAGATATTAAATAATCTCTATCCACAAACCGCAGATTTAATTTAAAAAAACAAAAAATCCTAAGTTAAATCCTATGGGTAATTTGTTGACCATCCAGCTCAGCGGGCAAACGGACTCTAGGCGGACAGGAATTGGGGCAAACAGAGTTTATGGGCAAATGAACATTCATTCGTTGAATTGGTGGTAAACTCATATGCCGAAGGTCCGACCACAAAAAAAAAAGTTTGCAAATTCGCAGAATAAGTTCCTTATCATATTTCAAGTCACGGTGGTGTGACTGTTTTAGAATAAAAACGAGATGGCGGTTATGTTTACAGTGTATAATCATCCAAAAGGTAGGAGGTAATTGTTCATAAAGAGAAAAATAAATAAATACAGGTGTCTTAGCCCTAGGTACGTATGATATGTTTGTAAGAAGAGGTCAGGGGTGGCGATAAAGAACGTTATACATGTAATCATTTGAAAGAAATACGAAATATGATTAGAACGTATTGGCTTCTCCTCCTTGTTACCAATCAATTCACCAATTATTATAAATATTTATTTACTTAATATTAAATATTATGTTGTCTTGGTGCAGTTTCATTATTAGTAAGATGTTTCTGTTTTATTCAGACACACCAGCCGATGTAAAAAAAATCGTGACGGCAGCAGTTAACTTTCTAGACACTTACATTCTTGGTGAGGAATACAAACCATGGAACATGTTTTTCTCTGGTTCATTCAAAGGATTTGGGGTGAGATTTATAGATTTAGAACATAACCAACTATTTCATCCCATCAGAAGTCGCTAAATATATGAAAGTTAGGCATATTAATTTGTCAGCAACGTCATATTTTCAGTTGACAGTTGAAAGAGCCGTAAACACTTGATTTGGGCATAACTTTTGATCAGAAAGATTCAGTTGTGTTCTACCTAAGTTGCTTCGCTCCCTACTGCTTCTTCTTGTTGGCTAAGGGAAAGTGGGGACATAAGATGAAAATCGGCAGGTGTTTTGACCCATAGGATTTGATTAGATAGCATTTAACCTATTCTTTGTGCACACTTTTCGAATCATATGATCGATGTTTTGTTTTTTTACGAAGAGCAAATTGTCAATAAAAGTTTGAAATGCATTTATTTTTAATCAAAATCTGAATATTACAACAAGAGGCGTTATATGAACAATCCTACTTATTTACAGCTGTGTTTAAATGATTTTGTTATCTCTAGGTCTTCTATCCACGAATTCGAAACGTGTAAAGATTACATTTTTCTACGTAGAAAAAGCCGCTTTAAAAAAAAAGATGGTTGGAAAGATAACAAAAATGTGTACTTTAAAAATATTTATTGGGGAGTTTATATGTCATGTATACAAGTAGACGCTATTTTAAATTCATCTTCAATCCCATGTTTTACATATTTATATATGAGACAAGTGTAATAAAGCATTTGGTTGACAATGACTATTTAATGAATAGATAATTCTTACTTTTATGATTTATAATTAACTTGTACTTTGAATACAAACACAAATATTTTATTGGCACAACACAATTACAATAATTTGCAAATGCCTAATACATGTACAATGTATATGGATATTCATTCATTCATGTATTTATTATTATATTGTGTAAAACAACATATAGAAAATATACAATACCAGACAATATTATACAAAAAGCAAGAGTGTTTACTGTACACACCAACCTGGAGAGTTGACTCTCTTGTTTATAATTTTGATAAATTTACAATCAATTATGTTATAAATAACAGCTAATTTTTCACATGAAAATAATTCAAAAAATTTGAAAGCATTTGGTCATTCAAAATACATTGATGGAAAATAGGCTTTTCTATATTCATTCAAATCTGGACATATTATGATATAGTGATATTCATCGCCACTGTTATTTTTACAGATATTACAAAATACTGTAGTTGATTTCTAGGTATATTGTTCCATCTGCCTGCCTCCATTGGCAGTTTTGATTGCTTGTTCTAAATCTAAGAAATGTAGTATCATCATTTATAGAAGATCAGAGTTTATGTGATTTCTAGATACAAAAATATTATAAGTAAACAAATTTATAGATCAATCCTTTACTAGATGCGTTACAAGTGAGAGACTAATTTTTGTTTCCTTAACAACATTAAAAATCCATTTTTCATTGTCTACATTATGCGCCAACCACACAAAATTTACACTACATTCATGTAAAATATTCTGTAAACATTCAACCCATTTGAAATTATGATTATTGTGTTTTGTTAACCTATGTAAAAATTATACAATATTGATTTTTTACCTATCGAAATCTTATCCATAAACTCAATACTCTAATTTTTACATGTACTTTCACACACAATGGATATCTAGCAAGTTCACCATAGATCATAAAATTTAGTGTGGATGTCTCAAGGCTAAGTACAAGTTTACAAAATTTAAGATGCAATTTTTCCATGATACATAAATTTTCAAAACCCCACAAGTTAGAACCATACACTAAAATTGAAACAATCATTTTATTGAACATAAGTTTACAATCAAGTAATAAATTTAATTCTCTTGACTTTTTTATTATTGCGTATATATCTGTGGTAGCTCTCGTCACTACATATTTTCTAGTACTGTATTCTTGAAAATTCAACTCCTAAATGTTTAAATAAATTCCTTGACAGATTCTATTTCGATACCATTGTATAGAAATGATACACTTGAAGTTTTACCAAAAATCATAATTTTAATTTTATCAACATAATTTACTTGTAATTTCCATTTTTCACAATACATCTGAAAACAATGAAGCTGATATTGTAGATCATCTTCAGCTTCAGACATCAACACAGTGTCGTCCGCGTACAGCATAATCATGATTCCTAATGATTCAGTTTTTGTTATATTCTTAAGACAGGCTTTTAAGGCCTGTGACATTTTCGTGGGATAAAAAAATCTTCAAGATAGTTAGGTTATAATGCAAAAAGAAATATTTGAATGGTAACCGTATCATGATATTGATGGATGACTTAATATATACATTAACAACTGTATCTGGTCCGGGCGATTCGTTGTTTTAATAGTTTTTAAAACCTCCAAAACTTCGTCCGCAGTAGCTGGGTCATTGATCAATGAGTTACAAAAGGTATCTCAAACAGGTATTGTTTTTATTACATATCAGTATAAAAGATATATCATTATATTTCACATTCACACTAGTGGAAAATAGTTCTGACAACTAGATCTCGTTACGAGTAACGAATAAGTCTTCCGTCCGATTAGTTTTATACTATGGAAGGGAATTACCGCCAAAATTCTATGTATCTTGCTTTTATTCTTATTATGCTTACTTCTTTATTCTTCATTACATTTACACTTGCATGTCACTTTATTGTTTTCATATTCATGCTTATCCAATTTCACTTTGATTCTCTTTGATCCTTCATTGTTTTCTTAATTCTATGTTGCAACATTCTCTTCTTATTCGTGTAAATTCTTTCTTCTATCTCTCTTACAAACGTGAATTCAAACACGCAAACCATAAAGCACTTTCAATAAAGACGAATACAAGTTGCATGAATTTATTGCTGCATTATGACGCCAGGCGGCAGTGTGCGCGCTACAATTGCTGCTCCCCGAAAAAACCAACGTAGCTAGCTAAATGTGGGATGTTCGCACCATGACATTTCGCTCCAATGTTTATATGTTAATGTACTAAGGGATAATTTATAATTTTGTTTGCCGGGGAGGGGGTGGGGGGGGGGGGGGTAGGTCGAGTTCTATTTTTAGTAGGTTTACTATGTGAATTTAAAAAAGTTTGAATTTTCAAGGGTGGTGGGGTGACTGGACCCCCCTCTTAAAATAAAATAAAATTCTAAGTCTGCACATCAGTTATTATATGAGACGATATAATCTTACAGTTCTCATAATTAGACACGTATCATAATTATCATCATCCCAAGCTTATGGAAGTCGGTCAATTCAACTATTCATTTAATCAAGACGACATGTATGAGGTTTATGTCTCTAAGTTACATGTATCATAGCTTAAACACCTTCAAATCTAAATATGGACGTTCAGTTACATGTACATGATTTATATTAAAATAAACAAACCTACAATAAGCATGGCTGTGAGTGATACATACACATTTTTATCACTTCAAAAATCTGTGTAAATAAGAAGCATATATTATTAATGTTTTGTATTTTGGAAGAAAAAATATTTTATTTAGAACTTTATACATGTATAAGAATTTTTATTAAGATTTGATTTAGATTTTAAACCAAAACGTACAAACAGTCATATCGATATCACATAACGTATTTTAATCTCTTACTCATTGTGTAATTAATTCACTGATAATTTAGATTCGTTAATTTTACCGCGTTTACCTCTGCGACTCCACCGTTCTGTGCCGAATCGCAAGAATATAAAATCGCGTGCACCAAACTTAGTTTTCATATCACAAGTTCAAAACTTTTAGAAAAAATAAGTGACATTTTAAAACCTGCAGTTTTAAGTTTTTTAACCTGGAATTCATTCATCGCATTTAATCAGGGATACACAGTACTGTAGCCTAACGAGAGGTACATAGTGATTCATGCAAGTGATAATTTTCACACGTACTAGAGTACAAGAAAAGCTACTTCTAAGTATTTCGTACCCCAGTCCTTTTATTGTTTTTAAAAAACATCTTTAATTTGGTTTAAATTTATTTCTATTTCATCTACATGTTCCACGGGTACCTATGGACAGAACCGTGCATCATCCCACCTCTTTTCACCTCAAATGAAAATAAAGTCCTGTCGACAAGTACTTATGCTTCCTCTTCTAAACATTAAGCGTTCCTGCAAATAATTTGTTACTGCATAATTATATATATATATATATATATATATATATATATATATATATATATATATATATATATATATATATATATATATATATATATACGGTACATCATTGCATTGCGGATCTGGAATGAGATCAGATCCACCTCAAATGGAAAATTCACACTTATTTAATCAACCAATAAAAAATTAATACAAAACTAGATCGTTCTCGTTGCGAGCAACGAGTGGGTCTTCCGTCCGATTTCTGAATAAATGAGATAAAATCCTTCACTTTTAAGACTAAATTGAACCCGGGTCGCCTGGGCACATGTCCACGACTCTAACGACCGAGCTACTCAGACTCTCGCTTCAGGACTTTGATGCTTAATATCTCGGGAACACATCAATCGATTTCAAAACAAATTACATATTCTGATTCAGTAAAAGAGTCTCTATCAACCCATTAGAAAAATATATTAAAAGCAAAAAGTTGAAAAAATCGATTTTTTATATTTCCTTCCGGTGACGACCGGAAGTGACGGCGGACGTTTTTATGACCATGTTGCAACAGGTAAAAGTGATGTCTATTTTCACTGAAAATTTCAGCCCTATATCTTTATTCGTTTTTTAGATCTCTAGCCGACAAAAATTGACTTTTAAAAATTGTAAACGGACGATAACTTCCGACCAGAAGTGATTATCAAGAAATTGAAACGGCGGTACAAACTTCAGATGCCGACACATCATCCCTTAAAATTTTAAGAAAATCGAATGAGCCATCTTCGAGAAATCGCCTGCACAAAATTTGTAAGACAAAAAAAGAATAAAAAGAACTAGATACGATCTCGTTACGAGTAACGAGGAGGTCTTCCGTTCAATTTTTAAACGATACCATTAAAATATCAATGAAATTTCAGAATTTCCACTCAACCCCTCCCATTCAGATAATGTAAACGATTGTTTTAATCTTTTCAAATGCTTCACAAAGTGTTTTGCTTTTTCACATACAGCACATTAAAGATTTAAGGTTTAGGTCCCCTAAAAAATCCTAATTACGTCTTCGATGGGTGTGGCAATGAGTTTTACAAACTGATATTGTTACGATCAACAACTTTGCTTCTATAATGCATTACAAAATCTTTATTGTTTTTAAGTTATTTGCAATAGAGTTTTCGTGTGCCTTGGCCCCAAACTTTAGGGGCCAGTCCCTTTTTTTGATTTCCTTGCAAAGGTCTTAAGAATACTAACATTTTTTGTTCTTACACCCATCTGAAATTGTTGATCATTTTTGAGATACAAATGATTGAATATTTTAGGGGCCAGCCCTTTAGATTCCTAATGTAGAAAGAAATTCGTTTTTTGATAAGTGGAATCGATTTAAATCATTAATTCAAACATTTTCTCTTCTATGATGTCTAACAAAATAGGTCTACTTCTCTAGTTATATTGCGTGAAAGTTTAAGTACTTTGGCCCCTAAAAATCCCTAATTACGTAATAAATGGGCGTGGCAATATTTTTTTCTAAAAGTTATTGGTACGATCAACAACTTTCTATAATGCATTACAAAATCTTTATCGTTTTTAAGTTATTTGTAAAAAAGTTTTCGAGTGACTTGGCCCCTAATTTAAGGGACCAGCCCCTTTTTCTTGATTTCTTTGAAAAGGACTTAAGAATACTAACATTTTGTTTTCTTACACCCATGTAAAATTGTTGATCATTTTTGAGATACAAATGATAGAATATTTTAGGGGCCAGCCCTCTAGATCCTGAATGGGGATAGAAATTCGTGTTTTGATAAGTGGAATCAATTTAAATCATTAATTCAAACATTTTCTTTTCTATGATGTCTGACAAAATATGTCTACTTCTCTAGTTATATTGCGTCAAAGTTTAAGTACTTTGGCCCCTAAAAATCCCTAATTTCGTAAGAAATAGGCGTGGCAAGGATTTTTTCTAATAGATATTGGTACGATCAACAACTTTGCTTCTATAATGCATTACAAAATCCTTATCGTTTTTAAGTTAATTGTAATAGAGTTTACGAATGCCTTGGCCCCTAAAATAAGGGGCCAGCCCTTTTTTCTTGATTTCGATGGAAAGAACTTTTAATTCTCTACCACTTTTGTTATATATGTCTTAACAAAATATCAACTGATAAAAAGATACAGATCAAAACGTTTGAAAATTTTTAGTGAAAATTCGTACTCAATTTTCGTGGCCAGGCGAGCTCCAAGAAATGGCGCCACTGGCGTTAAACAAAATAATAGTGCACAACTTCAGACTATAGACTACCTATCCTGAAAATTTCATAGTCATATCTCTGATAGTTTCTGAGATCAGCTCTGCACAAAATAGGTCGTAAAAAACTACAAAATGGCCGATAAAACGACAACAAAAATTTCAAAAACATATAAAATTCAGATTATGACTCATCATTTGTGGAAAAATGGCTGAAATCGGCCGAATAGTTTTCGAGAAATCGCGTGCACAAAATTTGGAAAAAAAAAATAATAATAACTAGACACGATCTCGTTGCGAGCAACGAGGAGGTCTTCCGTCTGATTTTAGAAATTGAGATTTATGTTCGATCTTGATTTTGCTATTTAACAGCTATACATGATTCAAAACAGGAAAAGAGGATCTTCATTTTAATTACCAGATACTATTTTGTTTCAGGTGTAAGAGTTTTGTTCAACAAGTGTTTAGAAATTCGTCACCGTTCTTGAGATATCTCAGAAAGAATATTTTAGGGGCCGGACCTTATCTCCTTATTGGGGCCGCTGAACAAAAATTGTAAGGTTGCATGTTATTAGGTACATAATTTTGAGCATCTTTTCTTTTATACTGCATTTCAAAATATTTTTTCTTTTTGAGATATAGGTTATCAAATTTTTGGACTTTTGACCCCTAAAAATCCTTAATTACGTAACACATGAGAAAAATCATTATAATGTTAGGCTACATAACTGTTCGATAAACATATTTGCTTCTATAATCTATTAGGAAATACTCCTCGGTAAAGAACTATAGGAAAAAGACTTTAGAGCCCTCTAGGTCCCTAATATTAGGGGCCAGCCCCTTTTTCATGGTATCAAATGAAAGGTCATTTGATTATAAAGACATTTTGTTCAACAAGTGTTCAGAAATTTGTTACCATTCTTGAGATATCTCAGAAAAAATATTTTAGGAGCCGGTCCCTTATCTCCTTATTTGGGCCGCTGAACCAAATTGTTTAGGCTGCATGTAGTTAAGGACATCATTTTGAGCATCTTTTCTTTTATACTGCATTTCAAAATAGTTTTCCTTTTTGAGATATAGGTGAACAAAGTTTTGGACTTTTGACCCCTAAAAACCCCTAATTACGTAACATATGAGAAAATCGTTATACTGCTTGGCTTCATAACTGTAAGATAAACATATTTGCTTCTATAATTTATTACAAAATATCCCTCAGTTAAGAACTATAGTAAAAAGACTTTAGAGCCCTCTAGGTCCCTAACATTAGGGGCCAGCCCCTTTTTCTTGGTATCAAATGAAAGGTCATTTGATTATAAAGACATTTTGTTCAACAAGTGTTCAGAAATTCGTTACCATTCTTGAGACACCTGAGAAAGAATGTTTTAGGGGCCGGTCCCTTATCTCCTTATTGGGGCCGCTGAACCAAATTTTTTTGGGTTGCATGGTGTTAAGTACATCATTTTGAGCATCTTTTCTTTTATACTGCATATCAAAATATTTTTCCGTTTTGAGATATAGGTGGTCAAAGTTTTGGACTTCTGACCCCTAAAAACCCCTAATTACGTCACATATGAGAAAATCGTTATACTGCTTGGCTTCATAACTGTAAGTTAAACATATTTGCTTCTATAATTTATTACAAAATATCCCTCAGTAAAGAACTATAGTAAAAATACTTTAGAGCCCTCTAGGTCCCTAATTTGAGGGGCCAGCCCCTTTTTCATGGTATCAAATGAAAGGTCATTTGATTATAAAGACATTTTGTTCAACAAGTGTTCAGAAATTCGTTACCATTCTTGAGATATCTCAGAAAAAATATTTTAGGGGCCGGTCCCTTATCTCCTTATTTGGGCCGCTGAACCAAATTGTTTAGGCTGCATGTAGTTAAGGACATCATTTTGAGCATCTTTTCTTTTATACTGCATTTCAAAATAGTTTTCCTTTTTGAGATATAGGTGAACAAAGTTTTGGACTTTTGACCCCTAAAAACCCCTAATTACGTAACATATGAGAAAATCGTTCTACTGCTTCGCTTCATAACTGTAAGATAAACATATTTGCTTCTATAATTTATTACAAAATATCCCTCAGTAAAGAACTATAGTAAAAAGACTTTAGAGCCCTCTAGGTCCCTAACATTAAGGGCCAGCCCCTTTTTTTGGTATCAAATGAAAGGTCATTTGATTATAAAGACATTTTGTTCAACAAGGTTAAGAAATTCGTTACCATTCTTGAGACATCTGAGAAAGAATGTTTTAGGGGCCGGTCCCTTATCTCCTTATTGGGGCAGCTGAACCAAATTTTTTTGGGTTGCATGGTGTTAAGTACATCATTTTGAGCATCTTTTCTTTTATACTGCATATCAACATATTTTTCCGTTTTGAGATAAAGGTGGTCAAAGTTTTGGACTTCTGACCCCTAAAAACCCCTAATTACGTAACATATGAGAAAATCGTTATACTGCTTGGCTTCATAACTGTAAGATAAACATATTTGCTTCTATAATTTATTACAAAATATCCCTCAGTAAAGAACTATAGTAAAAAAACTTTAGAGCCCTCTAGGTCCCTAATATTAGGGGCCAGCCCCTTTTTCTTGATATTAAATGAAAGGTCATTTGATTATAAAGATATTTTGTTCAACAAGTGTTCAGAAATTCGTTACCATTCTTGAGACATCTGAGAAAGAATGTTTTAGGGGCCGGTCCCTTATCTCCTTATTGGGGCCGCTGAACCATATTTTTTAGGTTGCATGGTGTTAAGGACATCATTTTGAGCATCTTTTCTTTTATACTGCATTTCAAAATATTTTTCCTTTTTGAGATATAGGTGGTCAAAGTTTTGGACTTTTGACCCCTAAAAACCCCTAATTACGTCACATATGAGAAAATCGTTATACTGCTTGGCTTCATAACTGTAAGATAAACATATTTGCTTCTATAATTTATTACAAAATATCCCTCGGTAAAGAGTTATGGGTAAAAGACTTTGGAGCTTTCTGGGTCCCTAATTTGAGGGGCCAGCCCCTTTTTCTTGATATCAGCAGAAAGGTCTTGTAAATATAAACTTTTTTTACATTCCATGTTTTAACAAAATATTTTCCAGAAAAGAGATAAAGAGAGAAAAGCACAAAAATTCACGACGCTTTTTTAATGTCAATTTTCGAGCCATAGCGAGCTTTGGCGCCAGTAGTGCTAAACATACAAAACAACAATCATGCAAAACTTCAATCTTTCTTTTACCTACCGTAAAAATTTGAGCTTAATATCTCTTATAGTTTTGGAGAACAACAGAAGACAAAATACCCATATAAAAATTAGAAAAATCTCAATATATCAAAAACGGATGTGACGTCATCAATACAAAAAATTTCCAATCAAGTTCAGAACACTATCTATTACATCCTAATATTTGATTGAAATCGGCCGAGCCGTTTCTGAGAAATCGCGTGCACAAAAAAGGGGAAAAAATAATAATAACTAGACACGATCTCGTTGCGAGCAACGAGGAGGTCTTCCGTCTGATTTTAGAATTTGAGATATATCTTGATTTTGCTGTGAACAACTAAACATGTTCAAGAATAGAAAAACAAGGTGTACATTCTAAGGGCAAGTAACTATTTTGTTTCAGGTGTAAGAGCTTTGTTCAACAAGTGTTTGCAAATTCGTCACCATTCTTGAGATAACTAAGAGAAAAACGTTTTAGGGGCCGGTCCATTTTGCTCCT
Organism: Magallana gigas; assembly: GCF_963853765.1. Taxonomy (NCBI): domain Eukaryota; kingdom Metazoa; phylum Mollusca; class Bivalvia; order Ostreida; family Ostreidae; genus Magallana; species Magallana gigas. The sequence goes on along the minus strand of NC_088855.1, from coordinate 25,867,580 downwards.
TATTGGAACCACTGTGCCAAAGTTTGAAGGTTGCAAGATTAAGGTTGTAAGATAAATATATTTGCTTCTATAATACATTAAAAAATATACCTAGGTAAAGAGCTAGAGAAAAAACTTAAGAGCTCTTTTCGATCCCTAATATTAGGGGCCAGCCCCTTTTTCGTGGTATTAAATGAAAGGTCATTTAATTTCAAAGACATTTTGTTCAACAATTGTTTCGAAATTCGTTACTGTTTTTGAGATATCTGAGAAAAAAAAGTTTTAGGGGCCGGTCCCTTATCTTCTTATTAAGGCTACTTAACCAAATTTTGATGGTTGCATGATTTTAGGTTTATGTTTTTCGAGCATGTTTTCTTTTATACTGCATTTCAAAATAATTTTACTTTTGGAGATAAAGGTATCAAAGTTTTGGATTTTGACCCCCTTAAAACCCCTAATTACGTAACACATGAAACAATCGTTATGCTGTCGGTGTTTATAACTGAAAGATAAACATATTTGCATAATTTATTACAAAATATCCCTCGGTAAACAGCTAGAGATAACAGATTTTAGAGCCCTCTAGGTCCTTAATATATGGGGCAAGCCCCTTTTTCGTGGTATCAAATGAAAGATCATCTAATTTTAAAGAAAGTTTGCTCAACAGTTGTTAGGAAATACTGTTTTTGAGATATCTATAAAAAACGTTTTAGGGGACAGTCCGTTATTTCCCTATTAAGGCTACTGAACCAAATTTTGATGGTTGGATTATGTTAAATATCATTTTGAGCCTCTTTTTTCTATACTGCATTTCCGAATAGTATTCCTTTTGGAGGTATAGGTAATCAAAGTTTTGAATTTTGCACCCAAACCCCCCCCCCCCCCCCTGAATTACGTAACACATGAGAAAATAGTTATGCTGTTGGACTTCATAACTGCAATATAATAATATTTGCTTCTATAATCCATTTCAAAATATCCGTCGGCGATGAGCTATAGATATAAGATTTTAGAGCCCTCTAGGTCTCTAATATATTGGGCCAGCCCCTTTTTCTTGGTATCAAATGAAAGGTTATTTAATTTTAAAGATATTTTTCTCAACACTTGCTAGGAAATTCGTTACCGTTTTTGAGATATCTGAGAAAAACATTTTAGGGGCCGGGCCCTTATCTTCTTATTTGGGCTGCTGAACCACAATTTGAAGGTTGCATGTTGTTAAGTATATCAATGTAAGACCTTAACAATAGGGGAAAACTGAAGAATTACAATAAGGTATTCCGTTGGAAACGGAAGACCTTAACAATAAGAAAAGGTAATGAGAAACAATAGAATAATGGAAGGGGTTTCAGCTGAAGACGGAAGACCCTAATAATTAAAGACAGTGTTTGTCTAAATCTTAATGGAAGAGTATTTTCAATTTGTACTACAGTCCAACAGCCCTTTATGCTGAATATTTAAGTTAGAAAATCCAAAAAAGAAAAAGATAAAGAAATTGGCTCCGGTGAGATTAGAACACACAGCCTTTGCGGGTGTCATAACAGTATTTGAGCGAAGGTTCACGTCAAAACATGGCCGACGCGAAATAATTCCCGAATTTCTTTTTGAATTTGGGGCATTTCCGCTCGGGACAGGAGCTGAATTTTTGTATGAGATGAAAAACGACGCGTGAGATGTCTGACTACACAGGTTTGGTAACAGTGCGAGGTCATTTGAAATATTGATGCGTGTTTTTGTCTGGAGGGGGGTGAAAAGACCCGAGCTTGATTTTCGTCGTAAATAAATCGAAAGTAGAATTTTGAGGTGTGGATCTCGGATTCGGTTAACGATAATTAGGGGAAGTGAAGTCCTAAAACAATGACTGATGCATTTTGCACATGTATTTTAGTGTTGTGATTTTTTTTTCTCGTGTCGTTTACTATTGTGTTTGACTGTTTTATTTGAACAGGATTGATAAAATCTTTATAAATGTAGAAATAACGAAATCAGTAACACGTAAATTTATTCGGTAAAAATTTGATGACAGTAATTTCCACAGTTCTAACATCCATAAGTAGTTCACACGCTATCGTAGATACAGACTAAACGGAAAACAAGAAATATACATGCAACAGAAATATTACGCGGCTGCTTACATCCATAGAACTATGTAAATTTTAAGTCCCCGTACTGGCTATACCCGCCGCTTGGTCTCAGGAATTTCTTTTTAACTGTTCAATCCGCTGCATATTTGGCAGACAATAAGAATGGGGTCCGAGGTACATTTACACAAAATTTCATTAGGATTTAGTGAAGGGCTCGGGAGTTAGAATTTTTTTCTACAGTACATGTCAAGCACGACATTCGAAACTCAAGTGCCCCAAAACTCATAACTCGCTTAAAAATGAACGAATTGGTCTGGTCATTGGTACAAAAATCAAGAATGGTACTGGGTTGAAATAAAAGGTTCTAATTGAAAGATCTAGTAATAGGGGCCAGTACCTTTTTCTTGGAAACCTTTTAAATGAAAATTTATTTGATTTTAAAGACATTTTGTTCAACAATTGTTTGGAAATTTATATTACATATAAAAATATATTACAATATATTTCTCAGTAAAGTGCTATGGAAGAAAGACATTACAGCCCTTTTGGCTCCTAAACTGACAAGCCAGCCCCTTTTTCTTGGCATCAAATGAAAGGTCTTTTGATATTTAACATATTTTGTTCAAGAAGTGTTTAGAAATTCGTTGCCGTTTTTGAGCTATCTGGGATAGGACGTTTTAGGGGCCGACCCCTTATCTCCTTATTGGGGCCAGATAACGAAACTTTTATGATTGAATATTTTTTAAAACGCCATTCTAAGCATACTTTATTCTATATTGCTTTCCAAAATATTTGTCCTTTTTGAGATATAATTGATCGAAGTTTTGGACTTCTGGTCCCTTAAAACCCCTTATTACGTAACGCATGATAAAATTTTTATAATGTATAGTTTTATAAGTGAAAGATAAACATTTTTGCTTCTGAAATATATAACAAAAAATTTCTCAGTAAAGTGCTATGGAAGAAAGACTTTACAGCCCGTATGGCCCCTAATTTGAGGGGCTAGCCCCTTTTTCTTGATATATAACGAAAGCTCTTGTAAATACAAATTTTATTTCCTCTATATGTTATGTTAAAATATTTTCAGGAAAAGAGATAAAGAACGAAAACCATTAAAAATTACGTCGTTTTTTCAAACTCGATTTTCGGGTCCAGGCGAGCTTCGACGCCTTTGAAGCCAGACAACCATAAATGCCTTTAAACACATCTACAATCTTTTGTCTACAATCCCTGAAAATTTGAATTCAATATCTTTTTTCGTTTAGGAGGAGATAGCAGGACAAAATGGCCCTCTAAAAATCACTAAAACGTCAATATCTCCCGAACGGAAATGACGTCATTAAAATAAAAAATTATATATAAGGCTTTTATCAATATCTACAAGATCTGAAATTTTCACGGAAATCGGTCAAGTCGTTTTCAAGAAATCGCTTGTACAAAAATGCGTAAGAAAAAAAAAAATAAAAGGGAAAAAGAAACAAAGCAATAACAGTAAGGTCTTCCGTTGGAAACGGAAGACCTTAATAAGAATAGGGAAAAAGAAACAAAGCAATAACAAGAAGGTCTTCCGTTGGAAACGGAAGACCTTAATAATAAGAAAAGTGAAAAAGAAACAATAGAATAATAGTAGGGTCTTCCGCTGAAGACGGAAGGCCCTAATCATCTCTCAGACCCCCCCCCCTTCTGATTTTTTTTTTAGAACCGCGCGGTGGCATTTTACATGTACACAAAAAAAAATCCGTATCTTTTTAATTCTGCGTATATCGTGGCTTGTTAAAATTTAATTATATTAACATGTATTTCATATTCCAATACTAAGCCTTTAATTTGAGATGTTTTCACGAATTTATTAAAGTTACAAGTATGCCATTTGTTAGTTTCGTTTTAATAAATCTTCGGGAGCAGCAATTGTAGCGCGCACACTGCCGCCTGGCGTCATAATGCAGCATTAAATTCATGCAACTTATATTCGTCTTTATTGAAAGTGCTTTATGGTTTGCGTGTTTGAATTCACGTTTGTAACAGAGATAGAAGAAAGAATTTACACGAATAAGAAGAGAATGTTGCAACATAGAATTAAGCAAACAATGAAGGATCAAAGAGAATCAAAGTGAAATTGGATAAGCATGAATATGAAAACAATAAAGTGACATGCAAGTGTAAATGTAATGAAGAATAAAGAAGTAAGCATAATAAGAATAAAAGCAAGATACATAGAATTTTGGCGGTAATTCCCTTCCATATTATACGATACAATAAAATATCGATACTATCTGCCAAATCTGAGATCCTTGTAAAACTAGTTTTTTTATCTCGAGACTGGAAACGGATGAATGAAAGTGATTAATGGAAAAAAAGCAAGTAGTTCTTGTACATTTACCAAGTGAACATCACTGTTTATTATGCTAGATGAAACACCTAAGAAAATATGTAAGGCTTGTTAAAACATGGATTATTTGAACCTTCCGTTGAGCACCGGAAGTGACAGTTGACAAAATTAAACCCGTTGAATCAATCAATTGTCTATCATTCATAAACGTTTCATGTCTCAATCACTTACAGTGACTAAAATCTAGCGGATATCAAATTTATAAAATGGATAGCTACTTAATATATTTGATATAACTCACCGGAAGTAGAATTATATTGTTAGTTTAACATTGTTTAATTAAAATATATAAGATCGTGTACTGATATATTCATTCCATGTAAAATATACAAAATAAGGGGGAATTTTTTTAAGTGCTTCCGGTGACAACCGGAAGTGACGAAATCAATCAAAATAAGGTAAACACAGATACATACTTTAGGCTATTATCCAACAAAGTTTGGTTGTACAAGTCGTTACCGTATTTGAGGTCACGTGGAGTCATTTCTTTTTTTGTCTCTTGACAAGGAAGTGGACAAACGGAAATTCTCAGTGAAAATAAAAGTTAATATTTCATGAACATAAGACCACTGTACGTTATTGTTTATCAATTTTACTAAAATTGTCAAAGAAATAGTTAAACTTTCAAACAGTTTGATTTGTTTGAACCCTTCCGGTGAGGACCGGAAGTGACGGTCGACAAAATGAAAGTGGTCATTGTCCCCGGGGGTAGGGTAGGGTCACAATAGGAGGATCAAGTTTTACATAGGAATACTTTTAAATTTCCTTCTAAAAAACTATGAGGCCAGAAAAACTCAAATTAAAATGGAAGCATTCTCAGGTAGTGTAGATTTAGGTTTGTTCAAATCATGGTCCCCAGGGGTAGGATAGGGTCACAATAGAGGGATGAAGTTTTACATAGGAATATATAGAGTAAATCTTTAAACTTTCTTCTCAAAACTATTACGCCAGGAAAGCTCAAATTAAAAAAGGAAGCATCCTCGGGAAGTGAAGATTATAGTTTTTTCAAATCATGGTCCCCAGGGGTAGGGTTTGGCCACAGTAGGGGGATCAAGTTTTACATAGGAATATATAGAGAAGAACTTTAAAATCTTCTTCTGAAAAAGTATCAGACCAAGAAAGCTCAAATTAATATGGAAGCATCTTGATGAAGTGTTGATTTAAGTTTGTTCGAATCTTGGTTCCCGGGGGTAGGGTGAGGCAACAACAGGGGGATCTAGTTTTACATAGGAATATATAGAGACGATCTTTATAATCTTCTTCTGAAAAACTATGAGGCCAAAAAGGCTCATATTAAAATGGAAGCATCCTCGGGTAGTGTAGATTCAAGTTTGTTCAAATCATGGTCTCAAGAGGTCAGGTGGGGCCACAATAGGGGGATCAAGTTTTACATAGGAATATATAGAGAAAATCTTTAAAATCTTCTTCTCAAAAAGTATCACGTCAGAAAAGCTCAAATTTAAATGGAAGCATCCTCAGGTAGTTTAGATTCTAGGCTGTTCAAAACATGGTCCTCGGGGGTAGGGTGGGGCGACAGTAGGTGGATCAAGTTCTACATAAGAATACATAGAGAAATTCTTTAAAATCTCTTTCTCAAAAACTATTAGACCAGAAAGGCTCAAATTAAAATGGAAGCATCCTCAGGTAGTGTAGTTTCAAGTTTGTTCAAATCGAATCAATTCGAATATATAGAGAAAATCTTTAAAATCTTCTTCTGAAAAAGTATCAGGCCAAGAAAGCTCAAATTATAATGGAAGCATCTTGATGAAGCGTTGATTTAAGTTTGTTCGAGTCTTGGTTCCCATGGGTAGGGTGGGGCAACAACAGGGGGATCAAGTTTTACATAGGAATATATAGAGACAATCTTTATAATCTTCTTCTAAAAAACTATGTGACCAGAATGGCTAAAATTAAAATGGAAGCATGGTCAGGTAGTGTAGATTCAAGTAAGTTCAAATCATTGTCTCTGCGGGTAGGGTAAGGCCACATTAGGGGGATCAAGTTTTACATAGGAATATATAGAGAAAATCTTTATAATCTTCTTCTGAAAAACTATGTGACCAGAATGGCTAAAATTAAAATGGAAGCATGGTCAGGTAGTGTAGATTCAGGCATGTTCAAATGATGGTCTCTGCCGGTAGGGGAAGGCCACATTAGGGAGATCAAGTTTTACATAGGAATATATAGAGAAAATCTTTAGAATTTCTTCTCATAAACTATTACGCCAGGAAAGCTCAAATACAAATAGTAGCATTCTAAGATAATGTAGATTCTAGTTTGTTCAATTCATGCTTCCCGATGGTAGGGTAAGTCCAAAATAGGGGGATGAAGTTTTACATAGGAATACATTGAGAAAATCTTTAAAATCTTCTGCTCAAACACCATCAGGCCAGGAAAGCTCAAATTATAATGGAAGCATCCTCAAATAGTTTAGATTCTAGTTTGTTCAAATCATGGTCCCCGGAGGTAGAGTAGGGTCACAATAAAGAGATAAAATTTTACATTGGAATACCGGTATATAGAGAAAATCTTTAAACTTTCTTCTCGAAAACTATTACGCCAGGAAAACTCAAATTAATATGGAAGCATCCTCAGGTAGTGTAGATTCTAGTTTGTTCAAGTCATGGTCCCTGGGGGTATGGATAGGTCACAGTAGGGGGATCAAGTTTAACATAGGAATATATAGAGAAAAACTTTAAAAATCTTCTTTTCAAACACCATCAGGCCAGGAAAGCTCAAATTAAAATGGCAGCATATTCAGATAGTGTAGATTCAAGTTTGTTAAAATCATGGTCCCCGGGGGTACGGTGGGGCCACAAATAGGTGGATGAAGTTTTACATAGGAATTTATATAAAAAAATCTTTAAAATCTTCTTCTCAAAAACTATGAGGCCAGAAAAACTGAAATTAAAATGGAAGCATCTTCAGGTAGTGTAGATTCACGTTTGTTGAAATCATGGTCCCCGGTGGTAGGGTTGGGTCAAAATAGAAGGATGAAGTTTTACATAGGAATATATAGAGAAAATCTATAAACTTTCTTCTCAAAAACTATTACGGCAGTAAAGCTCAAATTAAAATGGAAGCATCCTCAGGTAGTGTAGATTCAAGTTTGTTCAAATCATGGGCCCCGGGGTAGGATAGGTCACAATAAAGAGATGAAGTTTTACATTGGAATGCAAAGAGAAAATCTTTAAACTTTCTTCTCAAAAACTATTACACCAGGAAAGCTCGAATTAATATGGAAGCATCCTAAGGTAGTGTAAATTCTAGTTTGTTCAAGTCATGGTCCCTAGGGTAGGGTTGGGCCACAGTAGGGGGATCAAGTTTTACATAGGAATATATTAGGAAAAACTTTAAAATCTTCTTTTCAAACACCATCAGTCCTGGAAAACTCACATTCAAATGGAGTCATCCTCAGATAGTGTAGATTCAAGTTTGTTCAAATCATGGTCCCTGGGGGTAGGGTGGTGCCACAATAGGGGGATGAAGTTTTACATAGGAATATATATAACAAATCTTAAAAAAATCTTCTTCTCAAAAACTATGAGGCCAGAAAAGCTCAAAGTAAAATGGAAGCATCCTGAGGAAGTGAAGATTCTAGTTTGTTCAAATCATGGTCCCCGGGGGTAGGGTTGGGCCACAGTAGGGGGATCAAGTTTTACATAGGAATATATAGAGAAAATCTTTAAAATCTTCTTCTCAAAAACTTTATGGCCAGAAAAGCTCAAATTAAAATGGAAGCATCCTCAGGTAGTTTTGATTAAGGTTTGTTCAAATCATGGTCATCGGGGGTAGGGTAGGGTCAAAATAAAAGATGAAGTTTTACATAGGAATATATAGAGAAAATCTTTAAACTTTCTTCTCAAAAACTATTTGTTACGCTAGGAAAGCTCAAGTTAAGTATGGAAGCATACTCACACTACTGGCTCTAAAAACCCGTATCCGTATGAAAAACCCCTGTCTTCCTCTGTCATCCCCTGTGATTTCACTGTCATCCCCTGTACACCCCCTGTGTGCCACTGTACATAGCCCCTGTATACCCTGTGCGCCCCTGTACACATCCCCTGTGTGCCACTGTATTTTCTTAATTTAACTATTGAAATCACATATATTATATTTTGAGCTATAAGTCAATATTTGCACTGAACAGCGCCGAATCACAAGACACACTGTTATCGTAATTTTAGAAATGGGGTGTTTTAGGTAATAATTTATTGATACTTAAATAATCATGCTTACAACGAAAGATTTGAGATTCACCGGGTGGTAAACCTCAAGTGAGGGCAGGGATTATTTTTTAAATTAGGTGTGAAAGCCTTTAGGGCATGTATTCCTTTAGAGCTCGGAAACATCGCTATTCCCTTATGTTTGAAAAACAGGCATAAAAAATACAACATACATGTAGAGACATATGAATATTTTTAAATTTATGAATCACATAATTCTTGGTAATAAACAATACAATAGAAACTAAGATAAAAGCCCGGCACATGGTTTTTAATTTTGTATATATCTAAACATATAGGTGCGCACTAAAACCAATAAATCAGTCAGAATGTAGAATTTATAAGCAGGTATGTAACGATAGAGTACACCTTTCTTCTTTTTTTTAAACCAAGTTCTTGGTTATATCTTCATTGATTTCCCGTAAATAGCAAAAACAAGCTCCAATAGCTAATATAAGTTTGCCTACGAAATTATTTTAGTATGTTTGTATATTTCTGACCTGCTTATTAGACTCTTGAATTGAATTTCAGCTGATGATTTATTCTCATTATCAATTTCATTAATTTCTAAAATCTAATTTTTATATCTCTGCAAAGTGTTAATTAATTGCCAAGTCAACAGAAATCTGTCGCGAAGGTCAAAACATGTAAATGTGATGTCTATACATGTAGGAGGTTATTTAGATACTGAGAGAGAGAGAGAGAGAGAGAGAGAGAGAGAGAGAGAGAGAGAGAGAGAGAGAGAGAGAGAGAGAGAGAGAGAGAGAAGAGAGAGAGAGAGAGAGAGAGAGAGAGAGAGAGAGAGAGAGTTTGCATTGATTTTGAATTAAATTCATGAATTGTATAGTTTACTCGGGAATTAATTTCCTAATAAGTAAGCATGCAATCTTAATTTCATTACCTATTCTTTATCAATCTGTGGCCCATGTCATACAGTGGTAACAACGTTATTGTTGACAAGTCAATCGTGTAAAATAGTTCGTGTAACGTGGGTGATCGTTCGTGTAACGTGCGGGATCGTGTGTGTATCGGGAAAATTAGTTTGCGTTTTTTATCGTGCGTGATCGTGCGGGTTTTTCGTTTTCTAACTTTTTTTTACGGAATTTCAGGACTTATTCTTAAAACAACGACAAATAGTTTTTGTAAAACAATGTGAATTTTAAACTTTTTTATAGAAGAGCACATTCATTCTCTCTTTTGTCGTTAAATACGTTTGGTGAAATTTCCACAGCTCATTCAGCTTACATATTCCCCGTTTTAAACTAAACGATTATTCCCAACGTTTTTCTTTCATGAGAATACGATGAACATTCCTATCTGGTACATTTTGTAAACATTTGTTTGAAATAAAATTTATTTAGACGCTTTAAAATTTAGAATAAATAGAAATAAATAAATTATGTACTGTAAACATATTGGAAATTCAATGTAACAAGGTAACACATTTACCTCTGTCCCGCATAATCAAATCGTACGTAAGGGAATTGGATTACATAAACAGTCATCTCGTACATGTATGTAAATAAGTTCGTGTAGTTTAGGCATTATCTTTATTTCATTTATGCTTAAGTTATTATTCGTTATGGAGACAATTTTTTAAATTAATTTGTGTATGAATCCTATATTTTTTTGTATGGATTTGTAAAATTGTTTACTCGTAAAATATAAAACAGTGCATGGCTACTGTACATACTGCTTTTCAATAAAACACAAACATAAAGCAATACAAATTAAGGCAATACGTTTTCTTATTTCTAATCTTAAAAATTAATTTTGATGTTGCGTGTTAAATGGTGTAGAATCGGTCGGTTGCGTGTTTTATCGTTTTTGTTCGCGTATCGTGAAAATTCAGTAAGTTAGTGATCGTCCGTGTATCGTGCGTGCTCGTTCGTGTATCTTGCGTGATCGTTCGTGTATCAGAATCGTGCGTGTCGTTTGTGAACAATAACGTTGCAACCACTGTAACACACACAACATACATGTAAATGTAGAACTAGTGTTTTCTATATATATGTAGCCTAAGGAGTTTATATAGATACTGAGAGAGAGAGAGAGAGTGAGAGAGAGAGAGAGAGAGAGAGAGAGAGAGATTGCATTGATTTTTAATTGAAAGTTACAAATAGTTTACCTGGGAATTAACTAATAAATAACTAAACATGTTATCCTTATTATTTAGATTAACTTAGAGCTGTCAAATTGATTTTAAATTCATCTTTGTTTTATTCTACACCAGATCAATTGATAAAAAAAACTTGACACATGATTAACAACTAGCTGATTGAAGCTACAGTTTTTAAAGGAGAGGATGTTGACATTTTTTTCACTCGGTCAGTGATTATATAATAGCTACTGTACACAGCCCTTCTTGACAATTTGCAGTGCACGGTAGCGAGATAGGAAAAAAGAGATGATAGACACAGGTGTGCATGTATATATACACACACTTCCTCAGATCTTAATGTTCGGTCAGTGATTACATAATAGCTATAAACTGTATACAGCCCTTCTTGACAATTTGCAGTGCACGGTAGCGAGATTGGGAACAATGAGGTGACAGACACACGTATACTTGTATATCCATGTACACACACACGTCCTCAGTTCTGGATTCTTGGTAATGATACACAATAATGCAATATGTTGTTTAAACAGCCCTTATGAGTTTTTTCGAAGTCTGTCAAGTAAAGAAACAATTAAGAAATTGAAAATTGTGATTTTTCAGTTATGAGAATTTCAAACATGAAAAGATTGAAGAGCTTTAAATTCAGAACATTATTTGGCACAGTGATATGAATTAAAACTGTATATTGCTCTTTTATATTTTTCATTTTTCAAATCAAATATAATTTAAATGTATGATATTTTTCTAATCCGAAACACGGAACATTGTTTAAGATAATGCATGTGTGTATATATGTTAACCCGTCACCGGCATTTGTATTCAATCATGCAATAACCGTATCATTGATCTAATTACATGATGACAATTCTATACAATAATGCATATAAATAACTAAACTGGAAAATGCACACTGATAGAAGTAAAAAGTGTCAATGAATAGGTCTAACACCCCTTTCGACAAAAATCATCTCTCTCTCTCTTTCTCTCTCTCTCTCTCTCAACATTTATACACAAAGAAAGCTGACAACAAATACCAGCGATTTACATGAACTTCTTAAAGACTTATTTAATTCTATGCATCATTACACTGGACAAAACAGTCACAATATTGGTGATAATTTCATCATTTCGATCGGTGTGTGGTTATCTGCACGTGCTGATCATGTTGTATTATTATGCGCTTTAGCTCAGGCAGGTTACATGGCACAGAACACTGCAGATTTCACGCACTCCTCCACTTGTTTTTCTTTTTTTCTTTTTTTCTTTTTAAATTACAGAACACGGTTATATTCTTAAATGCATGTAATGAAATAAGCGGTTTATCCGTATACAAGTATAGAATTATCTTGATCTGTGTCAATGTTTAGTCAAAATTATTCACTTTTGTAATGATATTGCCCTCTATAAAATGCAAAGAAAAACAAGCACTGTCTAAAACATGAATGCTAATTAAACATTTTTAAAAATCCAAATTATTTAAAGGCAATCTATTTATTAAGCGAGAAGTTAAAAACCGTACAGGGAATTGTCAGGGGCTTGCACAGGGGTATAAGAGAGAGAGAGAGAGAGAGAAGAGAGAGAGAGAGAGAGAGAGAGAGAGAGAGAGAGAGAGAGAGAGAGAGAGAGAGAGAGAGAGTTGATTTTTTTCGGAAAGGGGGATTAGACCGGTCCATTGACACTTTTAACTTTTATCAGCTAGTGTGCATTTTCCAGTTTAGTTATTTATATGTATTATTGTATAGAATTGTCCACATGCATATACACTGTAGAGCAATGATACCGTAATGAATGATTTAATGCATGACTGTAGGCAAATGCCGGTAACGGGGTACCATTTAATAATACACACATGCATTATATTTAACAATGGTCCGGATTTCGGATCAGAACAATATCAGACATTTATTTAAATTTTATTTCATTTGAAAAATAAAAAAATATCAAAGTTTTATTCATATCACTGTGCCAAAAATTGTTCTGAAATTAAAACCCTTCAATCTTTTCCTGTTTGAAATTCTCAGAACTGAAAAATCAAAGTTTTCAATTTCTTGTTTCTTTACTTCACAGACTGGGAAAAAGGTCATAAGGGGTGTTTAAACAACATATTGCATTATTGTGTAGCATTACCGAGCATCCAGACCTGAGGACGTGTGTACACATACAAGTACACGTGTGTCTGTCACCTCATTGTTCCCAGTCTCGCTACCGTGCACTGCAAATTGTCAAGAAGGGCTGTATACAGTATATAGCTATTATATAATCACTGATCGACCGTTCAGATCTGAGGAAGTGTGTGTATATATACGTGTACACGTGTGTCTATCATCTCTTTTTCCCTATCTCGCTACCGTGAACTGCAAATTGTCAAGAAGGGCTCTGTACAGTAACTATTATATAATCACTGACCGAGTGAAATAATGTCAACATCATCTCCTTTGAAAACTGTAGCTTCAATCAGCTAGTTGTTAATCATGTGTCTTCAAGTTTTTTTTATCAATTGATCTGGAGGAGTATAAAACATTGATGAATTAAAAATCAATTTGACAGCTCTAAGTTAATCTAAATAATGTTATGAAAGTTACATGTAATAAGGATTGCATGTTTCCTTATTTTAAAAGAATATAATTAAAAATCAATGCAATCTCTCTCTCTCTCTCTCTCTCTCTCTCTCTCTCTCTCTCTCTCTCTCTCTCTCTCTCTCTCTCTCTCTCTCTCTCTCTCTCTCTCTCTCTCAGGGTTTTTAAGAAATATCTCAATATTCATAAAACCTCCTACATGTATAGAAAACACATTTATATTTTCTGACCTTTGCGGCAGATTTTTGTTCACTGGCAATTAATTAAATTATCTTTGATATCTTCCACTTTGCAGTAAAAAGAGATATGACAATTAGATTTTGGAAATTAATGAAATTGATTATGAGATTAAAACATTAAATTCAATTCAAGAGTCCAATAAGCCGGTCAGAAAAGTATTGAACAAACATACTAAAATATTTCTTAGACAAACTTATAAAAGTTATTGAAGCTTTATTTTGCTATTCACGAGAAATTAAGCAAGGTATAACCAAGAACTTGGTTAGAAAAAAGAAGAAAGGGGTACTCTATCGTTACATAGCTGTTTATAATTCTATATTCTGACTGATTTATTGGTTTTAGTGCGCTCCTATATGTTTACATGTAGATATATACAAAACCATGTGCCGCGCTTGATCTTAGTTTCAATTGTGTTGTTTGTTACCAAGAATCATATGATTCATAGGCCTAAGATATTCATAAGTAAAGTGTACATATATCTGTAGACAATTTTAAAAGCTGAATAATTCACTCTATGTCGTATTTTTATGTCTGTTTTTTAAATATTAGGGAGTAGCGATGTTACCGAGCTCCAAAGGACTACATGCCCTGAGGGCTTGCACACCTAATATAAAACATTATTCCCGCCCTCACCTGAGGTTTACCACCCTGTGAAGTCAATCTCAAATCTTTAGTTGTTAGCATAATTTTTTAAGTATCAATAAATTATCATCTAAAACATGTGATTTCTAAAATTACGATAACAGTGTGTCTTGTGATTCGGCGCTGCTGAGTGCAAATAATGACTTATAGCTCAAAATATAACACATGTGATTTCAATAGTTGAATTAAGAAAATGATATTGAAAAAACCCCCAGTCAAAAGCCGTACATAGGATGTCAGTGGCACACAGGGGATCTACAGGCGATGACAGTGAAAACACAGGGGGTGACAGGGGATTTTCATACGGACAGGGGTTTTTAGAGCCAGTAGTGAATAGGGGGTTGATGTTTTACATAGGAATATATAGAGAAAATCTTTAAAATCTTATTCTTAAAAAGTATTAGGCCAGGAAAGCTAAACAAAATTGGAAGCATCGTCAGGTAGTTTAGATTCAAGTTTGTTCAAATCATGGTCCCCGAGGGTAGGGTGAGTCAAGAATAGGGGTATCAAGTATAGGAATATAGGAATATATTGAGAACATCTTTAAAATCTTCTCAAAAACTATAACGCCAGAAAAGTTCAAATTAAAATGGAAGCATTCTCAGGGAGTGTTGATTATAGTTTGTTCAAATCATGGTCTCCGGGGATAGGGTATGGCCAAAATAGAGGAATGAAGTTTTACATAGTAATATACTGAGAAAATCTTTAAAATATTCTTCTCAAAAAGTATCAGGACAAGAATACTCAAATTAGAATGGAAGCATGGTCAGGTACAGTAGATTCAAGTTGGTTTAAATCATTGTCCCCGGGGGTAGGGTGAGTCTAAAATAGGGGGATGATGTTTTACATAGGAATGTATAGAGAAAATCTTTAAAATCTTCTTCTCAAACACCATCAGGATAAAAAAGCTCAAACAAAATATGGAAGCATCCTCGGGAAGTGAAGATTCTAGTTTATTCAAATCATGGTCTCCGGAGGTAGGGTGGGGCCACAATAGGGGGATGAGTTTTTACATAGGAACACATTGAAAAAATCTTTAAAATCTTCTACCCAAAAACTATTACGCCAGGAAAGCTCAAATGAAAATGGAAGCATGGTCAGGTAGTGTGGATTCAAATTTGTTCAAATCATTGTCCCAGGGCGTAGGGTAAGTCCAAAATAGGGGGATAAAGTTTTACATTGGAATATATAGAGAAAATCTTTAAAATTTCTTCTCAAAAACTATTACGCCAAGAGAGCTCAAATTAAAATGGAAGCATCCTCAGATAGTGTAGATTTAAGTTTGTTGAAATCATTGTCCCTTTGGAAAGGGTGGGGCCACAATAGGGGGATGAAGTTTTACATAGGAATATATAGATACAATCTTTAAAATCTTCTTCTCAAAAAGTATAATGCCAGAAAAGCTCAAATTTAAATGGAAGCATGCTCAGGAAGTGAAGTTTCAAGTTTGTTCAAATCTTGGTACCCGGGGGCAGGGTTGGGCAACAATAGGGGGATGAAGTTTTACATAGAAATGTATAGAGACAATCTTTAAAATCTCAAATTAAAATGGAAGCATCCTAAGGTAGTGTAGATTCAAATTTGTTCAAATCATGGTCTCCGGAGGTAGGGTGGGGCCAGAAAAGGGGGATGAAGTTTTACATAGGAATATATAAAGAAAATCTTTAAAATTTCTTCTAAAATGCTATTACGCCAGGAAAGCTCAAATTATAATGGAAGCATCCTCAGGTAATACAGATTCTAGTTTTTTTTCAAATCATGGTCCCCGTGGGTAGGGTTGGGCCACAGTAGGGGGATCAAATTTTACATACTAGGAATATATAGAGACAATCTTTAAAATATTCTTCTCAAACACCATCAGGCCAGAAAAGCTCAAATTAAAATGGAAGTATCCTCGGATAGTGTAGATTCAAGTTTGTTTAAATCTTTTTTTCCGGGAAAAGGGTTAGGCCAAAAAAGGGGGATGAAGTTTTACAATACATAGAGACAATCTTTAAAAATCTTCTTCTCGAAAAGTATCAGGCCACGAAAGCTCAAATAAAAATGGAAGCATTCCCACAATGGGGGAATAACGTTTTAAATTGGAATATATAGAGAAAATCTTTAAAATTTTCTTCTCAAAAAGTATCAGGCCAGGAAAGCTCAAATAAAAATGGAAGCATCGTCAGGTAGTCTAGATTCAAATTTGTTCAAATCATGGCCCACGGGGGTGGTGTGGGGCCACAGTAGGGGGATGCATTTTTACATAGGAATATATAGAGAAAATCTTTAAAATGTTCTTCTCAAAAAGTATCAGGCCAGGAAAGCTCAAATAAAAATGGAAGCATCTTCAATTTTATATAGGAATATATAGAGTGAATCTTTAAAATCTTTTTCTCGAAAGCTATTACGCTAGAGAGGGTCAAATGAAAATGGAAACATCCTCAGGTATTGTAGATTCATGTTTGTTGAAATCATGGTCCCCGGGGGTAGGGCGGGGCCACAATAGGAGGATGAAGTTTTACATAGGAATATATAGAGAAAATCTTTAAAATCTTTTTCTCAAGAAGTATTAGGCCAGGAAAGCTCAAATTAAAATGGAATCATCCTCAGGAAGTGAAGATTCTAGTTTATTCAAATCATGGTCCCCGGGGCTAAGGTAGGGCCACAGTAGGGGGATCAAGTTTTACAAAGGAATATATAGAGAAAATCTTTAAACAGTATCAGGCCACGAAAGCTCAAATTAAAATGGAAGCATCGTCAGGTAGTTTAGATTTAAGTTTGTTCAAATCATGGTCCCTGGGGGTAGGGTAGGGCCACAATAGATGGATAAAGTTTTACATTGGAATATATAGAGAAAATCTTGAAAATTTTCTTCTCATAAAGTATCAGGCCAGGAGAGAGACAATCTTTAAAATAATCTTCTCAAACACCATCAGGCCAGAAAAGCTCAAATTAAAATGGAAGCATTCTCAGATAGTGTAGATTTAAGTTTGTTCAAATCATTGCCACCGGGGGTAGGGTGGGGCCACAATAGGGGGATGAAGTTTTACATAGGAATATATAGCGACAATCTTTGAAATCTTCTCCTCAAAACCTATTCCTCCAGGAAAGCTCAAATTAAAATTGCAGCATCCTCAGATAGTGTAGATTCAAGTTTGTTAAAACCATGGTCCCCGGGGATAGTGTGGGGCAACAATAAGGGGATGAAGTTTTACATAGGAATATATAGAGAAAATCTTTAAAATCTTCTTCTCAAGAAGTATTAGGCCAGGAAAGCTCAAATTAAAATGGAATCATCCTGAGGAAGTGAAGATTCTAGTTTGTTCAAATCATGGTCCCCGGGGGTAGGGTTGGGCCACAGTAGGGGGATCAAGTTTTACATAGGAATATATAGAGAAAATCTTTAAACAGTATCAGGCAACGAAAGCTCAAATTAAAATGGAAGCATCGTCAGGTAGTTTAGATTTAAGTTTGTTCAAATCATGGTCCCTGGGGGTAGGGTAGGGCCACAATAGATGGATAAAGTTTTACATTGGAATATATAGAGAAAATCTTGAAAATTTTCTTCTCATAAAGTATCAGGCCAGGAGAGAGACAATCTTTAAAATAATCTTCTCAAACACCATCAGGCCAGAAAAGCTCAAATTAAAATGGAAGCATTCTCAGATAGCGTAGATTTAAGTTTGTTCAAATCATTGCCACCGGGGGTAGGGTGGGGCCACAATAGGGGGATGAAGTTTTACATAGGAATATATAGAAAAAAATCTTTAAAATCTTCTTCTCAAAAAGTATCAGGCGAGGAGAGCTCAAATTAAAATGGAAGAATCCTCAGATAGTGTAGTTTCAAGTTTGTTCAAATCTTGGTTCCCGGTGTAAGGTTAACATTGGACAACAATAGGGGGATGACGTTTTAAATGGGAATATATAGAGACAATATTTAAAATCTTCATCTGAAAAACTATGAGGTCAGAAAGGCTACAATTAAAATGGAAACATTTTCTCAAAATGTATCAGGCGAGGAAAGCTCAAATTAAAATGAAAGCATCCTTAGATAGTGTTCAAATCTTGGTTCCAGGGGGTAGGGTTGGGCAACAACAGGGGATGATGTTTTACATAGGAA
This sequence comes from Magallana gigas, assembly GCF_963853765.1. Lineage (NCBI taxonomy): Eukaryota > Metazoa > Mollusca > Bivalvia > Ostreida > Ostreidae > Magallana > Magallana gigas. Next base: position 25,849,223 of record NC_088855.1, on the reverse strand, counting down.
TATATAGAGGCAATCTTTAAAATTTTCTTCTCAAAAACTATGAGGCTACAAAGGCTCAAATTAAAATGGGAGCATCTTCAGGTAGTTAATACAAGTTTGTTCAAATCATGGCTTCCGGGGGTAGGGTTGGGCCACAATAGAGTGATGAAGTTTTAAATTGGAATATATAGAAAACATCTTTAAAATCTTCTTCTCAAAAAGTATCAGGCCAGACAAGTTCATACTAAAATAGAAGCATTCTCAGGTAGTGTAGATTCTAGGTTGTTCAAAACATGGTCCCCGCGGGTAGGGTGGGGTGGGGCCACAGTAGGGGGGGGATCAAGTTTTACATAGGAATATACTGAGAAAATCTTTAAAATATTCTTCTCAAAAAGTATCAGGACAAGAATACTCAAATTAGAATGGAAGCATGGTCAGGTAGAGTAGATTCAAGTTGGTTTAAATCATTGTCCCCGGGGGTAGGGTGAGTCTAAAATAGGGGGATGATGTTTTACATAGGAATGTATAGAGACAATCTTTAAAATCTCCTTCTCAAAAACTGTCTAGCCAGAAAAGCTCAAATTAGAATGGAAGCATGCTCAGGTAGTTTAGATTTAAGTTTATTCAAATCAGGGTCCCCGAAGGTAGGGTAGGGCCACAATAGAGGGATGATGTTTTGAATGAGAATATATAGAAAAAATTCTTAAAATCTTCTTCTCAAAAAGCATCAGGCCAGGAGAGCTCAAATCAAAATGGAAGCATCTTCAGGAAGTGTTGATTCAAGTTTGTTAGAATCTTGGTTTCCGGGGGTAAGGTGGGACAATGGTAGGGGGATGAAGTTTTACATAGGAATATATAGAGACAATCTTTATAATATTCTTCTAAAAACTATGTGGCCAGAATGGCTCAATGTAAAATGGAAGCATCCTCAGGTTGTGTAGATTCAAGTTTGTTCAAATCATGATCTCCGCGGGGAGGGTAGGGCCACATTAGGGGGTTCAAGTTTTACATAGGAATATATAGAGAAAATCTTTAAATCTTCTCAAAAACTATTATGCCAGGAAAGCTCATATTAAAATGGAAGCATCCTCAGGAAGTGATGATTCTAGTTTATTCAAATCATGGTCCCCGGGGGTAGGGTGGGGCCAAAGTAGGAAGATGAAATTTTACATAAGAATATATTGAGAAAATCTTTAAAATCTTCTCAAAAACTATGAGGCCAGAAAAGCTCAAATTAAAATGTAAACATCCTCATGTAGTGTAGATTCAAATTTGTTCAAATCATGGATCTCGGGGGTAGGGTAGGGTAATAATAAAGAGATGAAGTTTAACATTGGAATATATAGAGAAAGAACTTTCTTCTCAAAAACTATTACGCCAAGGAAGCTCAAATTAATATGGAAGCATCCTCAAGTAGTGTAGATCCTAGTTTGTTCAAATCATGTTCCCCGGGGGTAGGGTTTGGCCACAGTAGGGGGATCAAGTTTTACATAGGAATATATAGAGAACATCTTTAAAATCTTCTTCTCAAAAAGTATCAGGTGAGTAAAGCTAAAATTAAAATGAAAGCATCCTCAGGTAGTGTAGTTTCAAGTTTATTCAAATCATGGTCCCCGGGGGTAGGGTGGGGCCAAAGTAGGAAGATGAAATTTTACATAAGAATATATTGAGAAAATCTTTAAAATCTTCTCAAAAACTATGAGGCCAGAAAAGCTCAAATTAAAATGTAAACATCCTCATGTAGTGTAGATTCAAATTTGTTCAAATCATGGATCTCGGGGGTAGGGTAGGGTAATAATAAAGAGATGAAGTTTAACATTGGAATATATAGAGAAAGAACTTTCTTCTCAAAAACTATTACGCCAAGGAAGCTCAAATTAATATGGAAGCATCCTCAAGTAGTGTAGATCCTAGTTTGTTCAAATCATGTTCCCCGGGGGTAGGGTTTGGCCACAGTAGGGGGATCAAGTTTTACATAGGAATATATAGAGAACATCTTTAAAATCTTCTTCTCAAAAAGTATCAGGTGAGTAAAGCTAAAATTAAAATGAAAGCATCCTCAGGTAGTGTAGTTTCAAGTTTGTTCAAATCTTGGTTCCTGGAGGTTAGGTTGGGCAACAATAGGGGGATGAAGTTTTACATAGGAATATATAGAGACAATCTTTAAAATCTTTGAACATTTGAACAGAATATATAGCAAAAGTCCAATGAAAATTTACCCGTATTTGTATTATTATTTCTGAGTTTATTCGTGCAGAGGTGATGTTGTGGAAAAATAAACTAAAGATCCCGTTATTGTGAATGTATTGCGCAAGCGCATGATGGTAAAATCCAAAAAATCCAGGTGATTTCCGGGATTCATTGAGGAATTTTCGTTGATTATTAATTAGCGAAGCTTAACTGAGAAAAAAAATAACAAATTGGTAATCTTTAAGTACCAATGATGTTTAAAATTTATAAAACAAAAGACAGTATTCTTTTAAATTCTCGGTATTAAAGACCAAAACTTCGAGTCTATCATTTTTATATAGTAGTATAGATAAGGTAGTGTACCCGACACTGTTGACATTTATTATTGAAACAGAACTTTGCCTTAAAGGTATATGTGGTGTATTTAGAGTAAAATTTTTGACATGAGTTTGAGTAAAAATATACATCATGCTACTTATACTAGTAATTAGACGTTTCACAAACTCTAGGCCATAAAACATGTTCTCTTCAGTAATTTGTCTCTAGACTTTGCTACACGTCTGATTTATAACGGCACTACGCATTAACGCGGGGAACCCCAGCATAGAAGGACAGTTTGTTTACAGATTAGAATCACGTTTTTCATGTCTTAAATTAGATAATTCTTATATCAGATGATACTCTAAGCATTATAATTCCGATATTCATTATTGTTTTCCCTTGGACTGAAATGTCACATTTTCATTGGTTTAAACATAGCACGTGATTGCCTCATATATCTCTATATTTGTTCTGTGAGAAATAATATTAGGCAATATGGCCGTCATTGGTCGACGCTTCGCTTACTCATTTCGACATTTCATAGTATTTTATACATAAACTGCATGCTGTAAGTTCTTAAAGTATTTGGAGTTGTTGCCCTTTGAAATTCTTTAAAATTAGAGTAGTTGCCCTTAGAATATTGACGTCACATTGTTTTGTCTGGAGCAGAACAAAATGGCAGCGACGAAATTTGCTCAAATCTCTGCAGAGGAAAGGGAGAAAACATTTGAAATTAAATAGCAACAAAACATTGTAAGTAAACATATGGGTAAAGCAAAGATTTTGAAAGAGTATTTGAAAGGTGAGATGAAAATTTTGAAGAGTTTAAATGAGTTAAATTGGACGAGATGTAAGGCATCTTGTACATGGCTTTGCGTAGATCATCGCTATTTGTGAATAAATATGTCGCTTGATAGTCCTCGAGAAAACAAAACACTTATTAGGTTAGTTACTGACTCACTACGGAAATATATTGATCAACCCAATATATTTCCGTAGTGAGTCAGTAACTAACCTAATAAGTAATAATGTAGAACGATAATAATTGTTAATTATGTGTAATAAAGATGAACCATGATTTTAGCCTCATCGACGGTAAACCCAACTCCCTGAGGGATGCATGTACTGAGAGTGCTTATTTATTCTTTATTCAAAATTCCTCTAAACGAAAATCCACTTGTGGTTAATAACTAATATTGACATTTTCCAGTGTCTTTGCCTGTGGTAACATTACGTATCGATTTTGTACTATATATCCCATAACTTCAAATGGCGTATAATTGGGGCGCCATCGTGGTTTGCTTATTCATATTTTAATATTTAATAGTACAATGGCTTAAAATTATATAAATATAAATAATAAGGAATCATTCTTTGAATATTTCTTGGATTTGATCACGCCCCGACCAAATTTATCACCTTATAATACTCAAAGAATGATTCCTTTTTCCTTAAATTAATTAAAGACACGAAACTCATGGAACACGAACCTGACTAGCAACACCCATACAACTTCATGATGGAAGCTTTTAATTCGGCTTTAATTCCTATTCCATCAATCTACATGGTCTCCGATGACGATCCTCCTTTTGTTCCTATCCTTGTCAGTCTGTCCCTTTTTCTTTCCTTGCCAGATCTGTCAAACTTTATGGTCTATCCCCTCTTTCTCGTCGTCGCCATTGTTGTTGATAGACTGAGATCTATATCACGTGACCCATTTTAGGCGGGGCTATTCAAATCTGTGGTATTTTTAAGGTTATAGGAGTATAACTTAGGTAGATATTGAGTTCATTCCTGATAATTTAATTTTCTGTAATTTGCTGTACAAATTGAATCCGTTTTACTTTTAAAAATAATATTAATTTGTTCAAAATTCAAACGTAACGTCAGACGGATTAGTACGTTTTTGACGTTGGTGCATTGTGACGTGTTTTGTGACGTGCAAACCAGATTATTCAAATTTTACTAAGTTTTTCTATCCAATCAAACGCCGTGTTACAACCATAAATTAAATTATTTAAGGATATCAGGCATTTTTGAAAAATTATTTCTAGTATGAAAACAAGTATATCAATTTCTTTCAAAAAATTTCCCCAAATGAAAACATTTAGAACAGCTGAATAAAAATTGAAATTCATCTTTAATTGATTCAGGATCAAATACGTCATGGTTGCTGGATGCTTAACTACCTTACTTTTGGATTATGATCAGCCATTTTCTTAATGTTTGTTACATAAGAAATATGACAGCAGTGTATTACAGAATCAAAGTACTGAAAATATTGTTAGACGGTGGCTTCGTTTTAATGTTGCATACTACATGTATGATTAATATTGACATCGAAAATCAGCGGCCAGTATCGCATACATGAACTTATGCTTAACGCTAACATGCACAACTGGTCATGCGTTTCCTACATTGATAATGTGTGGAAATCGTAGCTGTAATCTGCATCCACACTTTATAAATGCTATGTCATCTGTCTGTGAAAACTCATATATTTATCACAGTAGCCTTTGTAGTGTAGAAGTTCGTATCTATTTTTTATCTATATGTTTGTATCTATATCATTTGACATCAAAAATCCGTTGTCGATGTGTATTTTGTTTGCCCCAGAATGGGTTGCCCCTTACAAAGGGGAGATAACTAGGAATTATTAAAATTTTTTTTTAGAAATATTCAAAAATCTTTTTTTCAAGAATTTTTTGGCCAGGAAAGCTGAAACTTGTGTGAAAACATGCTCTGTTGGTGTAGATTCAGAGTTGTGAAAATCATTATCCCGGGGGTAAAGTTGGACCACAATGGGGGGTCGAAATTTTACATAGGAGTATATAGAGTAAATCTTTTAAAATACTTTTCTCAGAAACTAATTGACCAGAAAAGCTGAAATTTGTTCGGAAGCAACCTCAGGTAGTGTACATTCAAAGTTGTGAGAATCATGACCCTGGGGGGGGGGGGGGGGCTGCAATGGGAAGGGGGTCGATATTTTACATAGGAATACATAGAGTAAATCTTTAAAATCTTTTTCCCAGAATCTAATCAGCTAAGAAATGTGGAACTTGTGTGGCAGCATCCTCAGGTAGTGTACATTCAAAGTTGTGAAAATCATGACATTCGGGGGAAGGGTAAGGCCACAGTGGCGGGGGGGGGGGTGTCGAAATTTTACATAGAAATATATAAAGTAAATCTTTGAAAATGTTCTTCCCAGAAACTAATCACCCAGGAAAGCTGCCACTTGTGTGGTAGCATTCTCATGTAGTGTTCATTCAAAATTGTGGGTAGGATGGGGCCATAATTGGGGGGTCGAAATTTTACATATGGATATTTACTGTAGAAGCAGAATTATTCGTTGAAGATTTAATTTTGTTATTTTCGTTGGCAGTGTATATCAGCAAAATTAAATCCATGACAAATTTTAACCCAAGAATTAATGAATACTAAGATATTACAATATGACGAAATTAAATGCTAACAAAATTTTATTTGGGTAAAAAACAACGAAATTTTGACCAAACAAAAATATGTGCTTCTTCAGTGGAGTAAACCTTTTAAAAATCTTCTTCTCAGAAACTACTCAGCTAGAAAAGCTGAAACTTGTATGGAAGCATCCTCATGATAATAAACATTAGAATATTCAGTGGCAGAATGGGTTTTTATTTATATAGGATCTACATGTATTATACTACATGTCTAGATAGTTTGTATTTGACTGAATTAAAGCTGAACAACACTCGTAAATAGGCACTGTCCGGCATATTTCTCTTTCAGCATCGCTTTCCCTACAACCCCTATATAAGCCACATACCTCTTAATATTTTAAAGTATTTCGCTGTAGAGGTTTCATCTGTGTGGACGTATATCTTGCCTAGCCTTGTAACTTGGTCGCGATGGAATTATCAAGTTTTACGCACTTCTCTCATGCCAAAAGAGAACTAGCATCAATTAAACAGGTCAGCAACAGGCAGAATATACACTTGAAATAAAAATTAAATACAGAACAATCAACGAAATCGAAGGGTTTATATACCTGTGTGACGGTCTCTATTTACGAGAGGTGTTCAGCTTTTTGCTAATTTTATTATGCCTTTTGTTCCTCAGGTGAGCGATGTGGCCAATGAGCCCCTTGTTTGTATCAATACTTAAGGGGAAGGAAAGTCATACAACGTATATATTGGAATTAGTCCAGTGGTTTAATTGATAACAGTTGTCATACTGGTTCGAAGATAAAATGCATAATCAAGCTTTTATGCTCGTTTGAAGTTAGAGAAATCGCTATTATTGGAGGCTGACATGATGCAGAACTCTTTATTTATTGAAAACCAAACAAATCTATTATTTTGACGTTACACCATCTATCTGGTTTTATGTTCTAATTCGGTACACTCAACTGAACATAGATAATATTAAAAAATAAATAAACACAGTGTGTAGGTACAGAAGCGCTCTCAAGCGTGCAGTTTGTTACTTATAAATTACACAAATATTTTCTGGTAAATTCTGTACTCTACAATAATGAGAAAAAATGTTAATTATAACAACAAATGAAAAGCTGTCAAAGTGACAGCAAACCGGGTTTTCTTTATGTGAACTGTATCCATAATCCATGTCAACCCTGAATCGATAAGCACTATGTACAGTATCAAGTGAAATGGAGTACCCATATCCAATATTTTGCCTAGAGAATGACTAAGTTCAAAAGCTGGTATTTTTTCATAAATTATCAGAAATAAAAATAACAATAGCAATATGCACACCTCTGATATACTAGTATTTACAATTGGCCTGCAAATTAAAAACAACTCTCTATCTTGAAAACTATAGGAGGAGATATCCGTACAATGAGGGTACCCCATATGCAATATTTTGCCAACAAATGATTAGGTTCAAACGCTGGTATTTTTTCATAAATTATCAGAAATAAAAATCCTAGCAATATGCACACCTCTGATATATGTTCAATTGATCTGCAAAAGAACAACTTCCTATCTTGAAAACTGTAGGAGGAGTTATCCGTACAGTGAGGGTACCCTATATGCAATATTTTACCAAATTATGACTAAATTAAAAAGCTGGTATTTTTTTCATAAATAAACAGAAATCAATATCCTAGCAAAATGCACACCTCTGATATATTTACATTTCATCTGCAAAAGAACAACTTCCTACATGTATTTTAAAACTGTAGGAAGAGTTATCCGAAGAGTACCTTTTGGCAGCCGCCCGCCCGCCATTTTCACCATTTTAATAACCGGATTTTTCTGTTGGAAAACCCGGTTAATAAAATGATACATGAAAACGAGTATGAGTGGTTGGGTGGGAGAGGGCCACGTCTTACTGCGCGAAGAGAGAGCCTTCGAATGGCGCTAAATTCTTTACTCACTTAAAACGAGAAGTCGCACTATTCTAGTTTAAATTCCTGTATAACAGGTAAAATACCTATTTAGAAACCAATCAAATTTGGTTACCAGTATAAATATTAAATGAAAGACCAGAAGGGCCTAAGAGTCGACTCGCTGTGAACATGTTGTCAATATTTTGATGTATTTGTTTTTATTACATTGTTAGTAATACATAAAAAAATTGTCTTTTGTAAATAAATTAAACATAGGTGAACAAAGATTACAGGGCTCATTGTAGCAGATATCACCTTTATGAGACCAGCTTTATCATATTAAATTATATGATAATAATATTTAGATATCCTATAAATTAAAAAAATATCTTTCACGATTCATGATTTTTTTAAAATCTTTGATATGTTGTAGCCAGTGATAATAAGATACTTCTATACTTAATTCATGCTTATTTCAAATTCTGCGTGTTGAAAGCAGAAAAGGGTCAATAAATGTCCTGTTCCTGATTCATCAACTCGTGTCAGTACTTTCAGTACTTTGATTCAACATGTTCTGTTGACATTTCAATGATAGACTGGCAATGCCTGCCAGACTGGTAATGCATAATATCATAGGATAGAGACAAGGGTCCAGTATATTTCAATGACGAAGAAATAAGAGTTATTTGCATTATATCGCACACTATCAATTCACGTTTGTGCTCAAAATCCACTCTAAGAGATTCGATGACAGTAAGAGTCTTCTTGCTTCGCAAGCTGGGTTTTTCTAAAAAAAAAAAAAGATTTTACGCATAATATGGAACAAGGTTTTCCCCGTGTAAGTTGTCGAATTCATGGGCGGCGATTGAACAAGAACTACTTTGATTTGTTTCATGTTTTAAACAAGAAAAATTTTTTAACCGTTTCAAATTGGCAATCACGCAAACAAATTAATGCATGCACTATTTTCATATGCACATGAATAATGTAGTGCAACATTTTTGCAGAAACGGCTATGATAACAAGGACTCGCTCGCTTCTCGAGTTGACTCAAAAACAAAAACACGTGATCGATAAACACACGTGTCATCATACCTCTAATATATAGACAGTGCTTTGGAATAAACGCTGATTTATGTCTTTCTGTTTCTTAAGTAATGAACTTAGTAAAGATTAATGATGATGTCTATGTTCATGTGTCAATCTAAAGAATATAAAATATGTACATGTAAAAGAGGATTGGTGGTTGGGTGAGAGAGGGCCACGTCTTACTGCGCGAAGAGAGAGCCATCGAATGGCGCTATATTCTTTGCTCACTTAAAACGAGTAGTCGCACTATTCTAGTTTAAATTCCTGTATAATAGGTAAAATACCTATTTTAGAAACCAATCAAAGCAAAAATACGTGATCGATAAACATACGTGTCATCATACCTTTAATATATAGACAGTGTTTTGGAATAAACGCTGGATTGTGCCTTTCTGTTTCTCAAGCAATGAACTAAATAAAGATTAATGATGATGTTTAAGTTCACGTGTCAATCTAAAGAATATCAAATATGTACATGTTAAATTGTAAATTTTTATTGAATAAATGGCAGTCGTATTTTATCTGCTAAAATTTTTATAACTTAAGTCCAGCTGATAAAGTATGTTATAATTGTAATTGGGATATTTCCAAATACATTTACAATTCCCTATATTCGGAATTACCATGTCGAAATAACGACAGCAGACACTTTCTTTGATGCTTCGCATCTGTTTACAATAATCCCACAACTACGCGGATATTCCTCTACCACTTTAACAATCCTCCACATATGTTTTCGTCAAGTCAACGAACATGCTGTTTGTCATTGGTCTGTGATTTTGCGGAAAGTAAAGGTCAAAAGTTGATGTCAACAGTGTTTCATATTTTCTAATTTGTACGTTTAGAGCAAATATAATATTAAGCTAATATTGATGTTATGTTAATAAAGAAACCAGAATGGATGGTGTGACGTCATAGATCAGAGTTCAAAGACAGCCTTAGCTCATAACAGTAGAAATTTAAATTAAGCAAGCGATATTTCTTGATTTATTCATTTTTTTATTGGTGTCGAGCGAAACTAAAAAGCAATCTAGGGATCGTACGACCGGAAGTTCTTAAGAGCCGAACAATGCATCCTATCAATAAATCTGCGGGAATGAGTGCAAGGTTTTCTTATGTATTTGAAGAACAAATTATGACATACTTCCATTTAGAGCAGAACTAAACGTCAATATAACAAGTTTGGAGTTAAAAAATAGTTGATGTCTTTTATAATGTTCATATTTTATTGTAAACAACATATCTAGGTTTCAGCGGATGAATACACTTGCACCGAGACACATGTGATAGTTAGGTCTTCATACTCAATTTAGTCTGGTCCTGATTTCTAGAAAAGGCTCTAGAAATACGTTTAAACGGCATATAATTATTATTTGGTCCACCATGGGTTTTTTTTTATCATAATTAAAGTATGCTGAGTCGAAAAAAATATGCTGGCCTTCATGAAAATGCCGTTAAGTAGGTAAAAATGGCGATTCAAAATGGCGGACACCCAATCTTCAGTATTTTCTATCAAAGTATCTTCAATGGGAAAAAAAATTACACACACTAATGAATTAGTCTAGCACAGTATTTCAACATATACTATATGTGCCGAGTCTAAGAAAATATGATGGCCTTCTACAAATGAGGTTAATTAGATCAAATGGCGATTTAAAATGGCGGATAACAAAATTTTGTAAATTCTTCCTATATTTTAAAAAAGGACAAAAAGCGCAAGACAAACAATGAATACTTGGTCCAGCAAAGTTTTTTAATCATAACTTAGATGTGGTTATTCAGTAATAATATGCTGTTTTCGAGAAAATGGCGTGAGTTATCTAAAAAAAAAATTGGCGATTCATAATGGTGAACATCCAGTTTTTATAATTTTTTTCTTTAGTTCCTTAAACGGAGAAAAAGCGAGAAACAAACAATTATAATTCTGTTCATCAAATTTTTAAATCATAAATAAGGCGTGCTAAGTCTGAGGAATTATGCTGGTCTCCACTGAAACGGTGTTTTTATGTCAAAATCGCGGACACACAGATGTCACATTTTTTCCTTACAGTTACTTAAATGGAGAAAAAGGATGAAACCAACAATTATAATTTGGTCTAGCAAAGTTTATCAAGATAACTAAGGCATGCTAAGTCTGAAAAAAATATCCTGGATATGACGAATATTGCTTTAAATAAGTCAATATGGCGTTTAGAAATGGCCAACAGCTAGATTTCATCACTTTCTTTTTAACTTTTTTACAAGGAAAAACATTAGTCCGGTCAAACAAAGTTTTTATTCAAAATTAGGGTAAACTGAGTTTGAAAATATATGCTGCATTTTCGAAAATAGCGTTCTTTAGGTCAAAATGACGTTTCAAAATGGCCAACAGCAAGATTTTATAACTCTTTTTTAAAGCCATTTAGAGGGGTAAAATGTGTAAGTTTTACATTATACAATTATGCACATGACAAATTCGACTTGAACGCTTTGACGAATTATAAGAAAAACCAGTTTCACTTTTTACTAAAAATGATTTTATTAATAATTTTCTCCGCTTTGTCTTATTAAGGCGTATTTTTTATTGAAACATTCTTTGTTTATGCTTTTCAATATCCGAATTGTTCCTAAACCTTTTTGGTTTTTTTTTTTAAATTACATTTTATGGACCACTTTCTTCGATCTGCCTTTAAAATAGTTAAGAAGATGTGGCACACTCTGCAAGTTGGTAAAATGCGACAACTATTTTCAAAGTTTTAGAACGGAGAAGTATTTCTGCACTGTAAATTTATATATTGTTGTTAAGCTTTGAAGACATCGAAATCATAAGCTTATATTGTTAACAGAGGTACAATCGGATTCGTGGGAACCGTGTACGACATTAAGAACTATTCTAGTGTATGTTCGTCTCTTCCTTTTATGCCTTTATAACAAATAAATCTAACTAATATTATATAAATAGTACCTGTTTAGGAGGGTGCCTGTTAAGAGGGTAAAACTATTGTCAACCGACGCGAAGCGGAGGTTGACAATGGTTTTCGAGGGTTGTCAATTTCAACTCCTACCCTCCTAAACAGGCACTATTTATTTTATTATACTGAATGTCTTAATTCTACAGAAAACTTTTCTACTTTTATATATAAATGACGTGATGTCTTTGGCGAACCGTACGTGCATAGTTTACGCGCATGTAACAATACGTTGTGTTACCCGTTGCTAAGTGTGTTGCTAACGCTGAGGGTAATAGAACGGATTATCAACTGCGTCCAAACCAATCAGATTTCAGTATTTAACATGAACGTATAATAAATTAATATATGTACTGGAAAAGCTCGAGATTAAAATGAGCCCGAAATCAACATATCGTCCAACTTTATAAATAGCAATCAGTATGCACAATATGTTTTGGGCAACCCTAAGAATTTTACTCTTTTTAACATTATTACGGACAATTTATACTTTGTATAAGTAATCAAACTGCCTATGTCCTCGTTAAGGATAAAACAACCTCTTGCAAAATTGTCAACATGTGTTTGGCCCAAATGTGCTGATGAAAATATAGAAGTACGTAAAAAGCAATGCATGTCCTTATTCAGAGGAAAAGCTGAGGCTTTTTTATACCAGACCATGCCAGTGTCAATTTGCAACATATCCTCAGAGCTAAGCTTGCTGATGGATGTTCTAACCTCTTTAAAGACGCTAAACATCCCGTTGTAGAGAAAATGTTCCTCTTTTCTAGAAATTCGAATTAGCACTTGGTTCATTTAATTCACTGATATGGAGTGACAAACCTGCTTATTTCTACAGCATATCGAGAAAATCGACATATTGAATGTACAGAAACAAGTAAGAGAATGGGAAATAACTGAACACAAAATCAAAGAATTCGAGAAGTTCTTCAGTTGTATGTTTAACCAAGACACATTGCCCACTGACACGATTCAATTTCCTTTATTCTTAAAATCAAATAGCCCGAGAATATGCCCCAACTTAGGATATGCCTTACGTTGCTTATGAAACAAACACACCAAGGTAATGATAGGGAGACAGGCATATATATAAGCATGCCTATATTGCCATGCCAAGCCGAAATGAGATAAAACAATTAAGTGATGGTTGTTTGCTATTGGAAATAATGACCTACGATCTTAAACCTTGAGCTTTCTTTAGATTTGATAACTTGCAACTGCCCCACAGGTTGTAGAACCTTTATGTATGAATGTAACATGCCAGCTTGCAGTGTATAGACATTTGCAAATTTCAAATCACAAACTCATTATTCAAATAAAAAGATTGTGTAAATAACGTATATATATTGTAGCTTGATAAGGGAAAACAGAGGAAAAATTGCACTTTTTTAAGAAGGCTGGATGGTCAACAAATTAACAATAAGATCTACCTTGAATTCTCAGACGTGATTTGTTTAGCTTTAACAATTTATATAGTAAAGAAAACATCCGTATATTTTACCTTTTAAATGGGCATTTTCTATATTTTAAAAATTTATATAGAGCTCTTCTTCTAAAGGAGATCAATACAGTCAAAAAATGGGCATGACCATCAAGCCCTCTTAATAAAAAGCTGGTAGATTTTTGCTATTGGTAAAAGTATTCAAATTTGATTGTTAGTTACATTATCAGTATTGAAATTATGATACTCAAAAATTTTTCCCGTTTAAGAGGTCTTTAGATAGATTAATGAAATTTGGCTATACACCAATTTGAAATGCAATTTTGACAAAATAAACGTCATTTTCCTGAAGACCAACACATTTTCTTAGACTTGGCACAGCTTTATTATGATAAAAATGTTTGCTCGACCAATTTATAATTTTGTATGTTTTTCCCCATTAAAGTGACTGTTAGAGGGAATAATGAAAGCTGGCTGTCCACCATTTTTACCAGTTTACCGCCATCTTCTAAAAATAAGCATATTTTGTTGGACTCAGCACACCTGAGATATGATAAAATATTATGCTGAACCAAATTATAATCGTTTGTTTCCTCAATGTTTTAGACTTCAAAAGAGAATTATAAGTTTATGCTGTCGATCGACCATTTTGACGGCCCTTTTGACCCAGTTAGCGCCATTTTGTCATAGCCAGTATATTTTTCAGACTAATATATGCAAAACAAGAGAAAAGCTGTCAATGTGACAGCAAACCGGGTTTTCTTTTATTTGAACTGTATCCATAATTCATGTCAACCCTGAATTGATAAACACTACCAACCGTATCGAGTGAAATGAAGTACCCTGTATGCAATATTTTGTCAAAAAATGACTAAGTTCAAAAGCTGGTATTTTTTCATAAATTATCAGAAATCAAAATCCTAGCAATATGCACACCTCTGATATATGTACAAATGATCTGCAAAAGAACAACTTCCTATCTTGAAAACTGTAGGAGGAGTTATCCGTACAATGAGGGTACCCTATATGCAATACTGTAAACGTATAATATTTGGCGTGTACGATATTTGGTAGAAATTAGTTTTTGAACAAGTTGGCATAGATTTGAATTAGCTTATTCCTAAATGTGACTATTCTTGAACATATATGCATGGCATTTAGCGATGTACTTGATTTAGCGGAAGCCGCACACCACCAAAAGCGCTAAATAGAATAAACAGCTAAATGTAGTACGTTTACAGTTTTTTGTCAAAAAATGACTAAGTTCAAAAGCTGGTATTTTTTTCAATAACTAACAGAAATCAAAATCCTAGCAATTTGCACACCTCTGATATATGTACAAATGATCTGCAAAATAACAACTTCCTATCTTAAAAACTTTAGGAGGATTTATCCGTACAATGAGGGTACCCTTTTGGCAGCTGCCCGCCCGCCATTTTCACCATTTTAATAACCGGATTTTTCCGTTGGAAAACCCGGTTAAAAACTTTGCTGAGCGGAATTGTCTCTCCTGCGGTTTCCCTATTTGAAAAGCGGTTACGAAAAAATCACGAAATCGGGGTATCTGCCACTTTGAATCGCAATGTTGACCTTATTAAAGCATTTTGGGGAAAACAAACATATGTTTTCATACTAAGCACACTTTATGTATGATGAAATACTATGCTGAATCAACTCATTATTGTTTGTCAATAATGAAAAGACTTTAAGAGAAAATTATGAAGTTTGGTTGTCCGCCATTTTGACCTACTAAACGCCATTTTCATGAAGGCCAGTATAAATTTTCGGACTCAGCACACTTTATTTATGATAAAAAAAACCATAATTATTGGCCGTCAAAAGTTTTTTTTTCGACTAAATCGGACCAGACTAATTTGTTAATTAAATATACTTGCCTGCAAAACAGATTATTTTGTATCCATATCGAATGGTGACGATGCACAAATCTTTATTCTTTTAGAAACAAAACTTCCTGCACAGAGCGATAAGTATATTTACAACGCAAAGTAACTTTAAACCAACTACTTTCAATTTGTGAATGTAAACAACGAGAACGAGTGGTTTTTTTTTTTATATCTGCGCCTGATCTTTTCAGTCCGTGTTTTTATCAGCAATAAACAATATATATAGAATTAAATACAATCATACTTTTAATACTAATTAATTCTATCTGAATAGAGGAAAAAATATTTACAATTTTTTTAACTCTAAGAATATTTCTATAACACATTTAGAAATTAGATGAGTCAATTTGTAATGAATTGAAATTAAATTAATTATGTGATAAAACCATAATTTCTATTTATTTGAAAGTAGTCGACTAATGTATATGTCTTTACATCCAATTGGAATAATTTTTCTTAAAGAAAAGAATCACACTGAATTTGGATATTTTTATTATTCTGATTGACTGCATAAAAAATGACCGCCCAACTCAATTTTTATAAAAATTAATCTCCATCAAGTTGGTCTCATGTTAATGTACATACATTTCTTAAGAGTTACACAATCATAATTTGTTTTAAGGATGTTTTAATCAATAGTACCTACGTGTACGTACGTGTGATCAATGGAGGAATACCATAAATAACACAAATAAAACAAAATAATATAATATGAATTAATGCTAAGTGGATATCATTTTTACTTTTTTAAAAAAATGTTCAGGTTTGTACTCTTCAAGTACATTTCAACTCGACGCCATTATGGCCCTTCAGGTCTTTGATTTATTTTATTGAAAATAAATGCGATCTACAATCCCAATGGATGTTGATTAATTGATTTATTGTACAACATATTTACAATGAACTTAAAAGGGAAGAAAAATAGAAAAAAAAATAGAAAAAAAAAATATATGAAATTCCCTTCCCCTTAAAAACTTAGTAAAATTGAGGAATTCGATTACAAAAAACTTAAACAGTTAGAAGCAGAATTAGATTCTATTTATGATAAACAATCAAAAGGAGCACATATTAGATCTAAAGCAAAATGGATAGAAAATGGCGAAAAAAAACCACATCATATTTTCTAAATTCAGAAAAGTAACACCAATCATCAAACGTAAAAATGGAACTTTTGACTTCAAACAATGAAAAAATTCATTATACAAATACAATTAGGAGGGAAATGTTTAAATTTTACCAGAGCTTATACGCAATTAAAAACATTGATTATAAAATAATTGATGATTATTATACATTGTATAAAATTATATTGTATCATATGATACAAAGTCATATTATGTTAAATATGACACAATATTGCACAATACAATATCATATTATACAAAATAATATCGTATGTTACAGTTTTGTGATGTATTTTGGATATGATATTGTATCATATAATTCTATATTGTATCATATATTATATATTATGATATTGTATTATGTGATCAAATACAATAATGTATAACACGATACAATGTCATATCAAATGTTACAATATCATATTGCATCATTATTTATTACAATATTATATGATATATATTGTAAGTATCATAGGATGCAATATCGTATTTTATATTAATGTTTTGATAAACATTGTATCTTATAATACCGTATAAAATTAACATATGACTATCATACAATTTTTTTTACATATGATATACGGTATTTTGTCAAAACAGTATCCATGAATATCCAAGATTATTAACTTTTATTCATATACTAGTAATATGATAAAGGTGGCCTCATACAGGTGATGCCTCATAAATGAAAGGAATGACCCCCGTGTGCTGTCATCCGTGCCAACGAGAGATATTAATATAAGTTGTAGAACTTGTTTTTCAATCGTTGTGAAAAAAATAAAGTTCAGGGCTTTTCCCAATGAATTAGAACTCTCTTTCAAGGGGTTCGTAACTTCTTATAATGATTTTTTGGTCACACATTACAGAGGTTTTATTGTTATTGAATTTTAGGAGATTTTTACTTTCCTATATAGACATCATGGTCACAGTATCCTGCAAATCGCAATGACCACATCAATGGAACCCAGATCAAAATCCGGGGTATGGAGGGCGTTGCGGCTGAGTCTTGGTATGATGCACAGCTCAAACACTTAAAAACACCGACTGTTTTTCATGGCTACAACAGCGACCCTTCCTATTTCCCATACTGGTGTTCCGAGTCGTACACATACGTCACCAGCATGCTGGCGATGTCCACCTTCAACAACATTGCTGACAACACTGACGGTACCACTAATGTACATGCATCTGTCTAGAACATGCCTACATTCATTCCATTGAATATCATGTTTTTCACACAGGAACTTGACTTATCTATCTTTACTAAGAAATGTGACAAAATATTGAATCATTAAAAATCCACTGAGTATTTCTCCCCTTTTTCTCGAAAAAATCTTATTGTCTTTTAAATAGTTATGAAAAGACTGTATCATTTTCTATTTTCATGTATTTTAAACCAATTTGTCGGCATTTTGATATAAGCTTTCTTTTTACTTATTAAAAAGTTTTCAAATGCTCTGTTTAGCTCATTATATCTTAAAGATTTTTTTATGATAACTGTAATAATCAAAGTACTGAAGTACTGACGGGAGTTGATTTTATCGATTATCATTTATTTTAAAATTAACTTATCTTGCATGGCAATTAGTTTCTACTCTGTATTTGAATTACACTTTTTTATTAGCTCACCTGAACCTGAACTGAAAGCTCAAGTGAGCTATTCTGATCACATTTTGTCCGTCGTCCGTCTGTCCGTCCGTCCGTCCGTCTGTCCGTCTGTCTGTCTGTCCGTCTGTAAACATTTCACATTTTGAACTTCTTCTCTAAAACCACTTAACCAAATTCAACCAAATTTGGCCCAAAGCATTAATATGGAAAGATGACTATAAATTGCAGAAATGAATGAAACATTTTCATTGAAAGCGGAGAAAACCTCAAAACTGTAAAAAAAAAAAAGGGGGGTGCATTTTAAAAAAATCTTCCTTATGGGAAGGAAAATATAAATTGCAAAAATTAAGTGCTAATTCTGTTTCAAATCTGAATTATTACGAAAATAATAATAAAGGAAAGGCGTGTTTCAATCATTTTAATAGCTTCGGGCTCGGCATCCGGTAAAATGGGAAGGCACGACTTGACCTGGGCAAAACAAAAGATTGGCAGTTATTAATCTGCTAATCTCATGAAAATTTCAGGACATTTGATGGACCAGTATATTTGTATTCGCTGTAAATAATGCTGCAAAATAATGTGTATTTGGAATTGACGAATTGACGGCCCGGGTTTGCATACCCAATTTACCAAGACTCGTATTCCATAATTCTAAAACGAGGTTCTTTGTTTAAAGCAGCCATGACACTATATGATAAACGGGTCGATCTGACAATGATGAATTTGTTTGTCGTGCAACAGTTTGTGTACGAAGGGAATCTTTGAAACATGCAAAATTCATTGGTGCCGATTTTGTGAAGTAAATTGAGGCTAAATATTTCAATGCGTTGACAGTTTTCACATATGACGGTGGTATAAGCTTGTGATTTTGGTTTCGTTTTCATTTATGCTTAGCGTTAACCTGGGAACTGTCGCTTGTATTTCCTGATTTTTACGTATCAAATCAAACAGAGACTTTGGTAAATCAAACAGTTTACTGTTTACCTGCGCAAATTAAGCAACATCTGTTGTATTAAGAAAGAACTAAAATTCAATTCATTCAGGCTATCGGTAATTCGGTATCATCTTTTGCGTAATGGTAGAATAATGCAATATCTTTTGTTGAGATGCTCGGCATTTTCTCGAGTTTATTCAGTTGAGATAGAGTTTAATATCGCTGACGGAAATATGTAGGTATATACATGTATATGATTCATTTTGAAAAATAAATTGTGTTCTTTATTTGTTATAGTGCATGTTTCTTGTGTTTAATCGTTTACAATTTCTATTTACTTACCATATTTGAGTGTTAATGTATCCGATCCATAATAGCCTCGGATTCAATGAATCTGGGTGCATAACAGATATGTATGGGCCTAATACTCAATATTTTTGGACATAATTTTCCTATTTAAGTATCAATATGTAGGAGTGGAATGCGTCCCAATTAATGACCTTTTCCTTTTTTTGAAGAGTTGCCCCCTTTGTTTTTATTCTATAAAAATTAATTCTAAAAAAATCTACACGGTATAAAATTTATTTTCAATAGTTTTTGTGATCCTTATGATAAAATACATCTTTCCACCAAAGCATTTTTTGATATTCCTAGTAATTCCTTTTTTATTTTAAAAATTGTGCTCGTCTCCATAGACCTTAATGCAATCTTAATTAATCAATTACTGCTTAGTTAATAATATTTTTGAAAATTTCTCTCGGTGAATCTTTTTCTACTCTTAAATGCTTTAAATAAATATCAAAGTATTAAATATATGATGGATAATCAAGGTTGGAAAAATTTGGTCCTAATATGGATCGGATACCTTAAGTTTCGAATTATAAGCAAGATACAGAGATTTGCTCACAATTCTATGTTTGTACACAGATCTGAGGCCATTCATTTTTTTCCATTTTAAATGCCAAATAGGAAAGACCAAGTTAAAAATCTTAAGCTGCATGAATGTAATAAACTCATGTGAACAAAATATGACTCAAACCTAGCAGAATTTTGAGCTCATCTTGCTTATAATTCTACAATTGACGCTGAAATTTTGGTTCATCATTAGAAATTCTATATGAATAAGAGTATGTTAAATACTTGTACACAAAAAAAATAAAGAATGATATGCTGTATATAAGTACTCTCTGGGGCCCCCTCTTTATACAATGAATAATGTGAAATGTGAGTAAATAAAAACGACATCGTTAAAACAGTTTCCATAATTCTGACACATTTCTGTTGCGGGGATAAAAGATTTATCGCTATTCCTAAGAAAATATTACAGCGAAAAATTATCCTGGTTTGTAGCAATTTGTTATTTTTGAATAAAAATGAAAATAATGGGTAACATTGATTTTTATAGCTCTTCAACATGTCACGTGACAACATTTTTCATTCCAGTGTATTCATCAATCAAGTGTGAGTAAAGTTATAAAAGTCACGAGTTTACGCGAAGTAAACAAGAGTCATTTAATTATAATGGAGAAGACAAATTTAAGTGTTGAATATATTTAATCTGAGAAATTGAGCGCATTGAGGTGCAATTTTCTTCTTCACATATATACATGTAGGATTTTTTAAATAAAATACAATAACTATTAAATTTTAAAAAAAATACAATAATTAGTAAGTAGTTGAGGAAGAAAATGTACCTATATGCTCTCATATATTTTGATCGCTTTATTAAGTGGGGGTGGGCATAACGAAAATACAGGGAATTAGAAGTTATATAACAGTGTATTCCTACCAAATATTTAGTTCTATATCTTGCGTAGGATTTTCTTATTCTGTGTAAAAACAGTATTTCATGAAGGTACAATGTCAAAGATTACGTGTATGCAAAATTAAGTGTAAAATTCGAATACTTTACAATATTTATTTTTTTTGTTATTCTACCGAGGGCCATATGGCACAATATCTTTTGAACGCCCATTGTTGCTCAGGTGAGCGATGTGGCCCCTTGGGCCTCTTGTTATATGAATTTTTAGACTTTTCCGACAAGAATTTCTTAATGAATCATGTTGTGTAATATTTAAAGATAGATTTCAAACTATGTATTAGTAATCGAAACAATTCTAAGAATCGTATGGATCCAGGCACTATTGATATCGAACTCTAGTCTCGTTCAACCAGACGCTCGGCTGTCTCCGTTAACATCCGACAAGCAAGATAGCCTCTCTGCTTGTCGGAGATTTACGGAGACAGCCGAGCGTCTGATTGAACGAGACTTTATTAAACCCTGGCGTAGGAAAACATGAGACTACAAAAATATCTAAATTGTTCGTATTATATAAAAGCTGAATATTTTCAAAGTGTTTATAGATAAGTTTCCTTGAAAAACAATGCTTCAGTGTATATTACATCGAACTTTTCTATTATTTTCAAGAACTAAGTCATAACAGCGGTGATGATTTGTGCTTAGGTTTAAACACTATTTCACTTTCTGTTTGCCAGAGTAACTGCATAGGAGAGTTGATTAAAATCAGCTCCTAAAAATCGTTCATTTGGTGTCTTGTTTTATACTTTTGACGTTGACATTACGTGGATTTTTTCGTAAACGATATCTGATATATGTTCAAATGATCTGCAAAAGAACAACTTCCTATCTTGAAAACTGTAGGAGGAGTTATCCGTACAGTGAGGGTACCCTATATGCAATATTTTGCCAAATTATGACTAAATTAAAAAGCTAGTATTTTTTTCATAATTAACAGAAATCAAAATCCTAGCAATATGCACACCTGTGATATATTTAACTTTCAGCTGCAAAAGAACAACTTCCTATTTTAAAACTGTAGGAAGAGTTGTCCGAAGAGTACCCTTTTGGCAGCCGCCCGCCCGCCATTTTCACCATTTCAATAACCGGATCTTTCGGTTGGAAAACCCGGTTAATAAAATGATACATGAAAACGAGTATGGGTGGTTGGGTGGGAGAGGGCCACGTCTTACTGCGCAAAGAGAGAGCCTTCGAATGGCGCTAATTTTTTTACTCACTTAAAACGAAAAGTCGCACTATTCTAATTTAAATTCCTGTATAACAGGTAAAATACCTATTTTAGAAACCAATCAAATTTGGATACCAGTATAAATATAAAATGAAAGGCCTGAAGGGCATAAGAGTCGACTCGCTGTGAACATGTTGCCAATATTTTGATGTATTTGTTTTTATTATATTGTTAGTAATACATAACAAAATGTCTTTTGTAAATAAATTAAACAGGTGAACAAAGATTACAGGGCTCATTATAGCAGACATCACCTTTATGAGACCAGCTTTATCATCTTAAATTATATGATAATATTTAGATATCCTATAAATTAAAAAAAAATATATTTCACGATTCATGAATCTTTTAAATCTTTGATATGTTGTAGCCAGTGATAATAAGATATTTCTATACTTAATTCATGCTTATTTCAAATTCTGCGTATTGAAAGCAGAAAAGGGCCGCCAATAAATGTCCTGTTCCTGAATCATCAACTCGTGTCAGTACTTTCAGTACTTTGATTCAACACGTTCTGTTGACATTTCAATGATAGACTGGCAATGCCTGCCAGACTGGTTATGCATAATATCGTAGGATAGAGACAAAAGTCCAGTATATTTCAATGACGAAGAAAAAAGAGTTATTTGCATTATATCGCACATTATCAATTCACGTTTGTGCTCAAAATCCACTCTAAGAGATCCGATGACAGTAAGGGACTTCTCGCTTCGCAAGCTGGGTATTTTTAAAAATAGATTTTACGCTTAATATGGAACAAGTTTTTCCCCGTGTAAGTTGTCGAATTCATGGGCGGCGATTGAACAAGAACTACTTTGATTTGTTTTATTTTTTTAAACAAGAAAAACTTAAAAAAATATATGTGTAAAAAAAGACTTTTTTACCGTTTCAAATTGGCAATCACGCAAACAAAAGAGGTTAATGCATGCACTATTTTCATATGCGCATGAATAATGTAGTGCAACATTTTTGCAGAAACGGCTATAATAACAAGGACTCGCTCGCTTCTCGAGCCGACTCAAAAACAAAAACACGTGATCGATAAACACACGTGTCATCATACCTCTAATATATAGACAGTGCTTTGGAATAAACGCTGGTTTATGCCTTTCTGTTTCTCAAGTAATGAACTAAATAAAGATTAATGATGATGTCTATGTTCACGTGTCAATCCAAAGAATATAAAATATGTACATGTAAAAGAGGATTCGTGGTTGGTGGGAGAGGGCCACGTCTTACTGCGCGAAGAGAGAGCCATCGAATGGCGCTAAATTCTTTGCTCACTTAAAACGAGAAGTCGCACTATTCTAGTTTAAATTCCTGTATAATAGGTAAAATACCTATTTTAGAAACCAATCAAATTTGGTTACCAGTATAAATATAGAAAAACAAAAACACGAGATCGATAAACATACGTGTCATCAATCTCTACCCAGAGTTAGCGTTCCTGCTTCGCTCCACTTATACCTCTGTTAACGTCTAAAAAGTAGTGCAACGAAAACATTGGTAATGGAGTATTACTCCGAGAAATAGTTCTTTGTTTGCTACCGTGATTTACCAATAACAATCTTTTTATTTCAATATTTTTAGCGAGCCTTTAACATCGAAATGTAGACTGAATACATTTAAAACTATAATTTATAATATCATGATTGAGAATTGGTTTTGCCAAGAATCTTGGCATTTAGACGTTAACAGAGGTGTTGTAGCGCAGCGTAGTACGCCCTCTGGTGAGAGATTGACGTGTCATCATACCTTTAATATATAGACAGTGTTTTGGAATAAACGCTGGATTATGCCTTTCTGTATCTCAAGCAATGAACTAAATAAAGATTAATGATGATGTTTATGTTCACGTGTCAATCTAAAGAATATAAAATATGTACATGTTAAATTGTAAATTTTTATTGAATAAATGGCAGTCGTATTTTATCTGCTAAAATTTTTATAACGCAAGTCCAGCTGATTAAGTATGTTATAATTGTAATCGGGATATTTCCAAATACATTTACAATTCCCTATATTCGGAATTACCATGTCGAAATAACGACAGCAGACACTTTCTTTGATGCTTTGCATCTGCTTACAATATTCCAACAACTACGCGGATATTCCTCTACCATTATGACAATCCTGCACAAATGTTTTCGTCAAGTCAACGAATATGCTGTTTGTCATTGGTCTGTGATTTAGCGGAAAGAAAAGGGCAAAAGTTGATGTCAACATTGTTTCATATTTTCCAATTTGTACGTTTAGAGCAAATATAATAATTAGCTAATATTGATGTTATGTTGATAAACAAACCAGAATGGATGGTGTGACGTCATTGACCAGAATTCAATGACAGCCCTCATAACAGTAGAAATCTAAATTAAGCAAGCGATATTTCTTGATTTATTCATTTTTTTAATGGCGTCGAGCGAAACTCAAAAGCAATCTAGGGATCGTACGACCGGAAGTTCTTAAGAGCCGAACAACGCATGCTATTAATAAATCTGCGGGAATGAGTACAATGTTTTCTTATGTATTTGAAGAATAAATGATGACATACTTCCATTTAGAGCAGAACTAAACGTCAATATAACAAATTTGCAGATAAGAAAAGTTGATGTCTTTTATAATGTTCATATTTTATTGTAAACAACATGTCTGGGTCTCAGCGGATGAATACACGTGCACCGAGACACATGTGATAGTTAGGTCTTCATACTCAATTTAGTCTGGTCCTGATTTCTAGAAAAGGCTCTAGTTTAAACGGCAAATAATTATTATTTGGTCCACCATGGTTTTTTATCATAATTAAAGTATGCTGAGTCGAAAAAAAATATGCTGGCCTTCATGAAAATGGCGTTAAGAAGGTCAACATGGCGATTCAAAATGGCAGACACCCAATCTTCAGTATTTTCATAGATACAATCTTTAAAATCTTTGAACATTTGAACAGGATATATAGCAAAAGTCCAATGAAAATTTACCCGTATTTGTATTATTATTTCTGAGTTCATTCGTGCAGAGGTGATGTTGTGGAAAAATAAACTAAAGATCCCGTTAGTGTGAATGTATTGCGCAAGAGCATGATGGTAGAATCCAAAAAATCCAGGTGATTTCCGGGATTTATTGAGGAATTTTCGTTGATTATTAATTAGCGAAGCTTAACTGAGAAAAAAAAATAACAAGTTGGTAATCTTCAAGTACCAATGATGTTTAAAATTTATAAAACAAAAGACAGTATTCTTTTAAATTCTCGGTATTAAAGACCAAAACTTCGAGTCTATCATTTTAATATAGTAGTATAGATAAGGTAGTGTACCCGACCTGTTCAACACTGTTGACATTTATTATTGAAACAGAACTTTGCCTTAAAGGTATAAGTGGCGTATTTAAAGTAAAAAATTTTGACATGAGTTTGAGTAAAAATATACATCATGCTAATTATACTAGTAATTAGACGTTTCACAAACTCTAGGCCATAAAACATGTTCTCTTTAGTAATTTGTCCCTAGACTTTGCTACACGTCTGATTTATAACGGCACTACGCATTAACGCGGGGAACCCCAGCATAGAAGGACAGATTGTTTACAGATTAGAATCACGTTTTTCATGTCTTAAATTAGATAATTCTTATATCAGATGATACTCTAAGCATTATAATTCCGATATTCATTAATGTAGAACGATAATAATTGTTAATTATGTGTAGTAAAGATGAACCATGATTTTAGCCTCATCGAAGGTAAACGGGGTAGATATCCAACTCCCTGAGGGATGCATGTACTGAGAGTGCTTATTTATTCTTTATTCAAAATTCCTCTAAACGAAAATCCACTTGTGGTTAATAACTAATATTGACATTTTCCAGTGTCTTTGCCTGTGGTAACATAACGTATCGATTTTGTACTATATAACCCATAACTTCAAATGGCGTATAATTGGGGCGCCATCGTGGTTTGCTTATTTATATTTTAATATTTAATCGTACAATGGCTTAAAAGTATATAAATATAAATAATAAGGAATCATTCTTTGAATATTTCTTGGATTTGATCACGCCCTGACCAAATTTATCACCTTATAATACTCAAAGAATGATTCCTTTTTCCTTAAATTAAGTAAAGACACGAAACTCATGGAACACGAACCTGACTAGCAAAACCCATACAACTTCATGATGGAAACTTTTAATTCGGCTTTAATTCCTATTCCATCAATCTACATGGTCTCCGATGACGATCCTCCTTTTGTTCCAATCCTTGTCAGTCTGTCCCTTTTTCTTTCCTTGCCAGATCTGTCAAACTTCATGGTCTATCCCCTCTTTCTCGTCGTCGCCATTGTTGTTGATAGACTCAGATCTATTTCACGTGACCCATTTTAGGCGGGGCTATTCAAATCTGTTGTATTTTTAAGGTTATAGGAGTATAACTTAGGTAGATATTGAGTTCATTCCTGATAATTTAATTTTCTGTAATTTGCTGTGCAAATTGAATCCGTTTTACTTTTAAAAATAATATTAATTTGTTCAAAATTCAAACGTAACGTCAGACGGATTAGTACGTTTTTGACGTTGGTGCATTGTGACGTGTTTTGTGACGTGCAAACCAGATTATACAAATTTTACTAAGTTTTTCTATCCAATCAAACGCCGCGTTACAACCATAAATTAAATTATTTAAGGATATCAGGCATTTTTGAAAAATTATTTCTAGTATGAAAACATGTATATTAATTTCTTTTAAAAAAATTCCCCCAAATGAAAATATTTAGAACAGCTGAATAAAAATTGAAATTCATCTTTAATTGATTCAGGATCAAATACGTCATGGGTGCTGGATGCTTAACTACCTTACTTTTGGATAATGACCAGCCATTTTCTTAATTTTTGTTACATAAGAGATATGACAGCAGCGTATTACAGAATCAAAGTACTGAAAATATTGTTAGACGGTGGCTTCGTTTTAATGTTGCATACTACATGTATGATTAATATTGACGTCGAAAATCCGCGGCCAGTATCGCATACATGAACTTATGCTTAACGCTTACATGCACAACTGGTCATGAGTGTCCTACATTGATAATGTATGGAAATCGTAGCTGTAATCTCCATCCACACTTTATAAATGCTATGCCGTCTGTCTGGGAAAACTTATATATTTATCACAGTAGCCTTTGTAGTGTAGGAGTTCGTATCTATTTTTTATCTATATGTTTGTATCTATATCATTTGACATCAAAAATCCGTTTTCGATTTGTATTTTGTTTGCCCCAGAATGGGTTGCCCCTTTCAAAGGGGAGATAATTAGGAATTATTAATTATTTTTTTTTAGAAATATACAAAAATCTTTTTTTCGAGAACTATTTGGCCAGGAAAGCTGAAACTTGTGTGAAAGCATCCTCTGTTGGTGTAGATTCAGAGTTGTGAAAATCATTATCCCGGGGGTAAAGTTGGGCAACAATGGGGGGGGGGGTGTCGAAATTTTACATAGGAGTATATAGAGTAAATCTTTTAAAATACTTCTCTCAGACACTATTTGTCCAGAAAAGCTGAAATTTGTTCGGAAGCAACCTCAGGTAGTGTACATTCAAAGTTGTGAGAATCATGACCCTGGGGGTGGGGGGGGGGGGGTTGGCTGCAATGGGAAGGAGGTTTTTTACATAGAAATCCATAGAGGAAATCTTTAAAATCTTTTTCCCAGAATCTAATGGCCAGGAAAGCTCAAATAAAAATGGAAGCATCGTAAGATAGTGTACATTTTAGTTTGTGAAAAAATTGTCCCCGGTGGTAGGATGGGGCTACAGTAGGAAATCAAGTTCTACTTTGGAATATATAGAGAAAATCTTTAAACTTTCTTCTCAAAAACTATTACGCCAGTAAAGCTCAAATTAAAATGGTAGCATCCTCAGGAAGTGAAGATTCAAATTTGTTCAAATCATGGTCCCCGGGGGTAGGGTGGGGCCACAGTAGGGGGTTCAAGTTTTACATAGGAATATATATAGAAAATCTTTAAACTTTCTTCTGAAAAAATATTACGCCAGTAAAGCTCAAATTAAAATGGAAGCATCCTCAGGAGGTGTAGTTTCTAGTTTGATCAAATCTTGGTTTTTGGGGGTAGGGTTGGGCAACAGTAGGGGGATGATGTTTTACATAGGAATATATAGATAAAATCTTTTAAATCTTCTTCTCAAAAAGTATGAGGCCAAAAAAGTTCAAAATAAAATGGAAGCATCCTCAGGTAGTGTAAATTAAATTTGTTGAAATCATGGTCCCCGGGGGTAGGGTAGGGTCACAATAGAGGGATGAAGTTTTAAATAGGAATATATAGAGAAAATCTTTAATATCTATTTCTCTAAAAGTATCAGGCCAGAAAAGCACAAACTAAAAGGGAAGCATCTTCAGGTAGTGTAGCTTCTGGGTTGTTCAAAACATGGTCCCCGGGGTTAGGGTGGGGCCACAGTAGGGGGATCAAATTTTACATAGTAATATATAGAGAAAATCTTTAAAATCTCCTTCTCAAAAACTATCACGCCAGAAAAGTTCAAATTAAAATGGAAGCATCCTCAGGTAGTGTAGATTCTAGTTTGATCAAATCATGGTCCCTGGGAGTAGGATTGGACCACAATAGGGGGATCAAGTATTACATAGGAATATATAGAGAAAATCTTTAAAATCTTCTTCTCAAAAAGTATCAGGCCAGAAAAGCTCACATTAAAATAAAAGCATCCTCAGGTAGTGTAGATTCAAGTTTGTTCAAATCATGGTCCCCTAGGGTAGGGTAGGGCCACAATAGAGGGATGAAGTTTTAAATCGGAATATATAGAGAAAATCTTTAAAATCTATTTCTCAAAAAGTATCAGGCCAGAAAAGCACAAACTAAAAGGGAAGCATCTTCAGGTAGTGTAGATTCTAGGTTGTTCAAAACATGGTCCCCGGGGTTAGGGTGGGGCCACAGTAGGGGGATCAAGTTTTACATAGTAATATATAGAGAAAATCTTTAAAATCTCCTTCTCAAAAAATATCACGCAATAAAAGCTCAAATAAAACCATGATCTGAACAAACTTGAATCTACACTACCTGAGGATGCTACCATTTTAATTTGGGCCATTCTGACCACATAGTTTTTGAGAAGAAGATCTTAAAGATTTTCTCTAGATATTCCTATATAGAAATTTATCCCCCTATTGTTTTCCCACCCTACCCCTGGGAACGAGGATTTGAACAAACTTAAAACAACACTTCCTGAAAATGCTTCCATTTTTAATTTGAGATTTCCTCGCCTGATACTTTTTGAGAAAAAAAATTTTAAGTTTGTCTCTATATATTCCTATGTAAATCTTGATCCCTCTACTGTGGCCCCACACTACCCCCGGGGACCATGTTTTGAACAAACTAGAATCTTCAGTTCCTGAGAAGGCTTCCATATTAATTTGAGCTTTACTGGCCTAATAGTTTTTGAGAAGAAAGTTTTAAGATTTCCTCAATATATTCCTTTGTAAAACTTCATCCCCCTATTGTGACCCTACCCTTCCCCCGGGGATCATGAATTGAACAAACTTGAATTTACATTACCTAAGGATACTTAAATTTTACTTTGAGTTTTTCTGGCCTCATAGTTTTTTAAAAGAATATTTTAAAGTTTTTCTCTATATATTTCTATGTAAAACTTGATCTTCCTAATGTGGCCCGAACCTACCCATGGGGACCATGATTTGAACAAACTAGAATCTACACTACCCAAGGACGCTTCATTTTTTTTTTTAGCTTTTCTGGCGTAATTGTATGAGAAGAAATATTTAAGATTTTCTTTATATAATCCTAGGTAAAACTTCATCCCCCTACTGTGGCCAAACCCTACCCCGGGGACCATGATTTGAACAAACTGGAATCCACAATACCTGAGGAAACTTCTATTTTAATTTGAGCTTTCTTGGCGTAATAGTTTTTCAAATGAAATTTTTAAGATTTTCTCTATATATTACTATGTAAAACTTAATCTCTCTGTTGTGGCCCCACCCTACCCCCGGAGACCATGATTTTAACAAATTTGAATATAAACTATCTGACCATGCTTCCATTTAAATTTGAGCTTTCCTGGCATAATAGTTTATGACAAGAAATTCTAAAGATTTTCTCTATATATTCCTATTTAAAACTTGATCCCCCTAATGTGGCCCTACCCTTCCCGCGGAGACCATGATTTGAACAAACCTCAAATAGGCATTCTGGTCACATAGTTTTTTAGAAGAAGATTATAAAGATTGTCTCTATATATTCCTATGTAAAACTTGATCCCCCTGTTGTTGCCCCACCCTACCCATGGGAACCAAGACTCGAACAAACTTAAATCAACGCTTCATCAAGATGCTTCCATTATAATTTGAGCTTTCTTGGCCTGATACTTTTTCAGAAGAAGATTTTAAAGATTTTCTCTATATATTCGAATTGATTCGATTTGAACAAACTTGAAACTACACTACCTGAGGATGCTTCCATTTTAATTTGAGCCTTTCTGGTCTAATAGTTTTTGAGAAAGAGATTTTAAAGAATTTCTCTATGTATTCTTATGTAGAACTTGATCCACCTACTGTCGCCCCACCCTACCCCCGAGGACCATGTTTTGAACAGCCTAGAATCTAAACTACCTGAGGATGCTTCCCCTCGAATTTGAGCTTTCCTCGCCATAATCTTTTTGAGAAGAAGATTTTAAAGTTTGTCTCTTTATATTCCTATGTAAAAATTGATCCCCCTACTGTCGCTACACCCTACCCCCGGTGACCATGATGTGAACAAACTAGAATCTACACTACCTGACCATGCTTCCATTTAAATTTGAGCTTTCCTGGCGTAATAGTTTTTTAGAAGAAAGTTTAAAGATTTTCTCTATATATTCCTATGTAAAACTTGATCCCCCTATTGTTGTCCCACCCTTCCACTAGAGACCATGATTTGAACAAACTTGAATCTACACTACTTGAGGATGCTTCCATATTAATTTGAGCTTTCCTGGCGACATAGTTTTTGAGAAGATTGTCTCTGTATATTCTTATGTAAAACCTCATCCCCCTACTGTTGCCAAATACTACCCCCGGGAACCAAGTTTTGAACAAACTTGAAACTACACTTCCTGAGGATGCTTCCATTTTAATTTGAGCTTTCCTCGCCTGACACATTTTCAGAAGAAACATTTTAAGTTTGTCTCTATTTACGTATATTTCTTTGTAAAACTGGATCCCCCTACTGTGGACCCACTCTACCTTCGGGGACCATGATTTGAACAAACTAGAATAGTTTTTGAGAAGAGAGTTTAAAGATTTTCTCAATATATTCCTTTGTAAAACTTCATCCCCCTATTGTGACCCTACCTTACCCCCGGGGACAATGATTTGAACAAATTTGAATTTACACTACCTGA
The DNA here is from genome assembly GCF_963853765.1 of Magallana gigas. Classification (NCBI taxonomy): domain Eukaryota; kingdom Metazoa; phylum Mollusca; class Bivalvia; order Ostreida; family Ostreidae; genus Magallana; species Magallana gigas. The sequence continues at coordinate 25,817,897 of NC_088855.1, read as the reverse complement.
GGATGCTTAGATTTTACTTTGATTTTTTCTGGCCTCATAGTTTTTGAGAAGAAGATTTTAAAGTGTTTCTCTATATATTTCTATGTAAAACTTCATCCCTCTATTGTGACCCTACCCTACCCCCGGGAACCAATATTTGAACTAACTCGAAACTACACTACCTGCGGATGCTCCCATTTTAATTTGAACTTTCCAGGCGTAATAGTTTTTGAGAAGAAAGTTTAAAGATATATATTCCTATGTAAAACTTAAACCCCCTAGTGTTGCCCAACCCTACCCCCGGGGATCATGATTTAAACAAAATAGAATCTTCACTTCCTGAGGATGCTTCCATTTTGATTTGAGCTTTCCTGGCGTCATAGTTTTTGAGAAAAAAGTTAAAAGATTTTCTCTATATATTCCTACTACCGGATGATGCTCTCAATGCAATTTGAGCTTTCTTCCTCTTATACTTTGTGAGAAGATTTGAAAGATTTTCTCTATATATTCCTATGTAATACTTGATCCCCCTACTGTGGCCCAATCCTACCCCCGGGGACCATGATTTGCACAAACTAGAATCTACACTACCTGAGAATGATTCCATTTTAATTTGAACTTTTCTAGCGTAATGGTTTTTGAGAAGAAAGTTTAAAGATTTTCTCTATATATTCCTATCTAAATCGTCACCTCTCTATTGTGACCCTACCCTATCCCCTGGATTTGAAAAAACTTGAAACTACAATTCCTGATGATGCTTTCAATGCAATTTGAGCTTTCCTCCCTTGATACCTTTTGAGAAGAAAAATTTTAAGTTTGTCTCTATATATTTCTATGTAAAACTTGATCCCCTTATTTTGGCCCAACCCTCACCCTGGGGACCATGATTTGAACAAACGAGAATATTCATTTCCTTAAGGATGCTTCCATTTTAATTTGAGCTTTCCTGACGTCATATTTTTTGATTAGAAAGTTTAATGATTTTCTCAATATATTCCAACGTAAAACTTGATCCCCCTGTTGTGGCCCCATCCTACCTCCGGGGACCATGGTTTGTACAAACTCAAATTTTCACTTCCTGAGAATGCTTCCATTTCAATTTGAGCTTTCCTGGCGTCATAGTTTTTGAGAAGAAAGTTTAAAGATTTTCTCTATATATTCCTATGTAAAACTTGATCCCCCTATTGTGGCTCCACCCTACCCGTGGGGACCATGATTTGAACAAACTAGAATCTTCACTTCCTGAGGATGCTTCCATTTCAATTTGAGCTTTCCTGACGTCATTGTTTTTTAGAAGAAAGTTTAAAGATTTTCTAGATATATTGTTATGTAAAAATTGATCCGCCTATTGTGACCCCACCAAACCCCTGGAGACCATGATTTGAACAAACAAGAATCTTCACTTCCTGAGGATGCTTCCATTTTAATTTGAGCTTTCCTGGCGTCATAGATTTTGAGAAGAAAGTTTAAAGATTTTCTCTATATATTAATATGTAAAACTTGATCCCCCTATTGTGACCCCACCCAACCCCTGGGGACCATCATTTGAACAAACTAGAATCTTCACTTCCTGAGGATGCTTCCATTTCAATTTGAGCTTTCCTGACTTCATTGTTTTTGAGAAGAAAGTTTAAAGATTTTCTCTATATATTCCAATGTAAAACTTGATCCCCCTACTGTGGCTTTACCCTACCCCCGGGGACCATGATTTAAACAAACTAGAATTTTCACTTTCTGAGGATGCTTCCATTTCAATTTGAGCTTTCCTGACGTCATAGTTTTTGAGAAGAAAGTTTAAAGATTATCTCTATATATTCCTATGTAAAAATTGATCCCCCTATTCTGGCCCCACCCAACCCCTGGGAACCATGATTTGAACAAATTAGAATTTTCACTTCCTGAGGATGCTTCCCTTTTAATTTGAGCTTTCCTGACGTCATAGTTTTTGAGAAGAAAGTTTAAAGATTTTCTCTATATATTCCTATGTAAAAATTGATCCCCCTATTCTGGCCCCACCCAACCCCTGGGAACCATGATTTGAACAAACTAGAATCTTCACTTCCTGAGGTTGCTTGCATTTTAGTTTGAGCTTTCCTGACGTCATAGTTTTTGAGAAGAAAGTTTAAAGATTTTCCCTATATATTCCTATGTAAAAATTGATCCCCCTATTGTGACCCCACCCAACCCCTGGGGACCATGATTTGAACAAACTAGAATCTTCACTTCCTGAGGATGCTTCCATTTCAATTTGAGCTTTCCTGGCGTCATAGTTTTCGAGAAGAAAGATTAAAGATTTTCTCTATATATTTCTATGTAAAACTTGATCCCCTATTGTAGCCCCACCCTACCCCCGGGGACCATGATTTGAAAAAACTAGAATCTTCACTTCCTGAGGATGCTTCCATTTCAATTTGAGTTTTCCTGACGTCATAGTTTTTGAGAAGAAAGTTTAAAGATTTTCTCAATATATTCCTATCTGAAAATTGATCCCCCTATTGTGACCCCACCCAACGCTTGGGGACCATGATTTGAAGAAACTAGAATCTTCACTTCCTGAGGATGCTTCCATTTGAATTTGAGCTTTCCTGGCGTAATAGTTTTTGAGAAGAAAGTTTAAAGATGTTCTTTATATATTCCCATGTAAAAATTGTTCCCCTTATTCTGGCCCCACCCAACTCCTGGGGACCATAATTTGAACAAACTAGAATATTCACTTCCTGAGGATGCTTCCATTTTATTTTGAGCTTTCCTGACGTCATAGTTTTTGAGAAGAATGTTTAACATTTTTTTCTATCTACTACTTTGTAAAACTTGATCCCTCTACTGTGGCCCTACCCTACCCCCGAGGATTATGATTTGAACAAACTAGAATCTTCACTTCCTGAGGATGTCTCCATTTTAATTTGAGCTTTCCTGACGTCATAGATTTTGAGAAGAAAGTTTAAAGATTTTCTCTATATATTAATATGTAAAACTTGATCCCCCTATTGTGACCCCACCCAACCCCTGGGGACCATCATTTGAACAAACTAGAATCTACACTACCTGAGGATGCTTCCATTTCAATTTGAGCTTTCCTGGCGTCAAACTTTTGAGAAGAAAGTTTAACGATTTTTCTTCTATCTAATACTATGCAAAATTTGATCCCCCTACTGTGGCCCTACCCTACACCCGAGGATTATGATTTGAACAAACTAGGATCTACACTACCTGAGGATGCTTCCATTTTAATTTGAGCTTTCCTGGCGTAATAATTTTTTAGAGGAAAGTTTAAAGATTTTCTCTATTTATTCCGATGTAAAACTTGATCCCCCTATTCTGACCCCACCCAACGCCCGGGGACCATGATTTGAACAAACTAGAATCTTCACTTCCTGAGGATGCTTCCATTTCAATTTGAGCTTTCCTGACGTCATAGTTTTTGAGAAGAAAGTTTAAAGATTTTCTCTGTTTATTCCTATGTAAAACTTGATCCCCCTACTGTGGCCCTACACTACCCCCGGGGACCATGATTTGAACAAACAAGAATATTCACTTCCTGAGGATGCTTCCACTTTAATCTGAGCTTTCCTGACGTCACAGTTTTTGAGAAGAAAGTTTAAAGATTTTCTCAATATATTCCAACGTAAAACTTGATCCCCCTACTGTGACCTTACCCTACCCCCGGGGACCATGATTTGAACAAACTAAAATATTCACTTCCGGAGGATGCTTCCATTTCAATTTGAGCTTTCCTGGCGTCATAGTTATTTTTAGAAGAAAGTTTAAAGATTTTCTCTATATATTCCTATGTAAAACTTTATCCCCCTATTGTAGCCCCACCCTACCCCCGGGGACCATAATTTGAACAAACTAGAATCTTCACTTCCTGAGGATGCTTCCATTACAATTTGAGCTTTCCTGGCGTCATAGTTTTTGAGAAGAAAGTTTAAAGATGTTCTCTATATATTCCTATGTAAAAATTGATCCCCCTATTGTGGCCCCACCCCACCCCCGGGGAGCATGATTTGAACAAACTAGAATCTACACTACCTGAGGATGCTTCCATTTTAATTTGAGCTTTCCTGGCGTCATAGTTTTTGAGAAGAAAGTTTAAAGATTTTCTCGATATATTCCTATGTAAAAATTGATCCCCCTATTGTGGCCCCACCCAACCCTGGGGACCATGATTTGAACAAGCTAGAATCTTCACTTCCTGAGGATGCTTCAATTTTAATTTGAGCTTTCTTGACGTCATAGTTTTTGAGAAGAAAGTTTAACAATTTGTTTTAATCTCTTCCTTTGTAAAACTTAATCCCCATATTGTAGCCCCACCCAACCCCAAGGGACCATGATTTAAACAAACTAGAATCTACACTTCCTGAGGATGCTTCCATTTCAATTTGAGCTTTCCTGACGTCATAGTTTTTGAGAAGAAAGTTTAAAAATTTTCTCTGTTTATTCCTATGTAAAACTTGATCCCCCTACTGTGGCCCTACACTACCCCCGGGGACCATGATTTGAACAAACAAGAATATTCACTTCCAGAGGATGCTTCCACTTTAATCTGAGCTTTCCTGACGTCACAGTTTTTGAGAAGAAAGTTTAAAGATTTTCTCAATATATTCCAACGTAAAACTTGATCCCCCTACTGTGACCTTACCCTACCCCCGGGGACCATGATTTGAACAAACTAAAATATTTTCTTCCGGAGGATGCTTCCATTTTAATTTGAGCTTTCCTGGCGTCATAGTTTTTTTTAGAAGAAAGTTTAAAGATTTTCTCTATATATTCCTATGTAAAACTTTATCCCCTATTGTAGCCCCACCCTACCCCCGGGGACCATGATTTGAACAAACTAGAATCTTCACTTCCTGAGGATGCTTCCATTACAATTTGAGCTTTCCTGGCGTCATAGTTTTTGAGAAGAAAGTTTAAAGATGTTCTCTATATATTCCTATGTAAAAATTGATCCCCCTTTTGTGGCCCCACCCCACCCCCGGGGAGCATGATTTGAACAAACTAGAATCTACACTACCTGAGGATGCTTCCATTTTAATTTGAGCTTTCCTGGCGTCATAGTTTTTGAGAGGAAAGTTTAAAGATTTTTCTCGATATATTCCTATGTAAAAATTGATCCCCCTATTGTGGCCCCACCCAACCCTGGGGACCATGATTTGAACAAGCTAGAATCTTCACTTCCTGAGGATGCTTCAATTTTAATTTGAGCTTTCTTGACGTCATAGTTTTTGAGAAGAAAGTTTAACGATTTGTTTTAATCTCTTCCTTTGTAAAACTTAATCCCCATATTGTAGCCCCACCCAACCCCAAGGGACCATGATTTAAACAAACTAGAATCTACACTTCCTGAGGATGCTTCCATTTCAATTTGAGCTTTCCTGACGTCATAGTTTTTTAGAAGAAAGTTTAAAGATTTTCTCTATATATTCCTATATAAAACTTGATCCCCTTATTGTGGCCCAACCCTAACCCTGGGGACCATGATTTGAACAAACGAGAATATTCACCTCCTGAGGATGCTTCCATTTCAATTTGAGCTTTCCTGACGTCATTGTTTTTGAGAAGAAAGTTTAAAGATTTTCTAGATATATTGTTATGTAAAAATTGATCCGCCTATTGTGACCCCACCCAACCCCTGGAGACCATGATTTGAACAAACAAGAATCTTCACTTCCTGAGGATGCTTCCATTTTAATTTGAGCTTTCCTGACGTCATAGATTTTGAGAAGAAATTTTAAAGATTTTCTCTATATATTAATATGTAAAACTTGATCCCCCTATTGTGACCCCACCCAACCCCTGGGGACCATCATTTGAACAAACTAGAATCTTCACTTCCTGAGGATGCTTCCATTTCAATTTGAGCTTTCCTGGCGTCAAACTTTTGAGAAGAAAGTTTAACGATTTTTCTTCTATCTAATACTATGCAAAATTTGATCCCCCTACTGTGGCCCTACCCTACACCCGAGGATTATGATTTGAACAAACTAGGATCTACACTACCTGAGGATGCTTCCATTTTAATTTGAGCTTTCCTGGCGTAATAATTTTTTAGAGGAAAGTTTAAAGATTTTCTCTATTTATTCCGATGTAAAACTTGATCCCCCCTATTCTGACCCCACCCAACGCCCGGGGACCATGATTTGAACAAACTAGAATCTTCACTTCCTGAGGATGCTTCAATTTTAATTTGAGCTTTCTTGACGTCATAGTTTTTGAGAAGAAAGTTTAACGATTTGTTTTAATCTCTTCCTTTGTAAAACTTAATCCCAATATTGTAGCCCCACCCAACCCCAAGGGACCATGATTTAAACAAACTAGAATCTACACTTCCTGAGGATGCCTCCATTTCAATTTGAGCTTTCCTGACGTCATAGTTTTTTAGAAGAAAGTTTAAAGATTTTCTCTATATATTCCTATATAAAACTTGATCCCCTTATTGTGGCCCAACCCTAACCCTGGGGACCATGATTTGAACAAACGAGAATATTCACCTCCTGAGGATGCTTCCATTTCAATTTGAGCTTTCCTGACGTCATTGTTTTTGAGAAGAAAGTTTAAAGATTTTCTAGATATATTGTTATGTAAAAATTGATCCGCCTATTGTGACCCCACCCAACCCCTGGAGACCATGATTTGAACAAACAAGAATCTTCACTTCCTGAGGATGCTTCCATTTTAATTTGAGCTTTCCTGACGTCATAGATTTTGAGAAGAAAGTTTAAAGATTTTCTCTATATATTAATATGTAAAACTTGATCCCCCTATTGTGACCCCACCCAACCCCTGGGGACCATCATTTGAACAAACTAGAATCTTCACTTCCTGAGGATGCTTCCATTTCAATTTGAGCTTTCCTGGCGTCAAACTTTTGAGAAGAAAGTTTAACGATTTTTCTTCTATCTAATACTATGCAAAATTTGATCCCCCTACTGTGGCCCTACCCTACACCCGAGGATTATGATTTGAACAAACTAGGATCTACACTACCTGAGGATGCTTCCATTTTAATTTGAGCTTTCCTGGCGTAATAATTTTTTAGAGGAAAGTTTAAAGATTTTCTCTATTTATTCCGATGTAAAACTTGATCCCCCCTATTCTGACCCCACCCAACGCCCGGGGACCATGATTTGAACAAACTAGAATCTTCACTTCCTGAGGATGCTTCAATTTTAATTTGAGCTTTCTTGACGTCATAGTTTTTGAGAAGAAAGTTTAACGATTTGTTTTAATCTCTTCCTTTGTAAAACTTAATCCCAATATTGTAGCCCCACCCAACCCCAAGGGACCATGATTTAAACAAACTAGAATCTACACTTCCTGAGGATGCCTCCATTTCAATTTGAGCTTTCCTGACGTCATAGTTTTTTAGAAGAAAGTTTAAAGATTTTCTCTATATATTCCTATATAAAACTTGATCCCCTTATTGTGGCCCAACCCTAACCCTGGGGACCATGATTTGAACAAACGAGAATATTCACCTCCTGAGGATGCTTCCATTTCAATTTGAGCTTTCCTGACGTCATTGTTTTTGAGAAGAAAGTTTAAAGATTTTCTAGATATATTGTTATGTAAAAATTGATCCGCCTATTGTGACCCCACCCAACCCCTGGAGACCATGATTTGAACAAACAAGAATCTTCACTTCCTGAGGATGCTTCCATTTTAATTTGAGCTTTCCTGACGTCATAGATTTTGAGAAGAAAGTTTAAAGATTTTCTCTATATATTAATATGTAAAACTTGATCCCCCTATTGTGGCCCCACCCCACCCCCGGGGAGCATGATTTGAACAAACTAGAATCTACACTACCTGAGGATGCTTCCATTTTAATTTGAGCTTTCCTGGCGTCATAGTTTTTGAGAAGAAAGTTTAAAGATTTTTCTCGATATAGTCCTATGTAAAAATTGATCCCCCTATTGTGGCCCCACCCAACCCTGGGGACCATGATTTGAACAAGCTAGAATCTTCACTTCCTGAGGATGCTTCAATTTTAATTTGAGCTTTCTTGACGTCATAGTTTTTGAGAAGAAAGTTTAACGATTTGTTTTAATCTCTTCCTTTGTAAAACTTAATCCCCATATTGTAGCCCCACCCAACCCCAAGGGACCATGATTTAAACAAACTAGAATCTACACTTCCTGAGGATGCTTCCATTTCAATTTGAGCTTTCCTGACGTCATAGTTTTTTAGAAGAAAGTTTAAAGATTTTCTCTATATATTCCTATATAAAACTTGATCCCCTTATTGTGGCCCAACCCTAACCCTGGGGACCATGATTTGAACAAACGAGAATATTCACCTCCTGAGGATGCTTCCATTTCAATTTGAGCTTTCCTGACGTCATTGTTTTTGAGAAGAAAGTTTAAAGATTTTCTAGATATATTGTTATGTAAAAATTGATCCGCCTATTGTGACCCCACCCAACCCCTGGAGACCATGATTTGAACAAACAAGAATCTTCACTTCCTGAGGATGCTTCCATTTTAATTTGAGCTTTCCTGACGTCATAGATTTTGAGAAGAAATTTTAAAGATTTTCTCTATATATTAATATGTAAAACTTGATCCCCCTATTGTGACCCCACCCAACCCCTGGGGACCATCATTTGAACAAACTAGAATCTTCACTTCCTGAGGATGCTTCCATTTCAATTTGAGCTTTCCTGGCGTCAAACTTTTGAGAAGAAAGTTTAACGATTTTTCTTCTATCTAATACTATGCAAAATTTGATCCCCCTACTGTGGCCCTACCCTACACCCGAGGATTATGATTTGAACAAACTAGGATCTACACTACCTGAGGATGCTTCCATTTTAATTTGAGCTTTCCTGGCGTAATAATTTTTTAGAGGAAAGTTTAAAGATTTTCTCTATTTATTCCGATGTAAAACTTGATCCCCCCTATTCTGACCCCACCCAACGCCCGGGGACCATGATTTGAACAAACTAGAATCTTCACTTCCTGAGGATGCTTCAATTTTAATTTGAGCTTTCTTGACGTCATAGTTTTTGAGAAGAAAGTTTAACGATTTGTTTTAATCTCTTCCTTTGTAAAACTTAATCCCAATATTGTAGCCCCACCCAACCCCAAGGGACCATGATTTAAACAAACTAGAATCTACACTTCCTGAGGATGCCTCCATTTCAATTTGAGCTTTCCTGACGTCATAGTTTTTTAGAAGAAAGTTTAAAGATTTTCTCTATATATTCCTATATAAAACTTGATCCCCTTATTGTGGCCCAACCCTAACCCTGGGGACCATGATTTGAACAAACGAGAATATTCACCTCCTGAGGATGCTTCCATTTCAATTTGAGCTTTCCTGACGTCATTGTTTTTGAGAAGAAAGTTTAAAGATTTTCTAGATATATTGTTATGTAAAAATTGATCCGCCTATTGTGACCCCACCCAACCCCTGGAGACCATGATTTGAACAAACAAGAATCTTCACTTCCTGAGGATGCTTCCATTTTAATTTGAGCTTTCCTGACGTCATAGATTTTGAGAAGAAAGTTTAAAGATTTTCTCTATATATTAATATGTAAAACTTGATCCCCCTATTGTGACCCCACCCAACCCCTGGGGACCATCATTTGAACAAACTAGAATCTTCACTTCCTGAGGATGCTTCCATTTCAATTTGAGCTTTCCTGGCGTCAAACTTTTGAGAAGAAAGTTTAACGATTTTTCTTCTATCTAATACTATGCAAAATTTGATCCCCCTACTGTGGCCCTACCCTACACCCGAGGATTATGATTTGAACAAACTAGGATCTACACTACCTGAGGATGCTTCCATTTTAATTTGAGCTTTCCTGGCGTAATAATTTTTTAGAGGAAAGTTTAAAGATTTTCTCTATTTATTCCGATGTAAAACTTGATCCCCCTATTCTGACCCCACCCAACGCCCGGGGACCATGATTTGAACAAACTAGAATCTTCACTTCCTGAGGATGCTTCCATTTCAATTTGAGCTTTCCTGACGTCATAGTTTTTGAGAAGAAAGTTTAAAGATTTTCTCTGTTTATTCCTATGTAAAACTTGATCCCCCTACTGTGGCCCTACACTACCCCCGGGGACCATGATTTGAACAAACAAGAATATTCACTTCCTGAGGATGCTTCCACTTTAATCTGAGCTTTCCTGACGTCACAGTTTTTGAGAAGAAAGTTTAAAGATTTTCTCAATATATTCCAACGTAAAACTTGATCCCCCTACTGTGACCTTACCCTACCCCCGGGGACCATAATTTGAACAAACTAAAATATTCACTTCCGGAGGATGCTTCCATTTCAATTTGAGCTTTCCTGGCGTCATAGTTATTTTTAGAAGAAAGTTTAAAGATTTTCTCTATATATTCCTATGTAAAACTTTATCCCCCTATTGTAGCCCCACCCTACCCCCGGGGACCATAATTTGAACAAACTAGAATCTTCACTTCCTGAGGATGCTTCCATTACAATTTGAGCTTTCCTGGCGTCATAGTTTTTGAGAAGAAAGTTTAAAGATGTTCTCTATATATTCCTATGTAAAAATTGATCCCCCTATTGTGGCCCCACCCCACCCCCGGGGAGCATGATTTGAACAAACTAGAATCTACACTACCTGAGGATGCTTCCATTTTAATTTGAGCTTTCCTGGCGTCATAGTTTTTGAGAAGAAAGTTTAAAGATTTTCTCGATATATTCCTATGTAAAACTTGATCCCCCTATTGTGGCCCCACCCAACCCTGGGGACCATGATTTGAAGAAGCTAGAATCTTCACTTCCTGAGGATGCTTCAATTTTAATTTGAGCTTTCTTGACGTCATAGTTTTTGAGAAGAAAGTTTAACGATTTGTTTTAATCTCTTCCTTTGTAAAACTTAATCCCCATATTGTAGCCCCACCCAACCCCAAGGGACCATGATTTAAACAAACTAGAATCTACACTTCCTGAGGATGCTTCCATTTCAATTTGAGCTTTCCTGACGTCATAGTTTTTTAGAAGAAAGTTTAAAAATTTTCTCTGTTTATTCCTATGTAAAACTTGATCCCCCTACTGTGGCCCTACACTACCCCCGGGGACCATGATTTGAACAAACAAGAATATTCACTTCCAGAGGATGCTTCCATTTTAATCTGAGCTTTCCTGACGTCACAGTTTTTGAGAAGAAAGTTTAAAGATTTTCTCAATATATTCCAACGTAAAACTTGATCCCCCTACTGTGACCTTACCCTACCCCCGGGGACCATGATTTGAACAAACTAAAATATTCTCTTCCGGAGGATGCTTCCATTTTAATTTGAGCTTTCCTGGCGTCATAGTTTTTTTTAGAAGAAAGTTTAAAGATTTTCTCTATATATTCCTATGTAAAACTTTATCCCCTATTGTAGCCCCACCCTACCCCCGGGGACCATGATTTGAACAAACTAGAATCTTCACTTCCTGAGGATGCTTCCATTACAATTTGAGCTTTCCTGGCGTCATAGTTTTTGAGAAGAAAGTTTAAAGATGTTCTCTATATCTTCCTATGTAAAAATTGATCCCCCTATTGTGGCCCCACCCCACCCCCGGGGAGCATGATTTGAACAAACTAGAATCTACACTACCTGACGATGCTTCCATTTTAATTTGAGCTTTCCTGGCGTCATAGTTTTTGAGAAGAAAGTTTAAAGATTTTTCTCGATATAGTCCTATGTAAAAATTGATCCCCCTATTGTGGCCCCACCCAACCCTGGGGACCATGATTTGAACAAGCTAGAATCTTCACTTCCTGAGGATGCTTCAATTTTAATTTGAGCTTTCTTGACGTCATAGTTTTTGAGAAGAAAGTTTAACGATTTGTTTTAATCTCTTCCTTTGTAAAACTTAATCCCCATATTGTAGCCCCACCCAACCCCAAGGGACCATGATTTAAACAAACTAGAATCTACACTTCCTGAGGATGCTTCCATTTCAATTTGAGCTTTCCTGACGTCATAGTTTTTTAGAAGAAAGTTTAAAGATTTTCTCTATATATACCTATATAAAACTTGATCCCCTTATTGTGGCCCAACCCTAACCCTGGGGACCATGATTTGAACAAACGAGAATATTCACCTCCTGAGGATGCTTCCATTTCAATTTGAGCTTTCCTGACGTCATTGTTTTTGAGAAGAAAGTTTAAAGATTTTCTAGATATATTGTTATGTAAAAATTGATCCGCCTATTGTGACCCCACCCAACCCCTGGAGACCATGATTTGAACAAACAAGAATCTTCACTTCCTGAGGATGCTTCCATTTTAATTTGAGCTTTCCTGACGTCATATATTTTGAGAAGAAATTTTAAAGATTTTCTCTATTTATTCCGATGTAAAACTTGATCCCCCCTATTCTGACCCCACCCAACGCCCGGGGACCATGATTTGAACAAACTAGAATCTTCACTTCCTGAGGATGCTTCAATTTTAATTTGAGCTTTCTTGACGTCATAGTTTTTGAGAAGAAAGTTTAACGATTTGTTTTAATCTCTTCCTTTGTAAAACTTAATCCCAATATTGTAGCCCCACCCAACCCCAAGGGACCATGATTTAAACAAACTAGAATCTACACTTCCTGAGGATGCTTCCATTTCAATTTGAGCTTTCCTGACGTCATAGTTTTTTAGAAGAAAGTTTAAAGATTTTCTCTATATATTCCTATATAAAACTTGATCCCCTTATTGTGGCCCAACCCTAACCCTGGGGACCATGATTTGAACAAACGAGAATATTCACCTCCTGAGGATGCTTCCATTTCAATTTGAGCTTTCCTGACGTCATTGTTTTTGAGAAGAAAGTTTAAAGATTTTCTAGATATATTGTTATGTAAAAATTGATCCGCCTATTGTGACCCCACCCAACCCCTGGAGACCATGATTTGAACAAACAAGAATCTTCACTTCCTGAGGATGCTTCCATTTTAATTTGAGCTTTCCTGACGTCATAGATTTTGAGAAGAAAGTTTAAAGATTTTCTCTATATATTAATATGTAAAACTTGATCCCCCTATTGTGACCCCACCCAACCCCTGGGGACCATCATTTGAACAAACTAGAATCTTCACTTCCTGAGGATGCTTCCATTTCAATTTGAGCTTTCCTGGCGTCAAACTTTTGAGAAGAAAGTTTAACGATTTTTCTTCTATCTAATACTATGCAAAATTTGATCCCCCTACTGTGGCCCTACCCTACACCCGAGGATTATGATTTGAACAAACTAGGATCTACACTACCTGAGGATGCTTCCATTTTAATTTGAGCTTTCCTGGCGTAATAATTTTTTAGAGGAAAGTTTAAAGATTTTCTCTATTTATTCCGATGTAAAACTTGATCCCCCTATTCTGACCCCACCCAACGCCCGGGGACCATGATTTGAACAAACTAGAATCTTCACTTCCTGAGGATGCTTCCATTTCAATTTGAGCTTTCCTGTCGTCATAGTTTTTGAGAAGAAAGTTTAAAGATTTTCTCTGTTTATTCCTATGTAAAACTTGATCCCCCTACTGTGGCCCTACACTACCCCCGGGGACCATGATTTGAACAAACAAGAATATTCACTTCCTGAGGATGCTTCCACTTTAATCTGAGCTTTCCTGACGTCACAGTTTTTGAGAAGAAAGTTTAAAGATTTTCTCAATATATTCCAACGTAAAACTTGATCCCCCTACTGTGACCTTACCCTACCCCCGGGGACCATGATTTGAACAAACTAAAATATTCACTTCCGGAGGATGCTTCCATTTCAATTTGAGCTTTCCTGGCGTCATAGTTATTTTTAGAAGAAAGTTTAAAGATTTTCTCTATATATTCCTATGTAAAACTTTATCCCCCTATTGTAGCCCCACCCTACCCCCGGGGACCATAATTTGAACAAACTAGAATCTTCACTTCCTGAGGATGCTTCCATTACAATTTGAGCTTTCCTGGCGTCATAGTTTTTGAGAAGAAAGTTTAAAGATGTTCTCTATATATTCCTATGTAAAAATTGATCCCCCTATTGTGGCCCCACCCCACCCCCGGGGAGCATGATTTGAACAAACTAGAATCTACACTACCTGAGGATGCTTCCATTTTAATTTGAGCTTTCCTGGCGTCATAGTTTTTGAGAAGAAAGTTTAAAGATTTTCTCGATATATTCCTATGTAAAACTTGATCCCCCTATTGTGGCCCCACCCAACCCTGGGGACCATGATTTGAAGAAGCTAGAATCTTCACTTCCTGAGGATGCTTCAATTTTAATTTGAGCTTTCTTGACGTCATAGTTTTTGAGAAGAAAGTTTAACGATTTGTTTTAATCTCTTCCTTTGTAAAACTTAATCCCCATATTGTAGCCCCACCCAACCCCAAGGGACCATGATTTAAACAAACTAGAATCTACACTTCCTGAGGATGCTTCCATTTCAATTTGAGCTTTCCTGACGTCATAGTTTTTTAGAAGAAAGTTTAAAAATTTTCTCTGTTTATTCCTATGTAAAACTTGATCCCCCTACTGTGGCCCTACACTACCCCCGGGGACCATGATTTGAACAAACAAGAATATTCACTTCCAGAGGATGCTTCCATTTTAATCTGAGCTTTCCTGACGTCACAGTTTTTGAGAAGAAAGTTTAAAGATTTTCTCAATATATTCCAACGTAAAACTTGATCCCCCTACTGTGACCTTACCCTACCCCCGGGGACCATGATTTGAACAAACTAAAATATTCTCTTCCGGAGGATGCTTCCATTTTAATTTGAGCTTTCCTGGCGTCATAGTTTTTTTTAGAAGAAAGTTTAAAGATTTTCTCTATATATTCCTATGTAAAACTTTATCCCCTATTGTAGCCCCACCCTACCCCCGGGGACCATGATTTGAACAAACTAGAATCTTCACTTCCTGAGGATGCTTCCATTACAATTTGAGCTTTCCTGGCGTCATAGTTTTTGAGAAGAAAGTTTAAAGATGTTCTCTATATATTCCTATGTAAAAATTGATCCCCCTATTGTGGCCCCACCCCACCCCCGGGGAGCATGATTTGAACAAACTAGAATCTACACTACCTGAGGATGCTTCCATTTTAATTTGAGCTTTCCTGGCGTCATAGTTTTTGAGAAGAAAGTTTAAAGATTTTTCTCGATATAGTCCTATGTAAAAATTTATCCCCCTATTGTGGCCCCACCCAACCCTGGGGACCATGATTTGAACAAGCTAGAATCTTCACTTCCTGAGGATGCTTCAATTTTAATTTGAGCTTTCTTGACGTCATAGTTTTTGAGAAGAAAGTTTAACGATTTGTTTTAATCTCTTCCTTTGTAAAACTTAATCCCCATATTGTAGCCCCACCCAACCCCAAGGGACCATGATTTAAACAAACTAGAATCTACACTTCCTGAGGATGCTTCCATTTCAATTTGAGCTTTCCTGACGTCATAGTTTTTTAGAAGAAAGTTTAAAGATTTTCTCTATATATTCCTATATAAAACTTGATCCCCTTATTGTGGCCCAACCCTAACCCTGGGGACCATGATTTGAACAAACGAGAATATTCACCTCCTGAGGATGCTTCCATTTCAATTTGAGCTTTCCTGACGTCATTGTTTTTGAGAAGAAAGTTTAAAGATTTTCTAGATATATTGTTATGTAAAAATTGATCCGCCTATTGTGACCCCACCCAACCCCTGGAGACCATGATTTGAACAAACAAGAATCTTCACTTCCTGAGGATGCTTCCATTTTAATTTGAGCTTTCCTGACGTCATAGATTTTGAGAAGAAATTTTAAAGATTTTCTCTATATATTAATATGTAAAACTTGATCCCCCTATTGTGACCCCACCCAACCCCTGGGGACCATCATTTGAACAAACTAGAATCTTCAATTCCTGAGGATGCTTCCATTTTAATTTGAGCTTTTCTGGCGTCAAACTTTTGAGAAGAAAGTTTAACGATTTTTCTTCTATCTAATACTATGCAAAATTTGATCCCCCTACTGTGGCCCTACCCTACACCCGAGGATTATGATTTGAACAAACTAGGATCTACACTACCTGAGGATGCTTCCATTTTAATTTGAGCTTTCCTGGCGTAATAATTTTTTAGAGGAAAGTTTAAAGATTTTCTCTATTTATTCCGATGTAAAACTTGATCCCCCCTATTCTGACCCCACCCAACGCCCGGGGACCATGATTTGAACAAACTAGAATCTTCACTTCCTGAGGATGCTTCAATTTTAATTTGAGCTTTCTTGACGTCATAGTTTTTGAGAAGAAAGTTTAACGATTTGTTTTAATCTCTTCCTTTGTAAAACTTAATCCCCATATTGTAGCCCCACCCAACCCCAAGGGACCATGATTTAAACAAACTAGAATCTACACTTCCTGAGGATGCTTCCATTTCAATTTGAGCTTTCCTGACGTCATAGTTTTTTAGAAGAAAGTTTAAAGATTTTCTCTATATATTCCTATGTAAAACTTGATCCCCTTATTGTGGCCCAACCCTAACCCTGGGGACCATGATTTGAACAAACGAGAATATTCACCTCCTGAGGATGCTTCCATTTCAATTTGAGCTTTCCTGACGTCATTGTTTTTGAGAAGAAAGTTTAAAGATTTTCTAGATATATTGTTATGTAAAAATTGATCCGCCTATTGTGACCCCACCAAACCCCTGGAGACCATGATTTGAACAAACAAGAATCTTCACTTCCTGAGGATGCTTCCATTTTAATTTGAGCTTTCCTGACGTCATAGATTTTGAGAAGAAAGTTTAAAGATTTTCTCTATATATTAATATGTAAAACTTGATCCCCCTATTGTGACCCCACCCAACCCCTGGGGACCATCATTTGAACAAACTAGAATCTTCACTTCCTGAGGATGCTTCCATTTCAATTTGAGCTTTCCTGGCGTCAAACTTTTGAGAAGAAAGTTTAACGATTTTTCTTCTATCTAATACTATGCAAAATTTGATCCCCCTACTGTGGCCCTACCCTACACCCGAGGATTATGATTTGAACAAACTAGGATCTACACTACCTGAGGATGCTTCCATTTTAATTTGAGCTTTCCTGGCGTAATAATTTTTTAGAGGAAAGTTTAAAGATTTTCTCTATTTATTCCGATGTAAAACTTGATCCCCCTATTCTGACCCCACCCAACGCCCGGGGACCATGATTTGAACAAACTAGAATCTTCACTTCCTGAGGATGCTTCCATTTCAATTTGAGCTTTCCTGACGTCATAGTTTTTGAGAAGAAAGTTTAAAGATTTTCTCTGTTTATTCCTATGTAAAACTTGATCCCCCTACTGTGGCCCTACACTACCCCCGGGGACCATGATTTGAACAAACAAGAATATTCACTTCCTGAGGATGCTTCCACTTTAATCTGAGCTTTCCTGACGTCACAGTTTTTGAGAAGAAAGTTTAAAGATTTTCTCAATATATTCCAACGTAAAACTTGATCCCCCTACTGTGACCTTACCCTACCCCCGGGGACCATGATTTGAACAAACTGAAATATTCACTTCCGGAGGATGCTTCCATTTCAATTTGAGCTTTCCTGGCGTCATAGTTATTTTTAGAAGAAAGTTTAAAGATTTTCTCTATATATTCCTATGTAAAACTTTATCCCCCCTATTGTAGCCCCACCCTACCCCCGGGGACCATGATTTGAACAAACTAGAATCTTCACTTCCTGAGGATGCTTCCATTACAATTTGAGCTTTCCTGGCGTCATAGTTTTTGAGAAGAAAGTTTAAAGATGTTCTCTATATATTCCTATGTAAAAATTGATCCCCCTATTGTGGCCCCACCCCACCCCCGGGGAGCATGATTTGAACAAACTAGAATCTACACTACCTGAGGATGCTTCCATTTTAATTTGAGCTTTCCTGGCGTCATAGTTTTTGAGTAGAAAGTTTAAAGATTTTCTCGATATATTCCTATGTAAAACTTGATCCCCCTATTGTGGCCCCACCCAACCCTGGGGACCATGATTTGAAGAAGCTAGAATCTTCACTTCCTGAGGATGCTTCAATTTTAATTTGAGCTTTCTTGACGTCATAGTTTTTGAGAAGAAAGTTTAACGATTTGTTTTAATCTCTTCCTTTGTAAAACTTAATCCCCATATTGTAGCCCCACCCAACCCAAAGGGACCATGATTTAAACAAACTAGAATCTACACTTCCTGAGGATGCTTCCATTTCAATTTGAGCTTTCCTGACGTCATAGTTTTTTAGAAGAAAGTTTAAAAATTTTCTCTGTTTATTCCTATGTAAAACTTGATCCCCCTACTGTGGCCCTACACTACCCCCGGGGACCATGATTTGAACAAACAAGAATATTCACTTCCAGAGGATGCTTCCATTTTAATCTGAGCTTTCCTGACGTCACAGTTTTTGAGAAGAAAGTTAAAGATTTTCTCAATATATTCCAACGTAAAACTTGATCCCCCTACTGTGACCTTACCCTACCCCCGGGGACCATGATTTGAACAAACTAAAATATTCTCTTCCGGAGGATGCTTCCATTTTAATTTGAGCTTTCCTGGCGTCATAGTTATTTTGAGAAGAAAGTTTAAAGATTTTCTCTATATATTCCTATGTAAAACTTTATCCCCCTATTGTAGCCCCACCCTACCCCCGGGGACCATGATTTGAACAAACTAGAATCTTCACTTCCTGAGGATGCTTCCATTACAATTTGAGCTTTCCTGGCGTCATAGTTTTTGAGAAGAAAGTTTAAAGATGTTCTCTATATATTCCTATGTAAAAATTGATCCCCCTATTGTGGCCCCACCCCACCCCCGGGGAGCATGATTTGAACAAACTAGAATCTACACTACCTGAGGATGCTTCCATTTTAATTTGAGCTTTCCTGGCGTCATAGTTTTTGAGAAGAAAGTTTAAAGATTTTTCTCGATATAGTCCTATGTAAAAATTGATCCCCCTATTGTGGCCCCACCCAACCCTGGGGACCATGATTTGAACAAGCTAGAATCTTCACTTCCTGAGGATGCTTCAATTTTAATTTGAGCTTTCTTGACGTCATAGTTTTTGAGAAGAAAGTTTAACGATTTGTTTTAATCTCTTCCTTTGTAAAACTTAATCCCCATATTGTAGCCCCACCCAACCCCAAGGGACCATGATTTAAACAAACTAGAATCTACACTTCCTGAGGATGCTTCCATTTCAATTTGAGCTTTCCTGACGTCATAGTTTTTTAGAGGAAAGTTTAAAGATTTTCTCTATATATTCCTATATAAAACTTGATCCCCTTATTGTGGCCCAACCCTAACCCTGGGGACCATGATTTGAACAAACGAGAATATTCACTTCCTGAGGATGCTTCCATTTCAATTTGAGCTTTCCTGACGTCATTGTTTTTGAGAAGAAAGTTTAAAGATTTTCTAGATATATTGTTATGTAAAAATTGATCCGCCTATTGTGACCCCACCAAACCCCTGGAGACCATGATTTGAACAAACAAGAATCTTCACTTCCTGAGGATGCTTCCATTTTAATTTGAGCTTTCCTGACGTCATAGATTTTGAGAAGAAAGTTTAAAGATTTTCTCTATATATTAATATGTAAAACTTGATCCCCCTATTGTGACCCCACCCAACCCCTGGGGACCATCATTTGAACAAACTAGAATCTTCAATTCCTGAGGATGCTTCCATTTTAATTTGAGCTTTTCTGGCGTCAAACTTTTGAGAAGAAAGTTTAACGATTTTTCTTCTATCTAATACTATGCAAAATTTGATCCCCCTACTGTGGCCCTACCCTACACCCGAGGATTATGATTTGAACAAACTAGGATCTACACTACCTGAGGATGCTTCCATTTTAATTTGAGCTTTCCTGGCGTAATAATTTTTTAGAGGAAAGTTTAAAGATTTTCTCTATTTATTCCGATGTAAAACTTGATCCCCCCTATTCTGACCCCACCCAACGCCCGGGGACCATGATTTGAACAAACTAGAATCTTCACTTCCTGAGGATGCTTCAATTTTAATTTGAGCTTTCTTGACGTCATAGTTTTTGAGAAGAAAGTTTAACGATTTGTTTTAATCTCTTCCTTTGTAAAACTTAATCCCCATATTGTAGCCCCACCCAACCCCAAGGGACCATGATTTAAACAAACTAGAATCTACACTTCCTGAGGATGCTTCCATTTCAATTTGAGCTTTCCTGACGTCATAGTTTTTTAGAAGAAAGTTTAAAGATTTTCTCTATATATTCCTATGTAAAACTTGATCCCCTTATTGTGGCCCAACCCTAACCCTGGGGACCATGATTTGAACAAACGAGAATATTCACCTCCTGAGGATGCTTCCATTTCAATTTGAGCTTTCCTGACGTCATTGTTTTTGAGAAGAAAGTTTAAAGATTTTCTAGATATATTGTTATGTAAAAATTGATCCGCCTATTGTGACCCCACCAAACCCCTGGAGACCATGATTTGAACAAACAAGAATCTTCACTTCCTGAGGATGCTTCCATTTTAATTTGAGCTTTCCTGACGTCATAGATTTTGAGAAGAAAGTTTAAAGATTTTCTCTATATATTAATATGTAAAACTTGATCCCCCTATTGTGACCCCACCCAACCCCTGGGGACCATCATTTGAACAAACTAGAATCTTCACTTCCTGAGGATGCTTCCATTTCAATTTGAGCTTTCCTGGCGTCAAACTTTTGAGAAGAAAGTTTAACGATTTTTCTTCTATCTAATACTATGCAAAATTTGATCCCCCTACTGTGGCCCTACCCTACACCCGAGGATTATGATTTGAACAAACTAGGATCTACACTACCTGAGGATGCTTCCATTTTAATTTGAGCTTTCCTGGCGTAATAATTTTTTAGAGGAAAGTTTAAAGATTTTCTCTATTTATTCCGATGTAAAACTTGATCCCCCTATTCTGACCCCACCCAACGCCCGGGGACCATGATTTGAACAAACTAGAATCTTCACTTCCTGAGGATGCTTCCATTTCAATTTGAGCTTTCCTGACGTCATAGTTTTTGAGAAGAAAGTTTAAAGATTTTCTCTGTTTATTCCTATGTAAAACTTGATCCCCCTACTGTGGCCCTACACTACCCCCGGGGACCATGATTTGAACAAACAAGAATATTCACTTCCTGAGGATGCTTCCACTTTAATCTGAGCTTTCCTGACGTCACAGTTTTTGAGAAGAAAGTTTAAAGATTTTCTCAATATATTCCAACGTAAAACTTGATCCCCCTACTGTGACCTTACCCTACCCCCGGGGACCATGATTTGAACAAACTGAAATATTCACTTCCGGAGGATGCTTCCATTTCAATTTGAGCTTTCCTGGCGTCATAGTTATTTTTAGAAGAAAGTTTAAAGATTTTCTCTATATATTCCTATGTAAAACTTTATCCCCCCTATTGTAGCCCCACCCTACCCCCGGGGACCATGATTTGAACAAACTAGAATCTTCACTTCCTGAGGATGCTTCCATTACAATTTGAGCTTTCCTGGCGTCATAGTTTTTGAGAAGAAAGTTTAAAGATGTTCTCTATATATTCCTATGTAAAAATTGATCCCCCTATTGTGGCCCCACCCCACCCCCGGGGAGCATGATTTGAACAAACTAGAATCTACACTACCTGAGGATGCTTCCATTTTAATTTGAGCTTTCCTGGCGTCATAGTTTTTGAGTAGAAAGTTTAAAGATTTTCTCGATATATTCCTATGTAAAACTTGATCCCCCTATTGTGGCCCCACCCAACCCTGGGGACCATGATTTGAAGAAGCTAGAATCTTCACTTCCTGAGGATGCTTCAATTTTAATTTGAGCTTTCTTGACGTCATAGTTTTTGAGAAGAAAGTTTAACGATTTGTTTTAATCTCTTCCTTTGTAAAACTTAATCCCCATATTGTAGCCCCACCCAACCCAAAGGGACCATGATTTAAACAAACTAGAATCTACACTTCCTGAGGATGCTTCCATTTCAATTTGAGCTTTCCTGACGTCATAGTTTTTTAGAAGAAAGTTTAAAAATTTTCTCTGTTTATTCCTATGTAAAACTTGATCCCCCTACTGTGGCCCTACACTACCCCCGGGGACCATGATTTGAACAAACAAGAATATTCACTTCCAGAGGATGCTTCCATTTTAATCTGAGCTTTCCTGACGTCACAGTTTTTGAGAAGAAAGTTAAAGATTTTCTCAATATATTCCAACGTAAAACTTGATCCCCCTACTGTGACCTTACCCTACCCCCGGGGACCATGATTTGAACAAACTAAAATATTCTCTTCCGGAGGATGCTTCCATTTTAATTTGAGCTTTCCTGGCGTCATAGTTATTTTGAGAAGAAAGTTTAAAGATTTTCTCTATATATTCCTATGTAAAACTTTATCCCCCTATTGTAGCCCCACCCTACCCCCGGGGACCATGATTTGAACAAACTAGAATCTTCACTTCCTGAGGATGCTTCCATTACAATTTGAGCTTTCCTGGCGTCATAGTTTTTGAGAAGAAAGTTTAAAGATGTTCTCTATATATTCCTATGTAAAAATTGATCCCCCTATTGTGGCCCCACCCCACCCCCGGGGAGCATGATTTGAACAAACTAGAATCTACACTACCTGAGGATGCTTCCATTTTAATTTGAGCTTTCCTGGCGTCATAGTTTTTGAGAAGAAAGTTTAAAGATTTTTCTCGATATAGTCCTATGTAAAAATTGATCCCCCTATTGTGGCCCCACCCAACCCTGGGGACCATGATTTGAACAAGCTAGAATCTTCACTTCCTGAGGATGCTTCAATTTTAATTTGAGCTTTCTTGACGTCATAGTTTTTGAGAAGAAAGTTTAACGATTTGTTTTAATCTCTTCCTTTGTAAAACTTAATCCCCATATTGTAGCCCCACCCAACCCCAAGGGACCATGATTTAAACAAACTAGAATCTACACTTCCTGAGGATGCTTCCATTTCAATTTGAGCTTTCCTGACGTCATAGTTTTTTAGAGGAAAGTTTAAAGATTTTCTCTATATATTCCTATATAAAACTTGATCCCCTTATTGTGGCCCAACCCTAACCCTGGGGACCATGATTTGAACAAACGAGAATATTCACTTCCTGAGGATGCTTCCATTTCAATTTGAGCTTTCCTGACGTCATTGTTTTTGAGAAGAAAGTTTAAAGATTTTCTAGATATATTGTTATGTAAAAATTGATCCGCCTATTGTGACCCCACCAAACCCCTGGAGACCATGATTTGAACAAACAAGAATCTTCACTTCCTGAGGATGCTTCCATTTTAATTTGAGCTTTCCTGACGTCATAGATTTTGAGAAGAAAGTTTAAAGATTTTCTCTATATATTAATATGTAAAACTTGATCCCCCTATTGTGACCCCACCCAACCCCTGGGGACCATCATTTGAACAAACTAGAATCTTCACTTCCTGAGGATGCTTCCATTTCAATTTGAGCTTTCCTGACTTCATTGTTTTTGAGAAGAAAGTTTAAAGATTTTCTCTATATATTCCTATGTAAAACTTGATCCCCCTACTGTGGCCTTACCCTACCCCCGGGGACCATGATTTAAACAAACTAGAATTTTCACTACCTGAGGATGCTTCCATTTCAATTAGAGCTTTCCTGGCGTCATAGATTTTGAGAAGAAAGTTTAAAGATTTTCTCTATATATTAATATGTAAAACTTGATCCCCCTATTGTGACCCCACCCAACCCCTGGGGACCATCATTTGAACAAACTAGAATCTTCACTTCCTGAGGATGCTTCCATTTCAATTAGAGCTTTCCTGACGTCATTGTTTTTGAGAAGAAAGTTTAAAGATTTTCTCTATATATTCCTATGTAAAACTTGATCCCCCTACTGTGGCCTTACCCTACCCCCGGGGACCATGATTTGAACAAACTAGAATTTTCACTTTCTGAGGATGCTTCCATTTCAATTTGAGCTTTCCTGACGTCATAGTTTTTGAGAAGAAAGTTTAAAGATTTTCTCTGTATATTCCTATGTAAAAATTGATCCCCCTATTCTGGCCCCACCCAACCCCTGGGAACCATGATTTGAACAAACTAGAATCTTCACTTCCTGAGGATGCTTCCATTTCAATTTGAGCTTTCCTGGCGTCATAGTTTTCGAGAAGAAAGATTAAAGATTTTCTCTATATATTCCTATGTAAAACTTGATCCCCCATTGTAGTCCTACCCTACCCCCGGGGACCATGATTTGCACAAACTAGAATCTTCACTTCCTGAGGATGCTTCCATTTCAATTTGAGCTTTCCTGGCGTCATAGTTTTTGAAAAGAAAGTTTAAAGATTTTCTCGATATATTCCTATGTAAAAATTGATCCCCCTATTGTGGCCCAACCCTACCCCCGGGGAGCATGATTTGAACAAACTAGAATCTACACTACCTGAGGATCCTTCCATTTCAATTTGAGCTTTCCTGACGTCATAGTTTTTGAGAAGAAAGTTTAAAGATTTTCCCTATATATTCCTATGTAAAAATTGATCCGCCTATTGTGACCCCACCAAACCCCTTGAGACCATGATTTGAACAAACTAGAATCTTCACTTTCTGAGGATGCTTCCATTTTAATTTGAGCTTTCCTGACGTCATAGATTTTGAGAAGAAAGTTTAAAGATTTTCTCTATGTATTCCTATGTAAAACTTGATCCCCCTACTGTGGCCCAAACCTACCCCCGGGGACCATGATTTGCACAAACTAGAATCTACACTACCTAAGGATGCTTCCATTTTAATTTGAGCTTTCCTGGCGTCATAGATTTTGAGAAGAAAGTTTAAAGATTTTCTCTATATATTAATATATAAAACTTGATCCCCCTATTGTGACCCCACCCAACCCCTGGGGACCATCATTTGAACAAACTAGAATCTTCACTTCCTGAGGATGCTTCCATTTCGATTTGAGCTTTCCTGACGTCATTGTTTTTGAGAAGAAAGCTTAAAGATTTTCTCTATATATTCCTATGTAAAACTTGATCCCCCTACTGTGGCCTTACCCTACCCCCGGGGACCATGATTTAAACAAAGTAGAATTTTCACTTTCTGAGGATGCTTCCATTTCAATTTGAGCTTTCCTGACGTCATAGTTTTTGAGAAGAAAGTTTAAAGATTATCTCTATATATTCCTATGTAAAAATTGATCCCCCTATTCTGGCCCCACCCAACCCCTGGGAACCATGATTTGAACAAACTAGAATCTTCACTTTCTGAGGATGCTTCCATTTTAATTTGAGCTTTCCTGACGTCATAGATTTTGAGAAGAAAGTTTAAAGATTTTCTCTATATATTTCTATGTAAAAATTGATCCCCCTATTGTGACCCCACCCAACCCCTGGGGACCATGATTTGAACAAACTAGAATCTTCACTTCCTGAGGATGCTTCCATTTCAATTTGAGCTTTCCTGACGTCATTGTTTTTGAGAAGAAAGTTTAAAGATTTTCTCTCTATATTCTTATGTAAAACTTGATCCCCCTACTGTGGCCCTACCAAATTACCGGGGACCATGATTTGAACAAACTAGAATCATGATTTGAACAAACTAGAATCTACACTACCTGAGGATGCTTCCATTTTAATTTGAGCTTTCCTGGCATCATAGTTTTTGGGAAGAAAGATTAAAAATTTTCTCTATATATTCCTTTGTAAAACTTGCTCAAATTAAAATGGAAGCATCCTCAGGTAGTGTAGATTCTAGTTCGTGCAAATCATGGTCCCCGGGGGTAGGGTAGGGCCACAGTAGGGGGATCAAGTTTTACATAGGAATACATAGAGAAAATCTTTAATCTTTTTTCTCAAAAACTATGACGCCAGGAAAGCTCAAATTAAATGGAAGCATCCTCAGGTAGTGTAGATTCTAGTTTGTACAAATCATGGTCCCCGGGGGTAGGGTTGAGCCACAGTAGGGGGATGAAGTTTTACATAGGAATATATAGAGAAAATCTTTAATCTTTCTTCTCAAAAACTATGACGCCAAGAAAACTCAAATTAAAATGGAAGCATCCTTAGGTAGTGTAGATTCTAGTTTGTGCAAATCATGGTCCCCGGGGGTAGGGTTGGGCCACAGTAGGGGGATGAAGTTTTACATAGGAATATATAGAGAAAATCTTTAAACTTTCTTCTCAAAAACTATGACGCCAGGAAAGCTCAAAGTTTGTGCAAATCATGGTCCCCGGGGGTAGGGTTGGAACACAGTAGGGGGATCAAGTTTTACAAAGGAATATATAGAGAAAATTTTTAATCTTTCTTCCCAAAAACTATGATGCCAGGAAAGCTCAAATTAAAATGGAAACATCCTCAGGTAGTGTAGATTCTAGTTTGTTCAAATCATGGTCCCCGGGAATTTGGTAGGGCCACAGTAGGGGGATCAAGTTTTACATAAGAATATAGAGAGAAAATCTTTCAACTTTCTTCTCAAAAACTATGACGCCAGGAAAGCTCAAATTAAAATGGAAGCATCCTCAGGTAGTGTAGATTCTAGTTCGTGCAAATCATGGTCCCCGGGGGTAGGGTAGGGCCACAGTAGGGGGATCAAGTTTTACATAGGAATACATAGAGAAAATCTTTAAACTTTCTTCTCAAAAACTATGACGCCAGGAAATCTCAAATTAAAATGGAAGCATCCTTAGCTAATGTAGATTCTAGTTTGTGCAAATCATGGTCCCCGGGGGTAGGGTTGGGCCAAAGTAGGGGGATGAAGTTTTACATAGGAATATATAGAAATTTTTTTTAATCTTTCTTCTCAAAAACTATGACGCCAGGAAAACTCAAATTAAAATGGAAGCATCCTCAGGTAGTGTAGATTCTAGTGTGTGCAAATCATGGTCCCCGGGGTAGGGTTGGGCCACAGTAGGGGGATCAAGTTTTACATAGGAATATATAGAGAAAATTTTTAATCTTTCTTCTCAAAAACTATGATGCCAGGAAAACTCAAATTAAAATGGAAGCATCCTTAGGTAGTGCAGATTCTAGTTTGTGCAAATCATGGTCCCCGGGGATAGGGTTGGGCCACAGTAGGGGGATCAAGTTTTACATAGGAATATATAGAGAACATTTTTAATCTTTCTTTTCAAAAACTATGACGCCAGGAAAGCTCAAATTAAAATGGAAGCATCCTCAGGTAGTGTAGTTTTTAGATTGTGCAAATCATGGTCCCCGGGGGTAGGGTTGGGCCACAGTAGGGGGATCAAGTTTTACATAGGAATATATAGAGAACATTTTTAATCTTTCTTCTCAAAAACTATGACGCCAGGAAAGCTCAAATTAAAATGGAAGCATCATCAGGTAGTGTAGATTCTAGTTTGTTCAAATCATGGTCCCCGGGGATTTGGTAGGGCCACAGTAGGGGGGTCAAGTTTTACATAAGAATATTGAGAGAAAATCTTTAATCTTTCTACTCAAAAACTATGACGCCAGGAAATCTCAAATTAAAATGGAAGCATCCTCAGGTAGTGTAAATTCTAGATTGTGCAAATCATGGTCCCCGGGGATAGGGTTGGGCCACAGTAGGGGGATCAAGTTTTACATAGGAATATATAGAGACCATTTTTAATCTTTCTTCTCAAAAACTATGACGCCAGGAAAGCTCAAATTAAAATGGAAGCATCCTCAGGTAGTGTAGATTCTAGTTTGTGCAAATCATGGTCCCCGGGGGTAGGGTTGGGCCACAGTAGGGGGATCAAGTTTTACATAGGAATATATAGAGAAAATTTTTAATCTCTCTTCTCAAAAACTATGACGCCTGGAAAACTCAAATTAAAATGGAAGCATCCTCAGGTAGTGTAGATTCTAGTTCGTGCAAATCATGGTCCCCGGGGGTAGGGTAGGGCCACAGTAGGGGGATCAAGTTTTACATAGGAATACATAGAGAAAATCTTTAAACTTTCTTCTCAAAAACTATGACGCCAGGAAATCTCAAATTAAAATGGAAGCATCCTTAGCTAATGTAGATTCTAGTTTGTGCAAATCATGGTCCCCGGGGGTAGGGTTGGGCCAAAGTAGGGGGATGAAGTTTTACATAGGAATATATAGAAATTTTTTTTAATCTTTCTTCTCAAAAACTATGACGCCAGGAAAACTCAAATTAAAATGGAAGCATCCTCAGGTAGTGTAGATTCTAGTGTGTGCAAATCATGGTCCCCGGGGGTAGGGTTGGGCCACAGTAGGGGGATCAAGTTTTACATAGGAATATATAGAGAAAATTTTTAATCTTTCTTCTCAAAAACTATGATGCCAGGAAAACTCAAATTAAAATGGAAGCATCCTTAGGTAGTGCAGATTCTAGTTTGTGCAAATCATGGTCCCCGGGGATAGGGTTGGGCCACAGTAGGGGGATCAAGTTTTACATAGGAATATATAGAGAACATTTTTAATCTTTCTTTTCAAAAACTATGACGCCAGGAAAGCTCAAATTAAAATGGAAGCATCCTCAGGTAGTGTAGTTTTTAGATTGTGCAAATCATGGTCCCCGGGGGTAGGGTTGGGCCACAGTAGGGGGATCAAGTTTTACATAGGAATATATAGAGAACATTTTTAATCTTTCTTCTCAAAAACTATGACGCCAGGAAAGCTCAAATTAAAATGGAAGCATCATCAGGTAGTGTAGATTCTAGTTTGTTCAAATCATGGTCCCCGGGGATTTGGTAGGGCCACAGTAGGGGGGTCAAGTTTTACATAAGAATATTGAGAGAAAATCTTTAAACTTTCTACTCAAAAACTATGACGCCAGGAAATCTCAAATTAAAATGGAAGCATCCTCAGGTAGTGTAAATTCTAGATTGTGCAAATCATGGTCCCCGGGGATAGGGTTGGGCCACAGTAGGGGGATCAAGTTTTACATAGGAATATATAGAGACCATTTTTAATCTTTCTTCTCAAAAACTATGACGCCAGGAAAGCTCAAATTAAAATGGAAGCATCCTCAGGTAGTGTAGATTCTAGTTTGTGCAAATCATGGTCCCCGGGGGTAGGGTTGGGCCACAGTAGGGGGATCAAGTTTTACATAGGAATATATAGAGAAAATTTTTAATCTCTCTTCTCAAAAACTATGACGCCTGGAAAACTCAAATTAAAATGGAAGCATCCTTGGGTAGTGTAGATTCTAGTTTGTGCAAATCATGGTCCCCGGGGGTAGGGTTGGGCCACAGTAGGGGGATCAAGTTTTACATAGGAATATATAGAGAAAATTTTTAATCTTTCTTCTCAAAAACCATTACGCCAGGAAAACTCAAATTAAAATGGAAGCATCCTTAGGTAGTGTAGATTCTAGTTTGTGCAAATCATGGTCCCCGGGGGTAGGGTTGGGCCACAGTAGGGGGATCAAGTTTTACATAGGAATATATAGAGAACATTTTTAATCTTTCTTCTCAAAAACTATGACGCCAGGAAAGCTCAAATTAAAATGGAAGCATCATCAGGTAGTGTAGATTCTAGTTTGTTCAAATCATGGTCCCCGGGGATAGGGTTGGGCCACAGTAGGGGGATCAAGTTTTACATAGGAATATATTGAGAAAATTTTTAATCTCTCTTCTCCAAAAACTATGACGCCTGGAAAACTCAAATTAAAATGGAAGCATCCTTGGGTAGTGTAGATTCTAGTTTGTGCAAATCATGGTCCCCGGGGGTAGGGTTGGGCCACAGTAGGGGGATCAAGTTTTACATAGAAATACATAGAAAAATTTTTTAATCTTTCTTCTCAAAAACCATGACGCCAGGAAAACTCAAATTAAAATGGAAGCATCCTTAGGTAGTGTAGATTCTAGTTTGTGCAAATCATGGTCCCCGGGGGTAGGGTTGGGCCACAGTAGGGGGATCAAGTTTTACATAGGAATATATAGAGAAAATTTTTAATCTTTCTTCTCAAAAACTATGACGCCAGGAAAGCTCAAATTAAAATGGAAGCATCCTCAGGTAGTGTAGATTCTAGTTTGTGCAAATCATGGTCCCCGGGGGTAGGGTTGGGCCACAGTAGGGGGATCAAGTTTTACATAGGAATATATAGAGAAAATTTTTAATCTCTCTTCTCAAAAACTATGACGCCTGGAAAACTCAAATTATAATGGAAGCATCCTTGGGTAGTGTAGATTCTAGTTTGTGCAAATCATGGTCCCCGGGGGTAGGGTTGGGCCACAGTAGGGGGATCAAGTTTTACATAGGAATATATAGAGAAAATTTTTAATCTTTCTTCTCAAAAACCATGACGCCAGGAAAACTCAAATTAAAATGGAAGCATCCTTAGGTAGTGTAGATTCTAGTTTGTGCAAATCATGGTCCCCGGGGGTAGGGTTGGGCCACAGTAGGGGGATCAAGTTTTACATAGGAATATATAGAGAACATTTTTAATCTTTCTTCTCAAAAACTATGACGCCAGGAAAGCTCAAATTAAAATGGAAGCATCATCAGGTAGTGTAGATTCTAGTTTGTTCAAATCATGGTCCCCGGGGATTTGGTAGGGCCACAGTAGGGGGGTCAAGTTTTACATAAGAATATTGAGAGAAAATCTTTAAACTTTCTACTCAAAAACTATGACGCCAGGAAATCTCAAATTAAAATGGAAGCATCATCAGGTAGTGTAGATTCTAGTTTGTTCAAATCATGGTCCCCGGGGATTTGGTAGGGCCACAGTAGGGGGGTCAAGTTTTACATAAGAATATTGAGAGAAAATCTTTAAACTTTCTACTCAAAAACTATGACGCCAGGAAATCTCAAATTAAAATGGAAGCATCCTCAGGTAGTGTAAATTCTAGATTGTGCAAATCATGGTCCCCGGGGATAGGGTTGGGCCACAGTAGGGGGATCAAGTTTTACATAGGAATATATAGAGACCATTTTTAATCTTTCTTCTCAAAAACTATGACGCCAGGAAAGCTCAAATTAAAATGGAAGCATCCTCAGGTAGTGTAGATTCTAGTTTGTGCAAATCATGGTCCCCGGGGGTAGGGTTGGGCCACAGTAGGGGGATCAAGTTTTACATAGGAATATATTGAGAAAATTTTAAATCTCTCTTCTCAAAAACTATGACGCCTGGAAAACTCAAATTAAAATGGAAGCATCCTTGGGTAGTGTAGATTCTAGTTTGTGCAAATCATGGTCCCCGGGGGTAGGGTTGGGCCACAGTAGGGGGATCAAGTTTTACATAGAAATACATAGAGAAAATTTTTAATCTTTCTTCTCAAAAACCATGACGCCAGGAAAACTCAAATTAAAATGGAAGCATCCTTAGGTAGTGTAGATTCTAGTTTGTGCAAATCATGGTCCCCGGGGGTAGGGTTGGGCCACAGTAGGGGGATCAAGTTTTACATAGGAATATATACAGAAAATTTTTAATCTTTCTTCTCAAAAACTATGACGCCAGGAAATCTCAAATTAAAATGGAAGCATCCTCAGGTAGTGTAGATTCTAGTGTGTGCAAATCATGGTCCCCGGGGGTAGGGTTGGGCCACAGTAGGGGGATCAAGTTTTACATAGGAATATATAGAGAAAATCATTAATCTTTCTTCTCAAAAACTATGACGCCAGGAAAACTCAAATTAAAATGGAAGCATCCTCAGGTAGTGCAGATTCTAGATTGTGCAAATCATGGTCCCCGGGGTAGGGTTGGGCCACAGTAGGGGGATCAAGTTTTATATAGGAATATATAAAGAAAATCTTTAAATTTTCTTCTCAAAAACTATGACGCCAGGAAAGCTCAAATTAAAATGGAAGCATCCTCAGGTAGTGTAGATTCTAGTTTGTGCAAATCATGGTCCCCGGGGGTAGGGTTGGGCCACAGTAGGGGGATCAAGTTTTACATAGGAATATATGGAGAACATTTGTAATCTTCCTTCTCAAAAACTATGACGCCAGGAAATCTCAAATTAAAATGGAAGCATCCTCAGGTAGTGTAGATTCTAGTTTGTTCAAATCATGGTCCCCGGGAATTTGGTAGGGCCAGAGTAGGGGGATCAAGTTTTACATAAGAATATAGAGAGAAAATCTTCAAACTTTCTTCTCAAAAACTATGACGCCAGGAAAGCTCAAATTAAAATGGAAGCATCCTCAGGTAGTGTAGATTCTAGTTTGTGCAAATCATGGTCCCCGGGGGTAGGGTTGGGCCACAGTAGGGGGATCAAGTTTTACATAGGAATATATGGAGAACATTTGTAATCTTCCTTCTCAAAAACTATGACGCCAGGAAAGCTCAAATTAAAATGGAAGCATCCTCAGGTAGTGTAGATTCTAGTTTGTTCAAATCATGGTCCCCGGGAATTTGGTAGGGCCAGAGTAGGGGGATCAAGTTTTACATAAGAATATAGAGAGAAAATCTTCAAACTTTCTTCTCAAAAACTATGACGCCAGGAAAGCTCAAATTAAAATGGAAGCATCCTCAGGTAGTGTAGATTCTAGTTTGTGCAAATCATGGTCCCCGGGGGTAGGGTTGGAACACAGTAGGGGGATCAAGTTTTACAAAGGAATATAGAGAGAAAATCCAAATCATGGTCTCCAGGGGTAGGGTTGGGCCACAGTAGGAGGTTCAAGCTTTACATAAGAATATAGAGAGAAAATCTTTAAACTTTCTTCTCAAAAACTATGACGCCAGGAAAGCTCAAATTAAAATGGAAGCATCCTCAGGTAGTGTAGATTCTAGTTTGTGCAAATCATGGTCCCCGGGGGTAGGGTTGGAACACAGTAGGGGGATCAAGTTTTACAAAGGAATATAGAGAGAAAATCCAAATCATGGTCTCCGGGGGTAGGGTTGGGCCACAGTAGGAGGTTCAAGCTTTACATAGGAATATATAGAGAAAATCTTTGAACTTTCTTCTCAAAAACTATGACGCCAGGAAAGCTCAAATTAAAATGGAAGCATCTTCAGGTAGTGTAGATTCTAGTTTGTTCAAATCATGGTCCCCGGGGGTAGGGTTGGGCCACATTAGGGGGATTAAGTTTAACATTGGAATATATAGAGAAAATCTTTAAACTTTCTTCTCAAAAACTATTACGCCAGGAAAGCTCATATTAGATTGGAAGCATCCTCAAGTCCAGTATTGTAGATTCTAGATTGTTCAAATCATGTTCCCCAGGGGTAGGATAGGGCCACAGTAGGAGGATCAAGTTTTACATAGGAATATATAGAGAAAATCTTTAAAACTCTTTTTCTCAAAAAGTATTAGGGGAGGAAAGCTCAAATTGAATTGAAAGTATCATGAAGAAGTGTAGTTTCAAGTTTGTTCAAATCTTGGTTCCCGGGGGTAGGGTAGGGTCACAATAGAGGGATGAAGTTTTACATAGGAATATATAGAGAAAATCTTTCAACTTTCTTCTCAAAAACCATTACGCTAGGAAAGTTCAAACTAAAATGGAAGGATACTCAAGTTTATAAATTTACTCTAAATATTCCTAAGTAAAACTTCATCCCTCTATTGTGACCCTACCCCCGTAGACTATGATTTGAACAAACTAGAATCTACACAACCGGAGGATGCTTCCATTTTAATTTGAGAATTCGTCGTCTGATACTTTTTGAAAAAAAGATTTTAAAGCTTTTCTCTATATATTCTCATGTAACACTTCAACCCTATCATTTGAAGAAACTAAAATCTTCACGTCCTTAGGATGCTTCCATTTTAATTTGAGCTTTCCTGGCTTAATAGTTTTTGAGAAGAAGATTTTAAAGATTTTCTCTAGATATTCCTATGTAAAACTTGAACCCCCTAATGTGGACCTACCCTTTCCCTGGGGACAATGATTTTAACAAACTTGAATCTACACTACCTTAGGATGCTTCCATTTTAGTTCGACCTTTCCTGGCCTGATAGTTTTTGAGAAGAAGATTTTAAAAATTTTCTTTATATATTCCTATGTAAAACCTCATCCCCTACTGTGGCCCCACCCTACTGCCAGGGACCAAGATTTGAACAAACTAGGATATACAATACTTCGGATGCTTCCATTTTAATTTGAGCTTTCCTGATCTAATACTTTTTAAGAAGAATTTTCTAAAGATTTTCTCTATATATTCCAATGTAAAACTTCATCCCCTTATATTGGACTTACCCTACCCCCAGGGACATTTATTTGAACGAACTTGAATCTACACTACCTGAGGATGCTTCCATTTTAATTAAAGCTTTCCTGGCCTGATACTTTTTGAGAAGAAGATTCTAAAGATTTTCTCTATATATTTTTATGCATGACTTCATTCCTCTATTGTGGCCCCAACCTACCTATGGGGACCATGATGTAAACAAATTTGAATCTACAGTACCTGAGAAGGCTTCCATCTTAATTTGAGCTTTTCTGGCCTCATAGTTTTTGAGAAGAAGATTTTAAAGATTTTCTCTACGTAAAACTTGATACCCCTACTGTGGCCCACCCTACCCCCGGGGACCGTGATTTGAACAGACTAGAATCTAAACGACCTGAGGATACTTTCATTTTAATTTGAGTTTTTCTGGCCTCATAGCTTTTGAGAAGACATTTTAAAGATTTTCTCTATATATTCTTATGTAAAACTTGATACCCCTACTGTGGCCCCACCCTACTCCCAGGGACTATGATTTGAACAAAATTGAATCTAAACTTTCTGACGATGCTTCCATTTTTATTTGAGCTTTACTGGCCTGATACTTTTTGAGAAAATTTTAGAATTTTCTCTATATATTCGTATGTAAAAAAAATTCCCTTATTGTGGCCCCACCCTACCATCGGAGAGCATTATTTTAACAAACTTGAATCTACACTATCTGAGGATGCTTCCATTTTAATTTGAGCTTTTCTGGCCTCTTAGTTTTTGAGAAGAAGATTTTAAAGATTGTCTCTATGTAATCCTATGTAAAACTTCAACCCTCAATTGTGACCCTATCCTACCCCCGCAGACTATGATTTGAACAAACTTGAATCTAGACTACCTGAGGATGCTTCTGTAACGAAGAATTTTGGCCCGGGTTAAAAATTGACGTTGAATACCGAGACCAAAGTTGTTGAATAAAGACTCTAATCCGTTGAAAATTGACCAGCAAAGTTGAATTTTGAACTTTTATTTTGGTTGCACCATACATGTACCGGTAGATATAGGAAGTTTGAGTTGGGCATGTAAAAATTGGAATGGGCAAATTGGAATGGGTTGGGTTAAAATGATGGGTCTACAGGCCCGAAAGACATATGCTGAAAAAATTTGTACTGAAGACTGTTTTAATTTGAGCTTTCCTGGCCTGATATATACTTTTTGAGAAGAAGATTCTAAAGATTGTCTCTATATAATCCTATGTAAAACTTCATCACTCAATTGTGACCCTACCCTACCCCTGGGGACCATGATTTGAACAAACTTGAATCTACATTTCCTGAGGATGCTTCCAATTTAATTTGAGCTTTCCTGGCCTGATACTTTCTGAGAAGAAGATTTTAAAGATTTTCTCTATATATTCCTATGTAAAACTTGATACCCCTACTGTGGCCCCACCCTACTCCCAGGGACTATGATTTGAACAAAATTGAATCTAAACTTTCTGACGATGCTTCCATTTTTATTTGAGCTTTACTGGCCTGATACTTTTTGAGAAGAAGATTTTAAAGATTTTCTCTATGTAATCCTATGTAAAACTTCATCCCTCAATTGTGACCCTACCCTACCCTCGGAGACTATGATTTGAACAACTTTGAATCTACACTACCTGAGGATGCTTCTGTAACGAAGAATTTTGGTCCGGGTTAAAAATTGACCCGGGGTTCATTTTTCCACGTTGAATACCGAGACCAAAGTTGTTGAATAAAGACCCTAATCCGTTGAAAATTGACCAGCAATGTTGAATTTTGATCATGAAACCGGTTCAAAATTCAACAGCGAAGAAGCACAAATTAGCGAATCAATGTTTATAACTTTAGTTTATTTAATTAAAAATTATCAGTTTTTACATATTTATTATGTAGATTTACGTATGTTTACAACATTGGGGGGGGGGGGGGGGGGGGGTTAAAAATGAGACATTGAATTTACAATTAATTCCTTCAAATATTTAATAACTATTTTATTCATAATAAACTTTTCGCATATAATTGTTGTTTTGTGTGATATCTATATATTAAAAAATATATGTTTTTAAAAGAATATTTTTTTACGTGGTTACACGTTAAACTATTCAATTCAGAACAAAACCCTTTTTTTTAAATTCACTGTAAAAGTGTACACATACATGTATAAATAATTTAAAAATTACAATACTTCATATTGTTTAATTTTGGTTTTACATTCACCTAATAAATTGAAACTTTTGATATTGCTCATTGTATATTTTCTGGGTTGGTGAAAATACAAAATTAACAGTATATCATGTTGAGAGTTTTTTGTTTTCACCCACTCAGTTTGTTAAAATTTTGTATCCACACCCATCCAGCCAATAACAGTTTACAAAATGATGATAAGCTAACATGTACTCTTTCGTGAACAATGCTGTACTAACTATATATCTTAGAAGCCGATATTTTTTGTGTGTTTTATTTGTTCCGTTATAGGATAACTTCTGATGTAACTAAATATCATCAAATCGATAATTTTTCTAGGCATAAACAATTCTGCTTCATGGAATCTGTAGCAAGTTAGCAACCTAATTTTTGTACAGGATGACAATAAAATAACTTTGCTCTAATGTTTCTATTGCTTGATCACAAATATTTAAAATAAATTTACTAACAGTAATTGTTTTCGTCAATAAATAGGTTAATTACATTTTTTGAATAGAAATATTTTGTACAAGATTATACAACAGCGTTGGAGTAAATGGTTGACCTTCCTATCACATGCACATACATTTTCAATTTAGAAGTGTTTTATTGAACGGAATGTTCAAATTATTGAATGGATTGGATAACAGATAAGCCTATGTTAACCCTTCCAAACATATAAAGTCAGGAAGAAATTATCTATGGGCATAAAAATATGGTATTACAAATTTAAAGAATATTATTTATATTATGTGTATAAAAGACATGGGATTCTTAAATATTAAATAAATATCTGAACATTTACCATATATGATTGTAAGACATATTGTTGATAGACATGTTCACTCACACCTACATTAACAAACCTATCACCTTCATTTATAATTGCAAATATACAAACCTAAGAATGAGATTTTCATGATCCAGCCCATTTGAAATGAACAGTAAATAAAAGGGAACTATATAATAAGTAAATATACATGTATAATACATAAATTGGTTTAAAAAGGTTAACTTAAGAGAATCAAAAACGGTTGGGAGCTCCAACATAACTAAAAACATGGAAACAATTTTACAATTTTATTTATATGAAAAATCAGAACTATCATAGAGTATATTGATCATATGAAAAGGTACACTAATGCCAATAAGTTGCATAAAAGGTTCGTATCTTTGTTGAGTAAATCTTAGACATCCAGGGAGAAAAATCACACTTCCCTTCAGATTCAGACCCACAGTATAAACATCGACTTTCATCAATTAAAAAACCCCTAGATAAGCTTTATTCCGTAATTGACGTAGAATAATATTTCCTATTTCCTTAACTGAAGTGTTTGTAAGGTCTGGGTATATTTTTTTTTAAAGTTTTGACTTAAAGATAGATAAAGTTGATGATATTTTCTTTTCTACATGCAGATTATTCCATAATTTACATGTAGACGGAACAAAGCTATTGTAATTAGTAGTCCGATATATTGGTAGATAGTAAGCAAGAGCCCCATGGGCCACATCGCTCACCTGAGAAACAATAGGTATGATAAAATCAGCTTAAAGGAGTCATAATTCAAACTATCTTGGCAATGTAGAAAATTACATGTAGATCCTGTACAAGTACGAGTCCATTTTTCCCTGGAGATTCCTATGTTTATAATCAAGTCCTTTTTCTAAAAGGAGATTTTATAGTCATACATGTCTCACCTGTTGACATTGCAGTTCTCAAAGAGATCCTAAACAATTGTTTATACATGTATAAAGGATATAAACCTATATCAAACTCTGAAACCCCTGTGAGGCCCAAGAATCGTTCAGGGGCCAAAATATAAATATTCTGAAGGAATCGGCAATACTGTAAACAAACATTTATTCGCGGCGACTATATTTCGCGATTTACTTCCAATAAATTGGTTGGCGACGACTAATGTTCGCGACCAAGCCTTATCCAAACCCGTATTTTGTTATAACAACCATTCAATAGATACTGGTTCGCGGCGAGAAATATTCGCGACGACGAGGCTCTCGCAAACCTCGCGAAAATGTCTAGCACGCGAATAAAAGTTGGTTTACAGTATGTTGCATATAAGTAATTTAAAAACCATATATCAAAACATTTCATTTTTTGTGAATAATTTAATATTTTCATTTGTAAAATTTGAATCCAAATGTGGCCCAATCCTACTCCTCAAGATTTTGATTTAAAGAATTTAAATCTATGTTATCTAAGGTTGCTTTCAGTAAATTTACAGCTTTTTTGGGCAAATTTTTTTTTTTAGAAAAAGATATTTTAAATTTTTTCTGTTAATAGTCCTATGTATATTTTTGTCAGGATTTTCACAAATTTGTATCTACACTACATAAGGATGCTTCCACACAAGTTTCAGCTTTCCTGGCTGATTAGTTTCCGAGAAGAAGATTTTAAAAGATTTACACTATGTATTTCTACATGTATGTAAACCTTCGACCCCCATTGTGGCCCCACCTTACCCCCGGGTACAATGATTTGAACGAACTTAATATTACACTATCTGAGGATGCTTTCATACTAATTTTAGCTT
The DNA here is from genome assembly GCF_963853765.1 of Magallana gigas. NCBI lineage: Eukaryota > Metazoa > Mollusca > Bivalvia > Ostreida > Ostreidae > Magallana > Magallana gigas. The sequence goes on along the minus strand of NC_088855.1, from coordinate 25,779,148 downwards.
TTCTGGCCAAATGGTTTCTGAAAAGAAGATTTTTTAAAATATCAAAATTTCAATAAATCCTAATTATCTCCCCTTGAAAGAGAGCGTGACCCTTCATTTCAACAAACTTGAATCCCTTTAACCTAATGATGTTTTGTGCCAAGTAAAGTTTTTATTGGCCAAGTGGTTCTGGTGATTAAAAAGTCGAAAATGTAAAAGGTTTACAGAAAGACAGACGGACGGACGGACCCGGACAAAAAGTGATCAGAATAACTAACCTGAGCGTTCAGCTCAGGTGAGCTAAAAGCTAATTCGATCAAAGATTTTTTGCATGTTCAGTTGGACAATATGATTGAATTAAATCTAACATATCTTGTGGTGCTAAACCATTTATAATCGTGTGGAATATAATTAGCTTATAATGTTTATCTCTTCGAGATTGTAAGGTTTCCAAATTAAGCTCACTGTGTAAAATGATTTTAGAAGAATTTAAAACTCTGATCCCTGTCACTGTCCTGGTTGCTTTAATTTGTACATGTTTAAGCAATTCGGAGTTTTTTGATACAGCTGCTCAACACAACATCACCACATTCCAATCTAGTTCTGATAAAAGCCGAATTTTAATTGCAAACCTACTTTTTAAAATTGTTTAACATTTTTGCTGTAGAGGGTATATGTTTTTAATTTTAAAAAAATATATTACGTCAGTCGCCCGTGTTTCTAATTGAAAGGTAATTAATGTAATTAAAAACTCAAAATAATAGAAATAAATTGCTTTTTCAAAAAGAACTATGATTCTGCATATGCAGAAAATTGGCGCTTCAATAAAGTTAATATGGCAAGTTTATGGAAAATTATTGTTAAGGTATCCCACTCCTCAATGTTGTTGTATCAAGATTTTCTTGAGAAGTATATAATTGAAATCTGTAGACAAAACATACTTAAAAAATACAAAGATAATGGGGGGTCAGTATCCATCCCTCTGAGTTATGGCCTATTTAATTTGATCTTTTCGCACCTAAAATGCAATTTCATCCTGATTAGGATTTGTTGTCAGTATGTTTGATTAAGCAAACTTATTTCTTCAAATATTGTTTTTAATTATGCACAATGGTCACACTGAATAGAGGGATTACGCCAAAAATTTGTACGAAGCTGCATAAATTTGTTTGTGACCTTTTTGCACTTAAAATAGACAATTTCTATAATAGTTACAATTTGATTTGAAATAAAAACTTTTTGAATATCAAGAATTTTATAAGATTAATCCAGTTTGCCTAGATATGTATTTAGTATCATTTTGACATAATATAACATGGGGGTCAGTGATGTCAAATTTTAGATATAGGGCTTCAGAGGTAAAATTCTCGCAAAATTTGGCTTTAAAAAAATTCAGACATGTTCTATATATTAGCATGATTTTATGCTAAACGGCTATCACATTCTCAAGATTTGATTTTGTACATGTCACACAGAACCTATAAAATATGTTACAAACCTATCAAATGTTAAAAATGTGAATAATGAATAAAGTATAATAAAAAGAAAAGTATATTGAAAATTCATAAAATTGCTTGTTTCTGTCATTTTCGTCTAAAAAAAACCTTCCGCGCGAAAAAATAGTTCCCCAAAAAACTTGTTTGTTTCTTGAATTCAAATGGATTTTCATTATGAATGTTGTGTAATTATGAAATAATAATCTATCTGTGATGATTAAATAAATAAGATCATATTCATTTCAAATATAATGATCATCTGCGCAATGAAATCAAAACATGAGGAGTGAGATACCTTAAGTCGTAAAAAAATTTAACACATGTGTAAATGTGTTTATGATGTATATATATTCTGTGTTTCCCCTAATCCGACCCTATATTTGGACTGTCGCATTCTGTTTTATATATATATATATATATATATATATATATATATATATATATATATATATATATATATATATATATATATATATATATATATATATATATATATATATATATATATATATATATATATACACGATAAAAAACCCACATGTACCTGAAGTTATATCTTAATATAAATACATATATACCCTTTACCCAATAAAACAGTATAGAGGTTAACAATTTTCAATTATTAGAAAAATATACAACGTCAGGTGTCTGTCGAATAAAGCTCTGTTGAATTGCCTGAAAAGTAGCGATAAGGCCATCATTAAAACTATCTGTGTTTCCCCTAATCCGACCCTAACTTTTGGAATTGGGTAAGTAGGTAGGTAAATATTTTTTTTCTGCCAGGGCACAATATTACGGCGGCGTGGAAGGGCCAGATGAAAAAATAAAAAATTCTTATTTGTTCGGACAAATAAGATCCGCGTATAGATGTATGCCAACTCTAGTCAGCGCAGGTTTTTTCTTTGCTAACTATAAGTTTTATTTCGCGCAATGCCAGAAGAAATGATTCCAATAGTCATAATTATATGATTCCGCAGGTGGATTTCGATTGTCGATGTTTATATTGAAAATGTAGTCATTCTCCTGTTTACTTGGGACACTGGACATACGAAATTATCTTACGCCTTAACTTTATACATATACATGTATACGATCAAAGTTAACTGATATGCTTCGTGGAATTGTAATAATCGCACAATTACTTAAGTGACTTATAAAACAAACTAGTTTTTACTTATACTTTATAATATAAAGACTACATGTATATTTAGACTACATGTATCTGCTCTGGTAATGATGTAGATGAAAGGGGGGGGGGTCAAGCCACCCTTTTCCTTCAAATGATAAATTGTTAATAATATAGACATAGGTGTTACATGTATACTATCTGACATGTATGCAATATCTGACATATTGTGCTGTCAAGCTCAATTTTCAAACTCTATCTATCTAAAGGATTGGAGTTATATTATCATGGTGCCATGGGTTTTCGATAGTCTAAAACTAATGTTAACCTTAATGGTTGTCTCATTAGTCAACTTTGAATCTATTTCATTTTTAAAATCAGACATAGCATCAAAAATCGTCGATACAAAATCAAAGTTAGTCGTCATCATATGCAGTTTTTATCTATAAATAACCTGGATGCCGCATTCGACCGATGAAAATAGGCGTCAGATGTTTACGATAGTATGATTCATAAACAAAATTTTTCAATAATAGTTAAGAAAAATGAGATACAACCTTTTGAAAATATTGTATAAAATTGTCAATTGTTTTGTAAGCTTTTATTTCACCTTAAATCGTCCAATTATTTTAATTTTCCCCATAACTTGATTCAATCAGTTATGATTATTCAATCAGTTATGATTATTGATAATGTTTTTATTTGCGCTCCTAAGATTCCAAACATAGGAAAACTTTACAAAGCCATATGATAATTTTAACATGCAAATACATCATCAGAGGTCTATTTGACGGACAATAAGTATTTTTATCATTAAATTCTATTTTTATTACTTTTTTGCATTATAGTTAGGATGTTGTGATATTTTGCTGACTTTATATTATAAAGTATAAGTAAAAATTAGCTTGTTTTATAAGTCACTTTTAAAAGTAACTGTGCGATTATTACAATTCCACGAAGTATATCAGTTAACTTTGATCGTATACATGTATATGTATAAAGTTAAGGCGAAAGATAATTTCGTATGTCCAGCGTCCCAAGTAAACAGGAGAATGACTATATTTTCAATATAAACATCGACAATCGAAATCCACCTGCGGAATCATATAATTATGACTATTGGAATCATTTCTTCTGGCATTGCGCGAAATAAAACTTATAGTTAGTTAAGAAAAAACCTGCGCTGCCTAGAGTTGGCATACATGTACATCTATACGCGGATCTAGAGCCTTGCACCCCCACCCCGCAAACAAAACTATCTATCAGACCCCCCCCCCCCACCACCACCACCACCCCGGTAAATTTTTCTGGATCCGCGCATGATCATGTTAACTGATTAGACTTTTCACATTTATGTATCCATGATTATGACATATCTCTCTCTCTCTCTCTCTCTCTCTCTCTCTCTCTCTCTCTCTCATACATGTACCACTATTAATAACTTATTTGTCCGAACAAATCCTAATTCGTCCGAACAAATCCTTATTCGTCCGAACAAATCCTTATTCGTCCGAACAAATCCTAATTCGTCCGAACAAATAAGTTATTTGTCCGAACAAATCGTAATTCGTCCGAACAAATCCCAATTCGTCCGAACAAATAACTTATTTGTCCGAACAAATCATAATTCGTCCGAACAAATCCTAATTCGTCCGAACAAATATCTAATTCGTCCGAACAAATAACTTATTTGTCCGAACAAATCCTAGTTCGTCCGAACAAATAACTTATTTGTCCGAACAAATAGCTAATTCGTCCGAACAAATCTTAATTCGTCCGAACAAATAATCTATTTGTCCGAACGAATCCTAATTCGTCCGAACAAATCCTAATTCGTCCGAACAAATAACTTATTCGTCCGAACAAATAGCTAATTCGCCCGAACGAATAAGATTAATTTTTTTTCTCATCTGGCCCTTCCACGCCGCCGTACAATATAAAATATATCATTATTTGAAAATAAAAAAATAAATCAGTTTTTTAATTGATTACAAAACTAAAAAAATATGACCAGTTATAAAACAAATTGTTATACTTGTACTGATGGAATGTAAAACAAATTTAATGTCAAGTTCACAATTTGATATTGTTCATCTTAAATTTAAGCATGTTTGATTCAATGACTACATGTGCATGAATACATTCATTATCATTTGTATGTTGATGTACATGTAAGCCTATATTCAAATATCATTTAAATGATCATGATGTACCTACTTTAAAGTATCGATTCATTTTTTTTTCAAAATTTGGTTTATAAAATGTATATAAATATATTAAAACAATAATTTGATAAACTTAAGGCAGTGTAATAAATGTAAATATTTGTGAAGTCATATTTAATAATTCTACAATAATACATTACAAAAAAAATCACTACACTTGCATGACAAAAAGTATTCTTGCCCGACTCGCCTGTTTCATTCCGAAGCAAACGGCCATCGTCTTAGCTTTATTTACAAAGTATTGTTATAATAAATGGATATCATAATTTCAGTCTCAAAATTAAATGATTAATCGGACATATCAACCTAAAAAGAAATCAGCCACGCCCGCATACGTATCGGAGTGTATGAAAATTTTAAAACTGAAACTTTCAAATATGTGCAAGATTGTACATTTGAACCGTGTAGACTAAGTTACAGTTCAGAACAAAACTCTGAGGTTGGGGTCAATTCTTAACAGGATCAATTTTCAACGTGTCGTTGTCATCAGAGTTTAGGAAAATCTTTCTCATAATGTTGAAAAATGACCCCGGTTATAAATTTCACGATTTTGGTCTCAATTTTCAACGTTGAAAAATGACCCCCGGGTCAATTTTCAACCCGGGTCATTATTCTTCGTTACAGCTTCCATTTTAATTTTAGCTTTTCTGGGGTAATAGCTTTTAATTTTTTTTAAAAAGATTTTCTCTATATATTCTAATGTAAAACTTCAACCCTCTATTGTGGCCCTACCCCACCCCCGGGGACCATGATTTGAACAGACTTGAATCTACAATATCTGGGGATGCTTCCATTGTAATTTGAGTTTTTCTGGCCCCATAGTTTTTGAGAAGATTTTAAAGGTTTTTTCTCAATATATTCCTATGTAAAACTTCATCCCCTACTGTGGCCCAACCCTACTCCCGGGGACCATGATTTGAACAAACTAAAATATACACGTCCTGAGGATGCTTCCATTTTAATTTGAGATTTCCTTGCGTATTAGTTTTTGAGAAGAAATTTTAAAGATTTTCTCTATATATTCCAATGTAAAACTTCATCTCCTTATTTTGGACTAACCCTACCCCCAGGGACAATGATTTGAACAAACTTGAATCTACACTACCTGAAGATGCTTTCATTTTAACAGTCTTCGAAATAACCTGGGAGTCCGATGCGCGGTTCCTTGTAAATTTTCAGGCGGGCATGTAAACATTGCCAAATGTTATGCCCGGAGGGCATGTTTAAATTTTTTTTCAACGTACAATATGTTTACTTGCCATTTCTTCCATCGTACCCAAGTTATTTGCGTAACTTGCTTTGTGCAGTCTACATTCTCGGTATATACGACTTGTCAAATAAGCATCAATCGTAATCATTGAAGTGTTTAGTTAAACCTATTGTATATATGTTTGCGCTAAATTACGAGACCTACATCGATGCCACGTGTAGTCATGATTGGGCTGTCATGATACCATTTTTGAAATAAGCTAAACCGGTCAAACGACCAGCAAGTGACTCTAAAGTGAATTATGAACAAAAACGTGTCAGAAAGTTTCAGCACCAATGGAAGAAAGACAGGCAATGGCTGGTGTTTGACTTGGAAAACAATCTGATGTCTTGTGCATGGTGTAAAAAATTGAAACATTGTCCATAATACAATAAAATTGATATAAAACCTTTATTTATTTATTTTGGTTGCACCATACATGTACCGGTAAATATAAGAATTTTAAGTTGACATGTAAAAATTGGAATGGGCTGGGTTAAAATGATGGGTCTACAGGCCCGAAGGACATATGCTGAACAAAATTTGTACTGAAGACTGGTTTAATTTGAGCTTTCCTGGCCTGATACATTTTGAGAAGAAGATTCTAAAGACTTTCTCTATATAATCCTATGTAAAACTTCATCCCTCAATTGTGACCCTACCCTACCCCTGGGGACTATGATTTGAACAAACTTGAATCTACATTTCCTGAGGATGCTTCCATTTTAATTTGAGCTTTCCTGGCCTGATACTTTCTGAGAAGTTTTTCTCTATTTATTCCTATGTAAAACATGATCCCCCTATTGTGGATTCACCCAAACCTTGGATCCTGAATCTACACTACCTGAAAATGCTTCCATTTTAATTTGAGGTTTTCTGGCCTCATAGTTTTTGAGAAGAAGATTTTAAAGATTTCCTCTATATATTCCTATGTAAAAATTCATCTCCCTATTGTTGACTCATCCTACCCCCGGGAACCATGATTTGAACAAACGAGAATCTTTAACTTCCTGAGGATGCTTCCATTTTAATTTGAGCTACCCCCGGTGACAATGATTTGAAAAACAAATGAATCTACACTATCTCAGGATGCTTCCACTTTAGTTTGAGCTTTTCTAGCCTGATAATCGGAGACATTTGATTGGCTTAAAAACTGGATTATGTTCTAAATGTCAAAGGGTATTAAAGTTACGGCCTGGACAAATTTGGATGAAGAAGAAAAAGAATAAGAAAGTCGACAAAAACATTTCAAAAAGGGGAGACATAATACAAAAGGTCTTTCACCTGAAAGGTGGAAATATCGAATAACTAAACTGGAAAATGCACACTGATAGAAGTTAAAAGTGTCAATGAACCGGTCTAATCCCCCTTTCGTAATAAATCCTCTCTCTCTCTCTCTCTCTCTCTCTCATGATTTATCAAAAAAAAAATGCCGATAGCAAATATCAGCGATTTACATAAACTTTATAAAGACAATTAATTCTATGCATCATTACACTGGGCAAAACAGTCCAAATATAGGTGATCATTTCATCATGTCGATTGGTTTGTGGTTATCTGCACGTGCTGATCATATTGTGTTATTATGCGCTTTAGCTCAGGCAGGTTACATGGCACAGAACTTTGCAGATTTCAATTTTGTTCAGATGCATGTTATAAAATAAGGGGTTTATTGGTATACAAGTATATCTTGATTTGTGTCAATGTTGAGTCAAAATTATTCACGTTTGTAATAATATTGCCCTCTATGAAATGCAAAGAAAACAAGCACCGTCTAAAACATGAATGCTAAATATAAATTTTTAAAAATCCGAATTTATTAAAACAATTTATATATACATGTATATTTCAGATTATAGTCCTTTGTTATTTAAATATACATAATCAAATCAAAATATTTTCATATACACATCCACTTTTAAAATTACTATGGCTAAATTCTTTTATTAAACAAGAGGCCCATGAGCCACATCTCTCACAAGAGCAACAATAGCCCTAAGGAAATCAGATTTATGGAGTCATATAAAAATGTCTGGTCAACTTTGTAGAATAAAAATATACATGTACATGTAAAACGGTTTTCAATTTTTTCTTCAGATTTTATTGTGTTGAACTTTGAGCTACTTTTGACCAGGATTGTTTCAAAATCATATCACACAATGAATATTTCAGTTCTCAGCAACATCTTGCTGATCTTGAGCAACATTAAGCTCCTTGTGGGGCCAAAAACTGTCGAAGTTCTAAGCAATCGAGAATTAATGATGTCAAGATGCTCGCATTTTAGTAAAACCGTTAATTACAACATTTAAGTTTGCAAGAATAATTTAATTTTTTTCCTATGTAAAAAATGCCTTCTCCCATATTGTGGCCCAACCCTACCTCTGGGAGTCATGATTTTCAAAACTTTGAATCTACACTGTCTGAGGATGCTTCCACACAAAAGTTTCAGCTTTTCTGGCTAATTGGTTTCTGAGGAGAATTTTTAAAATTTATTTCACTTATTCCTATGTAAAAAACCTCGACCATCCCTCCCCCCCCCCCCCAAATGTGGCCACACACTACCCTCTGGGGTCATTTTTCACAACTTTGAATCTACACTACCTGAGGATGCTTCCAAATAAGTTTCAGCTTATAAGACTAATTGATGCTTAATTTTCACAACTTTGAATCCCCTTTGTCTAAGGGTGCTTTGTGCCAAGTTACTAGTAAGTTGAAATGGCCCAGTAATTTGGGAGTAGATGGTGAAACTGTGAATTTACAGACAGACAGACGACAGCAAATGTGATCGGAAAAGCTCTTTTGAGCTTTCAGCTCAGGTGAGCTAAAAGGACATAATACCATATCAATTCACTAATAATTAGCATGTGTACATTTCCTTACAACAATATTCTAAACCTTACACAACATGGTCTCTACATTTTAAGTAGTGTAGCCATCACCAGAAGAAATATTAGTCACAAAAGTAATAAGTTGACCAAGTAACATTATGTTTTGGGATGATTTCTAGTTCTCATGGCATAAGGGGCTGAAGGTTTCGCTGCACATGGAGTGGCCTGGGTCTGTTGAGGTTGAGATAAGGACTGTACAGCAGAAGCAACTGTTAATGTTGTTGTTGGCAAGGCTGCTGCAGCTGCTAACGCTGCTTGTGATGTTACAGTGCTGGGCTGGGTAGTGGCCTGTGTCACCACTACTGGTTGCTGTAGCAGTGTGCCTGTGCCGAGGTTAGACTGGGCTGCTGGGGTTATGGTTACAGTAACAGCAGTCGGTGTAGCAGAAACAACCTGTGCAATATTGCCAGACTGCACTTGTTGAATGGTTCCTGGAGTAACCTGTATCTGGTGGGCTGTCTGTGTCAAGATTTTCTGGGCTGTGTGGGAAGTTACAGACACCTGTTGCACCATCTGCTGCGGTATTAATTGTTGTGTAGTTGTCTGAGACCCCAGTTGTGTTGCACTTGGTGAAGGTTGTACTTGAATAGTGGTGCCTGTGCTACCATCCTGAGCCACTGTATTTACAGTCAACGGTTTACCTGCTTGGCTTCCTACTCCAGTTATACTGATGGTACTGGCTGTTGGTTGGGCTGTCACATTAGAGGCCTGAACTGCTGACACATGGGTTACAGAGATAGGGGTGGCAGACAGGGTCTGAAGGTGAGTTGTAGGAACAGCTGAGCTACCAAGAACCTTAGTGACCATTTGTCCTTGCGGTTGCTGGCTCTGGGTAACTGTGGTGATGATGGGTTGGGATGTTATGATCATACCAGAGCCTTTGTTTTGTTGCATGAATTGTTGAAGAGAGTAGGTGAGATGTCGTCCACCAGACCCTGAAGCTGGCTGCTGAATGATCTGGACAGCATTCAGTGGGAAACTTTGACCTTTTCCAACTTGTTGACCAACTGCTGTAAAAACAAAAACATTACTTAGAATACAATTTTTTTCTGAGTTTTTCAGAGTGGTTTTCCAAAATATTAATACATACAAGTGATTTTTTGTGGTTGCTTTATCCCTTGTTGCTGCCTTATCTGCTGTATTTGTTGAATGTGTTGAATTTTGGCTTGTGGAAGCTGGCTTACAGAAGCAGCCTTACCTGAAGAAAAAAACCCCAGCGTATCATAATAATTCAATACAAGACTATAAAATTTACAAGGGTCAATAAAAAATATGAAGACTTTTTGCCATGGCTATTTTACTTAAAGTCATATTATCCTTAAAGCACTATATTTGGTATGGTCAAATATCTGCCCCATATTGCATTCAGAAGTATAGAGCACAGGTCTGCTCAAGTACGATTTTAACATGTTTTTCTTCATATAATTTTACACATTAACTAAAATCAAAGGCCGTAACAGCCACAAAGGCGTTGAGCTGACATTTTCTTTTATATAGATATGGTCAATATCTGCAATTTACTGCGCATAAAAAAATTGCGCTAATTTTGGACTGATTAACCTTACAGTACCGATCAGACCCAACCTAACAGAAAGTAAACCCCAACTACACCTTGGGTTTACTTTCTGGGTTTACTAGAGTGGACCCAAAGTAAATCCAGAGTGGACACAGAGAGTAAACCCAGTTAGAAGTATACCCCTTAAAACAGACACTAACTGTGTATTCGGAATATACAAGGGGCAGAAATTACAGGCAGTAGGATGGTAAGATAAAAGACGGGTCTGCTTCACACTTCAGTGCGTACTGTTGACCTCAAAAGCAACATCCAAGTAAACCCAAAGTAAACCCCAAGTGGACCTAAATTTTCAAAAAGTAAACCCAGAGTAAACCCGGGGTTTAGTTGGGGTTTACTCTGGTGTTAGGTTGGGTCTGATCGGTACTGTATTTCCGAACACATTCTATACAAATATTTGATTCCAAAAAATTCCTTGGACATTTTACTATAGATATTGTCACTTTACTTGCCTCTGATATTCTTTTAAATACCATCACCAGCCCACAACAAGGGATTTGAAGTGGTGCAGTTTGTTTACATGTAAAAATGGCGACTCTCAATCTCGACGTGAATTTAACATTCTTCAATATCTGAGGTCGGTTAGCGTGTTTAAGAGAAAGTTTGAGGCAAGTAAAGTACCGATATCAGTAATAAATTGACTGAAGAATTTAATGGTACTAATGTTTTTCACAGAATTTTTGTATAAATAAGGTTAATTTGTCAAAAACTAGCGCACATTTTTGTGCACTATAAATTTCAGATTTTTAGTATGAGAGGCGCTGTGGCTCCCAGGTCGTCCATCCAAATTTTTTCAGACCAGGAGCTACAGACCTGCAGCTAATGAGTTTATTACATTCAGCTTAAGATTTTTAACTTGGTATTTCCTATTCAGCATTTAAAATGGAAACAAAAAAAATGGCCTCAGATCTGTGAATTGTGAGTAAAACTCAGTATCTTGCTTATAATTCAAAGCTTAACACTCAAATATGGTTAGTAAATAGAAATTGTAAACAATTAAACATAAGAAATATGCACTATAACAAAAAAAGCACAATTTACTTTTCAAAATGAATTATATATATACCTACATATTTACGTCTGGGATTTTAAACTCTATTTAAACTGAAAAAACTCGAGAAAATGCTGAGCATCTCAACAACAATCTTACATTAATCAACCATTACGCGAAAGATCATACCGAATTTACCGATACAATGAATTGTATTTAAGTATGTTGTTAATACATCATATTTTGCTTAATTTGCGCAAGTAAACAGTCAACTGTCTGATTTTCCGAAGTCTGTTTGATTTGATATGTAAAAATAACAAAATACCGGCGATAGTTCCCAGGTTATAAAGCATAAATAATGAAAATAAAACATACATTTATGTAGACAAAAAAGCCTACCCTTTTTTGGCAAAAAAACAAACAACAACACCCCCCCATATATTATATAAATCACTGTTTCCTGTCCCCTGACGAAATAAATTAAGGTAGGTAGGTGTGAATTTAATTTTTTTTAACACTTGGAAAGAGGAAAAAGTATATTAACGTTCATTTGGGGTATTAGTCTAGCCCTTTGACCCACTTACTACTGTTATGTAGAGGATCTTTTAATTTTGAAGATAACTCTTTACGAACGGTTTTATAGTAATTTTAACATTTATTGCTGATTTATTAACTAATAAAATATGATCAGCTAACTGCAGTGATATCAGGATTACGAGTAATAAACATCGTTTTTGTTATTTCCGATGCATATTGAAAGGTATGTTGTTGCACCACCCGTATATATAACCCAAGATGAATTAATTTGTTTCAAGTTATTACTCACTACAGGGTTAATTCCCGCAGTGAAAATGTTTTTAGATAAGTTTACTATCATTCTTTTGCCATTGACATTAATTTAAACGGTCGTGTACTCAGAAGACGGAGCAACTTCAACTTCTCTTTCTGATGAAGTTCTGGCGTAGTTACCGATCACAAACACATCTATAAGTTTAATATTCTGTTTGATCTGATTGAAACACACATTTCCTTTATTATTATTTTCGTAAAACCTCAGATTTGAAACAGAATTAGCCCATAAGTTTTGCAATTAAGATTTTCCTTTCTATAAGGATTATTTACACTAAATTACATTGAATTTGTCTAAGTAGATCTTGAGAAGGATATTTTTAAAAATACACCTTTTTTCTACAGTTTAGAGGTTTTCTCCACTTTGAATAAAGATCGGTCTTTCATTTCTGAAATTTATATTCACCTTCCTATAAGAATGCTATGTGCCAAATTTGGTTGAAATTGGCCGACCGGTTTTAGAGAAGTTCAAAATGTAAAAAGTTTACAGATGGACAACGGACAAAATGTGATCAGAATAGCTCACTTGAGCTTTCAGCTCAGGTGAGCTAACAAACCTTGAATCTACACTCCCTGAGGATGCTCCCACACGAGTAATAGCCAAACAGTTTCTGAGAAGAAAATGTTTCAAGATTTTTCTATTTATATTCCCATGTAAACATTCACCCCCCCCCCCCCCATTTGTTGCCCCATACTACCCGGGGGGGATCATGATTTGAACCAACTTGAATCTACATTACCTGAGGATGCTTCAGCTAGCTGGCACACAAGTTTCAGCTTTTCTGCATGGTTTGTTTCTGAGAACATTTTTTTAAAGATTTTTCTCTATATATTCTTATGTAAACATTTGACACCCCCCTTTCAATTTGTTGCCCCATCCTACCCCCAGGAATCATAATTTGAAAAAAAATTTAATTATATGCTACCTAAGGATGCTTCCACACAAGTGATAGCCTTTCTGGCAGAACTGTTTTTTTAAAGATATACTCTATATATTCGACCCCCCCCCCCCCCCCCCCAATTGTGGCTCCGTCATACTTCCAGAGATCATGATATAGACAAAATTGAAACTACACTACCTGAGGATGCTTCCACACGAGTAAGAGCCTTTCTGGCCGAACAGTTTCTGAGAAGATTTTTAAAGATTTACTCTGTATATTCCTATAAAAATTTGACCCCCCTCCCCTTGTGGCCCCACCCTAGCCTCGAGTATCATGATTTGAACCAACTTGAATCTACATGTCACTTGAAAGACCTGATGATGCTTCCAAACCAGTTTAAGCTTTTCTGGCTGAATGGTTTTTGAGAAGATTTTTGAAAAATAGCAACAAATTTTCAATTATTTTTCTCCCCTTGAAAGAGGGCATGACCTTTAGTTTTAACAAACTTGAATCCCCTTTACCGAAGGATGTGCCAAGTTTGGTTGAAATTGGCTATATGGTTCTGGTGAAGAAGTAAAAAATGTAGAAAGTTAACAGACAGACAGACAGCCTGACGCCAGACAAAAAGTGATCAGAAAAGCTCACTTGAGCTTTCAGCTCAGGTGAGCTAAAAGTGTTGGTGCAAAGATTAATCTGTTAGTTCTGATTTTTATAAAAAAATATATGATAGCCACATAGTCTTCGTATTTTTTGATTGACCCTTGTATATACTACCAAATCTAGAACTTAGTGTCAACTAACTAACCCCTAGAATGAGGCACTTACCAATGACTCCTTTCTGCTGAGGAACACTGACATTGATATTGACAGTACTAACAGGAATCTGTACTCCTCCTACAGGAGCAGACACAGTTTTGACCAGCTGTGTGCCAGAAGTACCAGCCACACTGGCAGACTGGGTTATGTGCTGTACCTGTGCTGGAATCGATGTTAGCTGTTTGAAAAAAATAAATGTAAAAATTCAAGCTTAGGGATATTTGATTTCCATAATGATAACCCTTAAGGCCTTACGTTTGTAATCTTTGATATAGGTCTTCTTCCTCATCATAATCATGATCTGTGTAGTAGATTTTCTTAAGATTTTATATATTTAAACTATATGATCATATAGGCCCTGTCTTTAGGATCTAAACGCCTGACCCAGGGGCCATGAATATCACAATTTTAGTATAGGGTTTTGTATATATATTAAAATCATCACCATGCATTTCGTTTTGGTTCGAGAAGAGGAGATAATTTTCTAAGGTTAATTCATGTTCACTATATGGGCAAATTGGCCATGTTGTTAAGGTCTTTCGATTGTCGCATGACGTCATTTGGAACATCCTGGAATATTTTACCGTTATCGGTTATAATATTAGTGTTATGTGATGCATGACTTTGCCAATATTTCTTAATTTTACTTTCTATGCTATGAAAAGTGAAATGTTTAACAATTCATAGAGGGTAGTTTGAGTTGAAATCGCTGAATTCAATGAAAAACTGATAAAACCGTACATAGGAAAAGTTGACAGAGACTACAATTCAATATTTTTCACCTTTAAAGGTAAACATTTTTTTGTAGATTTCGATAGGATATATAATGAGTTACAAATGTAAAAAATGTCAGTGATTTTGCACCATTATTTCAAAAGTAATAGACGTTTTATGTTGCTAAACTGTACTTAACTGTTGGAAAATTGTATCAAAATTCACTCTTAATGTGATGGCTTTCATTCTGGCAAGTTTAAATGGCCTTTAAATGTTAAAATACATAAAATAAAGGATTGTGATTAATTTCTTTAAAAAATTGCTTTATTATATAGAAATCAGTAAAAAAAATATGGTGTTTGATTGGAGAGCAGTCGTCGCTATAATTGCCTTGATAGTGTACCTGTGTTAGCTCCTACAGCATGAACAAAATATTTGCAACATACCGATATTTAAGTTCAGTTTGAATGATTACTTATGTATCTTCAAATTTAAACAAATATTTCACAGATTTAACAATAAACAAGAGGCCCATGGGCCGCATCGCTCACCTGAGGAACAATAGGTATGATAAAATCAGCTTAATGGAGTTATAATACAAACAATGTGGACAATGTACAAAAAATAATACATGTAGATCCTGTATAAATAAAATCCACCCCCCCCCCCCCCTGGATATTCTTATGTTTATCATCATTAGTCCCTTTTCTAACAGGATGATTTTATAGTCATATCACATGTTGAGTATTGCAGTTCTCAAAAAGATCCTTAACAATTGTTTATATATGGGATATAAAGCTACATCAAACTCTGAACCTTCTTGTGAAGCCAAAGAATTGTCCTGGAGCCAAAGTCTTAACAATTATAAAGAATCATCTGGCTGATTAGTTTCTGAGAAGAAGATTTTTAAAGATTTACTCTATATATTCCTATGTAAAACTTTAACACCCCCAATGTGGCCCCACCCTACCCCCAGGGATCATGATTTTCACAGCTTGGAATCTACATTACCTGAGGATGCTTCCACACAAGTTTTAGCTTTCCTGGCTGATTAGTTACTAAGAAGATTATAAAAGATTTAACCTATATATTCCTATGTAAAACTTCGACCCCCTATTGTGGCCCCACCTTACTCCAAGGGGTCATGATTTTCACAACTTTGAATCTACTCTACCTGAGGATGCTTCCACAAAAGTTTCAGCTTTCCTGGCTGATTAGTCTCTGATATGAAGAATTTTAAATATTTACTCTATATATTCCGATTAGTTTCTGATATGAAGAATTTTAAATATTTCCTCTATATATTCCTATGTAAAACTTCGACCCTCCATTGTGCCCCACCCTACCCCTGGGGATCATGATTTTCACAACTTGGAATCTACACTACCTGAGGATGCTTCTACACAAGTTTCATCTTTCCTGGCTGATTAGTTTCTGAGAAGAAGATTTATAAAAATTTACTCTATATATTCCTATGTAAAACTTTGACCCCCCCCCCCCCCACCCTGACCCCCGAGATCCTGATTTTCACAGCTTGGAATCTACATTACCTGAAGATGCTTCGACAAAAGGTTCAGCTTTCCTGACTGATTAGTTTTTGAGAAGAAGATTTTAAAAGATTTACTCTATATATTCCTATCTAAAACTTCGACCCCCCCATTGTGGCCCCACCCTACCCCCAAGGGTCATGAATTTCACAACTTGGAATCTACTCTACCTGAGGATGCTTCCACACAAGTTTCAGCTTTCCTGGCTGATTAGATTCTGAGTAGAGGATTCTTAAAGATTTACTCTATATATTCCTATCTAAAACTTCGACCCCCCACCCGATTGTGGCCCAACCCTACCCCCGGGGGTCATGAATTTCACAACTTTGATTCTACATTACCTGAGGATGCTTCCACACAAGTTTCAGCTTTCCTGGCTTTATGGTTCTTGAGAAGAAGATTTTTAAAAATTTCTCATTAATTTTTAATTATCTCCCCTTGAAAAAGGGTGTGTAATTTTCACAACTTTCAATCCCCTTTGCCTAAGGATGATTTGTGCAAAGTTTGGTTGAAATTGGCCCAGTAGTTCTTGAGAAGATGTTGAAAACGTGAAAAGTTTACGGACAGACTGACGGACGGATGTTGAAAACGTGAAAAGTTTACGGACAGACTGACGGACGGACGACAGACAAAATGTGATAAAAATAGCTCACGAGCTTTCAGCTCAGGTGAGCTAAAAACATCAGTGGCCATAAGTTTCAAAATTCGGTAGGTGGCTTCATGGACATTTTAACCAAGCATTTAGTTGTTTTTCCACATGTGTGGGAGAAGAGAATGTGAAGACTGCATTATAGATAAGATTTAATCTATATATTCCTATGTAAAAATTTGACCCCCAATGAGGCCCCATCCTTGCTCCGGGGGTCATCATTTTCACAAGTTTGAATCTACACTACCTGAGGATACTTCTACACAAGTTTCAGGTTTCCTGGCTAATTAGTGTCTGAGAAGATTCTGATGACAACCGGAAGTTATGCAAATGTTCGGATATGCGAAAAGCACTGTGGGTAAAAACTATCTACCATCACTGAAAATTTGAAATTTCTATCTGATACTTTTTGAGAAAAACGGTGAACATGCAAGCAAAAACATAAAATCCTAAATATCTCTGCACCAGAAGTGACGACCAAAAAATTGGTTAATAATAATAATTTCCTTAAAGTTTCATTAAAATCGGCTGAAGCGTTTTTGAGAAAACGTTACAGAAAAAAGATTATAATAGGGAAGAAGAAACGAAACAATACAATAAGGTCTTTAGTTGGAAACGGAAGACCTGAATTAAACCAGCAAGTTAATTTCCTGTTACATTCAGTTTTAATTTGTGTTTTCCGTTGTAAAATTGGACCTATAATTTGGCCCCACCCTACTCCTGAAGATTATAATTTTAACAAATTTGAATCTACACTACGTGAGATTGCTTTCACTGAAGTTAAAGCTTTTCTAGGTGAAAGGTTTTTCAAAAGATAATTTTTAAAGATTTTTCTCTACATCATCCTACAGACCCTGAAACGTAGTACAACACCTCTAAAACGTAATGTACCGTTCCGTGCAAGAAACGAACTGTACCGTTCACAAAATGAAATGTAGCGTTCACAAAGCATATCGTACTGTTCACAAAATGAACCATACTGTTCACAAAGCGAACCGTATCGTTCACAAAATGAACCGTACCGTGCATATAATTTATGCAAGACCCGCCTCAAAACGGACAAAAAAGCATACCGTATCGTGCAACTTCCATATCATCTTATTGACCTAATGTCTTGCGATGAATACAGATGGAGATTATTGCTGACCAGATAAGTTCAATATTTTGCTAGATTTTGTTTATATGGGATTAGATAACATATACTATGATTTAAAACTGGTATTTTTATTAAAACAGTTACAAAAATGTTTTAATTACCTTTCCTTTCTTAGACCTTAATCATTTCTTTGTTTTTCGACTAAATTTGCATTGCCGATTTCTTAAACATTGTAAACTATTAATGTTCACACAATTCGTGGTAGTACTATTTTGATTATATTTATAAAGTGTTTGAAACATTGGGTACATAATGGACTTTACATAGCTTTAAGTGATTCTCAGGG
This sequence comes from Magallana gigas, assembly GCF_963853765.1. Lineage (NCBI taxonomy): Eukaryota > Metazoa > Mollusca > Bivalvia > Ostreida > Ostreidae > Magallana > Magallana gigas. The sequence goes on along the minus strand of NC_088855.1, from coordinate 25,760,723 downwards.
GAGAGAAAGAAAGAGAGAGAGAGAGAGAGAGAGAGAGAGAGAGAGAGAGAGAGAGAGAGATCTCGTAACCTGAGACATTAAAACCATTCTTTTACTTAGAATGATATCAATAATTTGAATTTCTGTACTAATAGTAATATCAAATAATGTTAGACTTAGAATAGAAAAGTATATGAAATCTGTTTTCTGCTGCTTTAAAAACAAAAATCAGTATATTTTCTTATAAAATAGGTAGTGGTGCTTTTATAATAAAATAACTCATCATAGTTGCAAAAATCGAAGAAATTTCAAAGTTCAAAAATAATTTGAACAACTTTCACAGGTTCATAATTTGAATGCATTAACAGTGTGTCCCTAATTATAATAATAAAACATACATTTATTCATTTCAATAATGAAACAAAATTTTCTATGGTATGGTTGTTTACAAACAAATCAACAACACGTGCTATCTAAAATGCTTGACTAAACCAACTGCATTATCGTTTTTATTTTTTGCAACAAAATCACTAGATACATTTATCGCTTACATTTTTTTTGGAGACTGTGCCCAATAACAAATAAATTTACATCTAAAATGATATTTCTATTGGGCACGGTCTCCAATTAAAATGTAAGCGATAAACTAAAATAGTATTTAGTGAATCTTTACACCTAGGCCTGATTGTATTCATCCGCCATTTCTTGATTAAGCAAATTTATTCTTATGCAATGAGTTGTCAATAACCAGGGAGGCAAAGTTGTTTTTTTTGTACACAATTTAGTTGAATAAATGGAAAAAAAAATCTTGTAATACGTTTAATACTTTAAGGAACTTATTTTGTATGCGCATTTAAAAGGCGGTGCAGAGCATGAATTTATGGACGATTGCCAATCCAGACGATTGCTAGAAGGCTGCCGAGCTCGACGTCTTAAAAATAAATTATAGCTAAACATGGGTTAAAACCCTTTTGATAGAACATCTTTTGATTTGTAAGTTAATTTACAGCTAAACTTTGAACCAATTAAAAATCAGAAATGAAAACTTTTCAGATCATGTTTTTAAATATATGTGGATGTGCTGTAGTAAATGAGAACCCATATTACCCGTGACTCGAATGATTTGTACTTCAGATATTTATGTAGCAATAAATAAACAAAAAATCACTATTTAATGATAAATTATGAAATATGAATAAAGATCGTTTTTTCTATACGCCTTCCCATAAGGATGTTTTGTGCCAAATTTGGTTGAAATTGGCAAAGTGGTTTAAGAGAAGTTCAAAATGTAAAAAGTTGACAGACAGACGGATGACAGACAAAATGTGATCAGAATAGCTCACTTGAGCTTTCAGCTCAGGTGAACTAAAAACTTAGATTGACTGAATGATGAATCAAAAACATTGACCCTGCAACTTGTTGTGCAAGACACATTGAACATACCTGACCAACAAGTCCGGAGGCAATCACTTTTGGACCCCTGCCTTGTTGTTGTTGCTGGAGCTGCTTTAACTGTTGTTGCTAGACAAAAAGTTACAAGTCAATGCAATTGTCTTTACTTTCATTACTTTGAAAAGACAGTGTACATCACAGAATCTGCTTGTTTTACTAACTGTAAGATTAAGTTTCTGCATTCTGAGTTGTTGCTGACTCTGTAGCTTTTGTTGATTAATCAGATTCTGCTGTCTCTGTTGTAACTGTTGCAACTGTTGAGGGGTCAGATTCCTCGTAACTGTCTGTTGTGTCAGTTGCTGACCTACAATTCACACATAACTGATATCAGTGTTATCTTTTTTATTTTAAACTGTCTAACAAAAAAATTGTTAATGGAACAATCAAATGCCTTTCAATCTTTCTTAATGGCAATAGAAAAATTCCCAAAATATTGATACTAAAGAGTAATTAGAGAACAAGAGATGTTTGTAAAACACTTATGCCCCCCTCCCTTGGAAACATCTGCGAAGAAAATGAACGGAAACAGCAAATAATTGAAATTTTCTATGTCCAAGGGGCATAACTCTGTCAAAAAATGCTTGATAGTACCTAAAATTAAATTGGTACAAGATATCATTGTGATAAACCTGGATACCAAATTTCATTTCAATACGTGCATCCTCTGCAAAGAAAGTGAACGGAAACTGCAAATTTTTCTATGTTCAAGGAGCATAACTCTGTCGAAAATTGCTTAATAGTACCCAAAACCAAGTTTGACCTAGATATTATTATGATAAACCTGTATACCAAATTTCATTTCAATATGTGAATTCATTGCAAAGATCAAAGGCCTGAAAGGCCACAATGGCGTCGAGTTAAAGTTAATTTGAAGAATAAAAATCTAAATAATTTTTTTTAAATGTCAAAATAATCTCCACTATTACAAAAATGCATATACTTTTTATTTGTGTTATTTATGGTTCTCCTTCATTGATCAAATGTACACTTAGGTACTGTAGATTTAAAAAAAAATCCTGAAAACAAAATATGATTTTGTAACTCTTAGTAATGTGTGTACTTAACATGAGACCAACTTTTCTTGTTGTTTGCTGGAGATTAATTTTATAAAAATGGAGTTGGGCGGTCAATTTAACAAAAATAAAATTTAATATAGATTTTACGCAGTCAACTAGAATAATAAAAATATTAAAATTAAGTGTGATTTTTTTTATGTTTTCAAAAATCATTCTGATTTGGTTATTTACCATTCATTTAGAAATTGGTATCAATTATACTTACTTTTTAAAATCAAATATAAAGAAAAATACATTAGTCAACTTTCAAAAATAATTTTTTTTTTTTTTTATCACATAACTAAATTAAATTACAATTCATTACAAATTGACTCACCTAATTCTAAAAAAAAATTGAATGTTAATTAAAAATCTTAGGCCAGCATTTTTTTATTTTTAGGTTTACAAACCCGCCGCTCGGTTTTCTGAGTTTTTAGAAAAAAAATAAAATTACAAAAAAGATCTTTTTTTTCTCCCCGACAGCAAATTTTTTCTAGTAGGAAAAGTGTATCGTCATTGTTATCACAGAGGCATAAAATCTGCTCTTTTTGTGTCATGATAGCCTAAAACTTTCTTACGCATCTTTTTCTCGTGCTACATTCTTCAGAGAAGCTTCTACAAACACTCTGCTGTAAGTTTCATACTTTGAAGTTTTACCGACAGTGTTGACCAGTGGCTAGACGAGATAGTCACACCTCACTGAACATGGCTTCGATAGTTACCTGTGCAGCTGTTTTCAAGTACATCACTGTAAAATGATTCCCTTTCTTTTGCTTTTAAAAAAAAAAATTTTACAGAGAGAAAGAGAGAGACAGAGAGACAGAGAGAGAGAGAGAGATGTATTAGAGATATTCTGCAGTAACTATTCTCATGAACACATTTTAAAGTGACCTGCCTAGTGAATTAAAAAAAAAATCATATTATTGTTTGTGCATTTTCCGTTATTTTCAATTAAAATATACCATTACATAATTAATTGCATAGTTGTACTTTGTACATGGAAATTCAACAGGATAAAATACATGCACACATATAGTTGCAGTGATTTCATAGAGTCTGTTCACATTCACAATGTTATGTTTGAGTTTTCTCACATATAAACACCCAAACCAATTTTGTAAAAAAAAAAATGTGAGAGATCAATGAAGTTGAATATTTTTTAACTGCAGAAAACATGAAAGTAATAAATATTTTGTATATTAATAATTATATACTAGTATCATACAGGAGAAAACATTATTACTTTATGTACATAAAATTTAGGTTGTTTTTTTTAAAATGAAATGTTGACATGTCCGACAATAGTTTGACTGGTAACTTTGAATTTTGGGCTAGTAACTTTGTGGCCAAATTTTGTAATTACACACCCCTGACATTGCTATATGTACATGTAATATCAAAGCCGTATGTCTAATATTCTATTGTACTATTTCAGAGATATGTTACACAGATGACATACTTTTCACATGCTACACTTGATGCAGTTACACACCACTATCATGAAGTTGTCATTCATTATATTAATATTAGAATAAAGATGATGTCATAAAAGTTTTTTTTTCTCCTACAGAACTTTACAATTTTGTGGTTCGTAAACCTAAAAGTAAAAAAATTGTAGGTCAAAAGAGATTTTTTTTTTTTTTTTTATTTTCTCCTCCTACGGAACTTTATCATTTTGTGGTTCGTAAACCTAAAAATAAAAAAATGCTGGCCTTAGTTTAGAAATATCTTAGGAGTTAAACATTTTTTTCTCTCTATTCATATAGAATTAAATATTTAAATTATGATTGTGTTTAATTCTATATATTGTAATTTGTATACTGCTGATAAACACACTGTCTCTTATTATCAATTTGATTTAAAATTCACATGGGTCCAAATGACACGAGCCGAAAAGATCAGGGGTAGATAAACGAAAGGCACCCATTCACGTTGTTTACAAAGTGAAAGTAGTTCACTAGTTGGTTAAAAATAACATTTGGTTGTAGATATACTTATCGCTCAATGTAGGAAGTTTTGTTTCTAAAAGATCAAACTTTTGTGCATTGTCAATATTCGATATGGATATAAAATAATCTGTTTCGCAGGCTGGTATATTTCATAACCAATTTGAGTATGTAGGCCTAACTATCGCATGTGTCTCCGTGCAAGCGTATTCGTCCGCTGAAACCCAGACATATTGTTTACAATAAAATATGAACATATTCAAAGACATCAACCATTTCGTATCTGCCAACTCGTTTTGTTGACGTACAGTTCTGCTTGAAGTTGAAGTATGTCATCTATTTTTCTTCAAACACATAAGAAAACGTTGCACTTATTTGAGTTGTTTGGCTCCTTAAAAATTTGCAAACTTCCGAACGTACGATCCCTAGATGGCTTTCGAACTTCGCTCGACGCCATAAAAATGAAGGGAAACTGCAAATAATTGAAATTTTTCCTCGAAAATATTGACAAATTTCATTTCAATATGTGCATCCACTGGGAAGAAAATGAACGGAAACTGTTGGTGGACCGATCGACAGACAGCAGCAAAGCAATATGCCCTCCCTTCTTTGAAGTGGGGCATAAAAATTATTTTATGACCCAAGAAAAAAACGAAATGAAAAATGACCATGACAAGTTTCGAACCCACAACCATAAGGCTTATCTTTTTCATTTCCAGTACACTGACCACTAGCTATAGACCACGGCGACTCTTAACAGGTGCGTATTAAGTTTTTCAATTTAGACTTCCTTCCAACTCTAAATTTGTTCAAAACGTTTGTTTCTTACCTTTCAAAGCCTTAATCCAACAAAATATAAAGTTGTTGACAGGAAATGTTTACTTTTACGAACCGGAAATGTCTATGTCAAGTCGTACATAAAGATTTCTTTCTAAATTTCGTGGACTTCAGGGTCCACGCAGAAAATATATAAGCGAGGTTAAACCGGATGCTATGGGGAAAATTCAGCCTGCGCATGAGCTAGCCTGGTTCCTGTGCGTAATGGTTAGCTCAGGGAACCAGGCTAGCACAGGTTTATCTGGGATTCCATGCCATATTCACATATAAGTTCAAAGGCGCTGTAATTGTAAAGCTGTTGGTAAACATTACAGAAACAAAGTATTACCGGTAATTCCTTTTAAAAAAAAGATCGGCATGTGATATAAACTGTCAGTATTATGAAATAAGGCAATGTTATGCCGAAACTACAACATGCATCAAATAGCATAATTTGCAATGTTTTGTTGTTTTCCGAATACTTATGTAGCTTAACTTTACTTTTATAGAAGGCGAGGCTAGAGTACTTCCCGATTAAAATTATTTAAGCATTAAAGTATGAATGAATAATTAAGTGACTGTATATAATAGATGATTGAATAATTATGTCACTGTATAAAAGTTTAAATCTCAAGAAAAATGCATTAAAATATGAAAATGATTTACACAAAGCCGTCACTGCATAGTAAACAAAGTAGTGCGAAGCGTAATGTGTGCGTAAATACTAGTAGTAGAATTCGCCGAATGCTTGATACTATACATGCAATTTTCATTAATATAGATCATAATTATTTAAGAAGTATGACCCTTTAAATTCTGATATTAAAAGTCAACTATACATAAACATAATACAACGTACAAATTTAGTGGTTAAAAGCAGGGGACTAGAGTCGATGGAATCTGTGATAATTTTAAGGCTTTCACGTTTTCGTTGGAAAAAAAATGCAAATGGTCCACGTATCTTTAACAGAATTCCTTGAAAATTAATAGGGTTTGTCCTAAACCATACTTATAACCATACTTATAAAGTGAACAAAGTTCGATAAACATACATAACATACCTGTGCTAGATCTTTGAACTGCTGCCAGTTGGGCACCTGTTACAGTAGTCTGCAGTTGTGGCCTGGCTACCTGTTGACCAGTAGAAATGGAGGTAGTGACCTGGGGCTGTGAGGCTATTGCGGTTATCTCTTGTATTGTTAGGGGAGCTGCAGTTCTCTGAGTCCTAATATTGGCTGGTGTTAGTGAGCCAGCAACAGTCTTTCAAGAAATGAGAAGAAATGTATGAACATCAGACTTGTCAAACCTTGCTTCCTAAATTTCAGCTTATCTACTGAGAATGAAAGAAAAAGTGAACAAGCTCACATATCCAACACTCCTACATTACTTGACAACGCTACATATAATGAATGGCTGGGTACATATATGATAAATACCAAATAACTCCTAAACAATCATCAAATCAACATTTTGTCAAAAAGGGTTGAAAATTCCAAGAAAAATGTTGGAATAGTTGTACACACCTAAACATTGTGTCCTAAATACCTACAAAGTTTAACGATTTTCTATTTAGGGGTTTGATAAAACCTGCCCTGACAATTTGTTCAGTACTATATTCATAACTGGTCAAAAGTATAAAAAGACCAAACTTCTAAAAAACAAAAGGCCCATGGGCCTCACCTGAGCAACACTAGCCATAATAAAATCAACTTTATGAAGTCATATCCAAAATATCGGGATAAAGGAGTAAAATTGATCCTGTTTTTAAATATTTTCAAAATTTTCTATAGATGTTTTAAATTGGGCACTTTTTGTAACTAGATAATTTCATAGTTATATCAAATATTGACCATTGCCATTCTCAAAATAATCTTAAAAAACTGTTCATTTAAGCATTGAATGCTTATTTTTGGATGTCGTCGGTCCTATGACACACCAAGCCGTGCAGACAAAATGAATACTGCAATGATCGCTACCTTCATAACCCGCATGAATAATCAAAGAAAGCATTTTATTGTTTATATTTTTCTTTCAACAATTTAATAAATTGATTATAAAGAGTAAGTAAAATTCACTAAATTACTGTCAATGTGCGCAAGTATGTTAGCTAAAAGAAACAGCCAAATCGCCTTCTGTGAGACTTTGTGTCCGACATCAAAATGGTTATTTTGTGCAGTCCGTGATTTTTCTTTGGTCGCTGTAGGTTTCGACCAATCGATAAACAGGGCATGTCGATTTCAGTCCTGTCAGTTTCAGCCACTAGATTTCAACCAATCAATACCCTTACCAAAGTAAAAGTTTTGCTGCAACAATATTGCAGCAACACATTTTTGTTACCAGAAACCACATTTTGAGACTAGTGAAATGTTGCAGCTAGCTGCAACAACTTCTGGTAACATTGTGGCAATACTGCTGGAGTGTTGCCGCTAGCAGCAATAACTTCTGGCAACATTCTGGCAATACTATTAGAGTTATTTCTGTAAAAATTATATTAAGGTATCCAATCCATAATAGCCTCAGATTCAATGAATCTGGGTGCATAACAGATATGTATGGGCTTAATACTAAGTATACTTGGACATAATTTTCCTATTTAAGTGTGAAATGTGTCCTAATTAATGACCTTTTCCTTTTTTGAAGAGTTGTGTCCCTTTGCTTTTATTCTATAGAAATTAATTCTTAAAAAATCTACATGGTATAAAATTTATTTTTAATAGTTTTTGTATTTCTTAATGATAAAATACATCTTTCCACCACAGCATTTTTTGATATTCGTAGTAATTACTTTTTTATCTTAAAAAATATGCTTGTTTCCATAGACATTAATGCAATCTTCATTAATTAATTACTGCTTAGTTAATAATATTTTTGAAAATTTTTCTCGGTAAATCTTTTTCTACTCTTAAATGCTTTAAATAGATATCAAAGTATTAAATACATGATAGATATTCAAGATTGGAAAAATTTGGTCCTAATATGGATCGGATACCTTAACATGCACCTAGAATATTGCCACTAGCTGCAACAACTTCTGGTAATATTCTGGCTATACTCAGTATCATATTGCCAGAAATAATTTTCTGGAAACATCTACATATATTTGATCATTTGAATCATGAACTAATTAATTTATAAATAGCCTAATATATAATTCTGGCAATACTGCTAAGCATCATATATAATTTTTGCATTAATTATAACCTGCATTCCAGCTCGAAATAATTCATGTCAAATTTAAAACTAGAGGAACTGTGAGCAAGCTTTCAATTGATACCCCCCACTAGGAAAAAAATCATAACGCGTGTATTTTTGCTATTATAGAAAGTATTGGATGAATCTATTTCACTGTCCATTTTCTATAAATAACAACTGGTCTATTTATGAAAATTGTTAATGCTAATAGGGGAAACAAACCATTTTCTATACTTTAATTCCATTTTATTAAAGTTAACTGTTAATGCACGAGGAAATTTGCATCCTTCCATTAACAACCATGACTCGAATCAAATGAAATCCACATGTTAAAAGCATTTAATATTTAAACATTTTAAATTATTGGTATACTGAGCCTGATTTTTTTCCGAAATTTTTTTTCCACACATTTTTTTTTTCTAAAAAAAATTCCTCAGGGCAGGCCATTTTCAGAAAGACGGGGATGAGAATCTAAAAATAGTTTTATGTGGCCTGAGACAAGCAAGCTTTGTGTCAAATTTTAGCTTCTAATATTTCCATTAATACAAGACATGACACAGACATAATTTAGCTTTTTTGAAACAATGAATTTGAATTGAATTGAACATATTTTATTAAATAAATCAAAAGGATAAGACACAAGTTCTAAAACTAAGAAAGTCTTCTCCTAGTAATGAAATTTTATAAATATTGCCAGTAATGACGTTAGATAACAATGACCTTGAACTTCCTCAATTGACCTTGGGTCAAGGTCATAACACACCCTTTGGTCATAAGCAATATTTGTGTGAAGTAAGAACATTCAATGCCTCTCAATAAGGAAGATATGGAGATTACACAAATTTTGCACTTTTTCTGCGAGTGACCTTGACCGAATGACCTTGGGTCAAGGTAATGACACACCCTTAGGTCATAAGCAATCTTTGCGTGAAGTAAGAACTTCAAATGTTTCCCCATAAGAAAGATATGGACCGGACACAAATTTTGCATTTTTTCTGCCAGTGACCTTGACCGAATGACCTTGGGTTAAGGTCATGACACACCCTTAGGTCATAAGCAATCTTTGTGTGAAGTACTTCCAATGTTTCTCCATAAGAAAGATATGGACCGGACACGAATGCACAGACAGACAGACGGACGGACAAGGTGATTCCTATATACCCCCCCCCAAACTTTGTTTGGGGGGGGTATAATTATCTTTGATCAGAATGCAAACATGCATTAATTAATTAAAACCATGAATAAATGCATAAGTAATACAATAAAAAGTTCAATTTATTTACTCTAAAAATAATAAACATTTTAATTTAAGGAGGCTGGAGGGGGTTAACAAATTGTCAATTATTTAGATATGATTTAAATTATAATTGCACACCTCAAAATTTGCCAGAAGTTAACCACAAACTTTTCTTTTTTCCCTGACTGATTATACTTACGGAGCTTGCCAAAGCTTTACCAGAATTTAGACTTATAAAATTTGACACATTCATCACAAGTCTAAAACTGTCAATTATAACTGAAGTGCATTTGTATATCCCCCCCCCCACCCCAAAAATAAATAATAATAAGTCAAAAACATAGGTAATCACAGATTACAAAGCTCACCGAGACGAGACATCACCCTTATGAGACTTCACCTTTATGAGACCACCTTATCATATTAAATGAAAATCAAAGGTGAAAATGTCAACGCATTGGAATATTTAATCTCAATTTACTTCACAAAATCGGCATTCATGAATCTTGCACGTTTCAAATATTCCTTTCGCACGCAAACTGTTCCAAAACAACCCAATTCATCTTCAGATTGACCCATTTCTTATACGTTCAAAATGGCCACTTCTTTGTTTCAAAGAGGGTTTTGAGATATGGAATACCGAACCCGAAGTTGAACTGATTGACCCTCACTCTCTCTGTCTTATCATCATTTCCATAAATTACTCAAAATTGAAACAGAATTAGCCCTTAATTTTTGCAATATTTTCCTTCCCATAAGGATAATTTATGCTAAACTACGTTGAATTTGACTCAGTAGTTCTTGAGAAGAAGATTTTTAAAAATGCACCCCCCTCTTTCTACAGTTTTAAGGTTTTCTTAGCTTTGAATAAAGATATGACTATCATTTCCGCAATTTATATTTGCCTTACCATAAGGATGCTTTGTGCCACATTTGGTTGAAATTGGATAAGCGGTTTTAGAGAAGAAGTTTAAAATGTGAAAAGTTTACAGACGGACAGACAGATGGACAAACTGTGATCAGAAAAGCACACCTCTGATATATGTACAATTGATCTGCAAAAGAACAACTTCCTATCTTGAAAACTGTAGGAGGAGTTATCACTACAATGAGGGTACCCTATATGCAATATTTTGCCAAAAAATGACTAAGTTTAAAAGCTGGTATTTTTTGGATAAATTATCGGAAATTAAAATCCTAGCAATATGCACACCTCTGATATATGTACAATTGATCTGCAAAAGAACAACTTCCTATCTTGAGAACTGTAGGAGGAGTTATCCGTACAATGAGGGTACCCTTTTGGCAGCCGCCCGCCCGCCATTTTCACTATTTTAATAACCGAATTTTTCCGTTGGAAAACTGTTAAAAATGGCCCCAATGAATAAAAAGATGGCCCTTTCATTATGAAAATGGCCCATCAAAATTAATAACTGTGGGGCCATAGTCCCATTGACATTTTTGGCCTTCCTAATCACTGAAAGCTCACTTGAGCCTTTGGCTGATCAGGTGAGCTAAAAGTGGGGAAAATTACAAAGTTAAAAGGGACTTGGACACTATTTGAAACCAAACATTTTATTTTTATTTATAAAATGGTTTACTGGTGCATTTTAAATAATTGACCAAAATATTGAATGTTAAAGTCAAGTTACAAGCGAGATACAGAGGTAAGAATTGATTGTTATATGTAAACAAGGCTCGAGTCTTATAGCTGTTTACAAAAGATGAAATGTAGAGAATTACCATTCCTTAGACAAAATTACATGTAAAAAACAATTTAAACTAGTTCATTATCTTCATAAATACTATTATCAACAAAAGAAAGTTACATTTGATTGAATCTTACACTCATACAACACATATGTAAAATATGAAAATATTCGAGCTTTGTTTACAAAACAAAGAATTATGAACTCTGTATCTTGCCTTTAACTTGTTATTTGACTTTCAAATTTTGACATAACATTATAAACTTCTAAATTTATCATTATAAACATTGAATATGGAAATTTTTTTTTTGAAAATTTTAAGTCAAATCGTGTTTAAGTCCCTTTAAAAGGGCCACAATTCAAAGTTAAGTAATGGTCCAGAATGATACTTGTCCCTTGCAACTTGTTACATGGGGTATAATGATTAGAAAGTCTACTGACCACAGTTGCTGGTTGCGCTATTGATGTGGCTTGTTGACTCATTCTTCTGTTGATAGCAGCGAAGTTGGTAGGCACTCCTCCCTGAGTGTTAACCACAATATTCCCTGAGGCAGTCCTCGGCAGAGACACTGATACTTGTCCAATTGCTGCTTTCTGTACTACACCTGTCTGTAATCAGTAAAAAGTCAAACAGTTCAACAATGATTCTTCTTTATGCCACATTTACATGTACATATTCAAAATCAAATGTTAAAGTTGGTGTTTAGGGCATGTTTATAATTAAGCTAATAACTATCTTATTACACTATCTATGCATATAAAAACATATATTTCCAGACAGATAATTAAATTACCTACATCATGATAAAAGTTCTCCAAAATTTATTAATATTTACTCTCATAAATCCTTGTTGAATATTGATGATAAAGAAAAACAAGAGGCCCAATGGGCCACATCGCTCACCTGAGCAACACTTGCTTTAAATGGGCGTTCAAAGGATATTGTGCCATGTGGCCCCTCGGTAGATTAACCAAAAATGAATTTTCACTTATTTTTGCATATACTTAATCTTTGACATATTTACCTTCATGAATACCATTTTCACCGAAAATAAGATCATATGCAATATAAATAACTAAATTTTCAGTTGGTGTTCATGGTTTACTTCCAGTTCCCTTTATTTTAGCCCCCCCCCTTCCCCCCTCCAATCACTTTATAAAACGATTAAAATACATGAGAGAATAAAGGTACATTTTCTCCCTCCACTACTTGCTAGTTATTGTATTTTAAAAAATTGTATATGTGAAAGAAGAAAAGTGTACCTCTATGCACCAGAATGAATGAGCTCAATTCCTCAAATCAAAAACATTGAAAAATTTAATTGGCCTTCTCCATTATAGACGATTCTCATTTATCAGGCATGAATTCATTTCGTATGACCTTTCATATCCTTACTCACTTGATTGAAGAAAATAATGAACTGAAATGTTGTCAGATATGTTAAAGAGCTATAATTCAAATTAATGTATTGGCAGGCATGTCACTCTATTGTACCAAGGTCCTTCCATTATTTTCATCTTTATTAAAAAACAACAAATGTGTACAAACAAAGATGATTTTCCATTGCAATAATTTTTTAAGAACACTGATAATGCTTTTATCCTCATAATAATAATGTGTCAGGCCTATGGAAACTGGCCCCGAGGTTATAAAACTTTCTTGAGTACGATCTCGTACTCAAAATCGTACTCCGTGCTCCAAATCGTACTCGTACTCAAGGTTATAAAACTTTTTCAAACTCATACTCCGGCTGAGTACAAAACGACGATTTTCTGAGTAAGCTTTCTCAAAGTCCTACTCAAGACATTTAATCTAAATGAAATGCAGTGCAAACATATAATATTGTTCATATTGTCACGTTGCTGTATTATACGCTCTAATTTAATTATATTTACATGTATATGAATTAAAATGGAAAGTTTTTACCATTTCATCAATGACATATCTAGATATAATGGAGGGGAATTTAAGAGTAAGGGCCAACTGCAACCAAGATTATCAAAATAACTTTTAGATAGTTTGCTTCATTAATTAATGTACATATACATGTAAATCTACGTACAAAATACTACCGTTGAATAGCTCGACTTTTTAAAAATTCTGTTTTTAGTCAAATACGACCCATACACCCCATCATTTAAAACAAAGAAATCAATGTACATGTATCGTTATTAATCAATTTCAATCAGATGTACTTGCTGGGTCCATTTTTTGATTATAGTGAAAATGCAGGTTAGTTCTAAACATTACAAAGGATGGGGGATGCATAAAAGTCTAACACTTTCTATTACTTACTTATTAATCAATTATCATTTATGTTGCATGTCACAAAACTTGGAAAGGGAAACATTTTATAGAATAAGCGGTAAATCAGTGGCGGAGTAAAGGAGGTCGCCCCCCCCCCCCAGCCCAAAAAAAAAATTGTCCAAATAAAGTTAAGTCTTACTCCTTCTGGCAAAGAAAATGTACAACTTGCGAGTCTTAATTATCTTTTTTTTTTAACTTGGGGGATTTCTCTACATTAGACTGATTTCAATGGCGCAATATGAAGAAAATGCGTGTGTTCAATGGTGTAACTAAAACCCCCCAGAAAAAAAACATTTTGGTTACGCTGCCCTTGTGTTCAAATATGACCAGTCACCCATATACCGACCTTTAAGTAATTGGTTATACTAACTAGTGTTTTAACGACTCTTCCATTGTTATTATAATATAAGCTGGTATATATAATTATCTTTTCTTAAAACTTCATTAATTTACATTGTCCCATTGAACTTGATTTTTAAACTGATTAATTTACAGTCATTCGAAAGAAAAAAAATAAAAGGATATGTTTCTTGGATTTCTACTAGACAGAGGAATTTGATGACTGTAGGTCTCAAATCTACAAACCTTTAAAAATTGTAAATAATTTTATTACTTTAAGTAAACCGGTAATCACAAGAAGAAATATCTCAAACGTCTATTTAAAGACTTCCTTTTTACCCTACAAAATCTCTAGAATCCTGGAACTTCCGGGGCCGGCTTTGCCCCCTGGGTCACGAGGAGTTGGTGTTGGTGTGTGTGAGTGGTGTCAAAAACGCTGTGAAATTTAGAGTAATTTTGAACAAGGTTCATTTCTTTTTATCTCGAAATATCAAGACCATTAAAGATAACAAGAGGCCCATGGGCCACATCGCTCACCTGAGGAACAATAGGTATGATAAAATCAGCTTAATGGAGTCATAATACAAACTATCTGGACAATGTACAATAATACATGTTGATCCTGTATAAATAAAATCCATTTTCCCCTGGATATTCTTATGTTTATAATCATTAGTCCCTTTTCTAACAGGATGATTTTATAGTCATATCATATGTTGAGTATTGCAGTTCTCAAAAAGATCCTTAACAATAGTTTATATATGGGATATAAACGTACATCAAACTCTGAACCTTCTCGTGAGGCCAAAGAATTGTCCTGGTGCCAAAGTCTTAACAATTATAAAGAATCATCTAGCTGATTAGTTTCTGAGAAGATTTTTAAAGATTTACCCTATATATTCCTTTGTTAAACTTTGATCCCCCCCCCCCCCCATTGTGGCCCCACCCTGCCCCTGGGGATCATGATTTTCACAACCTTGAATCTACACTACCTGAGGATGCTTTCACACAAGTTTCAGCTTTTCTAGCTGATTAGTTTCTGAGAAGAAGACTTTTAATAATTTACTATGTTTATTCCTATGTAAAACATCGACCTCCCATTGTGGCCCAAACCTACCCCCGGGGGTCATGATTTTCACAACCTTGAATCTACACTACCTGAGGATGCTTCCACACAAGTTTCAGCTTTCCTGGCTGAGAAGAAGATTTTTAAAGATTTACTTTATATAATCATATGTTAAACTTCGACCCCCCATTGTGGCCCCAACCTACCCCCAGGGGTTATTATTTTCACAACTTTGAATCTACACTACCTGAGGATGCTTTCACACAAGTTTCAGCTTTCCTGGCTGATTAGTTTCTGAGAAGAAGATTTTTAAAGATTTACTCTATATATTCCTATGTAAAACTTCGATCTCCCATTGTGGCCCCACCCTACCCCGGGGGTCATGATTTTCACAACCTTGAATTTACACTACCTGAGGATGCTTTCACACAAGTTTCAGCTTTCCTGGCTGATTAGTTTCTGAGAAGAAGATTTTTAAAGATTTACTCTATATATTCCTATGTAAAACTTCGACCCACCATTGTGGCCCCACCCTACCCCGGGGGTCATGATTCTCACAACTGTCAATCTACACTACCTGAGGATGCTTTCACACAAGTTTCAGCTTTCCTGGCTGATTAGTTTCTGAGAAGAAGATTTTTAAAGATTTACTCTATATATTCCTATGTAAAACTTCGATCTCCCATTGTGGCCCCACCCTACCCCGGGGGTCATGATTTTCACAACCTTGAATTTACACTACCTGAGGATGCTTTCACACAAGTTTCAGCTTTCCTGGCTGATTAGTTTCTGAGAAGAAGATTTTTAAAGATTTACTCTATATATTCCTATGTAAAACTTCGACCCACCATTGTGGCCCCACCCTACCCCGGGGGTCATGATTCTCACAACTGTCAATCTACACTACCTGAGGATGCTTTCACACAAGTTTCAGCTTTCCTGGCTGATTAGTTTCTGAGAAGAAGATTTTTAAAGATTTACTCTATATATTCCTATGTAAAACTTCGACCCACCATTGTGGCCCCACCCTACCCCGGGGGTCATGATTCTCACAACTGTCAATCTACACTACCTGAGGATGCTTCCACACAAGTGTCAGCTTTCCTGGCCGAATAGTTTCTGAGAAGAAGATTTTCAAAGATTTAATCTATATATTCATATGTTAAACTTCGACCCCCCATTGTGGCCCTACCCCCGGGGGTCATGATTTTTACATCTTTGAATTTACACTACCTGAGCATACTTCCACACAAGTGCCAGCTTTCCTGACCGATTAATTTCTGAGAAGAAGATTTTTAAAGATTTACTGTATATATTCCTATGTAAAACTTCGATCTCCCATTGTGGCCCCACCCTACCCCCGGGGGTCATGATTTTCACAACTATGAATGTACATTACCTGATGATGCTTTCACACAAGTTTCAGCTTTCCTGGCTGATTAGTTTCTGAGAAGAAGATTTTTAAAGATTTACTCTATATATTCATTTGTTAAACTTTGACCCCCCCCCCATTGTTGCCCCACCCTCAAGTGAGCTTAAAAGGTTAAGTTTACAATACAATAATTGTTAAAGTTGGTTTCTGGAAGAACAGACTTTGAAAATTTTCGTAATAAATATTGACAATTTTTTTACTTTTTTAATCTTTAGTTTTTAAGATCTGTGTACAAACATAGAATTGTGAGCAAATCTCTGTATCTTGCTTATAAATGGAAGCGTAACACTCAAATATGTTTAGTAAATAGAAATTGTAAACAATTAAACACAAGAAACATGCACTATAACAAATAAAGAACACAATTTATTTTTTCGAAATGAATCATATATATACATGTATATACCTACATATTTCCGTCAGTGATATCAAACTCTATTTAAACTGAATAAACTCGAGAAAATGCCGAGCGACTCAACAAAACCTATTGCATTGTAATCTACCATTACGCAAAAGATAATGCCGAATTACCGATAGAATGAATTGTATTTCAGTACTTTTTTGATACATCAGATTTTGCTTAATTTGCGCAGGTAAACAGTTAACTGTTTAATTTACCGAAGTATCTGTTTGATTTGATACGTAAATACAGACGATAGTCTCCAGGTTACAAAGCATAAATAATGAAAACGAAACGAAAATCAGAACAAGCTAACACCAACGTCATGTGTGAAAACTGTCAACGCATTGAAATATTTAGCCTCAATTTACTTCACAAAATCGGCACCAATATATTTTGCATGTTTCAAAAATTTCCCTTCATACGCGAACTGTTGCATAACAAGCAAATTCATCATAGTCAGGTCGACCCTTTTTCGTATAATGTCATGGCTGCTTTAAACAAAGAGCCTCGTTTTAGAAGTATGGAATACGAGTCTTGGTAAAATGGGTATGCAAACCCGGGCTGTGGCAAAATAAAAGCCGGGGCAGATCGGCTATCGTCAATTCCAAATACGCATTATTTTGCGGTATATTTACAGCAAATACAAATATTACTGGTCCATCAAATATCCTGAAATTCTAACGAGATTGGCAGATTAATAACTGCCAATCTTTCGTTTTGCCCAGGCCAAGTCTTGCCTACCCATTTTACCAGATGCCGAACGCGAAGCTGAAACACGCCTCTCCTTTATTATTAATTTCGTAATAACTCAGATTTGAAACAGAATTAGACCTTAATTTTTGCAATTTATATTTTCCTTCCCATAAGGATAATTTATGCTAAACTACGTTGAATTGAAATCAGTAGTTCTTTAGAAGAAGATTTTTAAAAATGCACCCCCCTTTTTCTACAGTTTCAAGGTTTTCTCCGCTTTGAATACAGATTGGACTTTTATTTCTGCAATTTATATTCGCCATCCCATAAGGATGCTTTGTGCCAAATTTGGTTGAAATTGGATAAGTGGTTTTAGAGAAGAAGTTCAAAATGTAAAAAGTTTACAGACGGACAGACGGACGGACGGACAGACGGACAATATGTGATCAGAATAGCTCACTTGAGCTTTCAGCTCAGGTGAGCTAATAAAAACCTATTTTGAAAGTTAACAAAAAGCAATCTTACTTGGAAATATAGAAAGTAATCAAGAATCAGCAGTAAGTAATTAAAACGCAGGTTAAAGGGCATTAGCATCTTCGCTAGCCAAGGGTTTCTGATCCGCACCGCTTCTCACGAAGAGAGAAGCAGTGCGGATCAGAAACCCTTGGCTAGCGAAGATGGGGCATAAGATGTAAACATTAAGATAATATTTCGAATTTTCAAGTTTTGTATTGACAATATTTTTAAAATTATGACGTACATATTTGGCTTCCTAGGTTACCATACGTACTAAATGTAGCTGCAGAGATCTAGATGTGTTCTTTGTCAAATATAGGCCGCAACTTCTTTTTAATTTTACTGCGGGAAGGTAGAGTATCCATTCCGAACCATCTACCAGCATTTGATTTTTATTCTCCAAATATTAAAGAAATTTTACCATGGAACATCACCTACCTTACGATCTTTATTATTTATTTCGAATTAAAAAATCGAGAGCATAGACATGTCTAAGTATACGTAAGGTGAAATGCATTGTTTGGTTTAACATTTGATTATAAACGCTCGAATATAAGGATGGTGGGCCCCGGTGACCCCATAGTCTTAAGTATTATATAAGTATCTTTCTACAAATAAAACTTAAATACACAGTTATGGAAAAACATTAAGTATGATCGACGTATATATTCTGCTTGAGAATTCGGGTAATTTACAGTTAATTAAAAGCTTGTTTATGTAAAAAAAAGAAAAAAAAAGATAACATTTAAATTAATCATAACCCGCATGATAGAAGCTAGAATTTATGAGAGAGAGAGAGAGAGAGAGAGAGAGAGAGAGAGAGAGAGAGAGAGAGAGAGAGAGAGAGAGAGAGAGATTTGAAGGGGATTTTTGTTATTCTATGCAATCGATTGAAAATACATGACTGTACTACTTAAAATAGCTTCTTCGCATTTTCATGATTTTTCTCTATATAGCTTAGCTGTGGGAATATTCATCTCTTAAATTGTTTAATTTGATTAGCAAGTAACTATTTAGATAATTTATATAGTTATTCCTTTTTTATCTAAAGTAACCAAATATTTATGTCAAATGCATCAAAATTAAAACATGTATTTCGAATTTTAAAGATGAATAGGAAAAGGCTTGCTCAAAAATATCAATAGACGTTACTTAAGATTAAAAATGACACAGTATGTATAAATTCTAAACACACATTTTCAAGCCTTGACTAAGTGAGAAAAACTTGAACCATCAATAAAACCCCACAAAAAGGGGTACAGCAACTTTAGTACACAGTTTCTTTGAACACGTTGTTTTGGTTTAACGTGGTCCTCATATTGGAAATTTCAAAATAAAACTCTCGTGCACATTCCCAAAAATATTGAAATGAGAAACTTTACGTGTGTCCTTGGCTTTTGGCATATGTTCATTGATGCAATTGCAACCCCACCCCACCCCTTCAAGATATTACCGTAATCCGGTGAATATAATACGCAGTAGTGTACAATACGCACCCCCCACTTTGGGCCTGAAAATGGTGAAAAAAAGCTTGTTGGGATGTATAATACGCATCAAAAAAATTGACCAAACGGTTATCCTGAGTATCAACAAAGCAGTTATACTTTGTATGCACGCTCAACTTCATCGCGGGAATACGCTACCGGAAATAAGAAAAACACAATATTTTCTTAGATACGGATTTATTGTAACTAATACATCGCGGTAATATCTTTAATTCATAATCAATGTTTTAAATAGACCTAGTATTAATTATTCTACTGTAAATAAAATCAACTACTTTTAGCAAGCGTTATATAATTGTTTAGTCATTACAACCCCTGTGAAGTGAAAAACGGACGATGTACAGGTATGGAGATAACGGACCTAATTAAATTCTTAAATGACTCCGATCAAAGTGATCAATTAGAGGCCTGGAACATAATAAAATATATGCACAAATAGTTGTGTTGTGTATAGTCCACATAGCCTAAGGGGGGTGTCTGAGATACCCAAGCTGTCAAGCATTAGAGGTAGGGGAGCACAACAATGGCTTCAATTACCGGAATAGGTTATAGAATTATTTATACTCATAATTATTTGTAATAAATTAATTAGCATTACATGAAAATGGTTAAAAATGAGCCAAATGGTGTGTAAGCTGTTTTCAAAGATCGGTTACAAATAGCACGTGGCCATCCAAGTCCGCATTCTATTAATAACAGCTGTAATGGCGGCGTACACGGAGATAAAGAATAGGCAGTTCAAATTAATTTTTATAGGCCATTTTGAAACAGTTTATTTATTAACAGACTTATAGTGTACATTTTCTTTAATTACATGCTATAACAATGATTTCCTAAGGGTTAAATAATAATATATATGTGATAATTAAGTATTGTTACGATGTATAGCGGGGTATCGGGCCTGTCTGTGAACAGCATAGGTAATACGGCAGAATGATACCCTGTGCTTCAGCTAGGGAAAAAATATGTCCAAATCCTATAGGGATGTATAATACGCACCCCTTTCTCACGGTAAAAAATGCTGGGAAAAAAGTGCGTATTATATTCACCGGATTACGGTAGATGTTTTTTTCTCACAAGAATTTTAAAAGGCAAATATAGTATGTTGCAATTAAATTGGAATACCCATATAATTTCCTTAGTGTATACTATATGAGTGTGAAAATAAACAGATCTTCTCAGTATTTTTGTGATTTTCCCAAGTATATGTTTCTATTTTTGAATTAAACTCTTCCCTGTTTTTCCTAATACAGGGACTGCTCACTAAATATCTTAAGAGATGTCCACTTGGGGACAGTGACTTTCCAGTTTTGTATTGGTGTCGTTTCTGACTTTTTCCTGGCATGTAAAATATCAAAATCGTATAGAAGCCAGGAATATTATATCGAACTAAATTCTATGTTGAAATACTCTCTTCATATCCGTGTAAATTCTTACTTCTTTCTTTTATATTCATATCGTTCCTTACAACATAATTATACTTAATCATCACATGCATGAATCGTGCACTATCTGAGTCTCATGAGAGAGAGAGAGAGAGAGAGAGATTTGACATAAGCACAATTTGTTGATAATTTTACCAATTACATTGGATTTATCGTCTCTGTTGCTCAAAAATTCATAAGTTATAGATGCAGACACATCTCCATGCTTGCAGATGGAGGAGGTAATATGTACATGTAAATAATGTGTTACATTTTGTTGATAAATAATTAATCTGAATACATGTACAGTTTGCCTACATGCCAGGACTATTTACATAAATTACCGTTCTCTGTATTCCTATGTAAAATTCGACCCACCCACTGTGGCCGCACCCTACCACGGGGATCATGGTTTGAACAAATTTGAATCTACACTACCTGAGGATGCTTCCAAACAAGTTACAGCTTTTCTGGCCTTCTGGTTTTTGTTGAGAAGATTTTTCTCTATGTATTCCTATGTAAAAATTTCGGACCCCCATTGTGGCCCCACCTTACCCCCGGGGATCGTGATTTGAAAAAATTTGAATCTACACTACCTGAAGATGCTTCCACAGTTCCAGTTTTTCTGGCTAACTGGTTTTTGCAAAGAAGATTTTAATGATTTTTCTTTATACATTTGTATCTAAAAATTTGATCCCCCATTGGAGCCCCACCTACTCCCGGGGATCATGGTTTGAACAAGCTTGAATCTACACTACTTGAGGATGCTTCCACACAAGTTACAGCTTTTTTGGCCGATTGATTTTTGAGAAGATGTTTCTCTGTATATTTAGGTGAGCTAACAATTATTTATGTTTCTGCTACATGTACACACACTTAGTATTTCCATCAGCAATATTAATCTCCGTTTAGACTGAATAGACGAGAAAATACTTACAACTAGCCTAAAACACATAGCAGTAATCAGTATTATGCAAAGACTATACCGTATTACCATTAGAATTTGTATTTTAGTTGTTAAAGTACTGTACCTGTTAAAGTATCTTAATTTCCACAAGTAACAGTCAGCTGTCTTACTTTCCATAAGGATGCTTTGTGCCAAATTTGGTTGAAATTGGATAAAAGGTTTTAGAGAAGAAGTTTAAAATGTAAAAATGTTTACAGACGGACGACGGACAAAATGCGATCAGAATAGCTCACTTGAGCTTTCAGCTGATAAAATCAGCTTCATGGAGTCTTAATACAAAATATCTGGACAATGAATTATAATACATGAAAATCTTAAAAAATAAGTCTGTTTTCCTTTGGATATTCTTATAATTATAATCAAGTCCCTTTTATAACAGGATGATTTTATTGTCATATCACATTCAGCATTGCAGTTTCATTCAGGATATAAACCCACATCAAACTCTGAACCCCTTGTGAGGCCCAATAATCGTCCAGGGGCCAAAGTTTAAACAATTTTAAAGTATCAGCAATATATAAAAATGCTTGCATATAAGTAAAAGCATATACAATAAGATTTTAGTTTTTGTGAATAATTAAAATGTTTTCCTTTGTACAACTGAAACCCCAATGTGGCCCCACACTACTCCTAAAGATTGTGATTTGAACAAATTTGAATCTACACTATCTGAAGTTGCTTTCACTAAAGTTACAGCTTTTCTAAGCAAATGTTTTTTTTTAGACAAGAGGCCAATTGGCCTTGACTGTCACCTGAGTAGCATATAACCCATACAAACTTGTCGAGGAGTCTCATATATGCATTCAGTTAATTAGGTTTCATTCTGGAGTAGAAAAATTATAAATTTGTAATGATGACCACCTCCCTGCCTGAAATCTTTTATGTAATCTATTATTCTGGCGAAAAACTTATAGATCTGGTCTACAAAATCATAAACTCAGTTTTCCTTTCAGGTGTGCGGGAGTAAAGAAGATAATTTTTTAAAATTATATGCATAAACACCTATACACCCATTTTGGCCCTGCCCTAGAGTCAAAACCCATACTCCAGGGGACATAAAAATTAAAATTTCAGTGCTCCCTGGTAAACATAATTATAACTTTTTTTTAAAATACAGATGTGTTAGAATAGAGAATTTTTTTAAAATATGCATTTACACTATATTGCCATCCCCCCCCCCCCCCTCATGTCTTGAACCCCTGATCCAGGGGCCATTAATTTCACAATTTAGGTAGAGGAGTTAGTGGACATCATTACCATGTATTCAGTTTTTTGCGCACGTGTCGGAGTAGAGAAGAAGATTTTTTAAGATTTAAAACATTTTTACTATATGGCCATATTGGCCCCATCCTAGAGCCTGAACCCCAATAAAGGGGTCATGAATTTCACAGTTTTGGTAGAGGGCCTCATAGACACCGTAACCAGGTATTTAGTTTTTAACAAATATATATGGGAGTAGAGAAGATTTTTTAAGATTTAATACATTTTAACTATATGGCCATATTGGCCCCACCCTAGAGCCTGAACCCCTGACCACGGGGTCATGAATTTCACATTTTAGGTAGAGTGCTTCATGGACATCATAATCTTGCATTTAGTTTTCAACAAATATATATGGTAGTAGAAAAGAAGATTTTCTAAGATTTTATACATTGTTACTATATGGCCATATTGGCCCCACCCTAGAGCCTGAACCTCTGACCCTGGGGTCATGAATTTCACAATTTTGGTAGAGGGCCTCATAGACACTGTAACCAGGTATTTAGTTTTTAACAAATATATATGGGAGTAGAGAAGATTTTTTAAGATTTAATACATTTTAACTATATGGCCATATTGGCCCCACCCTAGAGCCTGAACCCCTGACCAAGGGGTCATGAATTTCACATTTTAGGTAGAGTGCTTCATGGACATCATAATCTTGCATTTAGTTTTTAACAAATATATATGGTAGTAGAGAAGAAGATTTTCTAAGATTTAAAACATTTTTACTATATGGCCATATTGGCCATACAAACTTGTAACCTACACGTACAAGTATGCATACCCGTTGGTCTGCTAAACCTCTCTAATATCTATACTAGAATGGTTTCATACTGGGCAAATTTGTTCACTGGGCCAGAAAATAAAATTGTTCATATACTTTACAAATACTTGATTCAATGTAATAATGAAATTTTTAAGAACCCATGGATTGATTGTATACATTTTATTTTTGATAGGTGTGGGTTTTCAAACATTTGGAATGAACAATGTATTGTAAATGTTAATGCTGTCAAGCAAAGGGTCAAAGACAAGTTTGTGCAGAAAAGGTTGGCTGATATTGCAAATTCTTCCAAAGGTCATATCTATAAAACTTTCAAATTAACTTTTGGATATGAAAAATATTTGAAAATTTTACCATCGAAACTTCAAATAATACTTGTTAAATTTTGAACGTCAAATAAACGACTTCCTGTAGAAACTAGTAGATGGCTAGGCATTCCTCTAAATGAAAAATGTTGTACATTATGTAATAATAATCAAATAGCCGATGAAATGCAGTTGATATTAAAATGTAATGCTTTTTCATGTATTGGACAAAAATACTTCGAATCTAGATTTTGTGAAAGACCAAACACCTTTAAATTTTGTGAATTATTGTCTACTTTAAAACTTAAAAAACTCTATTTATAGATGAATTTTTTGAAACAGTCTTTTCTCCTTGATCATTTGTACTTTCTCCTCATTTTTTTCTCTAATTTGTTCTGTACATATACCTCTGAATCTATATCTACATTAGTGTGTATATATATATATACACACACACATACATCTCATGTACTGTCACATTGATGGTTTGAGCGGAATAAATTGAATTGAATTGGAAGAAATGTTTGTATGCCACATTTTGCATTACTAAGTCATATTAATGATCGATCTACTTTTAAGAGTGTCTACGTAAAGCAATAATGTTAAACTGCATAACGGGAGTAAATAAGTTAAAAAAAAATCATAATTATTGTTAATCTTCCTGCACTTGAGTAACCAATTAAAATTAGTTTAAAATCAGTCATAATCCAGCGGTATTCAGAAACACTCTCTGCAAAAATGGGATTAAATTATGTTCCTATTCATAATATGCAACCCCCAAATTTTGATCCAATAATGGCTGAAAAAGTGCATGTTATACACCTAACCCTATTTTCATTCTTTTCTAATCATCTCCCTGTTGAAGAGGGACTGGCCCTTCATTTGAACAAACTTTTAAGTCCTTCCCCCAAGGATGCTTTGTATCAAGTTTGGTTGAAATAGGCATAGTGGATCTGGAAAAGATTTTTAAAACATCCAACCCTTTTTCACTCTTTCATAATTATCTCCTCTTTGAAGAGGGACTGGCCCTTCATTTGAACAAATTTGAAAGCCCTTCCCCCAAGGATGCTTATTGCTAAGTTTGGTTGAAATTGGCACTGTCCTGAAGAAGAAAAATGTGAAAAGTTTATGACAATGACAACAACAAACAACAGAAACATTTTGATCAGAAAAGCTTATTTTCAGCCTTTGGCTGCATAACCTACCCAGTACTTTTTACCATTGAAAATGCAAAAAAAGATTGTGATGCAGTTCCCTTTAAATCTATGCTTGCAGGCCTGGAAACTGTAATTTCATTTTAATGGGCCTATTTACAGCTGGTTTTATTAACCATTCAATAGGTTTCCTTATTTAGAATAAAATTTCTGTTTAATACTGACCAGAACAGTTGAGGAGACAACTGCTGTTTGAACAGGTTGTGCAACAGATGTCACTGTCATGGATGGTGTTGTCTGGTGTACTACAGTGGTACCAGTGGTTGCCGTACCCTGAGCACCAGTCCTCTGAACTGTTAATTGTTGGTCTGCAGTTGCCTGCTGTGACATCACCAAGAAGCATTATTCATATCTCTAGCAATTATCAATTTCATCTGACATTAACCTGTTAATACCTGTACTTCAATTGCAGGTGAATAAAGATGTGAACAGTGGGTCAAATACTTACAGCTGCTACCTGATTCTGCTTCTTCTCTCGTTGTATTCGCTGAGCACGGATTTCAGCCACACTCATGGGATTTAAGGGTTGGTCATAGTTGATGTTGTTCTCTGACAGCACAGAGGCATGTTTTGGGTTTTTAAGGGTAGGATTGACCAAAGTTTGTTTCAGAGGTGGTGGTCTCTTGGCAGCTATCTGTTTAGCTGACTCGAAACGGAAAGAGTAAAGCATAGTCACAGCCTGGCTGTTATCCTGGATATGCAATTGACTGGTCCTCATTGGGCGATTGTTTTTGGTCTGCAAAGAATGACAAAATATAATGGTAAGATTACAATAGAACATTTTTTTTAACAAATACACAAAAATTCCAAAAACTCGCATTTCACTTAAAATCTTATTTGAAAGAAAACTTTCCATCATGGATTTCCTTTAACACATAAAAATAAAGGGCTGCTTGAATTGATGAAATCAAGATATATTTCTTTCACCTTAATCTCAAAATCAGAGGTTGTTTCACTTCAAACTTGATAGCCTCAACTCACCTTGTATATTCCTTTTGTCTTTTTACTCTGTTTCCTTGGGTTGATATCGTACAGAATCCTACCTTCTTCTCTAGGAATAATCACATTCTCATATCTGTTCTTGCACTGCTTAGCTGAACGATACACACGACTGCATGTGTTCACCACATCAGCTACCAGATCCCAGTTTGGATGATGAGCAGGAGAAACAACCATCAGATTCAAAGGAACATCAAACAGGCTCTGTACAGCCTATCATAATATTTAAAACTGAGGTTAAATCATAATACCTATTATTGTAAAAGCATCATTCTAGATTTAAATGTTAACAACCAAACCCATTAAGAAACCAAATCCTATGCCTCAGATTTAGCATCAAAGCCATTTAAGTGCATTATAATTATCATAAGATGCATTATCCACCCAATTTGGTAAAATGGAACAAACTCAGATACCGTCATCTATGGGCACCCTCTCAAATGATTTTTTAACATTACTGTCTAAGTAATTTTCAAAATATATTAAGAAATTTTTTATAATATCATTCAATCTTGCCTTATCTAAATGAAAGTTGCATCTGCATATTCTAATATTGTGTTCCACATACATACAAATTTTTAAAAGATTAATCCATACATTCATTGTCTTTAAACAGTTTGATGGATAGGGTGCATGAATACAGTACCCCCCCCCCCCCCCCTCAATGTTCATTTGCAGGTGTATATGAATAACCTGTAGTAGAGCCCAGTCTTCATGGATTAGCCACTCCGGGTGATCTGAAGAATCTGCATTGGGTTTGACAATTGGAGGGGGCACAGGTCGGAAAGGCTTAAGAAGACCACTTTTCTGTTTGTGCTCTCTTCGAATCTTCAACAGCTGGGCTGTAGGACGGTCAAATAAGGACCTTGGTACACGCGTTTGCTCCTCTTTCCTCTGTTTCTTTTGGCGAGCTAAAATAATTTCCAATTTGTAAATGTACATTTTCTCTTCAGTTCTTTAATCTATAAATACATTAATAATCATAATTAAAGAGAGATGAAGCTCAAATATCCCATATGATGGTAACATTTTGCTTGACACTGCTACATTTAATGAATGGAAAAATATGCATGAAATAATTTTCTTTAATAAGAGAAAAATATATAATGTCAGTTGTCTGTTGAAAATCAACAAATTTGTCCTCTACTTTTCTCAATGAAATTCATAGGATGATTGTGTTAACAAAATCTTTTGATCAAAATTTTCTCACTTTATTGAAATAATGTATAATGCAATTCTGTTCAGCCATTTTATAGAAGTAGCATTGATGAGCTTGACAGCAGCATCAATACCATCATACCTTCCACTATTAGTTGTAATTAATAACACTTCCCTAAATAAATAAGATATCTGTGAGCCAATGCCCACTAGTACCAGTAATACCCCCGCTCTAATGTGAATATACAAACTAAGCAAAGTCAACATTAGCAGGAAGTTGACCTCCTATTGGTACAAAAATAGATCCCAATGTATGGCATGCCTAAACAGTGCGTTAAAATTTCACCTGTAATGAATTGTTGTCAAGAAATCTTTGATGAAAATAAAACATATTTTGGCCCAATAAAACAAAGTCATCATTTAACAGAAAGTTTACATCCCATTGGTACAAAAATATATCCTAACGTTTGGCATGATTAAACAGAGAATGTGTTAAAATTTCAAGCATCTGCAATGAATAGTTGCTGAGAAATCTTTTGACAATTTTTTTTTGAAAATTTTTGCTAAAAATAAACGAAGGTGTCACTTAACAGGAAGTTGACATTTGATTGGTACAAAAATACATCTTAACTTATGACATGCCTAAACAAACAGTGTATAAAAATTTCAAGCACCTGCAATGAATAGTTGCCGAGAAAAATTTGACATAAATTTTTGTTACGGATGGACAGATAGAAGGACGGACAGACACACAAGTGTAAAACAGCATACCCTTTCTCCTTTGAAGTGGGTGTAAAATCACCATAACATCGTCTCAAGCCACAGGTTTTGTGTCCATTCTTTTTCCACAATCAGGAAATAGAATGGACACAAAACCCATGGCTTCAGACGATGTTACCATAACTGCATGTAGGTTCATTATGCTGATAACCATGATTTTTTATGATAAAGTTAACATTTTTACATAAGGTTTTTTTTTCTCATCTGAGTACATATGGCAAAAAAATATCAATAGAAATAACAAATAAAAATAAGTTATTCTTTTACTGGTGATTGATTCAATTTTGGGCTTCTTGTGTTCTTTCTTAATGTACACAGGTGGAAGTTGGGTCTCTGGCATGACATTCGGTTCATATAGAAACAAGAGGCTCTGGTCTATGTAGATATCATTATCATCATGTGGTGGTGTTGGCGGTGCCCACATCTATTCAATATAAAGTCACATATTGATGAATGATTTCAATATCTGTTCAATTTCTTTAGTATAAACTGGAATTGGGACAGTTTTAAGGGCCATAGTCACAATTTGGGTCAAAAATTATTTTTTCGATTTTAAAAGTTTACAGTGTTGCAACATATTGATATCATATTGTATGATATTGTACTGTGTGATATTGTATCATATATGATAAATAATATTAATTGAATAATGTGATATGATATAATTTGATACATATTGTATTACATTCTAATTATATATTACCATGTGATATTATACAATACAAAAATATTACAATATCATATGATACAATTTCAAGTGATAAAATAATATATAAAACAATCATATGATACAATATTATACGAGGGTCAATCAAAAAATACGAAGACAATGCGGCTGTCTATCGTATATTTTTCATGAAAGTCATACTTAACAGATTAATCTGTGCACCAACACTTATGTTATTGATATGCGAAGTTTTAGTCCATTTGATGAAACGGTATTTTTGTTACCCCTTTTTAAAAACAACAAGTTTTGTCACCACGGCGCACGGTAACATTCAAAACATGACGTCAAGATTAAAATGCATTACATTACAATTACTTCATGAATTTGGGCATTAAATTACCATTACTTAATTTTCTTGAAGTAATGCATTACATTACCATTACATGAGTAAAGTAATGCATTACCATTACCATTACTTTGTTTTAAAAAAGTAAAGCTAAATAAAGAGTTTTTGCAAATGTTTCAAATATAAAACACTCTTTAACATATTTACAGGTTCATGTTCAGTATCGGGTTCAAATGTAATGACTTTTACAAGATTCATTCCTTATTTGCTCAATATATAATCATCTTATGGCATTATGAACAACATACCACATAATTAGTAAATTGATATCTATAGACATTTGACATGGTACAATGTAAGGTATGAAATAGAGACACAGAAGTACATGCATAACAGAAAACAAATTATTACGGAATAACGTCGCTGTTATCAAAAGCTAAATAGAGGTAATATATATTTCCCCAGATTACACAAATCTTTATAATTTTGGACACTTAATTATATTAATTTATAAACAGAAGGTTTTTCCCAGTAATATTTCTGAATATATTTTAATCAGATTTCTTTATACTGAGTACACTTAAGGACAAATAATTGCTGTTGCACTTTATGATCTTCAAAGTTTCAAAGGGTTCATCTTTTAACTGCATCCTGTTAGGTTTGAAAATCTTCCCAGCTATACTAAATAAATGTTTTACAGGAGCAATGCTGTTTTCTTTATCTTAGGATATATATTCAATGCAATAATAAAAAATTACGGTACATAAATCTTGTATTTTCTATCAGTGCAAACTAATGTACTTAATATACAAGAGAGAGAGAGAGAGACAGAGAGAGAGAGAGACAGAGAGAGAGATAAAGAGATTATTTTCAAATGGGTTATAATATTGGAAGTGATTTTGATTTTCATCATGGATGGACAGTGCATTCATTTTGTTTTTAAAGGGGCATGTCTGTAAATTATGGTATTGATGGTAAATGTTTTAAATATATTACAAATATGTATAAAGGTATTAAATCACTCATCAAGATGAATGGCACGGTATCCGACTTTTTTTCTTGTAATGTTCGAGTCCACAAAGGAGAAAATCTGTCACCATTTTTGTTTTCATTGTACATAAATGATTTAGAAAATTATCTTGTTGAAAAAAATATTGCTGGTCTGCAAAGTTTTACCACATCAATAGAAAATGAATTATTTATATATATAAAACTGCTTGTACTTTTTTAGGCAGACGATACTGTTATCTTGGCTGAATCTGGCGATGATTTGCAGAACGCACTGAATGAGTTTGAATGTTATTGTAAAGAGTGGAAATTAAATGTTAATATAGATAAAACAAAAGTATTAATTTTTTCCAAAGGACGAATGTGTAAAAGAGTTTTTTATTTTAATAACAGTTTTAGAAATTGTTAAAGAATTTAAGTACCTTGGCATTATATTCTCAAGAGCTGGCTCTTTTTTAAAAGCCAAAAGGCAATGTATGGTGTCATTAGAAAAATTAAACAATTTAATCTACCAGTTACACGTCAGTTAAAACTCTTTGATAAAATGGTTGTATCTGTATTGCTATAAGGTTGCGAAGTATGGGGTTTTGAAAAACTTGATAGTATTGAACTTGTTGACTTAAAGTTTTTAAAGCACATTTTGTGTTTAAAAAGTAGTACTTAAAAATGTTTTATAAAATTGATAATAACAAAGTAAAATCCCTGTACATGTTGATTTTACACTCTACAAAATGTAATTTGAATTATGCCCCTTGTGGGGTCAGACTAAAGGTTGTAGGGGTTATGATACATAAACAAACCTCATAAAATTACTCGTTTGTCATAATACGGTAATACACAAAATCGTAGACTTTTCAATACATAATTGTGCATTCAGGCGTTCAACTGCACTATGAATCTCTCGGAATTTTGTTAAATCCCTTCGTTTATGCATGTTATATATAATGATAGTATATGTCAAATCAAAGAAGGGATATTATAACGTATCACAATGAGGTAATATTCTATTTTTTAACTTCTTACGTCTTATCCCCTACTGCTGAAATGCAAAGATGTACGAGGGTTGTTCGGAAATTATTGAGACATTTTCTCTTATTCTTTTAGTAAAAAAGATAAACTCTTGAAATTTCACCAAAACGTAAATCAGGATAGAGTTTATCAATGTGAAAAGTTTCTTGTCCATGGCATGAATAGATCATTCCTGGTAAGCTGACCAACGTGCCTTCGTCCAGCGACCCGGCGCAACCGCAAACTTTTCGCAACGTCATTTTAACGCTTCTTATTGCTCCCGTGTTTTAAACATCTTACAAACGAACGGAAATAAGAATTATTCTTTATTTCTCATCTTTTGTTTTCATTTCAAGACGTCATCATTTACATTTACTCTCATTCTTGTTTTTTGGGGGAAAATAATCAAGTTATTTTAACCCGAAAGTCTAATCACTGTGAATGTCTCCTGCAGTCATTTGTATTTATATTTTAAAACCGTTGAAAACAGTTAGTGTGTCAAAAGTACTTGATAATTAATCCCTTTGGCCTAATCCTAGTTAAACAATCAGTAAAATTAAATATGATGAGGTGAAGCTCTATACCTTGTCTTGTAATCGTATAATGTTTAAAGCAATTGGGTGGCCTTAAAAGGTCTTCTTTTGAGATTTCCACCAGTTTGACGGTTTCCAATGCGCCGCCTTGACGTCAAAATTCAATGTAAAGTCGTTGTCAGATTTCTATTGTTTGGTAAATATTTGTGTACCATATCCGTATTTCAACTTGAACATCAGTGAAACTTAATCAAAAGTTAGTCGCAAAGAATAGCAAAATGAACATATTTGATTTGATTTCTTTTATCATTAACTGTAATTCTACGGACACTTATAAAGTAGATGTTTAAGTTGTTAAATCTCCGAGTTCATGGCTGCGCCGGGTACCCCGACCCCCGACTTGTTTATCTACCGTCATAAACAAAATATTAAATATTCTATTAATATTACTTTGTTTTATTATTTGTTGGCGTTTCTTCAGTGTCTATGCTAATTTTCACCAAAATTTGTCACTTAGAAAAGAAAGTATTCGAGTTGTCTCAATAATTTCCGAACAACCCTCGTAAATCAGCGGTAAACAATGATTGTTTAAGCTCATGTTTAAAACATATTCAAGAAAGTTTCCAAGCAAACTTACTTTTCTTTATACGAAACAGACGACTGAATTAAAAAGTCTCGGATTGTTGCGGTTCTATTAACCCAAACTCTCAGTTTAGCCGATAACTGGTCTTAGCCGATAACTGGTACAGTGCCAGTATACTTCCGCTTGAGATTTCACCAGGAAGTCTCGTGAACTTTCATTTCACTTGAGCACCTCTGGATTTATTTCATACTTAGCAAGTAGCAACAATAAAGAAAACATTCACAGGGCGAAAAACCATCTTTAAGCAAGTCCTTAAAGGTGGCTTAAAGGTGACTTAAAGGAGCTTAAAGGCTATACAACCTTTAAGCTGCCTTTAAGTCACCTTTAAGCAAGTGCTTATAGGTCCTTAATATCCAAACTTCTTTAAGCCACCTTTAAGCCACATTTAAGCATCTTTAAGTGGCATTTACGCTCTCTTTACACTGCCTTTACACTGTCTTTAAGTGGCCTTTAAGTCAATATTGATCAAGCTGAACAATAAAAACATATATTAAATGCAAAAGCTCTTTCAAAGAGATGGGAGGGGGTCATCCAAGTGATAATATAATTTCAAAGGAAGGGGGGGGGGGGGTTGTTGTTCCAGGCGGTTTTAATCGTCGCTCCATTAAACACAGATCGCTATCATCAGCACTGCTCCGATGGACACAGATTGCCGTTATAAAATTCTTTATAATTTTTTGGGGGTTTCAAAATTATTGTAGGGATGAGCGCAGTCTCAACTGTAATATGTGCATAAAACTAATTAAAGTATGTTTGTTTCCTATTATAAATTAATCGGTGAAAAAATCTCTCTCTCTCTCTCAGTTCATCCGGTTATTAAACAAAATAAAGATAATGAACCAAAAATTCATGATTTAATTTGTTAATCGGTTTAAGGTTTGTATTTTTTTTTTTCAATTTTCATTATTTCTAACTCTAGATCTGCTAGATACATGTTAAAGATGAAAAGACTCTCAACTGCCTTTGTTATATCGGGCAGG
This sequence comes from Magallana gigas, assembly GCF_963853765.1. Classification (NCBI taxonomy): domain Eukaryota; kingdom Metazoa; phylum Mollusca; class Bivalvia; order Ostreida; family Ostreidae; genus Magallana; species Magallana gigas. The sequence goes on along the minus strand of NC_088855.1, from coordinate 25,726,996 downwards.
ATATTACTGCTTTGTTTGTCTAGACATAGTTTTGTTCGTTTGTGTATATCTAATTAGAGTCTATTGTTTGTCCAACTTAAGAAAACCCCTGGAACTAACACAGAATATACAAGATATACACAACAGTTGTGTCGTGTGCCCAGGTGCATGTTTGTTTATATCTAATTAAAGTCTATTGTTTGTCCAACTTAAGAAAACCCCTGGAACTAACACAGAATATACAAGATATACACAACAGGTGTGTCGTGTGCCCAGGTGCACGTCAGGGTTTCTAAAGGCGTTGAATCTTAGTATGTACGAGTATACGATAAGTCTAGTGAATAAAAGTTGATTTACATTTGTAATTCATTTTCAAAGTATTATTTCCTAGCTCTGGGTTTCAAAGATGTTACGTCTACAAATTAACGATACATGTATGTAAGAGTAAAATCTTGAGGCTAATTAATTAATGTACCGGTGATCATAAATAGGGGTTGATTATTTAAATATATGTATAAGGGTAAATATGTCAAATATACCCGGCCTGGCACATCATAAAATTGTATGTACAAGTCATTTGCAATTGCCACATGCAGTAAATACGTCACCGGTAATTGGTAATTTTGTTTGTTATAGAATTAATAGTTTAAAAATCATGTACATACTATTACATGTAAATATTTAAACATATTGGAACGGCTCCGCGATCATGAAAACCGGGAAATTGCGGGAAATTGAACAAATACCCTATAAGTATCAATGCATTTAATAAAAGAAATGATTTCATTTTCTTTCTTACATTTTTATAGCTATAAATTAGATGAACGTATATCTACTCGGTTTAAATTTATTAACTAAGAAAGCCTACTATAGTGAACCTAACGGTTTCCATTTAGGTATAATATATTTTTGTTCACTGAAGACCAAGTTCCGTATTTCATTCTAAATACATGCATGCATGTAATTTATAAATTAGATATATAACTGATTGTTAGAAACTGAATGGTTTGTCAAAATCTTTTCAAGTAAACACATTCAATACAGTGATTCAATATCCACTGATATATAGGATATAAAAACACTCATTTATATGTAAGTTGCCATGGCGTAGAGGATGTGTGGTGATGCTAGTAAACTAAGGGCCCCGGGTTCAATACTCGCCGTGGCCGGTTTTTTTTTGTGTCTTTTTTTTCATTTTTCTTTCTAGAACAAAAACCGTTTTAATACCTTTTCTTTCATAAAGTTAATACATTTTGTTGGAAATTAAGCACAATATTAAATTAAATTTTTTTTAATGGTTTAAAGGTAGCTTAAAGGTGGCTTAAAGAAGTTTGGACATTAAGGACCTATAAGTTGTCCTTAAAGGTGGCTTAAAGGTGGCTTAAAGATAGTCTTTAAGCTGCCTTTAAGCAATACATATAGCTTAAAGGTGGCTTAAAGATCGTCTTTAAGCTACCTTTAAACACCTTTAAGCTATCTTTAAGGAGGACTTAAAGATGGTCATTCATCCTGTGATTCCGAACACATTCACAGGGGTGTATTTTAGGTTAAATCAACTATGCAAATTCGAAATAGTACTATTATCTATCAAACATGTGACCTGTTAAAAAAACTTAACCTCATCCAGCATCCAAAACATATGGCTCAAATTCAGCAATTAGGCCTGTCAGGAGCATCAATATCATAAGACGCACCATCCACGCAAGTTTGGCAAAGTTAGGACTAAGAGTAACTTAGATATAATTATCGGAGGGTACCTGCTCTAAGACTTTAACTAGGTCTTTAAACCTTAACCTCATCCAGCATCAGAAACTTATGGCTCAGATTCAGCATTCAAGCCTGTCAGTTGCAGCTGTATCATAAGACGCACAATCCATGCAAGTTTTGAGAAGTTAGGACCAGTATTTACTTAGAAATGGCTATCAAACGGCACCTGCATCAAAAACTTTAACTAGCTCCAAAACAATTAACTTCCTCAAGCATCTGAAATTCATGACCCAGATTCAGCATCCAAGTCTTTCAAGTCCATAAGTAGCTCCAGATGCATCATCCATGCAAGTTTGGTGAATATAGGACAAGTAATAATTTAGATACAGGACATGCAACAAAAACTTTAACCAGGTCCAGACGCCGACACCATAGCATAAGCTCCCCCAGACTTCGTCTTGGTATTCTAAAAAATTAATCATCATGAGGATTTGAACCCAAAACACCGATTGGTTGTATTTATTAATCTAGAACAAACCCAGTCAGCGATGCAAGACTTTACAGTTTGTGGTATGAAGAAGTGTTTGAAACGATATTGTCATATCTTTGGACTTTCGTCCTCCAAAAATTATTTTGAAACAAAACAGCTGTAAATATGTTAGCTGCAGAACTGTAGCTCTCCGGGAAAAAAATATTGACAGACCGGAGAGCTACAGGGCCACCCATTGAAAAAATTGTATATTTATTGCGCAGAAAAATGCAATTTACTACTGATATCGCCTCTTTATTTGCCTCAGACTTTCTCCGAAACATGCTACCGACCTTGGAAAATCAAGTATGTTGAATTTACATCGAGATTCGCCATTTTTACATGTAAACAAAGTGCACCACATGAATTTACGAGACTGGTGAAGATGTTTAAAAGACTATCCGAGGCAAGTGAAGAGACGATATCAGTAGTAAATTGCATGAAGAATTTAATGGTACTAATTGTTTTCACAGAATTTGCGTAGAAATAAGGTAAATTAGTCGAAAACTAGCGCAAGTTTTTCTGCGCAATAAATATACAATTTTTTCAATGGGTGGCCCTGTAGCTCTCCGGCCTGTCAATATTTTTTTTCCCGGAGAGCTACAGTTCTGCAGCTATAAATATGTAGGATTTTGCATCAATTCTGTCATGTTGCTATTTTTGGCCCATACTGTGATAAAACCTTCTGCATTTCAATCATTTTTCGACCCATTCTATGTCTAACAGAAACCAAATAACGGTTATAATTTGAGAATATGCAAAATTTATCTGTAAAATTAATCACATAATTTAATTTTCAGCTACCAGTGTGGAAAATAATTTTTTTCTTTGAAATGAAAATCAAATTGTACAAAATTGAAGTGTAATGTCGAAGTTGACCAAAACAAGTTATTCATACTGTACATGACCAAAAGATTCTTCACGTGAAATAATTTTTCCCCCTAGCAATTCAAAGAGTGTGTTTCAACTACATTTTATTCCTATGCAACCCGTATGCCTAAATATGCGATGGATATTATTATTGCTTGTGTAATAAAAATTTATACTAAACTGTGATGATGCCACAATAGATCAATTGCATTAAAAAGGGATTAACATTAATATGATTCTTCCATGATTTGTACAGCTATATGATTTTATTCAACTTGATGTGCATTTTCTCTCCCCCTGCCAAGGCTCAAGAGGATAGAAAATTCAGAAGAATCATACGCTGTCAAAATTAATATAACAATATTTTAATTAATGATATATCTGAAAAACTGAGCATAATTATACTAAACCAATTTTTTGGCAATTGAATCCCCCCCCCCCCCCCCCCCCCCCGAGTAATGATAACACCTTAAAACTTAGCACCCCATCCCCCCAAAGAAAATTTCAGATACACATTCTACATACATATATTTATGCAACACTTACAGGCATTTTCTCCTGGTCAATATCAGAAAGGAAGACCTACAAATAGGAGAAAAACTTTTATTTGACATTAAAAAACCTACAGCAATCAAATGCAGGGTTTAACTTGGGATTTTACTGTACTGCCAGTCATCATCAATTGTAGATAAATGGCTTACAGAATTCTATTGTTTACAGTCATCATCTATTGTTCATGAATGTTTACAGAAATTAAGGAGCTGGATGGCCAAATTATAACGCTGAAATATATGAAATTTTTCTTTACCAAATAACAATTCATAGCATAAAAATCATATTTAAAATATCAAGGTTGATCCGATGGCCAACTTGTTGACCATCCTGCCACCTAAAACACTTCCACATCACTACCTATACTTCAAATATACTGGTTCATTACTTAATCATGGTTTATATCACTTTATCATTATACCGAAAAGTTGTGTCACAATTTCACAATGATTGACTGGTAACTTTATTTAGCAAGAATCCCAAATGATCTTTATTTCATTCTTTTGTTCTCATAACATTAATACAGTTATTTCATTTTACTAATTAATTCATCTAGTTTAATGTTTTTCTTTATTTGACCAGTCATTAAGTTATAACATCTTGATAAGTATCAATAAAGTACTAAGGTTTTACCATTTTTCGTTGGACTCCAATTTTGTTAAATTTCATTGTTGTACTATTCCACAAAATTAACAATATGTTTTCCTTTGTCCAAATAATGGAATGAAATTTACAAATCCACAAAAATTTATATAAAATAATATTGATGATCCACAGTAAATTAGGATTAATGATTCTGTATACATATATTGGCTAGATCCAAGAATTTGATAACATTTTAAGCTGGCAGTCTTGTATAATTTTGACCATAATCTGAATAAAAACTCTGGAACTATAAACAACTGTCTAACATTGATTGTAGTGACACACATGATCATGAAATTGCATCTACTTTCAATTGTATTTTTTGATCAAATAATGTTTTCAAATCAATCCAAAAACTGTAAGTTAGAAAGATCTTGCAAGTATTCAAAGTCTTCATCTCATTTCTGAGGGTGAGCATGGATGATGTGGCCAGACAAGAAGGTAATGGTGCCGGCACCTCGCTCCACCCCCAGAAGAAGATGAGACTGACACCAGGACCTTGTGTGCCACTACCCCCAGAAATGAGATGAACAAGCTTTGCAACAAAATATCGGTTTATTTTTCTTTTCATCTGAAATTTTCAGTCACATGTTTGTATATAACAAAAAACATGTTACATGTGTGTACATATACAGTGCAATGTCAAATACATTCATACAGTAACAGGCAAACTAAGTTTACTCTGTAAGCGATATCACAAAATCTGAAATAATATGTCTCAGGGATATTTCAAACTCATACAATATTTGAAAACAACCTATATTAAATGTTCCGAAAGTTTAAAAATCAAAATAAAAATTTTCATGAAATTCATTATTAAACACATTAAAATATATCAAAAATATTCACAACATTCTCATTCACACAAAGCTCTGGTATTCTTCTCATTCAATACAATTCAGAATAGTTCACTTTTTCTTAATTAACATTATTCACCTGATTAACTGTAGGTCCATTGGTAGTTATCGGAGCCTCGCTATTTGCTTGACTCACAACCACCATCCCCTGAGAGGATATAACAGCATTTTCTTTTATCACAACATTAGACACTTGACCAGAGGCTGATCCAGCTTTTAATAAACTAATAAACTGATTGGGGGACCCTCCATTAGAACTAGTTTGTGCTGCATGTGGGTTGGATTTTCCAATAACAAAAGGAAGATTGTCACTTTTACCTCCCCGTTCTACAACTTCTTTAGGTGCAACAGCCTTTCTGGTGCGGATAACAAGATTGGGGTTCCAAAAAGGGGTGGGTGCACTTTGGGTATTAGAGGGAGTTTCCTTCAGCTGTTGCTGACCAATTTTAGGAATTCTATACCTCGTTTGCACTACAGTAGGTATATTGTGGGGTTGATGACTAGATACTGCTGTATTATTCGGAAAACCCGGACTGCCTAGACTTGCTACACTAGCAGTTTGGAATCTTGATATTGGTGCAGAAATTCTAGTCGGCTGTACAGCCCTTGCAACAAAATGCTGTGGAGTTGCATTCTGCTGCACTAAACTGCCAATTTTTTGGCTGGTGTTTGCTACAGATCTGCTTGCTACAAGTCTGGCTATTGGGACAGATAAAGGAGATCTCTGACCTAAAGACATGGGAATAGCTTTACCCCCTCCCAACTGAAGAAGTACAACACCTTGCTGATTTTGTTGAGCAGCATTTTGGATTCTAACTTGACCTGTATTACCCCCTGAAGTGTTGACACAGTATTGCAAGACAGGCTGCTGTGCATTTGATGTATTGACCTTAATAAATTGTAAGGTTGGTTGTCCTGCACTATTATGGGACACTACTTGTTGTATTGCTTGTGCAGGTCTAACAGAGGTCAATGATGACGGTTGAGTTAGATACTGAATGGTCTGATTTTGCCCCTGATTGACAATCTGAGAAACCTGAGGGGACACATTAACTGTCTGAGGTTGAGCAATCACTGACGTATGTCCAACAAGCTGTATGGCTGGCTGGTTTTGGTTTGATTTTACAGTCAACTGATGCAAATTTGGTTGACCAGTTTGAATTATACCTGTTGTACTCCCTTTGGGTGAAGCTAGTTTGGTGTGGGCAGCTTTAGATATGATTTGTTTAAGATGTTGTAGTTGGGAAGCAGATAACAATTGAGAGGTACTAATAGTCTGGTTAGGCAAAGTGGGGGCAGACTGCCTAGCAAACTGAATTGAGGATGTTTGCTGATGAGCTTGATACATAAGCTGTGCAATAGTTGGTTGAGTGGTAGGGGTTTGCTGTGTTTTGGCTGGTTGTACTTGGGCTTGTTGAATGACAGCCTTTGGCAATTGAACCATTTTCTGGGGAGAAGTAGAATTTATCACAGGTTGCTGTGGGGTTGAAAATGTGCAAGGAGGCTTATCTCTACCTTGCTTTAAAATGGAGGGTCTCCCACGTCCTTTCTTTTGCACTAACTTGGGTGTTTTCTCTAGAGGTATTACATCTTCATCATTTGGAATCGTAACATTATTATCAATTAAAACTTTCCTTTTAATTTTGATAGCTTTTGAAGTGCTTTTGTATGTAACATTAATAGACCGGTCTCCTTCTTCATTCACTACGACAGCTTCAGCTTTTGCTAAAACTTTGTTGGACTTTTTGCTCCGCCCAACACTAAATCTAGGAGAGATACTATTCTTATAAGCTGTTACTCTGGGTGTAATCTTTACAGACCTTCCTGAGGATAGTACATACTCATCATCAATAAATTGTTTAGGTTTATTTCTGACAGGGGTTATGCGAGATGGAGTGACAACTTTGGCAGCCGCTTTGTTTGCCTTCTGGGCTTTTTTAGACTTTTTCTTCACCTGGTTGTATGCATCATCCCTTGAATAAATGTACAACATTTCATCCTCTTCTAGTTCTGCTCGTCTCTCTTCTTCCTCTTTTAATGCCTTTAGTCTTCCAAGTTCCCAGTCTTTTTTTACATTCTCTATGTCATCCTTTGAAGCATTTAAAAACATAAAGATGTAATTACTTAAAACACAAACAAATAATAACAGATTCAAAGTTGACATATTCTAATTTATTTTACCTCTCCAATTTCTAACTCCTCCATGGGGTCAGTCTCAATTTCAATGAAGTTGACTGCATATCTCTCAACAGGAGTAAGCTGCAATACAAATTAGTCATTTAAAATCTAAGAAATGTAATTGTTTTTTAAAAAGCCTTTATTATTGATATTGAAAATAAAGAAATTTAATTCCTGACATTCTTAAGTAAAAACCCAAACCTCTTTGTCTAACATAGCAATTTCTTGTTCCACTTTGGAGAGCTCCTCTTCTTTTTTAAGTTCAGCTTCTCTCTCATCCCATGGAATGTCTTCATCAAACTCTGCCAATTCTGCTTTCTGTTCAGCTTTTACAAGATCAGTTGCTTGTGCATCGGTCTCGTCTTCAGCCTTTGCCAGAACCTGCAGAAATTAAATAAAAAACAATGTTAATGGTTGGTAATTAAACAGTTCATGAAATATCGTTCTTTCAGACAAGTCTGTTACCATCATAATTCATCAAACAGTAATTAACATTATCAAATTGAGCAAACTATTATGAGAGCTAACTTGAACATTAAACAAAAGGCCAAGAGTTTCATTATGGAGTAGAAAATCATAATATTGTAATGACAACCACCTTCCCTGCCCGAAATGACTCTTAATCCTAGAAGTTAGCAAAAGACTTGGAGCTCCTAATAGAGTGTATGACCTACTACTGAAAAGGTACACCGCATTCTTGGAAAATATTCCCCCCATGTATGTTACCTATCAAGATAGGTTTTATGTTTATATATTTTCATAGATAAACTAAAACAAGGTGGCTAGTATACTACTTATTACTTTACTATAAACAATTCAGTCTAATTGTTTATTTTAGAAAATTTTAAAAATGTTTTTGTTTCAAATGATAAAAATACTTGCAAAACTACGTTGATCATACAGTATGTGATACAACTCCTTAATTACATTATATTTAATGATTAATTACTAAATATGAACAAGTGAAGGAAGATAACTCCATTATGAAGAAGCAAGGGAAGATAACTCCAGTAAAGTAGGTGACTACTCATGTTAAACCAGATGCCGGAATGTACCGTTATCGGTTTTGATTTTACACTGCGCGAAATAGAACTGGTTATATATGGAAACACTCTGTTCGAGAAGAAAGAGGGAAATAATTTAAAAATTAACGTCCTAAGCTCATAAACATATGAAGCAAGGGGCGATCGCCATTTACGGGACACCACTAAGACGATACAAAGTCAATACAAGATGTTTTTGCATCTGCATGTGGCCTAAACCTTTAGTTATCGGTAAGTCATAATGATATTTTTGTGTGTGATTGCATCCGTTTTTTTAAAGCAAATATAGCAGCTGCTAGATGATATACGAAAAACCTTAAAACTACTACATGTACATGTCAAACGATGAAAAAACGACCATAAATAAACTTTAGAAATGTAATTGTCTCATTCATATCATTATTAGACCAATGTAGATGTATTGAAACAAAATAGTGTTGTAAAATCGGACCAGTTTTACAATCAATAATCAAATTGAATCGGCAGCACACAATCGATTATAAAATCGATCATGTAAACTTTCAAATTCCAACAAAGATTTTTTTTTTTCATACTGTCAATGAGTGAAAGATACCAGCATCAAAGAAAATAACTTTTTGTTTATTTATAATTCACTTGATGGAAATCGGTGAGATTTTCATAATCGATAATCGGTTTCCCGCAACTAACTTTTTTTGTTTTACAGTGTAGTGCTAAATAAATGTAAATAAACAAGTTACAATGAACAGACTCATTACTAGGCTTTTGAAATTTGATTTACTTAGTATTTCTAGCAATAAAGATCAAAGGCCTGAAGGGCCATAATGGCTTACGGGTTTGATATGACTATATATACATGGATTGAGTATGATTCCCTCTATTTCTTACGGAAACTTTAGTTTATTTATAGCTTTATAGAAAGTAACTAGCTACATGTAATTCATAGATCTATAGAAACTAACAGGACCGATATCAACATGCCCCATTTGTTGGTTGGTCGAACCTTAGTGACCGAAACAGACAGGATTAAAATCTAGACGCCTCTTTTATCAATTGGTTGAAACCACCATTGCTTTTAGGAAAATCATAGACTGCATGAAATAATTATGATGATGTCAGACTCAAACTCCAATATGAGACAATTTGTTTCTTTCTTTCATCCAACGACTGAAGTACATTAACTGTAAATTCATTCAACTATATAGGACACAAAAACACTTCAAACCAACATGCTCTAAAATATCAGTAAACCTTGTATTCCTACGCACTATGAACTTGCGCGAGAGTTGGTGCACGGTGCGACGTAACAGCGCCACAGCCAGCGCGAAATCACTGCGCATAAAAATAATATAACCAAATGATGAAATGCACTGCATGTTATGTACTGTAATTAATGAATTCTCATGAAATCTACACTAACAAGTATTATTCCATTTTATTTGTATTTCATAAATGTATATTTATTCATATTTTTCTGGGTTTTTTCTACTTTTTAAAGAGGCTGACCTTCACAAGCTTTTATAAGAAATATAGATTCACAAGGCAGTTCTAACACCTTCTGTTTTATTTTTTTCTCTTTGTACAGAGATAAACTCTTTGGAAGGGGGGGGGGGGGCATGAAACAGGCAGAACTATGCAATTACAGCAAACTTGTTTTGACACCAAATTTAATTAAAATTAATTACTGCACTATATAACTTTGCAGTCAGTCTCTCTTCACATGACATGTGTACACAGTCATTTTCAGAGGCATACTATACGATGTCTCTATGTTACAGAAATGTGACATTGCTTCCGTATATGACTTGCAATCAAGCTTAACTGTATATTGTTTTCTTATCTGAGTACATTTGGTCTCAAGTTTTCAATATTTTTACGACAAATAAACAGTTCAATCATAGCACAACAAAGGTAACTCCATCGAGGGAACATTGTGTTATTTTTAGATTTTGGAAAATCCCCACATTCGATAATGGCGGAGGTGTCGAAGAAGGCACATTATATTAAAACAAGTAGTAACTGCCCCTTTATTTATGCATTTATTACCGATTTATAATCCCAGTTTCAATATATCTCAATCATAAGTTCAGTCCTTTAACCGTTAAACACTTCCCCCCTTGCTGAGATCGATGTCGATCGAAGTTAGCGACGCTCCCTGCGGGTGCAAACGTTTTTATTAAGATTGAACGAAATAACGACAACTTTACATTTACTTATCACTGTTAGGATCTGAAATAATTGGGAAAAGATTTTTTGCTTATAATACATATAAGTATGCATAGCGGAAAGCATGGCGGCACTGTGTGAGGCATGGCGGGGGCCTTTATGCAAAAACGGCCTAGGGAAAACACTGCATTTAATATTCATTCGCGTTAGATTTCGAGTTTATTTAAATAAAGTCAATTCATATTGGTTACAATAACATAAGTTATAATAACATATGGAAAATTAATCTTGCTTGAAGATATTTATTATGAACAACAAACAGTTAACTTTGCCACATTCTAATAGAACTATTTTTTATCGCGCATGTTCAGATAACTGAACTCTTTGCCGTAAAGATTATCCGGCAACTAGATGGCCGTAAGCCATAAAAACTATATTCAAAAGATTTTCCTTTGTAGGCGGTCCAACATTAATTTTCTTGAAACCAAAATGCGTCCAAATTCTAGAATGTGCTATATTTCCCGAGAAAGAATATCGAGCTCTTCTGACATGTCAGCCATTTTCAGACCGCGCGCCTTTTTAGCGTTTAGATAGTTCGCGTCTAGAATATTCTGTTTATGATATGTGCTCGTTGAAAGGGAAAAAAACCTTAACCGATTAATCGTAATGAAACCTTTTATGATCGAGCGCTTAAAATGCTATAACAATCAATCGATTTTCGACTATAATCGATGATTGGAACATCACTAGCCATAACTCTGTCGAAAATTGCTCGATCGTACCCAATATTGAACTTGACTTAGATATTATCAGGATAAACCTGTATACCAAATTTCATTTCAATATGTTCATCCTCTGCGAAGAAAATGAATGGAAACTGTTGGATGACCGTCCAAATGACAGACCGACCGATTGACAGACAGCAGCAAAGCAATATGCACTCCCTTCTTCGAAGGGGGGCATAAAAATGGTAACAATTGGCCCTCTAGTTTTCAAGAATAAGTTAAAAATGTAAAATTGTTATCGCACAATGACGGACAAAGACCAATTGCAATAGGTCACCTGAGTGACTCAGGTAACCTAAAAAAATCAGTCATTAATCATTAAGGTTACCTTTTCGAACTGAGCCATGATGTTTTTTTCTGATTGCACTCTATATTCTTCTACAGCATCTCCTCCTGCATTTGTCTCTTCTGATTTTTCAGTCACTTCCTCTTTCGACTTCTCTTTTTTGGATATTTCATCTGCTAAACTTTCAAGTCCTGATGGTTCTGTGAATAGTTCATGAATGGTCTGCTCTTTGAAGAAGGCTGTAGTGAAATTGCCCCCTTCAATAGCCATATCCCCAAGCATTCTCTTTTGGTTTGCTTTCTTCAAGATGTTTTCTTCTACAGTACGTTCACTGATCAGTCTGAAAAAGAAAACATTCATTCTCCACAATTACAATAAAATAATCATTTTACTTATATTCCAAAGAGCTCACGAGTCAAACATACAGTTGTTAATTATCTCATACTGTACATCTCAAACAGTAATAGCTTATTTTCAGTTTTCACAAGTTTACATAAAACAATGAAAAAAAATTGATTTAACGGAATTTTGATTTTAAACCCTTTTACATTAATCATATTTGTTAACTACACACATGCATATAACTAGACTTCAAAGAGATGGTGGCCATTTCAATGGGTCTACAGGCAGACATTTGCCGAAGGCTGAGCAAGAGAGAGCCAAGGGGAAAGAAATAGTAGTCCAAACTTCAAACAGATCTGTTTGGTGGAGGTGGACTCCAATATGGTAAATTTGAGCTAATCTTTCATGGAAGAAGTCAAGAAATATAAAGCATAACTCTTCCTCTGAAGTCAACAACAAAAGGCAGGCAAATCCCCTGTACATAACTCTTTTCCTAAAGTCAGCGACAAAAGGCGCCAAAACTCTTGAACACAACAGTTCCACTGAAGTCAGCAACAAAAGACACCAAATCTCCTGAACACATCTCTTTTCCTGAAGTCAGCGACAAAAGACACCAAATCTCTTGACCATAACTCTTCCCCTGAAGTCATTGACAAAAAGCACCAAATCACTTAACCACAACATTACCCCTGAAGTCATTGACAAAAGGCACCAAATCACTTGACCACAACATTACCCCTGAAGTCATTGACAAAAGGCGACAAATCTCATGACCACAACATTACCCCTGAAGTCGGTGACAAAAGACACCAAATCTCTTCACCACAACTTTTCCCCTAACTTGGTTGCAACTTCTCTCTCTCTCCTTCTCCTCTCTCTCTCTCTCATACAGTAATGTAATTCTGTAGTCACAGTATAGATAACATTAGTTGCTCATCCTTTTCTTTGGTGAATTAAACTGGATTTTTAAGCATTTATACATCACTACCAGGTGATGTTACAGACCAATAGTGTGTATATCGATAAGATATAAATAGATATTACACTATCTGTCACTGACTTTTTCAGAGAGTTTAAGGTAGCTCGCGGGTTAACTGCTTGTGAGAAAACCTACCCTGAAAATCTGTCTGTGTGATCGATAAGTTTTATTTCTTAAATTTATTTTGAGATTCCTTTGCGTGGTTATAATGTTATTGTGATTCAAACACAGTGTCGCTGATAAAATCATGCAACGCCATTTCAATGAAATATATAGTAAAATGCATATCTTAGTCTAGCTGTAATAATGTAGCCCTCTCCGATTTTTTTTTATATCTGATGTTTACTGGAGTGGGCTACAATTCTATAGGATCTCCTTAATGGTGCAAAATTAATTTTTTTAATGTCTGTAAAGATCGATTTTATATTTGACTTCTTTTAGATAAAATGATTTTTTAATTCAGGTTGAACAAACCAACCGTATATAAATCAAAACCAGATAAAACACATCTGCATGTGTACCAGTCGTCTTTTCCAGCAGCCATGACAGTTCTCTCGTGATTTTAAGGGATTTACGCTTAGAGTTTTGATGGGCTTGAAAACGTGAATATCAGTGTAAATAATCGATCTTAATTACCTCGTTCTATCACTAAAACATCATTTCAGGAAATGGTACATAATAGAAAATTCTTATTTACCGCATTAATTATGTTTAAAATAGGGGAATTCCTATATTCAGTTCAAGATCCGCTCCTAAATTCTCATTGGCTGTCCCAAAATAAAACCAGTCAAGGTCAGTAAACATGGCAGACAAATTCAACTTGCGATGTTGACATACATGAAAAATACCCGATATATGGACTATACCTGATATTTTTGGATTTAGTTATGCCATACACATCTACACTGTTTGAGTTTAGGTAAGAAATGTAGATGTTATTATATATGATTTGAGACGAAATTGTTGTGGGAGTGAATCACTCCCGCACTTGCACCATTACTGAGATCCTCTGGAGTTGTAGCCCACACAAATAAAATTTAATATAGATTTTATGCAGTCAACTAAAATAATAAAAATATCAAAATGAACTGCGATTTCTTTTATTATCAAAAACCATTTTAATTTGGTTATTGACCATTCATTTAAAAATTGGTATCAATTATACTTCCTTTTTAAAAACAAATATATAAGACAAAATACATCTGTCGACTACTTTCAGATAAATAAAAATTATGTTTTTATCACAAAATTAATCAAATTAATCAAATTTCAATTCATTTGACTCACCTTATTCCTAAAAAGTTTTGAATGCTACTTAAAATTTTTAATAGAAATATCCTTGGAGTTAAAACATTGTAGATATTTTTTTTCTATATTCAAATAGAATTAATAAGTATTAAAATATGGGTCCAAATGACCGGACCGAAAAGATCAGGGGTAGATAATAAGAAGGCGCCCATTCATATCGTTTACAGTTAAAAGTGAAAGTAGGCTAGTTGGTTTAAAGTTACTTTTTGTTGTAGATATAGTTCTGTGCAGGAAGTTTTTTGTTTCTAAAAGATCAAGCATTTTTACAGTCAACATTCTTTTTTTATTTTTTTTTTACTTTATTTATTTTACAACGATTGATAAGCAAGTTCTACAACTTATATTAATATCTCTCGTTGGCACGGATGTTAGCGCGAGGGGGTCATTGGTGTGGGAAGAAGCCGGAGTACCCGGAGAGAACCCACGTGTCCAAGCGGGCAACCGCCATACCCTATCAAATACAACCACTGTCGATCACGGGTATCGAACTCGGGTCGCAGCGGTGACAAGCGAGTGCGTTGTCCACTAGTCCACCTCAACATTCGATAAAGATTCAAAATAATCTGTTTTGCAGGCAGGTATATTTTATAAACAAACTGAGTATGTAGGCCTAACTATCGCAAGTGTGTGAAGTATATTCATCCGCTGAAACCAAGACATATTGTTTACAATAAAATATGAACATTGTCCAAGACATCAACTATTTTTTTATCTGCCAACTTGTTATATTGACGTACAGTTCTGTTCTAAATGGAAGCAAGTCTTCTTTTATTCCTCAAATACAAAAGAAAACTTTGCACTCATTTTCGCGGATTTATTAATAGCATGCGTTGTTCAGCTCCTTACACTTCCAGTGGACGTACGATCCCTAGATGGCTTTCGAGCTTTGCTTGACGCCATAAAAAATCGGGAGAGGGCTACATTATTGCAGCTAATCTTAGTCGAAAACCGCATTTCAAAACTATGCTCAAACCTTGTAAACGATCTAGACAAAATTAATTTTACTCAACACAATAACAGAAGAGATAATTTTGAATCAATTCATAAAAAATAATCAATATGTGTTCTCGGCCAATTTTTCGCAAAAAAAACTTTAAAAGATTTCACAAAAACCTATATTTTCATCACGACGTTAGCCTGACAGTCATCAATTTCTTAAGTCTGAGAACCAAAAAATGAAAATGCGCTGGTTGACAAGACCAGTTGATTAACACATATTAGAACATGCAAATCTAATTACCATTATTATGAATGTTTTCGAATGCATAAATGCAATAAACATTAGGTTTTGAAGAGAAGAAACATGGCTTCTTTTCTTTTCATAAACCTTAATGAGTTAATCATTCAATACCAAAAAAAATTACCATACGACTATTGACATATTAATAAGTTTGTAATCGTATATTTTAACTTGCTAAAGCTTAAATAATTTTAATAGTTAGATCGGTATTTGAAAATACAGAATTTATGATTGTAAAACGAGCAAAGTTAATGCATACGGTCCAATTTATTTACAATGTACCTGACTAAACATGATTTTAGATGAAAGGGTTCCAACGCACACTCATACCTTATAGAACTAAATGCAATGTATGTCACGTATTTAAAATTTTTAGCACTTGATAATTTTAAATGTTTGTATAAACTGCAATTTAGTTTTTTGAAATATTTCATTTTATGTTTCTAAAGATCGTTTGTTACAGTACCGATCAGACCCAACCTAACAGAAAGTAAACCCCAACTAAACCCTGGGTTTACTTTCTGGGTTTACTAGAGTGGACCCAGAGTAAACCCAAAGTAAACCCAGAGTGGACACAGAGAGTAAACCCATGTCAGACGTATACCCCTGAAAGCAGACGCTGTGTATTTGGAATATACAAAGGGTAGGAATTACAGGCAGTAGGATTGTAAGATAAAATACTAGTCAACTTCACACTTCAGTGCATACAGTTGACCTCAAAAGCAATTTCAAAGTAAACCCAGACTAAACCCAGAGTGGACCCAAATTTTCAACAAGAGGCCCATGGGCCACATCGCTCACCTGAGGAACAATAGGTATGATAAAGTCAGCTTAATGGAGTCATAATACAAGCAATCTGGACAATGTACAATAATACACGTAGATCCTGTATAAATAAAATCCATTTTCCCCCTTGGAACTCGGATAGCCCTGATTGCTGCCAATATTTACAAGAGCAGACTTTAATCACCGCTCCTGCACATATATAGGAACTCAACGTTACGCAGGCAGGGATGACCGCACACCTACGCAACTCAACAGGTACCAACGTTTCCGCCAACAGCTCAACCTAACGCAAGCAGGGAGAGCCGCACATTTGCGCTAGAAAGGCCTGAACACCTGCAGGGATGACCATACACTAGTGCTCCGCCTCAACCACCACCAATACAAGCAGGTATGACTGTACACTTGTATTAATGTGATATAGAGCAGGAATGACCGCACACTTTGTATCGAAGGTTAGAAAACACGGATGTTCACACACTCAATCTACCCATACCTGTTCAAGTTTAACCCCAAACAGTCGCTCTTCATAATGCAATAGACACTGTCCCTATATATGTGCCAGCCGAAAATAATTCATAGTATCTAAAAATTGGAAATCAAAAATAAACAAACTAATCCGGCCTAACCCAAAACTTCTGATGCAGAACAACTTATATACATTGAATATTTATTATTGTATAAAAATAATCATCACAATAATTGGTTAACAGTGGATGCATTAATTAAAATAATCAAGAATCAATAAATCAAGGGCAACAACTCAATACAGTAATACAAAAAGATTCTAATGAAAAAATAGCTGCCTGCTTCAATTTTATAGTCACATCACATGTTGAGTATTGCAGTTCTCAAAAAAATCCTTTACAATTGCTTATATATGGGATATTTAGCTACATCAAACTCTGAACCTTCTTGTGAGGCCGAAGAATTGTCCTGGAGCCAAAGTTTTAACAATTATAAAGAATCTTGCTGATTAGTTTCTGAGAAGAAGATTTTTAAAGATTTACTCTATATATTCCTATGTAAAACTTTAACACCCCCCCCCCATGTCACCCTACCCCCAGGGATCATGATTTTCACAACTTTGAATCTACACTACCTGAGGATACTTCCACACAAGTTTCAGCTTTCCTGGCTGATTAGTTTCTGAGAAGAAGATTTTTAAAGATTAACACTATATATTTCTATGTAAAATGTTAACACCCCCCCCCCCCCCCCCCAATGTGGCCTCACCCTACCCCCAGGGATCATGATTTTTACAACTTTGAATCTACACTACCTGAGGATGCTTCCACACAAGTTTCAGCTTTCCTGGCTGATTAGTTTCTGAGAAGAAGATTTTTAAAGATTTACTCTATATATTCCTATGTAAAATTTCGACCCCCCATTGTGGCCCCACCCTACCCCCAGGTATCATGATTTTCACAACTTTGAATCTACACTACCTGAGGATGCTTCCACACAAGTTTCAGCTTTCCTGGCTGATAAGTTTCTGAGAAGAAGATTTTTAAAGATTTACTCTATATATATCTATACTACTATATTAAAATAATAGACTCGAATTTTTTGTCTTTAATACCGAGAAATCGGAAGAATACTGTCTTTTGTTTTATATATTTTAAACATAATTGGTACCTGCAGATTACCAATTTGTTTTTATTTTTTCTCAGTTAAGCTTCGCTAATTAATAATCAACGAAAATTCCTCAAAAATTCCCGGAAATCACTTGGATTTTTCGGATTTTACAATCTTGCGCTTGCGCAATACATTCACGCTAACGGGATCTTTAGTTTACGTTTCCACAATATCACATCTGCATGAATAAACTCAGAAATGATAATACATATACGGGTAAATTTTCATTGGACTTTTGCTATATATTCCTTTCATATATATTAATGATTTCTTATGAGAGAAAGTATAAAATAACAAATATACATTTCAAGTACATGTATCTACTTAATTACTTTTGTCTTCGTGATGACAAAAAATATTTGATTACATGCGAAAACGTTACATTATATTTGTTAGAGTGAGATAGAATATGTTTTATCGTAAAAATGAATAATGTCCTACGGACCCAGTTTTACAAAGAGAATACGTGTACGTTGGTGAAAAGGTGTTGAATTCTTCCATTCTGTGGATTAAAATTTTTAGATAAAAGGTATTTGCAGTCTGAAAAAGGTTTGTTGTGATGAATTTGACTGTTATTTTCAAGGCAACTTCATTAACTTTCTCCATAATCGTTCCGGAGCGATTCTGCAATTTTCTGCTACATTACGGGTATAACGGATGCATTCTAACTGTGGGGAGTGCCTTTCCCGAGACACAGTTAGATTTACCAAACTAAGGAAAGTGTAGTGAAATTAATACCATTATTGTAGGCTTATAGCTTTGTTATGCAAATTACAATAATAAACTGTGTCGATGTACCTATTCGTAAGTGTCCGATATGCAATGTCAACCCGTGCACGCACGGGTCAAAGTCTAGTTCCTATGTAAAATTTCGACCCCCCATTGAGGCCCCACCCTACCCCAAAGGATCATGATTTTCACAACTTTGAATCTACACTACCTGAGGATGTTTCCACACAAGTTTCAGCTTTCCTGGCTGATTAGTTTCTGAGAAGAAGATTTTTAAAGATTTACTCTATATATTCCTATGTAAAATTTCGACCCCCCATTGAGGCCCCACCCTACCCCAAAGGATCATGATTTTCACAACTTTGAATCTACACTACCTGAGGATGTTTCCACACAAGTTTCAGCTTTCCTGGCTGATTAGTTTCTGAGAAGAAGATTTTTAAAGATTTACTCTATATATTCCTATGTAAAACTTCGACTCCCCATTGTGGCCCCACCCTACCCCCGGGGGTCATGAATTTCACAACTTTGAATCTACACTACCTGAGGATGCTTCCACACAAGTTTCAGCTTTCCTGGCTGTTTAGTTTCTGAGAAGAAGATTTTTAAAGAATTACTCTATATGTTCCTATGTAAAACTTCGACCCCCCATTGTTGCCCCACCCTACCCCCGGGGGTCATGAATTTCACAACTTTGAATCTACACTACCTAAGGATGCTTCCACACAAGTTTCAGCTTTCCTGGCTGTTTAGTTTCTGAGAAGAAGATTTTTAAAGATTTACTCTATATATTCCTATGTAAAACTTCGACCCCCCATTGTGGCCCCACCCTACCCCCGGGGGTCTTGATTTTCACAACTTTGAATCTACACTACCTGAGGATGCTTTCACACAAGTTTCAGCTTTCCTGGCTGTTTAGTTTCTGAGAAGAAGATTTTTAAAGATTTACTCTATATATTCCTATGTAAAACTTCGACCCCCCATTGTGGCCCCACCCTACCCCCGGGGGTCTTGATTTTCACAACTTTGAATCCCCTTTGTCTAAGGATGATTTGTGCCAAGTTTGGTTGAAATTGGCCTAGTAGTTCTTGAGAAGATGTTGAAAATGTGAAAAGTTTACGGACAGACAGACAGACGGACAGACAGACGGACGACAGACAAAATGTGATCAGAATAGCTCACTTGAGCTTTCAGCTCAGGTGAGCTAAAAAGTAAACCCAGGGTTTAGTTGGGGTTTACTCTGGTGTTAGTTTGGGTCTGATCGGTACTGTATTTTTAAAAGAAATGTGCGAGTTTGCCATGACATTCAAATCTTTACGCCGAATCCTATTGCGACGACAGCAAACCCACGAGCTACGTTAAGTATGAGAGATTTGGCAATATCTGTCACTGACTTTTCCAGAGAGTTTAAGTATGAGAGATTTGGCAGTATTTGTCGCTGACTTTTCAAAAGAGTTTGGGTGTAGGAAATTTGGTGCAATTGTACTGTAGCTCAACCCAAATTTTCTGTGAAGCTACAGTTCTGCAGAACCTGAGCAATTATTAAGGTCTTCCGTTTTCCAACGGAAGACCTTATTGTTTTCGTTCGGTTTCTTTTTCCCTATTATTATTATTTTTTTTCTTACAAAATTTGTGCAGGCGATTTCTCGAAAATGGCTCAGCCGATTTTCGTGAAACTTTCAGATCTAATAGATATTAATCCGAGCTTAATATACATTTTTTTATTTTGATGACGTCATTTCCGTTCTTGAGAAAATGACGTTTTTACGATTTTCAGAGGGTCAGCTTGTCCAGGGATCTCCTCCTAAACGGTAAAAGATATTGAGTTCAAACTTTCAGGGATTGTAGACAAGATATTGTAGATGTGCTATTTGGCGTTCATATTTGTCATGCTCAAAAGGCGTTTAAGCTCGCCTGGTCCCGAAAATTGAGACTAAAAAAACGTCGTAATTTTTAATGGTTTTCTTAGTTTGTCTCTTTTCTGAAAAATATTTTGTTAACACTTGTAATGCAAAAAAGATTTATATTTAAAAGACCTTTCATTTGATATCAATAAAAAGGGGCTGGCCCCTCAAATTAAGGGACCAAAGGGCTCTAAAGTCTTTCATCTGTAGCCCTTTACTGAGTGATATTTTATGAACAGTTATAGAAGCAAATATGTTTATTTTACAGTTATGTATCCAATAAATGTAATGATTTTATCATGTGTTACGTAATTAGGGGTTTTTAAGGGCCAAAAGTCCAGAATTTTGATCACCCATATCTCAGAAAGGAAAAATATTTTGAAATGCAGTATAGAAGTAAAGATGCTCAAAATGATGTACTAAATAATATGCAATTTTCAAAATTTCGTTAAATGGCCCCTATAAGGAGTTATGGGATCGGCCCCTAAAATGTTCTTTCCTATATATCTCAAGAACGGTAACAAATTTCTAAATACTTGTTGAACAAAATGTTATGAAATTTAAATGACCTTTTATTTGATATCAAGAAAAAGGGGCTGGCCCCTCAAATTAGGGGACCAAAGGGCTCTAAAGTCTTCTATCTGTAGCCCTTTACTGAGGGATATTTTGTGAACAGTTATAGAAGCAAATATGTTTATCTTACAGTTATGTATCCAGGCAATGTAATGATTTTATCGCGTGTTACGTAATTAGGGGTTTTTAGGGGCCAAAAGTCCAGAATTTTGATCACCCATATCCCAGAAAGGAAAAATATTTTGAAATGCAGTATAGAAGTAAAAATGCTCAAAATGATGTACTAAATAATATGCAATTTTCAAAATTTCGTTAAATGGCCCCTATAAGGAGTTATGGGATCGGCCTAACCCTAAAATGTTCTTCCCTATATTTCTCAAAAACGGTAACAAATCTCTTAACACTTGTTAAAAAAAATGTGTTAAAATTTAAATGACCTTTTATTTGATATCAAGAAAAAGGGGCTGGCCCCTCAAATTAGGGGGCCAAAGGGCTCTAAAGTCTCCATCTGTAGCTCTTTAGTGAGGGATATTTTGTGAAAGGCTATAGAAGCAAATATGTTTATCTTACAATTATGTATCCAAGCAATATAATGTCATGTGTTATGTAATGAGGGGTCATTAGGGGTCAAGAATCCAAAACTATGACCACCTATATCTCAAAAAGAAAAAATATTTTGAAATGCAGTATAGAAGAAAAGATGCTAAAAATGATGTACTTAACAACATGCAATCTTCAAAATTTGGTTCAGCGGCTCCAATAAGGAGATAAGGGACCGGCCCCTAAAACTTTTTCTTCTAAGATATCTCAAGAACAGTGACGAATTCTAAACACTTGTTGAACAATGCTCTTACACCTGTAACAAAATAGTATCTGGCCCCCTAGAATGTAGACCCTGTTTTTTTAAATTCTAAATCATGTTTAGCTGTTAAATAGCAAATCAAGATAGAACAAATTCTAAAATCAGACGGAAGACCTCCTCGTTGCTCGCAACGAGATCGTGTCTAGTTTTCTTCTATCTTTGTGATGTTGATTGAATATATCTTCTGAATACAATTTGATGCACTAAATATAATTTTGATGCAATATTCTACTTCTGTTTAAATCATACCTGTAGATATGAACATCCCTAGTTTGTCCAATTCTGTGACACCTATCTTGGGCCTGGGCATCCATTGTAGGATTCCAGTCACTGTCGTAAAATATAACAGTATCTGCACCTGTCAAGTTTACTCCAATACCTCCAGATCGGGTTGACAAAATGAAAGCAAATATACGCTTGTCTGCATTAAAGCGTTCCATAAGAAACTGGAATAAAACAAAAGTGGCAAATAGTAATAAACATGTTTATTTGCAGAAATGTAAGTGTAAGTGCATCTACATCTGTATTTGAATTAATTTCATTACCTGTCTTTGCTCAACCTTTGTGGTTCCATCAAGTCGTAGATACCTGTGACCATGGTAATTCAAAAAGGCTTCAAGAATGTTCAACATTTTGGTCATCTGAGTGAATATCAGCACTCTATGGCTTCCCGACTTAAGTTGTCTTAACAGAATATCCATCACTTGCAACTTTCCTGAAATTACAAGACCTTAAATTTATTGTTTAGAATTTCGTACACATATTTCAATTAGGTCTCCAAAGACTTGGCGTAAAGATTTGTGTATAGTGCACATTTTCTCCAGCCAAAATTTAATCAAATTTGGGGAATGTGTAAAATATAAAGAATATTAAAAATTGAACCCATTTTCCAAAAGTTTCTGGATACCACAGGAGTATGACTGCCAAAACTGTGTAATGCAAATTTTATTGGTATACACTAACATATCATATCTAAACAAGAGGCCCATGGGCCACATCGCTCACCTGAACAACAGTTCCTCAGTGATTTATTTTGAAAATGGTCTTTATGGGTCCAGAGGACCCCTCTTAAGGTATCTCACTCCTCACGTTTTGATTTCATTGTGCATATGATCATTATATTTTAAATGAATATGAATGTATTAATTTAATCATAACAGAAAGATTATAATTTCATAATTACAAAAACATTCATAAAGAAAAAATCCATCTGAATTTGAGAAACAAACAAGTTTTCGGGCAGAACTATTTATTCATGTGGAAGGTTTTTATTTTTTTTTATTTTTTAGATGAAAATGACAGAAACAAGCAATTTTATGAATTTTCAATATACTTTTCTTTATACTATACTTTATTCATTATATACATTTTTATGAATTTTCAATATATCTTTCTTTGTACTATACTTTATTCATTATATACATTTTTAACATTTGATAGGTTTGTAACATATTCTATAGGTTCTGTTTGACATGTATTAAATTAAATCTTGAAAGATTGATAGATATTAAGCATAAAATAATGCAAGTATTAAGAAAATGTCTGAATTTTTTAAGCCAAATCTTGTGAGAATTTTACCTTTACAGCCATATATCTAAAATTTGACATCACCGACCCCCATATTTCATTATGTCAAAATGATACTGAATACATATCTAGATTGATTAAATTTCAAATCAAATTGTAACTGTTGTAGAAATTGTCTATTTTAAGTGCAAAAAGGTCTTAAAAATTTAATGCAGCTTTGTACACTTTTTTTTTTCGTAATCCCTATATTCACTGTGACCTTTGTGCATAATAAAAAACAATATTTGAAGAAATAAGTTTGCTTATAATCAAAAATACTGACAACAAATCTTAATCAGGCTGAAATTGCATTTTAGGTGCAAAAAGGTCAAATTAATTTGACCATAATTCAGAGGGGTGAACACTGACCCACCATTATCTTTTTATTTTTTAAGTATGTTTTGTCTACTGATTTCAATTATATACTTCTCATGAAATTCTTGATACAAGAACATTGAGGAGTGGGATATCTTAGTCATAACTATGAGTCACAAGCAGAAAACAAATTGTCCATATTGTATTCCACAAGGAAAGTGAATATCAAACAAGCTACATTTATTTAAACTCGATTTCTTAATGGCCATACTAAGAGACAGACTAATTAAGGTGGCTCTATACACCACCTTTTGATGACGCAGTACGCAAAAAAGTAAATCTGAAAGAATGCAATTCCAATACTAGCTGATTTAAACTAAGGCGAATTATCTGGGGACCGCTCTTTTGAAAATATGTTAAATGAATAGATTAAATTTAATTGGAAAATTCATTACTGAACAAGTTATGTGGTATGTGACATCTTCACGTTGTGTCGTATTATTTATCGAAACAAACAATAAAATCAAGTATAGTTTTTAAAATAGTAGTTTTTTTCTCATCACCAACATCTAACAGCGTAGAACTACAAATCTGGAGGTCATGAGTTCGAATCCCGTTGAAGACAATAAGTTTTGGTTGAATACTGTGAAAGAAAATTCTTAACCGGTGAAAGTATTTCAATTATAATATACTTTAATTCACATTAATATCGACAGATGTTCCTTACCACCTTAAGGGGATGGGAGGGTAGCTTTGAATTTCTCTCAGGTTGGGATACATAAATCCTACTAGTTAATTTTCCCCTTTATTTATTTAACTTAGTTTTGCATTAAAGAGAATGTATTCACTATAATGAAATATGTATGTATTTATTATTCCAACATGGTATTTAGGAAATTTTCTTCAACTCAGAAATGAAAAGTCCCCAATGTGTTTGGGCCTTGGGACTTAGGAACGATAACTCTTTCCTGAGGAACTTTCACACCAAATGAAATTAAAAATATATTTTGTGTTTATTTGCAATTTTCATTCAATTTTTTTTGGTCACATTTATTAAAATACATTTTCCCATCAAGCAGCTTTTTCAGATGATTTGTCAACAGAGTAAGAAAATATGAAAAATAATGTTTTGGGGAAATACTAAAACAAATTGTAATAATAACATTTTTGAATGTGAAGAAGTGTTATATTTTTTTTAGCTGTGCGAAGGAAATATCCATCATCTGACAAAAAAATTTCTCTCAATTTGTTAATAGTTAATTTTTTTAAAATTATTTAAAAAAAACATGAAAAAACATTTAAATTTTTTTTTAAATACCTATAGTATCCCTATTATCATTCTGATATTTGATAAGTATGTTTTGTGGTCTTCTATTGAAAATTGGAATAAATTGTGGGTGTATAGAGCCACCTTAAGTGCCATCTCTGGGACCCTTATGAGTTTTCTCTGTTTCTTTATCGCGTCTATCATTTATTTCACTTCTGAATCAGCATTCCTTTTAGCATAAATCTACTTGTTATTAATTTCAGATTAACTGCCACTTGTCTACTTTATCGTACACTCTTGTTAATCTATCCTGGTTCGTGAAGAATTTTTTCTGTTTTATCATTAATACAACCTTACAGGCTTGCGGTAATGCTAAATGTAATGGTAATGCATTGCAATGTATTACATGTTTTCAAAGTTATGCTAGTAATGTGTAATGCCACAAAATGAGCATTATGAGTAATGGTAATGTAATGCATTACTTTCCAAAATCTAGTGTAATGCTGGCATTACATGGCATAACTTTGCATTACTATGCTTATTTATGCATGTTCAGTTTAAAATATGCAATAAATAAATGATAGCTGAAATTGTATTTAACTAAAATTATTTTAAAGAAGAAAGAAATAATTCTTGAGATAAAAATGTTTGAGTTGTATTATAAATTTTTTTTTAAAAATAAAGTTCATTTTTAAATTCTTAATAATATATTTTATGGTGCGACCGTAGGGGCGAGCGCAGCATGTGATCAAACAATGAATTATGATAAATCAATAAAAACAAGAGGCCAATGGGGCCACATCCCTCACCTGCTCACCTGAGCAACAATAGCTTTATATGGGTGTTCAAAGGATATTGTGCCATATGGCCCCTCGGTAGAGAAACAAAAAAAGAATACCATAAAGTAAACTGTATCCAAATTTTACACTTATTTTCCTATACTTAATCTTTGACATTGTACCCTTATGAAATACCATTTTTACCAAAAACAAGATCCTATGCAAGATTTAAAACTAAATTTTTGGTAGGGGTACACTGTTAACTTCCAACTCCCTTTATTTTCATTCTGTCCTCTCTCTTTATAAAACGATCAAATTATATATTAGAATATGCATATAGGTACATATTCATCTTCAACTACATTATACTAGATAGTTATTGTATTTCATTGAAAAAATTTCTATATGTGAAAAAAGAAAATTGTACCTCAAGGCGCTCAAATTAAAAGCATTCAAAAAATTTAATTGGTCTTCCGCATTATAAATGAATGTTGTTTACCAGGCATGAATTCGTTTGACATTTTATAAGCTTTCTTACTTGATCGATGAATACACTTGAATGAAAAATGTTGTCAAGTGATAAGTTAAAGAGCTATTATAATCAATGCATAGGCGTCGGATTTTGGGGGAGGGGGGCCCTCACCCCCCTGAAAGTTAGACATAACCGTACTCAAAATCTTTTTTTTTTTTTGCTTGTCAAGATTTCTGATAGGGTCAAAATTTCAGCGCCAATCATAGAATATAATAAGCAAGATACAGAACTCACAATTCTGCTTGGTTTGAGTTAATTTTTTGCTCACAAGAGTTTATTAAATTCAACTTAAGATTTTTAAACTTGGTATTTCCTATTCAGAATGAACAAAAGCATGGCCTCAGTTCTGTGAGTAAAGCGCTGTATCTTGCTTGTAATTCGAAACTTGACACAGCTGAATGTGTTTTGTAAAGAGAAAAGTGTAAACAATTAAAACAGAAAAAACATGCACTTAAACAAAGAAAGAGCACAATTTATTTTTCATAATATATATATATATACCTATATCTTTCTAGCAGCGAAAACAATCTCCATTTAGAATAAAACATCTTCGCTAGCCAAGGGTTTTCGGTCTACTCTGCTCCCCATAAACCCTTGGCGGATTTCATTACGAAAACTCGGTGACAAGCTCCGTTTTATGATTGGCTGCAGCTGCAAGTAGCTGATCCAATCGCAGTGATTGTAAATATAAACTTTAAAAGAAAACACGTGTGATCTTTGGTAAAACATTCGGTGCTTATAACAAGTTGAGGCACAAGTTCTCGAGTACAGTGCCTCCCCAACGATGGTCTAACCAGATCGCTTTAAAAACCTACATATTTTACTGGGATTATACATAGTTCTGCAAACTTGTCAATGCTCGTGTGATAGCATGGGAAGTAAACATGGCGAATGTAGAAGTTGCCTATCCCGTTAGTATATTAGTTTCTGCTTTTGGTTATTGCTTTTAAAGGTTCAATGAGCTCAGTTTTATTTACTTTCTTTGGTTCGCATTATTCACGACAATGATACCTGGTAGCTTTCATATAAATCGGCGACTTTTTCACTCCCGGTACAGATCCTTACAAAACACTATGAATAAAACATTTCTTGCTTTCCCTAGGTTATAACTTAATTCATATTTAATAGCATCGTTAATTATGTACCGATGTTCGGTAGTCAACATGTTTTCAAATTGTATTAATGCCGTAGTGTATATATAACCCGTTGTTTAATTCGATTAAAATGTAAATATGCAAGGGGCGCAACTCAAGTTGCTCGCTAGATAGCGCCACCACATCACCGAGTTTTCGTAATGAAATCCGCCAAGGGTTTATGGGGAGCAAATAAAAATGCAGAGCATTTTAACAAAACACGTTGCATTAATCAACCATTACGTAGAGATCGTACCGAATTACCAATAGAATGTATACTATTTATAATATAATGTTGTTAGAGCATCAGATTTTGCTCTTTTTGCGCAGGTTAACAATTAACTGTCTGATTTACCGAAATTTATATTTGATTCGATACGTAAAAATTCCAAAATAAAGACAATAGTTCCCCTCAAGTTAAAAAGCAAACTTAACAAAAATGAAACGAAATTCAAAACAACCTAAAACCACTTTCACAAGTGAAAATGTCAACGCATTAAAATATTTAACCTCAATTTACTTAACGAAATCGGCACAAATATATTTAGCATGTTTCAGGTATCCCTTCGTACGTAAACTGTTGCACAAGAAGCAAATTCATCTTTATCAGTTTGACCCGTTTGTCATGCGTCACAACATTCAAACATGGCTGCTTTAAACTGATTGACCGCGATTACCTCTTTATTTTTATTTTCGCAAGTTACTCAAATTTGAAAAAAAATTCACCGATAATTCGTTTTCGATATCCAATAACAAACCACTCTATATATTCCTATGTAAAACTTGGTCCCCCTCTTGTGGTCCCTTTCTACCCCCGAATCTACTTGAATCTACACTACCTGAGGATGCTTCCACTTGAATTTGAGCTTTTCTGGCCCAATAGTTTTTGAGAAGAAGATTTTTAAAGATTTTCTCTATATATATTCCTATGTAAAACTTGATCCCCCTCTTGTGGCCTCACCCTACCCCCAGGCATTATGATTTCAACTAACTTGAATCTACACTACTTGGGGATGCTTCCACTTTAATTTGAGCTTTTCTGGCCTAATAGCTTTTGAGAAGAAGATTTTTAAAGATTTTTTTTATATATTCCTATGTAAAACTTGATCCCCCTCTTGTGGCCTCACCCTACCCCCAGGGACCATGATTTGAACAAACTTGAATCTACACTATCTGAGGATGCTCCCATTTCAATTTGAGCTTTCCTGGCCTGATAGTTTTTGAGAAGATTTTTAAAGATTTTCTCTATACATTCCTATGTAAAACATGATCCCCCTCTTGTGGCCCCTTCCTACCCCCGGGGACCATGATTTGAACAAACTTGAATCTACACTACCTGAGGATGTTTCCACTTGAATTTGAGCTTTTCTGGCCTAATAGTTTTTGAGAAGAAGATTTTTGAAGATTTTCTCTATATATTCCTATGTAAAACTTGATCCCCCAATTGTGGCCCCTCCCTACCCCCGGGAAACATGATTTGAACAAACTTGAATCTACACTTTTTGAGGATGCTCCCATATCAATTTGAGCTTTTCTGGCCTGATAGTTTTTGAGAAGAAGATTTTTAAAGATTTACTCTATATATTCCTATGTTAAACTTGATCCCCCTCTTGTGGCCCCTCCCTACCCCCGGGGACCATGATTTGAACAAACTTGAATCAACACTACCTCAGGATGCCTCCACACAACTTTAAGCTTTTCGGGCCAAATAGTTTTTGAGAAGAAGATTTTTGAAAAATATCAACAAATTTTCAATAATTCTCAATTATCTGGTTCTTGAGAAGAAGATGAAAATGTGAAAAGTTTACAACAACGACGACGACAACAACGACAGACAACGGACAAATTGTGATCAGAAAAGCTCACTTGAGCCTTTGGCTCAGGTGAGCTAAAAACCATAGAGATTCCCACCTTAATCAAAAGATATTATTCCTCCTTCAAATATCTTTAAATTATTGATGTTTGATGATCTTATCTCTATTTAATCTTTATCATTAAGTCTCCCAAATGAAATTTGGAGACTTACTGTAAACGTATTATATTTGCGGGTACGATATTTGGCGGAAATTAGTTTTTGAAAAAGTTAACGTAGATTTGAATTAGCGTATTTCTGAACATGACTACTCTTTACATATATGCATGGCATTTAGCGATGTACTTGATTTAGCAAAAGTAGCATTCCGCCAAAAGCGCTCAATAGAATCCACAGCCAAATGTATTACGTTTACAGTAATGTTTTTGTACGGTTCTTATTACTTGTAATAATTATTGTATTATTCTTCTTCTTCTTTCCCGCTCTGAACTTGTTTCTCGGAGATGGTTGAACAGAATTTTACAAAATTCTAGGATACAATAGGCGTGCATATCTAATTTGATTTTTCTCATTTGGGGTTAGACAACCATTTTTCTTTGGGGGGGGGGGGGGGGGGGGTTGGATCATAATCTTATATTGACTGTTACTGGCAATACATAGGGTTTATTAGATCTGACCCTGGGGTCAACCCCACCCCCCAGGAATTGGAAATTACCATATATCTCATAAACTATTAAAATCATGACCCCTTATCCATATATATTCTTGTTCCTTATATCAAGGGGCATCAAATGTTATGTAGGTCGTGGGCCCTGTGGGTGGTCCTGACCCCCCTCGAAAAGCACGTCCCTTAATATCCTCAAAACGGTTGAGATTCCCACCCTTAAACCATATATATTCTTGTTCCTTGTGTCAAGGGGCAACAAACGGTATGTAGGTCATGGGCCCCGGGGGTGGTGTTGATCCCCCTTGAACAGGAAGTGCACAAATATCTCGAAAATGATTGAGATCCCCACCCCTTAAACCATATATATTCTTGATCATCAAACGTTATGTAGGTAATGGGCCTCAGGGTTAAATTTAATTTTTCAAAACCGTAATGCACTATAAAACAGTCCCTATCATATCCCAAGATATGATGTGTCTATCCATTAAATCATACGAGGAGTTCTAGGATCTATGTTTTTTTGGAGTGATAAACATCAATTTTCTGCTACTATTTAACTCCCTGGATGAAATTAAAATTTTTAAAACCTTATTGCACATCTATAGGACAGCCCCAATTGAATCCCAAGAGATGACGTAGCTACTCACTCCAAAAGTTGTAAGAGGGGTTCTGGGAACCATACTTTTTTTTGCAAATAAACATCACTTTTTGTTGCCCACTGATCCCCTTAATAAAAAACAATAGGCCAACTGGCCTTAACGGTCACCTGAGTAGCATATATCCCATACACAAACTTGTCATGGAGTCTCATATATGCATCTAATTAATTAGGTTTCATACTGGAGTAGAAAAATTATAAATTTGTAATGACGACCACATTTAATTCAAAAAGAACTGTGAAACCTATAATTTTGGTGAAAAACTAAAAGATCTGGTCTACAAAATTATGAATTCAGTTTTCCTTTCAGGTGTGTGGGAGTAAAGAAGATAATTTTTTAACGTTATATGCATTAACATCTATACATCCATTTTGCTCCTGCCCCAGAGTCAAAACACATTCTCCAGGGGACATGAAAATTAATATTTCAGTTGAGGACTTCCTGGTAAACATAATTATTAATCAGTTTTTTTTATACAGATGTGTGAGAATAGAGAAGAAGATTTTTAAACATTATATGCATTAACACTATATTGCCATATTGCCCCCCTCCCCCCCCCCCCCCCCCCCCTCCCGCCTCATGTCCTGAACCCCTGACCCAGGGACCATGATTTCATAATTTAGGTAAAGGAGATTGTGGATATCATAACCATGTATTCAGTTGCCCACATGTGTGGGAGTAGAGAAGATTTTTTAAGATTTAATACATTTTTACTATATGGCCATATTGGCCCCACCCTATAGCTGAACACCTAACAAAGGGGTCATGAATTTCAAAATTTTGGTAGAGGGCCTCATGGACATCATAATCATGCATTTAGTTTTTAACAAATATATATGGGAGTAGAGAAGAAGATTTTCTAAGATTTAATACAATTTTACTATTTGGCCATATTGGCCCCACCCTAGAGTCTGAACCCCTGACCCAGGGGCCATAAATTTCACAATTTAGGTAGAGGGCTTCATGGACATCATAATCATGCATTTAGTTTTTTAAAACTATATATGGTAGTAGAGAAGAAGATTTTCTAAGATTTAATACATTTTTACTATTTGGCCATATTGGCCCCACCCTAGAGCCTGAACCCCTGACCCAGGGGCCATAAATTTCACAATTTAGGTAGAGGGCTTCATGGACATCATAATCATGCATTTAGTTTTTAAAAAATATATATGGTAGTAGAGAAGAAGATTTTCTAAGATTTAATACATTTTAACTATATGGCCATATTGGCCCCGCCCTAGAGCCAGAACCCCTGACCCAGGGGCCATAAATTTCACAATTTTGGTAGAGGGCCTCATGGACATCATAACCATGCAACCAGTTTTTTCCTCACATGCGTGGGAGTAGAGAAGAAGATTTTTGAAAATTTGGCTTTTTTTGCATATTTGGCCCCACCCGTGGCACCCCAGGGGTGGTAGAGCCATAAATTTCACAGTTTAGATTCTTCTTACCATAGAGATGCTTCACACCAAAAATGGTAATGATTGGCCTGGTAGTTTTCAAGAAGAAGTTAAAAATGTAAAATTGTTAACGCACGACGCACAACGCCCGACGACGGACGAAGACCAATGGCAATAGGTCACCTG
Organism: Magallana gigas; assembly: GCF_963853765.1. NCBI lineage: Eukaryota > Metazoa > Mollusca > Bivalvia > Ostreida > Ostreidae > Magallana > Magallana gigas. The sequence goes on along the minus strand of NC_088855.1, from coordinate 25,694,742 downwards.
AGTGACTCAGGTGACCTAAAAATAAATTCTGGAACCTGATCGCACTTCATTGTGACACCCTCAATCACATTCTAAAAATAATTTGGCTACTGCCAAAAAAAAATGACGTTTTTGAAACCAGTTTTTGTTTGTTAAAAAACATCATTTTTCAGTCACTAAATGACCCCCAGGACAAAATTGAAAATTCTAAAACCTTATTGTGCATCTATAGGATACCCTAAAACATATTCCAAGAGATGATTTGTCTACTGTTGAAAATGTCGGAGGAGTTTGAGGAAGAAGGTTATTTGGGAAAAAAACATCATTTTTTAACAATTATTTGACCCCCAGGACTACCAGAGAATTTTTGAAACCTTTTTACAAATTAACATGACACCCCAAATCAAACTCCAAGAGTTCAGTTTGCTGGTTTATAAGATGTAAGAGCAGTTTGAGAAAGTAAAACATGACAGGCGGACGGACGGACGGACAGAACAGGGTAACAACAATATACCTGTACTTTCTTTAGAAAGTGCGGGTATTATAATTAGACAAATATACACCTCTCCCAGCCATAACACTTGCCTTTCATGTAGGTGGCATGAAATAATTTTAAAGGTGACAGCATAATGTTTTTTTCCTCAAAATGCAGTCAGTTTTTATTCTAAAATTAGACCTTTTTTAAACATTCTCCATACAATAACACTAAATGACCCTGCTTTTGGCCAGAATCCTGGGGGTGGTAGAGCAATGAATTTCACAATTTATTTTTTTCTTACCATAAAGATGCTTCACACCTTCAAATGTGAAAAAGTTAACGCACGACGACGGACAGATGAAGACCAATTGCAATAGGTCACCTGAGTGACTCAGGTGACCTATAAACACAAGTCATTCAAACTGTGAAATGATTTATTTAAGAATTATTCAGAATCTTTTTGACTTAAAATGTTATTTACTGATAACGATACATTTAAAATGCTGGTTTACAGTGCATCAACATTTATGAAATACACAAAATGAAATGCCCATTTAAAGATACAGGTGCATTTCTGTACACAAAATTACAATACATACCACAGTCATACTGAATCAATCGTAGCTCAGGGAACTGGACAGTCATTTTTGATGAGATTAAATGAAGGGAGTCTGTTTGTGACGAAATGTGTTGTCTCAGACAGAACTCTGTTCTCCTTTGCTCACTGAGGTAGGATGGAGAAGGATGTGAAGCATGAAGCTGTATCTGTGGTGAAACTATTGATGGTGTCACAAACACAAACCTGTAATCAAATACATGAACAACTTAAAATAAGTAGAAACTAGCTTTCATAGGTTTTGGATTTTAGGTTGATACTTTTTACCTGGCTACAACCTACTTCAAATTTTTTTCAAAAAAATTTGATACTGAATTTTAAAAAAAATTCATGCAAACCATAAAACAAAAGATGTTTGTAAAACACTTATGCCCCCCTCCCTTGGAAACATCCACAAAGAAAATAAACGTAAACAAGGGGTATAACTCTGTCGAAAATTGATCTATCATACCCAATATCGAACTATATATAATATCGTACTTGACCTAGATATTATCATCATAAGCCTGTATACCAAATTTCATTTCAATATCTTAATCCTCTGCAAAGAAAATGAGTGGAAACTGCAAATAACTGTAATTTTTCAACGTCCAAGGGCCATAACTCTGTTGAAAATTGCTCGATCGTATCCAATATTGAACTTGACCTAGATTTTATAATGATAAACCTGTATACCAAATTTCATTTCAATATGTTCATCCTCTGCTAAGAAAATGAACGCAAACTGTTGGTGGACCGACCGACAGACAGCAGCAAAGCAATATTCCCTCTCTTCTTCGAAGGGGGGCATAATTATGGGAGTTTATTACCACTTGAATTTTTGTGTAAAAATCATTTGAAATCGATAACAAGAGGCCCATGGGGCCACATCGCTCACCTGAGCAACGAGTTCATATGGGTGTTCAAAGGATATTGTACCAAATTATTCAGTTTTTTGCCCACATGTGTGGGAGTAGAGATAAACATTTTTTAAGATTTAATAAATTTTTAAAAATATGACCATATTGGCCCCACCCTAGAGCCTGAACCCCTAACAAAGGGGTCAAGAATTTTACAATTTTGGTAGAGGGCTTCATGGACATTATAACCAGCATTTAGTTTTTAACAAATATGGAATTACAGAAGAAGATTTTCTAAGATTTAGTACATTTTTACTATATGGCCATTTTTAACAAATATATATGGGAGTAGACAAGAAGATTTTCTAAGATTTAATACATTTTAACTATATGGCCATATTGGCCCCACCCTAGAGCCTGAACCTATGACCCAGGGGTCATGAATTTCACAATTTTGGTAGAGGGCCTCATGGACATCATAATCATGCATTTAGTTTTTAACAAATATAAATGGGAGTAGAGAAGAAGATTTTCTAAGATTTAATACATTTTTACTATATGGCCTCTGGCCCCACCCTAGAGCCTGAACCCCTGAACCAGAGGCCATGAATTTCACAATTTTGGTATGACTTCATGGACATTATAACCATGCATTCAGTTTTTTCCTCACGTGTGGAAGTAGAGAAGCAGATTTTTGAAAATTTGGCTTTTTTTGCATATTTGGCCCTGCCCATGGCACCCCAGGGGTGGCAGAGCCATGAATTTCACAATTTAGATTCTTCTTACCATAGAGATGCTTCACACCAAAAATGGTAACGATTGGCCTGGTAGTTTTCAAGAAGAAGTTAAAAATTCAAAATTGTTAACGCATGACGACGGAGGACGAAGACCAATTGCAATAGGTCACCTGAGTGACTCAGGTGACCTAAAAAATCTTCGACATTTGAGAGCATATAGGTACATTTTCTTCCTTAACTTCTTACTGGTTATTTTATTTTTTTAAAATTTATTTTAATATTTATTGTTCGGTATTACACCAGTTGGTGGAATGAACTATATGGGAAGAAGATTTTATTTTAAAAATTCCTATAGATGTGAAGAATAAAATTGTGCCTCAATGAGCTCAATTACTCAAATTAAAAACATTCTAAAATTTAATTGGTCTTCCCCATTATAAATGACTGTTGTTTACCTGGCATAAACTCCCGTGACTTTTTAAACTTACTTGTTTGATGAATACACTCAAATAAAAATGTTGTCCGGCGAAATGTTACAGAGTTATTATAGTCAATGTATTGACAGGCATATCACTGTATTTTACTAAGCCCACCCATTATTTTCATCTTTATTCAAAAACAACAAATGGCTACAAACCAGGATGATTTTACACTTTAATTCAAGATTTGTTGAAATCAGCTCAGTGGTTTTAGAGGAGAAGATAAAAATGTGCAAAAGAACTATATATGATATTAGTCAAATTTGGCCCCCAAATTCGCTATTTTTAAAATGATTCAGGTACATCACTTTGTTGTGTTATTTTATAAAAGAGTTGACGTGAAGTATGGTTTTCACTTATTTATTTCATTTATATGCACTCACTGGCAGTATATGACATCAGAAGTGACGCTATTTTCATAATTCAATCAAAATCAATCAGAAATTGACATTTTTCTTACCTTTTTTCGAATGGGATATATAGAGCGACTCTTTGAACAAGAACGAACTTTTTGTCACTTATTATAAGTATTGGAGAGATACGACTTTGGTGAAAATATTTTGTTTGTTCAAGCAGTCGCTCAATGTTTCCTTAAAGAAAAACTGCCTCAAAACAAGCCGTTTATGATAAAAATGAGAAAATTGCGGGAAAAGGTAAACTTTATGATATCATATTTTTAAATTGTTGGCACTAAAATCAAAATAAAAATTATGAAAAAACTTCAAGTTTATATTTGTACAATTAAAACAAAGAATTACAGTAAAATGACAATGTTCATTTTAGGGGGCCATTTTAGGCTCAAACCATATATAGTCCTTTATGACGACAACAGACAACGGTCAAATCTTGATCAGAAAAGCTCACTTAAGCCTTTGGCTCAGACGCTAAAACGGAGCAGCTGACATTAGTGATATCCTTGTACACTTTTCACAATGTGGCCATGTTGGTCCTATCCAAGGGCTTCATGGACATGATAATTATGCATTTAAATTTTCACCAATATTTTTGGGAGCAGAGAACATTTTCTAACAAGAGGCCCAGGGGCCACATTGCTCATCTGAGCAACAATTGCCTTAACTCTGATCAAATTAGCAGTACAGTATCAAAATATCTTGACAAATAAGTACAGTAGATCTTGCTAAAAAAAAATTCAAAATCTGCCAATTTTTATCAACATCTTTTTTTTTGGTAAATACCAAGCCCCTTTTGTTGTTGTACCTGTAAGAAGATTTTTCTCTATTCCTATATACCCCCCCCCCCCCCCCCCAATTTCGTGGCCCCACTTTTCTTCAGAAAATCATGGTTTCATCAATCTGCATAACCTGTGCTTTCAAACTAAGTACTGAGTTTTAGACCGAAAACTTTCCCAGAATATTTTTAAGATTTTCTCTATATATTCCTATGTAACAATTCAAACTGCCATCGCGGCCTCGCCCTACCGCTAGGGACTGTGATTTTGCAAACTTGAATTTACACTATCGGAGGATGCCTCTACATAAGTTTAAGCTTTTCTTGTCAAATAGTCTTTAAAAAGAAGATTTTTAAAGATTTTCTCTATATATTCCTATGTAAAAATTCATCCCCCATTGTGGCCTCACCCTACCCCTGGACTATTATTTAAACAAACTTAAATCCATACGATCTGGGGATGCTTCCACTCAAATTTGGGCTTTCCTGGCCTAATAGTTCTTGAGAAGAAGATTTTAAAAGATTTCCTCTATATATAAAAATTTATCCCCCATTGTGGCCCCGCCCTACCCCCAGGTACCATGATTTGAACAAACTTGAATCTACACTACCTGAGGATGCTTCCATTTTAATTTGAGCTTTTCTGGCCTAATACGTTTTGAGAAGAAGATTTTTAATGATTTCCTCTATATATTCCTATGTAAAACTTGATCCCCCTATTGTGGCCCCATCCTACCCCCGGGGACAATGATTTGAATAAACTTGAATCTACACAACCTGAGAATGCTTCCATTTAAATTTGAGCTTTTCTGGCCAGATAGTTTTTGAGAAGAAGATTTTCAAAGATTTCCTCTATATATTCCTATGTAAAACTTGATCCCCCTCTTGTGGCCCCACCCTACCCTCGGGGACCATGATTTGATCAAACTTGAATCTACACTACCTGAGGATGCTTCCATTTTAATTTGAGCTTTCCTGGGCTAATAGTTTTTGAGAAGAAGATTTTTAAAGATTTTCTCTATATATTCCTACGTAAAACTTGATCCCCCTCTTGTTGCCCCACCCTACCCCCAGGGACCATGATTTGAACAAACTTCAATCTACACTACTTGAGGATGCTTCCATTTTAATTTGAGCTTTTCTGACCTGATAGTTTTTGAGAAGAAGATTTTTAAAGATTTTCTCTATATATTCCTATGTAAAAATTCATCCCCCTATTGTGGCCCCACCCTACCCCCGGGGACCATGATTTGAACAAACTTGAATCTACACTACCTGAGGAAGCCTCCACACAAGTTTAAGCTTTTCTTGCATAATAGTTTTTGAGAGTGGCTCTGGAGAAGAAGAAGAAAATGGGAAAAGTTTGACAACGACAACGCCAACACCGACGACAGACAACGATAAATTTTGATCAGAAAAGCTCACCTGAGCTGAAAGCTCAAGTGAGCTTTTCTGATCAAAAATTAATAGGTTTTGTTTAGTTTACTACAAAACATAACTTGTCTCATTTTCTGGCTTGCCAAGATGGCGGTAAGCTCTGCCTATGCACCTGCTAGGAGGGTGGGTGCCCACACATATATAAGTATATAAGTATATATATATATATCTTTCCAATCCTCTCAAATGTAGTTCAACTGTATTCCACCTGTATCTCAAACAGCAGTGTAGTGAGTGACCAACTCGCTAGGTTCCGTTCGTCATCGAAAGCAAGATTTTTTGTCTTGACTAGATGGCCGAGTGGTTAGCGCGGTGGCCGCTCACTGCTAGGAAAGAGGGTTCCAGAGGATGCAAGTCAGGGTGTAGGTGGTGCTCCAAAGTGTGTGTATATATATATATATATATATATATATATATAAATAAAAAATAACAGAAAGATCTATGGTGATTGTTCAAAACTCCTAAAGATTACAATGAAACCGGTAGAGTTTTGAATCGGCTTTCTGTTATTTTTCATTATTTATTACTTGTGTGGATTAACTTAACTCATTTTGGGTTATATATATATATACATACGCATGCATGCATAAATCACGTACCTCGAAAGAATATCGTTCATTTGCTGTAAAAATTCCATTGGGGAATGAACTAGTTCTGACAGCACTGTTGTTTGTTTCCAATAAATATCAGGATGATTTGGATTTCTCCAAGATTTCATATTATGACAATATGCCATACCAAGTCCCTTCCATGTATTATTCTTCACAGAAGTTTTGTTCATATCTTTAAAGGCATCCACAGCATTACACAAATCTTCTCCATATACAGGCCTACATTCACACCTCCTTTTATTTATCTTGGCTAGAAAGTCCAATTTCTGCTCTCTAAGCTTTTGCAACTTTGATGTCAAAGACTCCTGGAATTTATAAAACAAAACGTCAATTCTTTTCCAATCATTATCTTTAAACATTTTATGTTTCTTTTAGAAAGTAGATAACATTATATACAATGAGCTAAAAAGTGAGCAATCTTACATACTCCTCACTCTCCCATTACTTGAAAATGGTACATAATTAATGGTACACAATAACGTACTGTATATTAGGGATGGAACAATCCACCAATGCACCACAGAATTAATTTTAATGATCTTTGTACCGATATAATGTTGAATCATTAGAATTCAAGGTGGCTCAATTTTAGTGGTATTCGTGGATAGCCCACAACCACGAACATCCTCGATGAAAACAAATTTAAGCAGCAGTAACTGATACAATTTTGTAAAGACCATGAAATAAATACTAAGCGGTTTTAGAAGTAAATGAAATTAACAAAATCGATTAGAAATGCATTTTGTGACTAAGTAGTTAAATAACATTGAAAATATCTGAACAAGTATGATGACAATAAGTGAAAAAAGAAACCCCGAACGGTATCAATGGACGTCGAAATGCAGAACGACACATTTCAGCAAGACGGACGATAGACAACAGGTAATACAGGGCAAGTTTGAAACCGACAGATCGTTTGTTCTTAGAAAATATGTTTAAACAAGAGGCCCATGGGCCACATCGCTCACCTGAGGAACACTAGGTATGATAAAGTCAGCTTAATGGAGTCATATTAAAACAATCTGGACAATGTACAATAATACATGTAGATCCTGTATTAATAAAATCCATTTTTCCCCCTTGGAACTCGGATAGCCCTGATTGCTGCCAATATTTACAAGAGCAGACTTTAATCACCGCTCCTGCACATATATAGGGACTCAACATTACGCAGGCAGGGATGACCGCACACCTACGCAACTCAACAGGTACCAACGTTTTCGCAAGCAGGGATGACCGCACACTTGCGCCAACAGCTCAACCTAACGCAAGCAGGGAGTGCCGCACACTTGCGCAAGAGAGGCCTGAACACCAGCAGGGATGACCATACATTAGTGCTCCGCCGCAATTACCACCTATACAAGCAGGTATGACTGCACGTTTGTATTAATGTGATACAAGGCAGGAATGACCGCACACTTTGTATCGAAGGTTAGAAAACACGTAGATTAGATAGAGCAGGGATGTTCACACACTCAATCTATCCATACTTGTTCAAATTTAACCCCAAACAGTCGCTTATCCTAATGCAATAGACACTGTCCCTATATATGTGCCGGCCTATATTAATTCATAGTATCTAAAAATTGGAAATCAAAAATAAACAAACTAATCCGGCCTAACCCAAAACTTCTTATGCAGAACAACTAATATACATTGAATATTTATTATTGTATAAAAATAATCATCACAATAATTGGTTAACAGTGGATGCATTAATTAAAATAATCAAGAATCAATAAATCAAGGGCAATAACTCAATACAGTAATACAAAAAGATTCTAATGAAAAAATATCACATGTTGAGTATTGCAGTTCTCAAAAAGATCCTTTACAATTGTTTATATATGGGATATTTAGCTACATCAAACTCTGAACCTTCTTGTGAGGCCGAAGAATTGCCCTGGAGCCAAAGTTTTAACAATTATAAAGAATCATCTTGCTGATTAGTTTCTGAGAAGAAGATTTTTAAAGATTTACTTTATATATTCCTATGTAAAACTTTAACATCCCCCCCCCCTGTGGCCTCACCCTACCCCCAGGGATCATGATTTTCACAACTTTGAATCTACACTACCTGAGGATACTTCCACACAAGTTTCAGCTCTCCTGGCTGATTATTTCTGAGAAGAAGATTTCTAAAGATTTACTCTATATATTCCTACGTAAAACTTTGACCCCCAATTGTGCCCTACCCTACCCCCAGGGATCATGAATTTCACAACTTTGAATCTACACTACCTGAGGATGCTACCACACAAGTTTCAGCTTTCCTGGCTGTTTAGTTTCTGAGAAGAAGATTTTTAAAGATTTCTTCTATATATTTCTATGTAAAATTTTAACACCCCCCCCCCCCCAATGTGGCCTCAACCTACCCCCAGGGGTCATGAATTTCACAACTTTGAATCTGCACTACCTGAGGATGCTTCCACACAAGTTTCAGCTTTCCTGGCTGATTAGTTTCTGAGAAGAAGATTTTTAAAGATTTACTCTATATATTCCCATGTAAAATTTCGACCCCCCATTGTGGCCCCACCATAACCCCCAGGGATCATGATTTTCACAACTTTGAATCTACACTACCTGAGGATGCCTCCACACAAGTTTCAGCTTTTCTGGCTGTTTAGTTTCTGAGCAGAAGATTTTTAAAGATTTACTCTATATATTCCTATGTAAAACTTCAACCCCCCATTGTGGCCCCACCCTACCTCGGGGGTCATGAATTTCACAACTTTGAATCTACACTACCTGAGGATGCTTCCACACAAGTTTCAGCTTTCCTGGCTGTTTAGTTTCTGAGCAGAAGATTTTTAAAGATTTACTCTATATATTCCTATGTAAAACTTCAACCCCCCATTGTGGCCCCACCCTACCCCCAGGGATCATGATTTTCACAACTTTGAATCTACACTACCTGAGGATGCTTCCACATTAGTTTCAGCTTTCCTGGCTGTTTAGTTTCTGAGAAGAAGATTTTTAAAGATTTTCCTCTATATATTCCTATGTAAAACTTCGACCCCCCATTGTGGCCCCACCCTACCCCCGGGGGTCATGAATTTCACAACTTTGAATCTACACTACCTGAGGATGCCTCCACACAAGTTTCAGCTTTCCTGGCTTTCTGGTTCTTGAGAAGAAGATTTTTGAAAATTTCTCGAAATTTTTCATTAATTTCTAATTATCTCCCCTTGAAAACGGGTGTGGCCCTTAATTTTCACAACTTTGCATCCCCTTTGCCTAAGGATGATTTGTGCCAAGTTTGGTTGAAATTGGCCCAGTTGTTCTTGAGAAGATGTTGAAAATGTGAAAAGTTTACGGACAGACGGACGGACGACAGACAAAATGTGATCAGAATAGCTCACTTAAGCTTTCAGCTCAGGTGAGCTAAAAACACAAAACTAGAAATATATGCTGAAAGTGCACTCAGGGTAGATGTTAAAAACTAATATTTTTTCTAAGACATTTTCGGAAATAAAACGTAAATATGTGGAGGGTTTAGCAATAAAGTAAAACTGGAAATTTTCGACGTCGCACATTGCGCCGCCTGACAAAACTTGTTGTTACTAATTATTCATTTTCTCGAGAAATAAATAAAGTACAGATTTGAATTTTTCAGTATTGTTTGCCAAAGGGTCTTTGAAGAAAAACATAGAAGTCTAATAAAATTGCAGTGAATAAATTATGTGTCCAGTCTACATTATTTTTGGACAACCCTCGTACTTAGCAACGATAAAGAAAATATTCCGAACACATTCGCAGGGGTGACATGGCCAGCTGTATACAAATCAATGTTTATTACAACAGGTGTTAAAGTATTTCCACACTACTGAACCTTTCAATTACCACAACATTTTTCATAGAATACTGATTCTATTACACAAATTGGAGTTGAACTGAAAGCCAGAAAAAACTAACTTAAACCAAACCAAACAAATTGTTCGGCAGTTTTCAGTTATTTCAGTGGCCAGTCCTAGTTCTGGTGACCATAAAATGTGTAAATATGACACTTCATTCTCTTTTATTCACAGTTTCACTCAAAGTATGTCTGACCCTACCATATAAAATGGAGAACTTTTGTAACGAACATCATCACACAGTAACACTGATGTTTTAGACCCAAGAGACACGGTAGTTGTGGTTACTTCAGCTCTGGACAGCTTGGAAACTGAAAAAAAAAAACCAAGAAGGGTATATTTTCTAGAAAATATATGTTGCAACCGAAGATAGGGTCAATTACATTCAAAAGAAATTAATGAAATTACAATTACTTGCTTAAAACCTTTAATTAAATTACTATCAGCATTACAAGGATTTTCAAATGTAATTAATGAAATTACAATTACTTTAAAAATGTAATCAATTAAATTACACATTACATTTGAGAATTTTTTTTTTATTCAATTACTGGTTAATATGATTATGAAGTCAGTTTTTCTTACAGGTGTGCGAGGGTAGAGAAGAGACTGGGCTAGTGACCAAATTTTGTAATTGATCACCCCTGTGCTATACACAAGACTTTATGGTAACTATCTCGTGTTTAATCGGAGAGTCTTGTTGCTAGTACTAGTATATTTATTAGCTATAACACAGACATTTTGTTTACATTTTAACATGAACATTATTAAAGACACAACATATTTTTTTCTTTGCCAACTTGTAATATCGATGAACGATGAACAATTCTGTTCCGGATGATGTATGTAATCTTTTATTCTTTAAAAAAAACCACATAGAAAACACTGCTCTTTTTTCTGCAGATTCATTGATCGTACCCGTTTTTGGCTCCTTCCTTAAAATTATGACTTCTGTTCGTATGATCCCTAGATGGCTTTCAACCTTTGCTCAACACCATAACAATTTTGATCTTGTTGGGTGTAAATCACCTTGTTTACAAAATAATTTAAAGACATTTACAAATGTTTAAAGGATTATTGAATAAAGAAGGCACTTTATCTACATTGTCTCTGTCATTAGAGTTGAAATTGGGTATTGGCCTATGCTGGGAGTTAACCTGTGGTGGACTTGGTCGCAAAAATTAGTCATCGCATTAGTAAATCGCAAAATAAAGTCATCCCGAATAATAGTTGGTTTACAGCATTGATACCAGAATTAAATTAAACCACATTTCATTCTTAATTTTGAAACAAGTATTTGGTAAGATATTGATACCAAATATGTGTGTCCATCCCTAAATACCAAAGATATTATGAACATACAAGAATAGAATTCCTGGGTCCCCCGTCGGTCAAGCAGTATACTAGTATCGACCAAGGCTGATTTAGGAACTTGACCAAGGTATTAGTGGTATAAACATTTGGTATAAATTTTAAAAAAATCCGTCAAAATTTGTAGGCATGAGAGCGCTTACAAGGTCAATTTTTGGATAAAACGGAGTCATTATTGTGGTCGAAGTCCCATAACTCCAACAAAAAGTATCGACCAATGCTGATTTTCGAACTTGACCAAGGTAATAGTGGTATAAACATTTGGTATAAATTTAATGAAAATCCGTCAAAATTTGTAGGCATGAGAGCGCTTACAAAAAAGTGTGACAGAAGGAAACACGGACACACGCCCGGCATTTCTATGTCCCCGCTGCGCGTTGCGGCGGGGGACAATAAAACTGTTATCAAAACTTACCAGATGAATCCTTGGTGGTTGAATTAGGAGCTTGAGAGGACAGTGGTGATACCCTCATTACTGGTCTAGATGCAACTCCTGCAGAGGTGATTGATGGCAGCTGTACAGCTGGAGTTGTCTTCACCTGGGCATTAACACTAGTAACCAATGTGCTTGATGTGGAGGAGGCCACTGTTGTTATTATAGGGGGTCCATTGACTAAAAAACATTTTGATATAATCTACATATCTATAACTTTAACAAAAATAATGTTTTAAACTTCTGTCCTTCAAAAGGTGTAAGGATTGTGATAGAATGACGGACAGTAAACAAGAGGCCTAGGGGCCAAATCGTTCACATGAGCAACAATACCAAACTCGCATAACTCTCATTCAAACAGCTTTATTACATCAAATGTGAAAATGTATGTACAATTTTGCAGATTTTATTTTATGTTTGGCTCACTTTTAACATTGAGTCCATAATGAAGAACAAATAATGATTTTCCTCAAAATATTCGTGTAATAATTGCAGCAGTGAGTGCATTAATGTTTGAAATGTAGAAATAATAGGTCAGTTACAAAAAATCAGGGAAACTGGAGTTGAAACATGGATTGAAGCGTATACCATCTTTAATAGAAACAAATACACGTTTTCCAGAATCAAAATATGAGGGCTTGCGAAGAGAAATGGATTGTAGGCTATGCCTGTCCACTTCTCAAAAGAGAATACTGTAGCTCCTAGTCTGAAAAAATTGGATGGACAACCTGGGAGCTACAGTGCCTCCCACGATAAACAAGAGGTCCATGGGCCACATCACTCAACTGAGCAACAATAGACAGAGTCACATACAAATATCTGAACTATGTTGTATAATAGATCCTGTAAAATAAATTCCCCTACATATTCCTAAGGATATCATTGAGTCCCATTGTTTTTACAATCATCTCTTTTGTCTGACCAGTTTAAGAGAAATTATTTTAAAAATTTAAACAAACTTGAATTCCCTTCATCAAATGATGCTTTGTGTCAAGTTAAGTTGAAATTGGCCGACTGGTTTTGGAGAAAAAGTTGGAAATGTAAAAAATTTACAGACAGATGGATGGACAGACAGACGGTGGACAAAAAGTGATCAAATAAGCTTACATGAGATTTCAGTCACAATATATACAATTTAGAATCTACTATTGTATGTATGTACTATGGATGTATGCATAATAATATCCCAAACTGTTGCATTGTAATTCTTAAGAATTTTAAACATTTTTCTGTGTTTTTGTATATGTTAAACTTTGAACCCAGTCTGAGGTCCCATTTTTGGTCCAGGGTCATATTTTTAACAATTTCAAGAATGTAGAATGCCCTTTCCATAAGAATGCTTTGTACTAAGTTGAGTTAAATTTGACCAAAGGTGAACAGAAAAGTTCATGAGTAAATAAAAAGCCTCTACTTTTTCATCTCTCTGTTTAAAGGGAGCTCAAAAACATGCATAAGGTGCTCTTTTGTCTTTAAATTTTAGCAGTAGTACATATGCATCCTTTTAAAGCTGCTTGGTCCGATTTTATATCAAATTTTGTGCACGTTTTTTAAGGATGGTTATGCTAACTATATGTATAATAATAAACATTACAGTAGTTTTCCTAGTCAATTAAGCCAAATCTCAATGAAAAAAAGTATGTTAAAAATTTGTTAACAAAACAAACGACATAAATAGGGTATTGCGTTATTTCGCCTGTAAAAATTCAACCCTGACCTCAAGACGGCTATGGTTGTATTACGACTTTAACATCGCTATTATATAAATAGTGCCTGATTGGGAGGGTAACAGTTGAAATTGACACCCCGAGAAAACCACTGTCAACCGACGCGAAGCGGAGGTTGACAATGGTTTTCGAGGGGTGTCAATTTCAACTGTTATCCTCCCAAACAGGCACTATTTATTTTGTTATACTGAATGTCTTTTTTTAAAAATTTAAGAAAATGTTACTGCTTTTATATAGGAATAACGTGAATTCTACAGCGAACCGTACGCGCATAATTTTCGCGCATGTAACATTTTTTAATGTTACCCGTTGCCAAGTGCGTTGCTAACGCTGAGGGTAATAGAAAATATTATTAACTGCGTCTTAACCAATCAGATTTTAGTATTTAACATGAAAGTATAACAAAAATAAATGTCGTAATGTTCAGACAAATTACAGATAAACCTGTGTATATTTTGTTCACTAATATAATAAAATAACTGAAGTTTGCTTTGTTTACAATCGATGCATAGCATGCGGGCTAACCCTAATCATTCAGGGTACGAAACCAAACAGTTCCCTTTTCTAAACATGCCATAATGCATTTTGGTTTGTTTTTTCGTTTGCCCAAAAAGAAATTATTTTTATTTACTTTGAATATGTCCAACTTTGAAAGAAGATCAATTCTTCTGGTGTAAATAGGAGAAAGTCCATAACTCTCTAAGAAAAATGGTCTTTATGGAAAATTATTTGATACTTTAATAACAAGCAGCTTTAAATAAAACATGACTTTTACAATTTTTAAATTTATTTATAAACGATAAGACTATTCAGGGATTTATCAAGGCTGTTTTTACTACCGGTAAACTGTACCTTTCCCCTCTTAAAATAGGTGCAAAAATTCCCCTTTTCAGAGAGAAAATTCCCAGATCAAACAGAAAATATTAAATTAAGGTGGCTCTATACACCCACAGTTTATTCCAATTTTCAATAGAAGACCACAAAACATTTACTTATCAAATATTAAAACGATGATAGGGATGTTTTTTTCGTGTATTTGTAAAATATTTTTTTAAAAGACAGCTATCAATAAATTGAGAGAAATTTTTTTGTCATATGATGGATATTCCCTTCGGACACATAAAAAAAATATAACACTTCTTAACATTCAAAAATGTTATTATTGCAATTTTTTTAGTATTTACCCAAAACATAATTTTTCATATTTTCTTACTCTGTTGACAAATCATCTGAAAAAGTTACTTGATGTTTTAAGAAAATGTATTTTAATAAATATGACATAAAAATTTGAATGAAAATCATTGCAAATAAACACAAAAAATATTTTAGATTTTATTTGGTATGAAAGTTCCTCAGGTAAGGGTTATCGTTCCTAAGTCCCAAACACCTTGGGGACTTTTCATTTCTGAGTTGAAGAAAATTTCCTAAATATAATGTTGGAATGATAAATACATACATATTTCATTATAGACCTATATAAGTGAATATATTCGCTTTAATGCAAAACCAAGTCAAATAAATAAAGGGGAAAATTGACTAGGCTAATAGGATTTATGTATCCCAACCTGAGAGAAATGCAAAGCAACCCTCCCATTTCCTTAAGATGTCGATATTAATGTGCATTAAAGTATATTATAATTGAAATATTTTCAACGTTTTAGAATTTTCTTTCACAGTATTCAACCAAAAATACGTTTCATAAAATATTGGAAATTTTAAAAAAGTTATTGTTCTCAGCGGGAATCGAACTCATGACCTACAGATTGGTTATGGACCCCCTAACCCACTGCGCTACGGTGTAACATATCAATGATGGGAAAGAAACTATTTAAAAAATCATACTTGATTTCATTGTTAATTTCGATAAATAATAACACACAACGTGAAGGTGTCACATACCACATTACTTGTAAGTAATGAATTTTCAAATTATCAAATTAAATCTATTCATTTAACAAATTTTTCAAAAGAGCGGTCCCCATACATTTCGCCTCAGTTTAAATCAGCCATTACCGGAAATGCATGCTTCCAGATTTACTTTTTTGCGTACTGCGTCATCAAAAAGTGGTGTATAGAGCCACCTTAAATTAATAGATGTGTTTTTGATCTGTAACTACGCCAGAATTTCCTCAGAAAGAGAAGTTAAAGTTGCTCTGTCTTCTGAGTGTCAATTAATGTCAATGGCAAAAGAATGATAGTATACTAATCCAAAAATATATTCACTGCGTGAATTAACCGTTGTGTGTAATATCTTCAAACAAATTAATTCATCTTGGGTTATATACGGGTGATGCAACAACATACATGTACCTTACATTATGCATCGGAAATAACAACCAGAGGCCCATGGGCCACATCGCTCACCTGAGGAACAATAGGTATGATAAAATCAGCTTAATGGAGTCATAATACAAACAATCTGGACAATGTACAATAATACATGTAGATCCTGTATAAATAAAATCCATTTTTCCCCCTTGATATTCTTATGTTTATAATCATACTAGACTTTGACCCGTGTGTGCACGGGTTGACATTGCATATCGGACATTTAGAAATAGGTACATCAATACACCTTATTATTGACATTTACATAACAAAGCTATAAGCCTACAATAATGCTATTAATTTCACTACACTTTCCTTAGTTTTAATAACCTAACTGTGTCTCGAGAAAGGCCCATCCCTTACTTATACCCGTAAAGAAGCAGAAAATTGCAGAATAGCTCCGGAACGATTTTGGAGAAAGTTAATGAATGATGTTGCCTTGAAAATAACAGTCAAATACATCACAACAAACCTTTATGAGACTGCAAATCTCTTTCAACTAAAAAATTTAATCCATAGAATGGAAGAACTCAACACCTTTTCACCAACTTACACGTATATTCTTTGTAAAACTGGGTCTGTAGGACATTATTCATTTTTACGATAAAACATATTCTATCTTCACTCTCCTAACAAATATAATGTAACGTTTTTGCATGTAATCAATATTTTTTGTCATCACGAAGATGAAAGTAAATGCTTAGTTGAAATGTATATTTGTTATTTTATACTTTCTCTCGTAAGAAATCATTAATTTATATGAACAGAATATATAGCAAAAGTCCAATGAAAATTTACCCGTATTTGTATTATCATTTCTGAGTTTATTCAGGGAGACGTGATATTGTGGAAACAAATATAAACTAAAGATCCCGTTAGCGTGAATGTATTGCGCAAGCGCAAGATTGTAAAATCCAAAAAATCCAGGTGATTTCCGGGATTTTTTGAGGAATTTTCGTTGATTATTAATTAGCGAAGCTTAACTGAGAAAAAATAAAAACAAATTGGTAATCTTCAAGTACCAAAGATGTTTAAAATATATAAAACAAAAGACAGTATTCTTCCGATTTCTCGGTATTAAAGACTAAAAATTCGAGTCTATTATTTTAATATAGTAGTATAGAAGTCCCTTTTCTAACAGGATGATTTTATAGTCATATCACATGTTGAGTATTGCAGTCCTCAAAAAGATCCTTTACAATTGTTTATATATGGGATATTAAGCTACATCAAACTCTGAACCTTCTTGTGAGGCCGAACAATTGTCCTGGAGCCAAAGTCTTAACAATTATAAAGAATCATCTGGCTGATTAGTTTCTGAGAAGAAGATTTTAAAAGATTTACTCTATATATTCCTATGTAAAACTTTAACACCCCCCCCCTCTAATGTGGCCTCACCCTACCCCCAGGGATCATGATTTTCACAACTTTGAATCTACACTGCCTGAGGATACTTCCACACAAGTTTCAGCTTTCCTGGCTGATTAGTTTCTGAGAAGAAAAATTTTAAATATTTACTCTATATATTCCTATGTAAAACTTCGACCCTTCATTGTGCCCCACCCTACCCCCAGGGATCATGATTTTCACAACTTTGAATCTGCACTACCTGAGGATGCTTCCACATAAGTTTCAGCTTTCCTGGCTGATTAGTTTCCGAGAAGAAGATTTTTAAATATTTACTCTATATATTCCTATTTAAAACATCGACCCCCCATTGTGGCCCCACTCTACATCCAGGGGTCATGAATTTCACAACTTTGAATCTACACTGCCTGAGGATGCTTCCACACAAGTTTCAGCTTTCCTGGCTGATTAGTTTCTGAGAAGAAGATTTTTAAATATTTACTCTATATATTCCTATTTAAAACATCGACCACCCATTGTGGCCCCACTCTACATCCAGGGGTCATGAATTTCACAACTTTGAATCTACACTACCTGAGGATGCTTCCACACAAGTTTCAGCTTTCCTGGCCGATTAGTTTCTGAGAAGAAGATTTTTAAAGATTTACTCTATACATTCCTATGTAAAACTTCGACTCCCTTTGTGGCCCCACACTACCCCCAGGGATCATGATTTTCACAACTTTGAATCTGCACTACCTGAGGATGCTTCCACATAAGTTTCAGCTTTCCTGGCTGATTAGTTTCTGAGAAGAAGATTTTCAAAGATTTACTCTATATATATATTCCTATGTAAAACTTCGACCCCCCCCCCCCCTTCATTGTGGCCCCACTCTACCCCCGGGGGTCATGATTTTCACAACTTTGAATCTACACTATCTGATGATGCTTTCACACAAGTTTCAGCTTTCCTGGCTGATTAGTTTCTGAGAAGAAGATTTTTAAAGATTTACTCTATATATTCCTATGTAAAACTTCGACCCCCCATTGTGGCCCCACCCTACCCCCAGGGATCATGAATTTCACAACTTTGAATCTACACTACTTGAGGATGCTTCCACACAAGTTTCAGCTCTCCTGGCTGATTAGTTTCTGAGAAGAAGATTCTTAAAGATTTACTTTATATATTCCTATGTAAAACTTTGACCCCCCATTGTGGCCCCACCCTATCCCCCGGGGTCATGATTTTCACAACTTTGAATCTACACTACCTGAGGATGCTTCCACACAAGTTTCAGCTTTCCTGGCTTCCTGGTTCTTGAGAAGATTTTTGAAAATTTCTCGAAATTGTTCATTAATTTCTAATTATATCCCCTTGAAAACGGGTGTGACCCTTAATTTTCAAAACTCTGAATCCCCTTTGCCTAAGGATGATTTGTGCCAAGTTTGGTTGAAATTGGCCCAGTAGTTCTTGAGAAGATGTTGAAAATGTGAAAAGTTTACGGACAGACGGATGACCGACAAAATGTGATCAGAATAGCTCACTTGAGCTTTCAGCTCAGGTGAGCTAAAAACGATGTGAGGGTAACCGACAATAAAATAAATAAAATATACCTACTTGTCATTGATATTTACATTTATTTTATGTTACAATATAACTTGCATAAAAGCACATTTTCATAATAAATGATATACATGTTCTTAAATTTAATTTCAAACATCGATTTGGCCATGAACAATTTCATTAATTTCTTTAAACAAAACAGATTATTGTATAATGTTGTATATGAAGTGCTTTTGTTTAACTTACTGCCTTTAGGAAGTACATGTACATGCTACGTACAAGTTTGAAGAGAAAATATCATATGTTAATATTTAATTATTACTTTTGCTTATAATATGTTTTATGGTGCTACAGACAGACGGACGGACTGACGACGGACAACGGGTGATCAGAAAAGCTCACTTGAACCTTCGGTTCAGTTGAGCTAAAAAGGGTAGTAAAATAAAATAGCTAGATAAATCCCTGCTATTTTCATTCATCCTTACATATAACCATTACAATACAGAACCAGAATATTCAAACAATACCTTCATTCATCACAGTGTTTTTTTCAAAATATAGATCGTCACACTGACAAAGTTTAAGTTGGGTTTCCAACATAACAAAAACAGCACTAAAATGACATATATACCTTTAAAGGGGCATGGTCACGATTTTGGTCAAAAATTATTTTTTTGATTTTAATGTTTACTATGCTTTAGTAAGGCATTTTTAATAGGCAACCAAAATTTGAGTGTCATTTGATGAGTTATAAGCGAGTTACAGAGCTTACAATTATTCACTTTGTAAACAAAGCGTTTGTTTACATTTCGAATGTTGAAGTGAAAATTCCAGTTTTAGACCTACCACAAATGTGTAAATCGTTAGGAACTGTTTATTTATGCTTTAAAGGAATAATAAGATAGACAAACCAGCTTTAAACAGATTTTTTACTGGTATATTGAACCTATGTAAACAAAAACAGGGCACGAGCCTTGTTTACATGACAAAGAATTGTGAGCCCTGTATCTTGCTTAAAACTCGACGACTGGCACCCAAATTTCATTTGCTCATTAGAAATGCATTTCTAAAGCATTGCAAATAATAAAAACAGAAAAATAAAATTTGACTAAAATCGTGACCATGCCCCTTTAAGATTTATTTATGATATATGATATTGTACTTTTGTTGTTTAGGAATATCTAGGTGCAAAGGATTTCTTTGTTCTTTGTTCTTTGCATAACTCACCAACATATGATGAGGTAGTGGTGGTCGTCACACTTAGAGCTTGTACAGAGGATGTAGGAATACTGGCCAATATTTGACTAGATGTAGACATAGGAGAAGATGTGGCTATGATCTGCTGCCCAGTGGAAGTCTGAACAATTTGTATGAAACCAGCTACAAAAAAAGAGAACTTGTGCAAGAAATAAAAAAATCAATGGAAGTTGACTGAACATTGTTTTTCGAATTTAAGGTAGACCCTGTTTTTTTTTTTAGAAATTTGTGTCAAACCAAACTTTTTTAAAAATTTGAAAAGTTAAAACAACCTATAAACTTACAACAGAGCCAAAAATATTTATACCTTAGCACGTTTGTTTAACAGCCAAATTTTAACACAAGGAAGCAGAATCTAATAATTTATTAAACAAGAGGCCAATGAGCCACATTGCTCACCTGAGCAACACTAAACATAGTAAAATCAGCTGTATGAAGTCATATTAAAAATATCAGGACAGCGAATGAGTAAAATAGTCCTGTATCAAAAGATTTTCAAAATTTTCCACAGATGAGCCTCTTTTGTAACTAGATGATTTTATAGTCATATCATATATCAAGCATTGCAAATCTACAAAATTATGAATTCAATTTTTCTTGCAGGTTTGTTGGAGTAGAGAAGATAGTTGTTAAACATTATATGCATTATCCATTATGGCCCTGCCCTATTATCAAAACCGATATTCCAGGGGACATGAAATTATAATTTTAGTAGAAAACTTACTGGTTAACTTAATTATTAAGTCAGTTTTTCTTACACATGTGTAAACGTAGAGAAGAAGATTTTTTAACATATGCATTAACAATATATTGCCATGTTGTCAGTTGTATCACATCAAATGATGTGAATAATCATGTTAATAAACAGGGTTCGACATTAACCTTAGTCCGTTAGTCACAGACTAATTGATTTTGAGTCGGACTAACAAAATTTCTGTCTAATCAGTCCGGTTGGACTAATAAAAAAATCTGCTTAAAAAATGTGTAAATTATCGATGTTGCAAAGCCACGGCAATATTGTCGACAACTTCCTGGAAAACGCTGAGTTTATTTTTACAGTAAATTGATATATGATACATTTTGGTGATTATAGAGTTACCAAGTGAAAACAACAGAGGTATGCAGGATGTTATGGGTGATTTGATAATTTTTTTGCCCTAAGGGTATAGGTAACGAGCACATATGTTCACAACAACCCTGGCTTCGATAGAGACGCTTAGGTGTTTAAAAAAAATAAACTGAGAGGTGAAAGGAAATTTCTTGTTGTTTAATTTAAATGAATTGTGTTTAAATCATTTGTCTTAAATTACTTATTATTTATACCTGATTTTTAAAGAACTTAAATAACAAAAAGAACATGGTAGCTCAACGCCCTGATCTATTGCACAGATCTATTTTTAACATCTGTAATGGCGGCTTCTACCATGTACACGGAGATAGTGAATACGCAGCTTCTTGCTATGTACTGAATAGTACAATACAACTAAGCCAGTGATTAACCTGTAAGAAAAAAACATCAAAAAATTCCTTGTGATGTATGATACCCACCCCTTCTTACAAATTCTAATAAAAACAGTGTTTTTTATTAGACAAAATACGGTAATGCATTTCATTTATTTTTGACGGACTAATAAAATTGCCTGCGGACTAGTTAAAGTTAACAGACACTAGTCCGGCAGGACTAATGCATAAAAAAGTTAGTGTCGACCTCTGATAAATTAAATAGAAAGAAGATACACGCTTTGAAGAAAAGTTAAAACTAGGTTCTTACGTCATGAGCTATATCATAAAGCTACGTTCATGACTTCTTGAAGAGACCTTGACAAACTGATCGCACATTAAATAATATCCATTATATTACCCCATCGATTTCAAAAAGAGTAATTAGTTATTTTATTGAAAACAAGAGATGTTTGTGAAACACTTATGCCCCCTCCCTTGGAAACATCCACAAAGAAAATGAACGTTAACTGCAAATATTTGAAGTTTGTCATTATCATGATAAACCTGTATACCAAATTTCATTTCAATATGTTCATCCTCTGCAAAGAAAATGAGCGGAAACTGCAAACATCTGGAATTTTTCTACGTCCAAGGGCCATAACTCTGTTGAAAATTGCTCGATCGTACCCATGATAAACCTGTATACCAAATTTCATTTCAATATGTTTATCCTCTGCGAAGAAAATGAGCGGAAACTGTTGGTGCACTGACAGACAGACAGCAACAAAGCAATATGTCCTCCCTTTTTCGAAGGGGGACATAAAAATGGAAATAAATGTAATTTAGAGCATTCAGGCCAATTTTTATAGAGCACTAAATTATGAAATTCTACAAGAACGCCAATGATCTAGAAATGACGTTGCTAGCGTGAGGCGACTAACCTTGCTTCACACTCAACAAAATATATTATCTTCAGAAGTATTTATCATAATGCATTATAAATTTCAGATCTGAACTGAATTAGGTATAAATCTCAAAGCACAAGTTTTTGTGACTTTACGTGGATTTTTCACAATTTTATTGCATCTGTGACATTACTTTTGGATCAACCCTCGTATGTGGAACTCTTCTGTGTATGGAGGCATATTTCTTCACATCTCATAGCATACCATAGCATAGCAAAACATATATCATTAGCCCCTTCATTTCAATTTCTCATTGCATAGCATATAAATCTCATATCATATCATTAAAATGGCATAGCATAGCATGAAATTGTAAAAGGATATGCATGATCTGACTGTATATGGCCATATTGGCCTACCCTAGAGCCTGGGACTTTGACCCAGGGACCATGAATTTCACAATTTTGGAAGAGGGCTTAATGGACATCATAACTATGCATTCAGTTTTTCCTCACATGAGTAGGAGTGGAGAAGAAGATTTTTGAAAATTTGGCTTTAAAAAAAAAAAAACTAGGCCCACCTGCGGTCCCTTGGGGGTGGTAGAGCCCTGAATTTCACAATTTAGATTTCTCTTACCATAGAGATCCTTCAAACCAAAAATGGTAACAATTGGCCTTGTAGTTTTCAAGAAGAAGTTAAAAATGTAAAATTGTTAAGGCACAACGCACGGCGACAGATTAAGACCAATTGCAATAGGTCACCTTGAGTGACACAGGTGACCTAAATATATTATTAAATCAATACATTTTCACTATATGGCCATATTGGCCCCACCGTAGGGCCTGGACCCCTGACCGAAGGGCGTTGAATATCCAAAGTTTGGTAGAGGCATCCTTGATCATAACCATGAGCTTAGTTTCTCAGCTGAATGTCCAGAAGTAGAACAAGAGGCCCATGGGCCACATCGCTCACCTGAGGAACAATAGGTATGATAAAATCAGCTCAATGGAGTCATAACACAAACTATCTGGACAATGTACAATAATTCATGTAAATCCTGTATAAATAAAATCCATTTTCCCCTGGATATTCTTATGTTTATAATCATTAGTCCCTTTTCTAACAGGATGATTTTATAGTCATATCATATGTTGAGTATTGCAGTTCTAAAAAAGATCCCTAACAATAGTTTATATATGGGATATAAACGTACATCAAACTCTGAACCTTCTCGTGAGGCCAAAGAATTGTCCTGGGGCCAAAGTCTTAACAATTATAAAGAATGCTGATTAGTTTCTGAGAAGATTTTTAAAGATATACCCTATATATTCCTATGTTAAACTTTGACCCCCCCCCCCCCATTGGGGCCCCACCCTACCCCTGGGATCATTATTTTCACAACTTTGAATCTACACTACCTGAGGATGCTTCCACACAAGTTTCGGCTTTCCTGGCTGATTAGTTTCTGAGAAGAAGATTTTTAAAGATTAACTTTATATATTCCTATGTAAAACATCGACCTCCCATTGTGGCCCAAACCTACCCCCAGGAGTCATGATTTTCAGAAATTTGAATCTACACTACCTGAGGATGCATCCACACAAGTGTCAGCTTTCCTGGCCGATTAGTTTCTGAGAAGAAGATTTCTAAAGATTTACTCTATATATTCATTTGTTAAACTTCGACCCCCCCCCCCCCCCCCATTGTGGCCCCATCCTCAGGTGAGCTAAAAAGGTTAAGTTTACAATTCAATAAGTTGGTTTCTGGAAGAACAGATTTTGAAAATTTTCGTAATAAATATTGACATTTTTTTCTACTTGTTTAATCTTTAGCTTTTAAGATCTGTGTACATACATAGAATTGTGAGCAAATCTCTGTATCTTGCTTATAATTCGAAGCTTAACACTCAAATATGGTTAGTAAATAGAAATTGTAAACAATTAAACACAAGAAACATGCACTACATGTATAACAAATAAAGAACACAATTTATTTTTTCGAAATGAATCATATATATATACATGTATATACCTACATATTTCCGTAAGCGATATCAAACTCTATTTAAACTGAATAAACTAGAGAAAATGCCGAGCATCTCAACAAAACCTTTTGCATTAATCTACCATTACGCAAAAGATAATGCCGAATTACCGATAGAATGAATTGTATTTCAGTACTTTTTTTATACATCAGATTTTGCTTAATTTGCGCAGGTAAACAATTAACGTAACTGTTTGATTTATTGAAGTCTCTGTTTGATTTGATAAAAATCACGAAATACAGACGATAGTCTCCAGGTTACAAAGCATAAATAATGAAAACGAAACGAAAATCAGAACAAGCTAACACCAACGTCATGTGTGAAAACTGTCAACGCATTGAAATATTTAGCCTCAATTTACTTCACAAAATCAGCACCAATATATTTTTCATGTTTCAAAATTTCCCGAACTGTTGCACAACAAGCAAATTCATCATAGTCAGATCGATCCTTTTTCGTATAATGTCATGGCTGCTTTAAACAAAGAACCTCGTTTTAGAAGTATGGAATACGAGTCTTGGTAAAATGGGTATGCAAACCCGGGCCGTGGCAAAATAAATGCCGGGGCAGATCGCCAATCGGCAATTCCAAATATGCATTATTTTGCAGCAATATCTACAGCGAATACAAATATACTAGTCCATCAAATATCCTGAAATTTTAATGAGATTGGCAGATTAATAACTGCCAATCTTTTGTTTTGCCCAAGCCAAGTCTTGCCTACCCATTTTACCGGATGCCGAACCCGAAGCTATTAAAATGATTGAAACACGCCTTTCCTTTATTATTATTTTCGTAATAACTTAGATTTGAAACAAAATTACCCCTTAATTTTTGCAATTTATATTTTCCTTCCCATAAGGATAATTTATGTTAAACTACGTTGAATTTGCCTTGGTAGTTCTTGAGAAGAAGATTTTTAAAAATGCACCCCCCTTTTTCTACAGTTTCAAGGTTTTCTCCGCTTTGAATACAGATCGGACTTTTATTTTTGCAATTTATATTCGCCCTCCCATAAGGATGCTTTGTGCCAAATTTGGTTGAAATTGGATAAGAAGTTTTAGAGAAGAAGTTCAAAAAAAAGTTTACAGACGGACGGACGGATGACAGACAAAATGTGATCAGAATAGCTCACTTGAGCTTTCAGCTCAGGTGAGCTAAAAAGGGATTTATAAAATTTGCACCAATTTGTATCAAAAATTTAAGGACAGTTTGATGCCAGATAAAAAATAATCAGAAAATCTCATATGACAAAATTTTATGATTATCTATGACAATTAGCAACATAACACAAAGAACAAGAACAACATCATTTAATGGAGGTTGTATCAAACCTAACATTACCTGGTAATTGAGAGAGTTGCCCAGCAGGAATCATGAGACGTGCTCCTTGATCTGTTTGCTGGATGTGAACAGTAAGAGGCTGCTGAACTCCAGTCTGTCCAACTAAATAATTTAAAACATAGTGTTACATTCAATTGATACTGTACAGTTTCATCAATGAATTCAAAAATATAGTAATATTTCATTTTCATACAGTGGAATCATTAGAATTCGTGGTGGCTCAATTTTCGGGGTATTCGTGGGTAGCCCTCGCCCACAAATTTAAATCCACAACAAGAACAATTTTAAACAGAGTTATCTTTGTTGCTAAAACGGTAACCGATGCATCCACAAAATTACAGCTCCACGAATGAGCAAAAAAGTCAGAATCCACGAAAATTGTTCCCCACGAATTTAAATGATTCCACAGTATTACATGACTGCTTGCCTGACTGAGCCTGAACTTTGCTTGTTGACAGTGAACTAGTGGCAGGTAAAGCACTTAGACCTGGAGTTTGTATGTTCTTAATGGGAACTCCATTTGCTGGAAAATAAACAGATACATCAAGACACATGACTTATCATCAAAGCAAAAATAGCCTGAAAAGATTTTTAAACATTTTTCCTATGTATTTCTATGTTAAACTTTGAAGCCCGCCTGGGGCCCCAGTTTTGGTCTGGGGGTCATGATTTTTTACAATTTCAAATCTTCACTATTTATACAAGCTTTTGTGTAAATATTTGCATTTCTGATGCAGTGTTTCTTGAGAAGAAGATTTTAGAGACATGCTCTATACTCACTGTTTCGCAAATATCTCCTTTTAACAAGAGGCCCAGGGGCCACATCGCTCACCTGAGCAACAATAGCCTTTACTCTGATCAAATTAGCATTACAATATCAAAATCAAAATCTCTTGACAACCAAGTACAGAAGATCTTGCTAAAAAAATTAATATAAAAAAAAAATCTGCCAATTTTTTTCACATACACATATTTTTATGGTTAATACCAAGTCCCTTTTGTTGTTGTACCTGTAAGAAGATTTTTTTCCATTTCCAATGTAACAGATTTTGTCTATGTATCATTATGTAAAAATTCATCCCCCCCATTGTGGCCCAACCCTACCCCTGTGTGATTTAAACAAACTTGAATTTACACTATCTAAGGATGCTTCCACTCCAATTTGAGCTTTTCTGTGCTAATGGTTTTTGAGAAGGATATTTTAAAAAGATTTTCTCTATGTATTATTATGTAAAAATTCATCCCCCCATTGTGACCCCACCCTATCCCTTGGAACTATGAATTTTGGTTGAAATCGGCCCAGTGGTTCTGGAGAAGAAGATGAAAATGTGAAAAGTTTACAACAACGACAACGCCAACAGACAACGGACAAATTTTGATCAGAAAAGCTCACATTAGCTTTCAACTCAGGTGAGCTAAAAAGAGTTTAGCCCTTTATGTAAACTAGAACTGTCCTAATGGGACTAATACCCCCGCTAGGCTAATTTCAAATGGGACAAATAATTGAATTGAATAATAAAGGTTTGGAACACATACAAAAAAAATTACTAGAATTGTAAAAAAAAAATAAAAATTAGTTAACAAAGAAAAATTAAAATCAAAATTATCAGAATTTCACTGTAAATACATATCTATAACAGTAATACATTTACAAATGTATGTATTTGATGATATATTTTTTTTAATTTAATTGATTTAAAGAAAAACCAACAAAATGACAATAACCCCTCCCTTTGCAGTGAATAGAAATACCGGTAGCAAAGCAATGCTCTTCTGTTGATAAAACTTTCAATATCTTTCTAATAAGAGTCTTGACAGATGCAATTATTTGTTTCAAATTTTCCTCACTTTCTCCTTTGGCACAATGGAACTCCATATCAGAAAATTGATCCCATAGCACTATGATTTTCTTTGATGAGCTTGTTAAATTTAATAAACTCCCAAAACATTACCATTATTACCATACTATGTAAAAATATGAAAAAAAGAAAATTTAATATTACAAACAATTCTAAAATTGCCAAAACACTACAATCATATCAGTGATTTTGAATTTCATTTAAATTAATGTCCAATAGGGTCACTTCATCAATTTAGTTGACTAATAAATTTAAACAACTTCTAAAAATAGTTTAACTTCTTTATTAATAATGATATTATTTATTTCCTTATAATGATAGACACTTTTGGTTTACATGAAACAGTTTTAAAATAGCTCCAAAACCATCACCCATTTTACAGATTATCAATTTCCCCTAAACACATGCTCCATCTGAACCATGGCTCAGATAATGGCTCCCTTGGGACAAATGAATTCAGCCACACTTGTCTTTGATGTTCTTATTAGCTCCTAAGAATTTATCATTGACAGACAAAAAGTTTGCATTGTCAGTTGATAGAATACTTATAAAAAATAATTTTTATTTATTAATTAAGACATAAAGACAAAAAACTCCATCTGGATGTATTTATTTAAATATATTTCAGAGTGTTTTCTATTAATTAATTAATAAAATCTGTAAGGATTACCTCCCTTACTTTTCAACATTAGTGTACAATAGATAGAATAAGGAAAATGATAACTGTCATAAAATCATTAAATCTTGTCTGATCTTAAAAAACAAATTGCAGGTGCACATCTTCAGATGGTGTTCAACATATGTACAAATTTTCAAACTGTTCCATGCAGTAATAAAAAATTCTATAGGGGGGACAAAGTTGCGTCTACAGACAGACAGACGGACAGGGTGAAACCAATATACCCCCCTAAACTACGTTTGCGGGGGTATAACAATTTACAACCCCCTTTCCATAATGATGCTTTGTACCAAGTTGGGTTTTGAAGACGCAGTACGCAAAAAAGTAAATTTGGGAGCATGAAATTCCGGTACTGGCTGATTTAAACTGAGGCGAATTGTGTGGGGACCCCTCTTTGGAAAAATTTCTTAAATGAATAGATTGAATTTCATAATTGGAAAATTCATTACTTCCATATGTGCAATCTCTGCGAAGAAAATGAACAGAAACTATTCACTGGTGGACTGACCGACCGACCGACAGCAGCAAAACAATATACCCTCCCTTCTTCAAAGGGGGCCATAAAAAATGTTAACGCACGACTACAGACTAAGACCATTGGCAATAGGTCATCTGAGTGACTCAGGTGATCTAAAAAGCTCACAAGCTTTCAGCTCAGGTGAGCTGAACACCCATGAACAGTACTCGTACTTGATAAATACCTGATTTTTTTCCCTAGTCAATTGCTTCGTTTGATTTTATTTACCTGTTTCGGTCTTTAGGCCAGTTTGAACAGGTGAATCAGGACTTGATCTTCCAGTAGCAGAGGGAGAAGCTCTTCCAGTCTTAAATCACAAATTAATCAACAAAATGACAAAATGCCATCTGATTCATAGCTGTATGTACTGGACTGACATGAAAGAAACAAATCCAGAATAAACATGTATGTGCAAAATCTTCAAGAAAAATATTTAACAAGGGCACCACTAAGGGGAGCATCCCCTCGCGACATGAATTATTTTGTGGGGGATGCATTATTTAGGAATATAGTCATGCAAATGTAATTGAGGAGACCAAATTGTACTAAACCCTACTGCAAAAAGTTTTTTTCTTCCCTTTACTAGGTCTAAATCCAACATGCTGTCAATATTTTGATGGACATTTTTTCTCACTACATTGTTAGTAATAAATATAATTTCTTTTCTGTTTTTTGTAAATAAATTAAAAATAGGTAATCAGCAATTATAGAGCTCATAGTGGCAGACATCACATTTATGAGACCACCTTTATCATATTATATGATATTCATAGTTAATGATCTTTACTAAAATATTGTAAAAAGTAGGGTGGTTTGGCATAATAGTCATTTAATTTCATATCATACAATAACATATTGTATAATGTGATATTTAATTTTGTTATATATAATATTGTACCATATCATACAAGAGGCCCATGGGCCACATCGCTCACCTGAGGAACAATAGGTATGATAAAATCAGCTTAATGGAGTCATTATACAAACTATCTGGACAATGTACAATAATACATGTAGATCCTGTATGAATAAAATCCATTTTCCCCTGGATATTCTTATGTTTATAATCATTAGTCCCCTTTCTGACAGGATGATTTTATAGTCATATTTGCAGTTCTCAAAAAGATCCTTAACAATAGTTTATATATCGGATATAAACGTACATCAAACTCTGAACCTTCTCGTGAGGCCAAAGAATTGTCCTGGGGCCAAAGTCTTAATAATTATAAAGAATCATCTGGCTGATTAGTTTCTGAGAAAAATTTTAAAGATTTACCCTATATATTCCTTTGTTAAACTTTGACCCCCCATTGTGGCCCCACCCTACCCCTGAGGATCATGATTTTCACAACCTTGAATCTACACAACCTGAGGATGCTTTCACACAAGTTTCAGCTTTCCTGGCTGATTAGTTTTTGAGAAGAAGATTTTTAAATATTTACTCTGTTTATTCCTATGTAAAACATCGACCTCCCATTGTGACCCAAACCTATCCCCAGGGGTCGTGATTTTTACAAATTTGAATCTACACTACTTGAGGATGCTTCCACACAAGTGCCAGCTTTCCTGGCTAATTAGTTTCTGAGAAGAAGATTTTTAAAGATTTTCTCTATATAATCATATGTAAAACTTCGATCCCCCATTGTGGCCCCAACCTACCCCCAGGGGTTATTATTTTCACAACTTTGAATCTACACTACCTGAGGATGCTTCCACACAAGTTTCAGCTTTGCCGGCTGATTAGTTTCTGAGAAGAAGATTTTTAAAGATTTACTCTATATATTCATATGTTAAACTTCGATCCCCCATTGTGGCCCCACCCTACCCCCGGGGGTCATGATTTTCACAACTTTGAATTTACACTACCTGAGGATGCATCCACACAAGTTTCAGCTTTCCTGGCTGATTTGTTTCTGAGAAGCAGATTTTTAAAGATATACTGTATATATTCCTATGTAAAACTTCGATCCCCCATTGTGGCCCCACCCTACCCCAGGGGGTCATGATTTTCATAACTATGAATCTACACTACCTGAGGATGCATCCACACAAGTGTCAGCTTTCCTGGCTGATTAGTTTCTGAGAAGAAGATTTTTAAAGATATACTGTATATATTCCTATGTAAAACTTCGACCCCCCCCCCCCATTGTGGCCCCACCCTCAGGTGAGCTAAAAAGATTAAGTTTACAATACAATAAGAAGAAAAGACTTTGAACATTTTCTTAATAAATATTGACAAATTTTTTACTTTTTTAATCTTTAGTTTTTAAGATATGTGTACAAACATAGAATTGTGAGCAAATCTTTGTATCTTGCTTATAATTCGAAGCTTAACACTCAAATATGGTTAGTAAATAGAAATTGTAAACAATTAAACACAAGAAACATGCACTATAACAAATAAAGAACACAATTTATTTTTTCGAAATGAATCATATATATATATATATACATGTATATACCTACATATTTCCGTCAGCGATATCAAACTCTATATACTGAATAAACTCGAGAAAATGTCGAGCATCTCAACAAAATCTATTGCATTAATCTACCATTACGCAAAAGAAAATGCCGAATTACCGATAGAAGGAATTGTATTTCAGTACCCCTACATCAGATTTTGCTTAATTTGCGCAGGTAAACAGTTAACTGTTTGATTTACCGAAGTATCTGTTTGAATTGATACGTAAAAATCACGAAATACCTGTAGACGATAGTTTCCAGGTTTAAAAGCGTAAATAATGAAAACGAAACGAAAATCCGAACAAGCTAACACCAACACACTTGTTTGATCCTTGTTGGAACAATTAGAAAATTAATTAATAAACAATAAAAACAGAGGGAAATGCACTTTAGTACGTTGTTAATGCATCAGATTTTATCATTTTCGCAGGTAAACATTTACCGAAGTCTATGTTCCAAATACAAGGCGATTGTTTCCCAAGTTAAAAAGCAAAATGAAACGAAAAAATGAAAACAAGCTAAAACCAACATCACAAGTGAAAATGACAACGCGTTGAAATATTTAACCATAATTTACTTCACAATAATCGGCACCAATGTTATTTCCATGTTCGCACGTGAACTGTTGCACAACAAACTGCCAGCTTCAAACAAAGAACCTCGTTTTCGAGATGCGGTAGACTGGCGATGCCTGTCATAAGACCAGTCTATCGCAATGAATTGCCAGTCTACGATATATGGAATAACGAGCCATTCTTTATAAGTATTTTCGCAATTATCTCAAATTTGGAACAGAAATCGCCTATAATTTTTGCAATTTATATTTTCCTTTCCCTAAGGATGATTTATGCTAAATTACGTTAAGATTAACTCGGTAGTTCTTGAGAAGAAGATTTTTAAAAATGCACCCCCCTTTTTCTACAGTTTCAAGGTTTTCTCCGCTTTGAATACAGATCGGACTTTTATTTCTGCAATTTATATTCGCCCTCCCATAAGGATGCTTTGTGCCAAATTTGGTTGAAATTGGATAAGCGGTTTTAGAGAAGAAGTTCAAAATGTAAAAAGTTTACAGACGGACAGACGGACAGACAGACGGACAGACGGACGGACGGACGGACGACGGACAAAATGTGATCAGAATAGCTCACTTGAGCTTTCAGCTCAGGTGAGCTAATGATACAATATTGTAGGACATACACCCAAAACTTTCATCAGGTCCGAAAGCCGACGATATAGCATAAGCTTTCCCCCTACTTCGTCTCAGTGAGCTAAGAATCGTTCAGATTTTCGCTAAGTTGTACATTATAAAATTTTAAAAATTATTGTAAATTATAAAATTTATAAAATTATAAAAGACATACACCCAAAACTTTCATCAGGTCCGAAAGCCGACGATATAGCATAAGCTTTCACCCTACTTCGTCTCAGTGAGCTAAGAATCGTTCAGATTTTCGCTAAGTTGTACATTATAAAATTTTAAGTTTGTGAAGTATTAGATGTACATTGATTCATGGTTCATGATAGTTCCACATTTTGGCTGTCATTCACTACAAAATACTCTTTCATGTTTTCATATCAAGATTGAAGCTGATCATGAATTCAAATTGAATGCATACCCGGTTTTTGTGTTATGAGGGTTTATTATAATATTTTCGTACTAAATTTGCAATAAGACACACATTGTCTTCTATATAAATCTAGACTAAAATATTTCATATCCATACAACATGTTATCAAGCGCAAAGATTAGCAGTAAATATGTTTGGCATCGAAATTTATCCACGTTATTCTACATTCTAAAAATTATATTTCTTCGAAAGCTACTTAATATTACTTCCAACTTTTATTTACTTTTAAATTTTTTTCGTTTGTACAAAACTAGCGTAATTTCTGGGGCGCCAACTTTTTAATTTAACACAGGCGGACTGTAGCTGTGGGTTAATAAAAATGTTGCTCTCATAGTAAGCTTCTCTGATATGACAAAATTCTAAAACAATCGAAATACAAGTTATACCTCAGTTCATTTTCTGTTTTAGATAAATACTATAAACGATGGCTTTTCACAGATAAACAAATGCAACATAAAAAATCAAAAATTTTACGTCTATTTGAACAGAACGTTGAAAGTCTATTTAAATCTTGAAAACCTATTGCACTTCCTCATGCTTGATGTTTCTTAACTGTTGATTGAACATCAAGTCGTTTCCCATTTTTTATGCTGAATACAAATCTGAATTTTACGCGACATTCACGCCAGTTTATTTACCAGTTTATATTACCTAGTTCTTATAATGAACATCGAACATGACGAAAACGATCGTCGAATATTACATGAGAATCTTCCTTTATCACAATAATGTACGTAAAGTTATTACGATTATGTTTTATTATTCTGCGCTGCACTGGAACACCCCTGCGAATGTGTTCGGAATGTTTTCTTTATCGTTGCTAAGTATGTAATAAATCCAGAGGTGCTCGAATGAAAGTTCACGAGACTTTACCGTGATTGGTTCAGTTCCTGTGAAATTTCGAGCGGAAGTATAAGTGTTCGGATAATATTCTCAAAATACGTAAGTACTGGTCAATGTTCATATCATGTCCTACTTTGATTTTTTTTAAAACATGAACATCTTTTAAGATGTATGTCTTATTTCACCATCTAGCGTTTAATTAAATTTAATGATGATATTTAGAACAGAGTTATCGTTCGTGTTCAACCACGTGTAGAGTGGTTGAAAATATAAACATTGGGTTGCTAAATAAAATCATAGCCATGTCTGATGCTTGTGGTGTGCAATACTATGTTTAAAAAAAAATAATGGGTGAATGTTTTACATAAAAACTTAGTATATCGAGCCATTTTCAAGGAACATTCTGCATAAAATAGTATAGTCTCTTTCACTATTGATGTTATTACTAGGTCAGGCGCGGATCGAAAATTAATTCATAGGAAGGATCTCTTTTACGCATGTAATTGTTGCAACAGCAGAAAACAAGAGGCCCATGGGCCACATCGCTCACCTGAGGAACAATAGGCATGATAAAGTCAGCTTAATGGAGTCATAATACAAACAATCTGGACAATGTACAATAATACATGTAGATCCTGTATATATAAAATCCATTTTCCCCCTTGGAACTCGGATAGCCCTGATTGCTGCCAATATTTACAAGAGCAGATTTTAGATACCGCTCCTGCACATGTATAGGGACTCAACGTTACGCAGGCAGGGATGTCCGCACACCTACGCAACTCAACAGGTACCAACGTAAACGCAAGCAGGAATGACCGCACACTTGCGCCAACAGCTCAACATCACGCAAGCAGGGAGTGCCGCACACTTGCGCCAGAACACCAGCAGAGATGACCATTTAATAGTGCTCCGCCACAACCACCACAAGCAAGTATGACCGCACACTTGTATTAATGCGATACAGGGCAGGAAAGAGCGCACACTCTGTATCATAGATTAGAAAACATGAAGATTAGATAGAGCAGGGGTGTCCACACACTCAATCTATCCGTACCTGTTCAAGTTTCACCCCAAACAGTCGCACATTGTAATGCAAGAGACACTGTCCCTATATATGTGCTGGCCTTAAATAATTCATAGTATCTAAAAATTGGAAATCAAAAATAAACAAACTAATCCGGCCTAACCCAAAACTACTTATGCAGAACAACTTATATACATTGAATATTTATTATTGTATAAAAATAATCATCACAACTAGACACGATCTCGTTGCGAGCAACGAATGGGTCTTCCGTCCGATTTTTGAATAGATTAGATTAAATTTATCACTTCAAAGATAAAATCGTAGATCTAAGCGAAAAATAGTAAAAAAAAAAAATTGCGGCAATCGGGGCTTGAACCCGGGTCACCTGGGCCATGTCCACGACTCTATCGACTGAGCTACTCAGACTCTCGCTTCAGAATTTCGACGCTAATTTCTCGAGAATGCCTGAATTACCCGAAAGCACCTTGTTGCGAGCAACAAGTGGGTCTTTCGTTTGATTTTGAATTGATAGGGTTCAATTAAACTGTTGACATTTGGTACGATTTACTATAATATTAACTTCCTTTTAAACTAATTTTCAACCTACACTGCGAAATGCAGATTTCCGGAAAACGTCATTTTTAAACTTCAATATCTCCGCAATGCGTTGTCCGATTTTAAAACGGTTTTTAGTTTTGTATTCAGTACAAAAATGTCAACAAAACGCATATGCTTTAAAATTCCAAAAATCGAAATATTAGAATAACTTCCGGTGACGACCGGAAGTGACTGACGACCTGCTCATATTAAAATTTGATAAGTTTAAAACATATTCTGATGGAAAAAATTGGTAGATTATTTGATATAAAAATTTTTTAAAACATAATTTTCCAAAAATGCTGTTTGAGCGGACCGGAAGTGACGGACGATCGTAGTTTTACCTGATCGGCCCTAGAAATTCAAAAATCTATCATTCCTGAAACTTTTAATTTTCAACCTTTAATCGTTTTTGCGAAAAAGGGAGGACAATATCACTTTTTACAAAAAGAAATACGAATATAACGGCCGACCGGAAGTGACGTCATCAACAAAAATGTACATGATAAAAGACCTTGATATTTTGTATTATTCGTGAAATTTTCATAAAAATCCATTGTTGCATATTTGAGATATTTGAGTTTTAAGAAAAATGTTAAGAAAAAAAAGAATAATAATAGTGAAAAATAGAGAAAAAGAAACCTAACAAAAACAATAGGGTCTTCCGTTGAAAACGGAAGACCCTAATAATTGGTTAACAGTGGATGAATTAATTAAAATAATCAAGAATCAATAAATCAAGGGCAATAACTCAATACAGTAATACAAAAAGATTTTAATGAAAAAAATAGCTGCCTGCCTCAATTTTATAGTCATATCACATGTTGAGTATTGCAGTTTTCAAAAAGATCCTTTTCAATTGTTTTTATATAGGATATTTAGCTGCATCAAACTCTGAACCTTCTTGTGAGGCCGAAGAATTGTCCTGGAGCCAAAGTCTTAACAATTATAAAGAATCATCTTGCTGATCCGTTTCTAAGAAGAAGATTTTTAAAGATTTGCTCTATATATTCCTATGTAAAACTTTAACACCCCCCCCCCCCCAATGTAGCCTCACCCTACCCCCAGGGATCATGATTTTCACAACTTTGAATCTACACTACCTGAGGATACTTCCACACAAGTTTCAGCATTCCTGGCTGATTAGTTTCTGAGAAGAAGATTTTTAAAGATTTACTCTATATATTTCCTATGTAAAACTTCAACCCCCCCATTGTGCCCCACCCTACCGCCAGGGATCATGATTTTCACAACTTTGAATCTACACTGCCTGAGGATGCTTCCACAAAAGTTTCAGCTTTCCTGGCTGAATAGTTTCCGAGAAGAAGATTTTTAAAGATTTACTCTATATATTTCTATGTAAAATTTCAACACCCCCCCCCCCCCCAATGTGGCCTCACCCTACCCCCAGGGATCATGATTCACAACTTTGAATCTACACTACCTGAGGATGCTTCCACACAAGTTTCAGCTTTCCTGGCTGTTTAGTTTCTGAGAAGAAGATTTTAAAAGATTTACTCTATATATTCCTATGTAAAACTTCGACCCCCATTGTGGCCCCACCCTACCCCAGGGGGTCATGAATTTCACAAATTTGAATCTACACTACCTGAGGATGCTTCCACACAAGTTTCAGCTTTCCTGGCTGTTTAGTTTCTGAGAAGAAGATTTTTAAAGATTTACTCTATATATTTCTATGTAAAACTTCGACCCCCCATTGTGGCCCCACCCTACCCCTGGGGGTCATGATTTTCACAACTTTGAATCTACACTACCTGAGGATGCTTCCACACAAGTTTCAGCTTTCCTGGCTGTTTAGTTTCTGAGAAGAAGATTTTTAAAGATATACTCTTTATATACCTATGTAAAACTTTGACCCCCCATTGTGGCCCCACCCTACCCTCGGGGATCATGAATTTCACAACTTTGAATCTACACTACCTGAGGATGCTTCCACACAAGTTTCAGCTTTCCTGGCTTTCTGGTTCTTGAGAAGAAGATTTTTGAAAATTTCTCGAAATTTTTCATTAATTTCTAATTATCTCCCCTTGAAAACGGGTGTGGCCCTTAATTTTCACAACTTTGAATCCCCTTTGCCTAAGGATGATTTGTGCCAAGTTTGGTTGAAATTGGCCTAGTAGTTCTTGAGAAGATGTTGAAAATGTGAAAAGTTTACGGACAGACGGACGGACGGACGACAGACAAAATGTGATCAGAATAGCTCACCTGAGCTGAAAGCTCACTTGAGCTTTCAGCTCAGGTGAGCTAAAAAACTATTTTTTGTATTGTCACATTTATTTCTAGAACACATTTTATCCACCAATTAATGAAAATAAAGTTTAAAATCAATATACGTCTAGAATTTATATTTGACAACAAGTACCTAGATTCTATAAAATAGACTATAAACACGAGGCACGATTTTTATTGCAAAACTGAAAGAGTCAAATAAAACCACGTGGTCTAAAATTTAAATGACAATAACATTCGCAGGGGTGTGGAAAATCTTCTGTAAACACACACGCTATTTTAAACTTCTAAGTCACATGGTAATAACGTGGAGTTAGACAGGTCTTTCTTGAAACAAGATATTCAATCTCACCAATGTTATCTTATTCACATATTTAAATTAAAAAAAATTATCTGAGAGGTAAATTGGATGTTATAACTTGTAAAAACATACTTTAAACATTTTGTTAACACGTTCTATTGATATTTCAATGTGCTTGAGCGATACATGTATTCCGTACGATAGAGAGGGAGAACCAGCCTATTTCAAAGACGAAGACTGGCAATGCCTGTCTGATGTGCGCAATATACAATAGATATACAATATAGACAGAGGACCAGTCTAAAGAATATATAGAGCAGTATCATTTCATGTTTGTGCTCAAAAACCACTTCAAGAGTGGCGATGATGGCAAGGGTCTTCTCGCTTCACGAGCTCAAATGGGTTTTTCTAAAAATAGATTTTATGCACATCTCCATTAGGAACTATTCAAATGGTTATGTTCATTAGTACAGAACAAGGTTTGTTCTGTGTAAGTTATCTAACAAAAATTACTTCGATTTGATTCATTTCTATAACTTCTATTTCGAAAAACTTTAAAAATATATGTGTAAATTAAGATGAGATTGTTCAAACCCTTTGAATTAGCAATTACACAAACAACAGCTGTTAATGCATGCACTATTTTCTTTCGCGTGTAAGTAACATAGTGCAAAAAATTTGCAGAAACGGCTATGATAACAAGGGCTCCCTTCGTGAGGGAGCCGACTCAAAAATATGTAGTTGTTGATTTGAACTGCTTACTTCCACTTTAGTTTAACAGTTGTGAAGCTTAAGTAGTTATTGTCAAGTCGTACATAAAATTTCCGTTAAAATTGTGTTATTTTAATGATACATTAGAAAGTATTTAACTAACTGACTTGAAAATTGATAGGATATGTCTTTTTACCATGCCAAATAAGTGTACGAAGTTTAATAAATATCCGTGGTAGGGTTTTCTTAAATCTTGCTTGCAAGCTGAAGAAGACACACATACATATACACACGCACACAGCAGCGATGCTATATCCCCTTTGCAACAAGTTGTGCGAGGGGATAACTAAAATATTGAACTAAAGTTATTACCTTGAGGACAAATTGTTTAAGTTTGCCACATGGAGGTCTTGAATAATCCTCAGGTTGACTATGTATCTCTTCAATCAATGTTTTCTTAATCTGCAACTTTTTCACCCTATGTGCCACAAATGCTGGTAGATTCAACTCCATTTCAGCCAAACATGGATACAGAGAATGTAAATCAATTTCCTGCTCAGAAAAGAAATGTGAAAACCTTTTTTTGAATATTAAATCAAATTTAGTTTACACCTTGTAATGCAACAAGAAATGGCATTTCAAACACACTCTTGTTATTTTAACCAGAATTCTCTGAAAAATTCAGAGACAAGGTCATTCCCGGTGTTCAATTGAACCCCCTTTAAAATTTTGAACCCCGGGTTCAATATATTATGACCGCGATATATTGAACCCCCCTCTAATTTTTATTGCTATTGTAGAGGGGGTTCAAAGTATCATGGCTATGATATATTGAACCCCCTCCTATTCCCATTTCCATAGAAGATAGGGGTTCAAAATATTATGGCCGTGATATAATGACCATCCCCCCTACTAATTTCATTGCTATTGGGAAGAGGGTTCAAAATATTTTGGCCGCAATATATTGAATAACCTTCCTGTTTCAAATTCCCACTGGAGATGGGGTTCAAAATATTATGGCTGCGATATAGTGAACCCTCTCCTATTTCCAATTTTCATTGGAGAGGGAGTTCAAAATATTATGGTCACGATATAATAAACTCCCCTCCTATTTCCAATCCCCATTTGAGAGAGGGTTCCAAAATATCAGAGCCGCAATATAATGAACCCCCTTTGGAGAGGGGGTTCAAATTACTATGGCTGCTATAAAATGAACCCCCCTCCTGTTTCTTATTCCCTTTGGAGAAGGGGGTCAAAATAATATGTCCGCAATATATTGAACCCCCCTCTAATTTTTAATGCTATTGGATGAGGGGTTTAAAATATTATGGCTATGATATATTAAACCCCCACCTTTTCCCAGTTCCCATAGAAGATAGGGGTTCAAAATAATATGGCCGCTATATAATGAACCCATCTCCTATTTCCAATACCTATTGGAGAGGGGGTTCAAAATCGGTTAAACTTATTTAGTACGAACACAGTTATAGTGAATTCTCGGATATAACATTTTTTTTATGTCATGATAAAATTATTAACAAATCTTTGCAAAATTTTACGGCTATAACGAATTTGGATGTAACGAATTTACGGATATAGCGAAGTTCCATAGAGGTGAATAAGAACGAAATTTAACACTTTTATAACATATTTCTTAACAGTTTAAAGAAGTCTGCACTCCATTTAACATAATAGTTTGAATGATTTTATTTTCATTTCAATTTTTCGACTCGCAATCCTATTATTAAAGGTATCAAAGTAATGCACTTTTATTATAAGCCCCAATTAGCAAAAATTATAGCCTGGTGAAATAAAACATGTCTATAATGAATTTGCTATAGTTATTATTACGAATTCGTTATACGCTGTGATTGGGATAAGCACGCGCTCTGGGCTATAGTCGCATTAAATTAAATAATGGCGCATTGATGTTAAAAATGTTGCGCCGTCCTGGCGAACATTATCATTATATCATTATACTATTACTGTACACACTTTTAAACTTTGAGCTTTCTCCCATAAATGCTTTGAATCTCTTTCGCTATTATGCTTTAATGATCGGTGTTAGCAGTCAAATATCGTACAGCAAAGCGTAATCATGACTTTGTTTTCTTTCGTATCTAATCAAACAGTAAAGTGTTTTTTGATTGGTTAATACCATCAATTTGACATATAATGCACACGAAGTCTAAATGTAGTAAGCAGCATGCCCCCTAAAAAAAATTCCTTGTCCCGAGAAAGGACAAACTCCTCTACAATTTTCATTTACCGGTAACATAAACAAATCAGTAGAAAATGAGTCATCAGATACAGGGGAACAGCCAGCTGAAATAGTGAATCAACAGAATGGAGACGCTGACGGTGACACTGATGCACCTAAACGCAAATTCAACTCGAATGGACAAAAATGTGGCCGTGGTTATATCTAAAAAAAAAAAATGTTTTGAAAAGAAATGCTTTAAAGGAGGTAAAACAAACTCCTTTACTGAGGGCTGTATAATGTTTCGTACGTCATCTATGAATAGACACGAATCAACGTCTGATCATATAGCATGTTTTCAAAGTGTAAATTTAAAAGCAGACATGCAGAAAGCAATGAAAAGGGTTCATGAGGGCGAGGATCAATTTATACACAAACTAATCAAATCTGTCCAATGGTTAGTGACGAAAATTTACCCCTATCTAAATATGACAGCTTGACATCATTTCTCAAAGAAGTGAATTTACCTGGATTAGATCTAGTATGTAATGATAATCGAATAAAATACCAGTCATATTACACTGCTAATGAATTGTTAGATGCCTTGAACTTTGTTGCTGATTGTGAACTGAATAGAAAATGTAGAGAATCACCATATATATCCATTCTTGCTGATGAGAGTACTGATATATCAAATACTCAAAGAATGACAATAACAGCTCGTGTTATAGTCAGCTATATTTGTTGCAATACTTTTGGCCACTCAGTGTTACTGTATATTGTAATGCATAGGATTGAACCGAGATTTACAAACTTGCATTAATTACGAATTCAAGCTATTCCTATTTTAATAATCACTATTAACATATAACATAATTACAAAACCATCATCAATCATGCACACTGAAAAAGCAAGAGGCTGATCTCGCTGAACAGCTTACTATGAAATCATCTGCCTCTTGATGATGCATAAAGTTAAGATGTAGTAGAGTTCAATAACAGTTTTTAAACAACAAAAATAAGAAATTAGAGATAAAAAGATTGAAGAGCTTTTAGCGCATTATTATCTTTAATATTCTGTATTTAATAATTTCCATTGGTAACTTGTCTTTACAAAACATACTTTTGTTAATACTGTCGAGTCATGCAATATCAATATCCTCAAATGAACATTTGCGTCGATATCGTAAAAGAACGAATGTCACATGATGTACTTTCAGCCAATGAAAACAATGAAAAATATTGTCTATATAATATGATGTACTTAATTTGAGGTTGCAATACTACTTGGTTTTAACTCAATTTATAGAAATATTACTTTTGTTATTAAATGGTTTATTTTTTATCATAATCACTTGTTGTTGCTCTATGATGTTTGGAGAATTCATTTTTTTATAAAAATAAATTTTATAGAGGATTATCTATCTTGATATTCTGATTTCAGTTCAACAAAACAATATATCTCATCATTAATTAGTACATAGAATATCATGAAATAATTATACAATTATGGATTCATTGTAGGTCAATATGTGGTTATATGGACCCCTGTCAAGTGATATCGACCTCAGGCACAGAAAGTAATATCGACCGAGCTTGTGATAACCATATATCCACTGTGCAATGAAGTCCATAATAGTTATGTTATATTCACTTACAGCACAGATATGGCTGTCAAGATATTTGTTTATATTTACATCTACCAAGTATTATTACCTCTATTTCTTATGAAAACTTATAGTTAATTCATAGCTCTATAGAAACAGCCAGACTGAAATCTACATGCCCCGTTTATCGATTGGTCCAAATCTACAGCGGCTGAAACTGAGAAGAAATTGACAGGTCTGAAATTGACAAGCCCTGTTTATCAATTGGTCTAAACCTACAGCAACCTATGAAATGTCACGGACTGCTAGAAATAATCATGATGACTTAGACTCAAGGTCTCACAGGAGACAATTTGGCAGTTTCTTTTAGCTAACATACTTATGTATGTTAACAGTAATTTAGTGAATTTTACTTACCTCTCATAATCAATTTATTAATACATTAAAAGAAAGATGTTAATATAAACAATAAAAATTTTCTTTGATGATTTAAGCGGGTTATGAATTTTTTCTGCAATGTCGCTACCTTCATATCCCGAATGAATCGCCAAAGAAAGCATTTTATTGTTTAAATGAATACAAAAAAATTGAGCACAGTGAGTACTGTACATAGAAACAGTTATTCATTTTGCTTTTCAAAGGTGCATAATATAGTAACTCAATTTTTAAAAAAAAAAAGAGTTTTAAAATTACCTTAAATGGATTGTAATTCAAGCAATTCAGCACCAAAGATGGAACACAGTAGTTTATGCCTTCTGTTTTAAATGGCGATACAATTGGTCTAGGATCAAAAAGACTGGGATGGTTACAGACTTTCCTTAATTGCATCAAAATGTTTATGACACTCATGAAATGTCCAGTTGCCAAAGTTTCTTTAGTTCTGAAAAGCAAAACCAGCCAAAAGTAAAATAGTGTCCTACAAACCTTCTCTGTTCTTTTACTAAGCATGCTTAGATGTACAGGAATATGTTTCATTACTTACTTGGTCTGAGACATAAAATCATCATACAAGTATCTCTGTCTCTTAGAAAGATGACACATAACAACATGTTCATATTTCTTAGGCATTTGTTTTTCCACATCTTGCTTCAATCTTCGCAACAGGAATGGTCTCAATACCTGTAAATATACATTTGATTAACAAGAGGCCACATTGCTCACCTAAAGGAACAATAGGCATAATAAAATTAGCCTAAACGAGTCATAATACAAAATATCTGGACAATGTAGTAAAATACATGTAGATACCCCCACTCTGATGTGAATAAGCAAAATCGACATGTAACAGAAGATTGGTACAAAAATATATCCCACGATAAAAATTTGTTTGAAAATTTTGGCTAAAAATAAACAGTCATTCTTTAACAGGAAGTTGACGTCCTATTGATACAAAAATATATCCCACAATATGGCATGCCAAAACAAATAGTGTGTTAAAATTTCAAGCATCTGCGATAAATAGTTGCTGAGAAATCTTTGACGG
Source organism: Magallana gigas (assembly GCF_963853765.1). Lineage (NCBI taxonomy): Eukaryota > Metazoa > Mollusca > Bivalvia > Ostreida > Ostreidae > Magallana > Magallana gigas. Next base: position 25,650,593 of record NC_088855.1, on the reverse strand, counting down.
AAATTTGTTTGAAAATTTTGGCTAAAAATAAACAAAGTACTCGTTAAACAGGAAGTTGACGTCTGATTGGTACAAAAATATATCCCACGATATGGCATGCCTATACAAATATTGTAAAAATTTCATGCATCTGCGATAAATAGTTGCTGAGAAATCTTTGACGAAAATTTTTTTTGAAAATTTTGGTTAAAAAATAAGCAAAGTCATCATTTAACAGGAAGTCGACATCTGATTGGTAAAAAAATATTCCACGATATAGCATGCCAATACAAATACTGTGTAAAAATTTCAAGCATCTGCGATAAACAGTTGCTGAGATAAATGCGACAGAAGTTTTTGTTACGGACGGACAGACACACAAGGGTAAAACAGTATACCGGTACCCCCTCTCCTTCGGAGCGGGGGTATAATAAATACTTATGGTAATCCATATTATAGCTACCTTATGGAGTCGTTTGATAAGATTTTCGTTATATTCATGACTTCCTTCTATCATTCCTGTGAGAGGGTTAGCAAACCATTCTTTAAATTCTTTGTGAGACTGAAAGACATGTGGCATAAGGAAGTGCATGAGAGACCACAACTCCATCAAACTATTCTGGAGAGGAGTTCCAGTCAAAAGCAGCCTTCTCTGACTTTGGAAGTTCAGTAGAGTTTGCCATCTTTGGGATTTAAAGTTTTTGATATTCTGAGCCTGCAAAACAAGAAAAATTTCTCAAAATGTACACATAATAAAATCAACTATATATATACACACACACACACACACACACACACACCAGGGTTGCAAATAACCACTCACCCACTCGCAAATGCAAGTTATTTTTACTGTGGACAACTATTTCTTAAAGATTTAGTTGACCACATGGCGAGTATAAATTTTTTTGGTAATCAAGGACCAACTTAGGCAAAAGTCACTTTTTGATCGGCAACTTTGTTGAAATTTTCCCCCTAAAAGAAGTTAAAGTCGCCCTGTATTATGAGTTTACAATTGTTAACCCCAAAGGCAATCAAATGATAAATAACTAATTCAGAGGACGTTTTCACAGCATCAGTTAACCCGTTGTAATCTTGTCTTATCTTTAGGGGTTATAAATACAGGTGATACAACCACATACTGTGCAACCGATGTTTATTACTTTTAGTGTTGATATTACTATTAGTGGGTAATTTGTAATTACTTAATAATTCTGCCATATTAATGGTAAAATAATCATAAAACCGTTTGTTTACAGTTATCTTAAAAAAAATAAGATCCTTTATATGACGGTTGTAACTGGGTCAAAAGGTTGGACTAATACCTTAAAAATACACAGAAATACAGGGACTAATTTTTTTTGTCATTTAGCTAATAATTACAAAACATCTTATCTATAAAATGTATGAATACAAAGAAAACTGAATTTAATAAATTGGATCTAATTCAAATTAATAATGGCACCTTACAATTTTTATTCTACATGTAAATATTAAACATTATAAACTAATTTCATTGTAAATATCAGTGGGCCCCTATCAATTAGCGTGGGCTTGTATAACTTGAAAAGTTGGGAGCCCACATGGCCCCTGGTTTTGAAAATGTTATTTGCAACCCTGCACACATACACGCACCAAGTATTATTCCCTTTATTTCTTACGGAAACTTATCGTTAATTCATAACAGCCAGACTGAAATCCATACGATCTGTTTATCAATTGGTCGAAATCTACAGCGGCTGAAGCTGACAAGAAACTGACAGGACTAAAATTGACAAGCCCTGTTTATCGATTCGTCAAAACCTACAGTGACCTAAGAAGAATAACAAACTGCACGAAATAACCATGATGATGTCGGACTCAAAGTCTCACATGTGACGATTTGGCCGTTTCTTTTAGCTAACGCACTTAAGGACATTTACAGTAATTTAGTGAATTTTACTTACTTTTCATAATCAATTTATTAATTAGCTAAATTAAAGATGTTGATATAAACAATAAAATATTTCTTTGATGATTCAGGTTATGAATAGCTGCAATAATGTAGCCCTCTCCCGATTTTTTTTTTTTTTTTTGGGGAGAGGGCTACAACTCCATAGGATCTCCGTAATGGTGCAAGTGCAGGAGTGATTCACTCCCGCAACGATTTCGTCTCAAATTGTATATAAATGACAATAACATTTGCATTTCTTACCTGAAATCAAACATTGTAGATATCTATGGCATAAATTAATCCAAAAATATCAAGTATAGTCCATATATCAGTTATTTTTCGTGTATGTCAACAACACAAGTTGAATTTGTCTGCCATGTTTACTGACCTTGACTGGTCTTATTTTTGGACAGCCAATAAGAATTCAGGAGCGGATCATGAACTGAATATAGGAATTCCCCTATTATAAACATAATTAACGCGGTAAATATGAATTTTCCATTATACAGTGGAGCCTCAGTTAACCGGACGCTTTCGTTCCCAAGTCCAATCGTCCGGATAGGTGAAGCGTCCGGTTATCTGAAATATGTCTATTGTTGTCATAAATGATAATGTATTTGTATACAATGGCTCCCAGTGTTGATACTAGTTTTTTTTGCCATTTACACCATATAGCAGCACATACTAGAGTTCTCTGTTGTTATGAACGTTTTTAGATATAAAGAACTCTGCTTTATTTTATTATTTTGTCATGAAATATTAACCAGACAATAATGATAACCAAATCTATCTATATTCTTTGTGTCTAAGTGTGATATGTGTGTGATACACTGTTGTTCGCAATTTTCCAATTTTTGAAAGTGATTTGGGAAGTCGGTGTGTTTATACAAGCTACTCAAGAGGGTCTAGCACGTAAAAAAGGTGTGAAACTTAATTGACTGGGGTAATCTTTTGTACTGAGTAGGGTATCATCAAATTTTACCGTCCGGTTAAATGATGCAAGATTAGTAGTAAATCAGTATTTTGTGGTAAAAACAGACCGTCCAGATCCGGAACGCGGAATTCCGGATAAATGATACAAAATAACGTATAAAAAAGTATGTTCCCAAATAAAATCGTCCGTAAACTGAAGCGTCCGGTTATCTGGCGTCCAGATATCTGAGGCCCCACTGTATACCATTTCCTTAAATGATATTATAGTGATAGAACGATGCAAGATCGATTTCCTACACTGACATTCACGTTATCAAGCCCATCAAAACTCCAAGCGTAAATCCCATAAAATCACGCGAGAACTGTCATGGCTGCTGAAAAAGACGACTGGTAAACATGCTGATGTGATTTATCTGCTTTTGATTTATATACGGTTAGTTTGTTCAACCTGGATTAAAAAATCATTTTATCTAAAGGAGGTCAAATATAAAATCGATTTTTTCAGACCAAAGTCAGTCGCATTAAAAGATTAATTTTGCACCATTACGGAGATCCTATGGAATTGTAGCCCTCTCCAGTAAACATCAGATATAAAAATCTGAGAGGGATACATTATTGCAGCTAGTTATGAAGGTAGCGATCAGTGCAGAAAATTTTTACATAACCCGCTAATGCATCCATCTTAATTTTTTCCAACTGGGAGCTACAGTCCTGCAGCTAGAAGTAATGGTAATGCAGTGCATTACTTTACAATGTATTTCGCCCCAAGCCTGATACACACTCCCGTGAAAATGTATGTATAAAGTAGAATTAATTGAGCACAACATATCAAATTGTACACAAACTAATTTTTTTACATTTCCTTTTTGAGAATTTCTCACATAGTCTTTCCATAATCAAAAGCTATGCTATCAATCTCAGTTTATGATGAACAGAAAAGATAAAATTGTACACCTTTTTTTACCTCATTAACAAGAATATCTCAAATACTGTAAATATTCATTTGTGTGTGAAAAATATTTTCGAGGTTTCATGAGTCTAGTCATTGCAAACACATCACAAGAAACTTGATTTACATTGGTAACAAGAGGCCCTTGGGCCACATTGCTCACCTGAAAAAAAAAACCCACAAAAGGCCTGAAGGGCCACAATGGCGTCAAGTTGAAGTTAATTTGAAGAGTACAAACCTGAACAATTTTTTTAAAGTCAAAATAACCTCCACTTAACAGAAATATATATATATATATATATATATATATATATATATATATATATATATATATATATTGCCAATTTCTATTGTTCGTGTCGTTAGCCATTTTTAGTGCTTTTTATATTCAGTTTACTGGCTTAGTATCGACACTTTAAAGATGCCTAGTGTTGTTGATTCTATTCAGTGCTTTTTATATATATATATATATATATATATATATATATATATATATATATATATATATATATATATATATATATATATATATATATACATACACACACACACACACACACAGGTAACTCTCGATAGCTCAAAGTCCATGGGACCGAGCAAATACTTCGAGGTTTCAAGAGTTTGAGCTTTCAAGAGTTCGGAATTTTCTGGCTTGACCGACGGGTTTTAAAATAAGTCTTACCGAATGTTGTTATGAAGCCATTTACCGGTATTTAGTTCTAACCTTACGCACGTGCTAAAACAACATTTTCTTTTCAGTTAAATATACAGAACTGGGTGTTTTAAAAAACGCAATACAAACAAATATTGATTAAATTCATAATAATTATTTATTTTATGCATCATATTAAAACCAGAATGCTTAGTACTATTGGACTGCGAGATGACATGTCATAAATGAGATAACTGAGGATCACCCATTGTTCCCACTGTACGTGTCCTTCATCAGCTGTTTGAACTTGTTCAGCAATAATCATTATAATGACAATGATGCTGACAAGCATAATTTTTACAGTTTTATAATTCTAAAATTTGACCAAGGCTCAATATTATACCATCAATACGTCTCAATTTCTCATTTTCATTGCGTCTCCAAATTATCGTAAAACGGTTTGTGTTAAGTATAGATAAGGTATCGGCATCAAACAATTATCACCTTGCAGGACAAGTTTCGCCTGAATAAACAACCCGTGACACGGGTCCCGGGTCTAACGCCTGGAGCCATTTAGATGACCAAGTAGGTGTTAATTAGGTATAGCGCTTGGAGATACACAGCGACTTCGAGGTATCGAGAGTAAAAAACTATGTATCATGAATAACGGGACTGCAGTTTGACTTCGAGGGATCAAGGGTTTCGAGAGATCAAGAGTTCAAGAGTAAATTTGCTTAGTTATATAGGGGAAGAAATCGGGACCCTAGACTCACTTCGAGCGATCAAGAACTTCGAGCGATCGAAGTTCGAGCCATCGAGAGTTACCTGTATATATATATATATATATATAAAACAGAAATATATATATTTGTGTTATTTATGGTATTCCATCATTGATCACACATACATTTAGGTACTATTGATTAAAAAAAATCCTTAAAACAAATTATGATTCTGCAACTCTTAAGAAATGTATATACAATAACATGAGACCAACTTTTCTTATTGTTTTGCTGGAGATTTTTTTAAAATATTGAGTAGGGCGGTCAATTTAACACAAACAAAATTTAATATAGATTTTATGCAGATTAATTTTGAATTTCATTTAAATTAATGCCCTATAGGATCACTTAATCAATTTACTTGACTAATAAATTTAAAAAACTTCTAAAAATAGCTAACTTCTTTATTAAATAATGATATTATTTATTTCCTTATAATGATAGAAACTTTTGGTTTACATGAAACAATTTTAAAAAAGCCCCAAAACCACTGCCCATTTTACAGATTATCAATTTCCCCTAAACACATGCCCCATCTAAACCATGGCTCAGATAATGGCTCCCTTGGAACAAATGAATTCAGCCACACTTGTATTTGATGTTCTTATTATCTATTAAGAATTTATCATTAACAAACAAAAATTTTGCATTGTCAGTTGATAGAATACTTATAAAAAATAAATTTAGTTAAGACATAAAGGCAAAAATCCTCCATCTGGATGTATTTATATAAATATATTTTCGAGTGTTTAAATACTATTAATTAATTAATAAAGTCTGTAAGGAATACCTCCCTTTTCAACATCAGTGAACAAATATATAGAATAAGGAAAATGAAAACTGTCATAAAATCATTAAATATATGAACAAGTTTTTAGACTGTTCCATGCAGTAGTTAAACAATTTATAGGGGGGACAAAGTTGTGTCTAAAGACAAACGGACAGGGTGAAACCAATATATCCCCCTTAAAGGAAGTGAACATGAAAAAATTATCAAGGGCTCAAATTTGTCTGTTTGATGTGTATAATGATATCAGAAAACCGTTTAGACAGAGCTTTCCTCAGTAAAAGGATATACCACTTACAATAACTAATTCTTGCAATCCATGAGCGCTACCATATTGTTAAAATCATTACCTCCCTGCTGGGTTATCTCTAAGCATCTAAGAGAGGGCAGCACTGATGCTGCCGTCAGTGAGACACATTGCATTTTTACACACGTTTAGTAACAGAGATAAAATGCCATCATCAAAATGTGAATGGAAACTTGAAAGGAATGTAAAGAGTTGTCATTTTAAACAGTGCTTATGGAGGAAGTTTTTGGATCTCAGAATAATGCATTCCCACCAGCAGTTAATGTGACATGTAACTAGAATGGAATGTCCGTGGATCAGTGTTATTGTGACCTATTTTTTCTTGCACTCGGGAATTTCTTGTTTATGAGTTTGAACATTATGTGTGCTACATAAATGAGCACACAAGGTGCATTGCACAGCATCCTGACTTTTAAAAAGTGTCTTAGTCCTGCTATTCTTCTGACAGCATAAACAGAACCGGCGTACTATCATCAAGATCTTATGTATAAAAAAAAAACAAATCAGAAAAATTTCCAGGGCATTTAAATAAAAAGTAACGGTAAGAAACCCCACAAAGAAAATGGAATTACAATTTTATATTAATTTAAATTGAAATCTAAAAACAGCATACTATTTATGTAAACACTGACTGCCACATGCATCTCCGTAGTACAAAACATCTGGAATGTGATGGTCTTATATTTCACAAATTAATTTATCTATATTCAATTTTTGTACAAATCATAAATTATATTATAGTTATCTCAGAGTTCCCGAAACCAGTCCAAAATCTGTCGGACAATTGTCCTCTAAATATTCAAAATTTACCGGACAATTGTAAAATTTACCGGACATTAAAACTATTGCAAAAATATGCAAACTAAAATAAAAAGAGTTGTTTGAAAATGTTTCAGACTAATTTATTCAATTTCTTACTCAAATCATTCAAACTCCCTTTCAATTTCAAGAACAGTTTCGTGTATCAAATAGTTATTTAATTCTTCTTGCTGCTCAATGTCACTTTCACTCTCTAAAGACTCATAGTCATATTGTCATCTTCTTTCCCTCTTCTTTTCTTTTTCACCATGTTGCTCTTTCTCTACTTCTACATTAACTTTTCTTTTCGCAATACTCTTTGTTGCCCCCGGTTTCCATATAATCGGCCACATTTTTTCGAGATCATGATCAAATAGGATATTGACTAACGTGTGTAAAAGAAAAAATACGTCAATCCGGATTAACAACAACGCACGTTTTAATATTTTTTATTGCATTTTATTGAAATACTCAACTAATAAATTATCTCCGAAATAAAATAATCAACAGTTTTAGACTACCTGTCTCGTAAATTGTTTTTTTATACAGTGCTGGTCTGTAAAATTTATCGGACATTTTGACCGATTAAATTTAGATTTTACCGGACCCATTCAAATTTTACCGGGGATCCCCGGTGGACCGGTGCGTTTCGGGAACTCTGTTATCTGAGGTTTATTTATAGAAATGTTCTAAATCCTTGTCTTCTCTTGACAGTACACAAAATTTTTCTTCACATCAAGGCATATTTCTTCTTCGTAACCTTTATCAACTCTGTACATAAACACTGGCCTAGTTCCAACATTGACCCAGTCACCAGCAGCAATGTGGCTTATCTACGTCAGAGAACAGATGCATGCTGGGGAATAATGGATTACCTTCATAAACCTTTCACTGAGAGTGTTGAATTGAAAAAATCTCTTGATAGAAATAAACAAAAAGGTAACAGACCTCATTTTTAAAATTTATTAAGCAACAATTATTTTTTTCATGTTCACTTCCTGTAACTTCTTTTGCGGGGGTATAAAAAGTTCACTGGGATATGAAGTTGGTTGGTACATGATCAAATCTATTGAGAAGCCCTTTGACTTCACAGGATTTGATCATGTGGCCAACCAACTTCATATCCTGGTGAACTTTTTAACATTGCTGTTTATTACTAAGTGAAACAGTGGTAATTGTCTCAGAAATATATTTTTCTTTGATATTTGAATAAATTACCTCATCCAAAATAAAATATTTCCACTTTTTTCTTCTAAAAGACTGATGGTCCTGTATAACAAGTTTGTAAGATGTTATACAAATGTGAAAGGCATTGGTTTTGGTCCAACCCTACAAAATATTAAAACTCATGAGACATCATACAAGCATGAACATGCATAGGACATGACTGTACATTAAACTTTTACTTGCGTTACTTTTCTCACTGCTTCATGGTAGAATTGTGTTTCTGTCATTCTGATTGAATACAGCATACTGCACTCAATGGATGATTACAGCAATTATATAGGGGGTTCTCAACTACTTGATTATAGAAAACTAAATAGCCTTTAATTTCCCCATTTTCACATAAAAAACATTCATCCCTTCAACAATAAGCATACCTGTCTCTTCAGTTTCCTTTCCTTTAGAGTTCCATAGTATGTGAGTATTTTGAAAGCAGGGCACCACTTTTTTATTTCCATTTCCCAGTTCAACATAACACTGGTAGGAACAACAATCAAATGGGGTCCCCATATACCTAACAAATCACAAATTACTCAGTTGTTACACATAAATTCCTTTTTTTATCAGGGTAGAATAAAGTCAAGAATTCAATTTAATGGTTGAATTTATATTCTAAGAGCTTTTCCCCTTCAAGATCCTAAGTTAATTTTAAAACAATGTGAACAAGTCAAAAATTAATTCCAATGATAAATTCCAGTTCTGTAGCTACATGGCTGTTTGTTAAAACAATTAGATCTCATATTTTTATTCAGTACATTCAAATAATATTTAAAATCAATTTGTTCAGGCTGGTGGTTTTTTAAATTTTATTACTAAGCATTAGTGGAGTGACAATGCCATCAAAAAATTGATTTTAATGTACCACCCTACCTCACAGCTAATTTGTACTTTTTTGGGAAAATATAATATCAATTAATAATTTTCACCTGGTCATAGAAATTTCTATGGTCAAAATTTAAAATAATTAAAGGTTAAAGATCAATGACTGAATTATGACCAATATTTACAAACTGAAATAATTGCGAATTAGGCCATTTAAAATTAATATTTAGATTCTCATCCTGATTTGCAAAAAATATGGGGCGGGTGGGAGGATTTTGTTTATTATTTTTTTCATTAAAATAACCCACCTTTTTCACCATTTATGTTCTAGAAATAACAACTGCTCTATTTTTCTATGTTTTTAATTCCAATGCGAGTACACAAACCCACTTGTAATCTTTTAATTCCATTTTATTTCGACTTAACTGTTAATGCATGAAGACATTAATATTTGTATTCTTATGATAAGAAACATGACTGAAATCCACATGTTTAGGTAGCCATCAAAATGTTTTAGAATTTTTTGTATACCGAGCCCCATTTTTTTCCCTAAATTTTTTTCCACACAATTATTTTTCAAAATAAAATAAAATGCATCAGGTGGCCCATTTTTAGACGGGTGGCCGGGGATGAGAATCTAAAAATTTATTTTATGGGGCCTTATTTATCAATTTTAAACATTTTATAAGATTTTTGTTTTTGTAAGTTGTATTTAATGATATATAAAACAGAAATATTTACCTATACTGTCTATTTGAATGATTAAGCATTTTATTCAGATAATTATAATTAAGAAGGTTGATATTTAACTTAATATGAATAATTCAAAACAATTACACACAAATTAGAAGTAAATCCAATACAACTAAAAATTAACAAGACGAAGAATGATTACCGTTATGTCGCGTGTATAACACACACTTTTTTCAGCCAAAATTTGATCAAAAGTGGGGGGTGCGTGTTGTACATAGGACTAAATTTTTACCCAATTTCTTGAAACCATAATTCTTGATACTACGTACTGCCGATATAGCGTATTATGCAAGTTGTATGAGTGTATTCTAAATTTACTCCATCAGAAACACCTTATTCTTATCTAGTTTCACTTCCATGTATTGAAACATTTATCCTCTCTCAACACTATTTCTTGCACCAAACAAGTTTAATATTGCCAGTGTATTCCCCATTACATAAGCAGTCACCTGTTGAACCTCTTCCAGCTTCTGAAACCTATAGCTCAGATTCAGCATTCAAGCCTGTGTGGTGCATCAGTATCATAAGATTAACCATCCATGCAAGTTTGGTGAAGTTAGGACCAGCAGTAACTTAGATATTGCTATCAAAGGGCACCTGCAACAAAAACTTTAACCTGCTCCAGCATCTGAAATTCAGAACCCAGATTCAGCATCCAAGTCTTTCAAGTCCATAAGTAGGTCCAGATGTATCATTCATGCAAGTTTGGTGAAGATAGGACAAGTAATAACTTAGACACAGGACCTGCAACAAAAACTTTAACCAGGTCTGGACGCCGACGCCGGGATTTAAGCTTATATGCTCCCCTAAACTTCGTCTCGGTAAGCTAAAAATTTGACCCCCCATTGTGGCCCCAACCTACCCCGGGGATCATGATTTTTATAACTTTAAATCTTCACTACCTGGGGATGCTTTCACATAAGTTTCAACTTTCCTGGCTGATTGGTTTCTGTGAGGATTTTTAAAGATTTACTCAATATATTCAAATGTAAAAATTTGATCCCCCATTGTGGCCCCACCCTACCCCCGTGGGGGTCATGATTTTCATTACTTTCAATCTACACTACCCGAGGATGCATCCACACAAGTTTCAGCTTTCCTGGCCTAACGGTTTATGAGATTTTCAAGATTTTTGAAAATTTCTTGTAAATTTTCAATAATTCCTAATTATCTCCCCTAGTAAATGGGGTGATCCTTAATTTTCACAACTTTGAATTCTCTTTGCCTAAGATTGCTTTGTGCCAAGTTTGGTTTAATTTTGCCCAGTGGTTCTGGAGAATAGGAAAATTTAGTGTTTACTTAACATGTATAAACAACAAGATATCTGTGAGCCAATGCTCACTAGTGATACCCTCGCTCTGATGTGAATATGCAAAATAAGCAAAGTCGACATTTAACAGAAAGCTGGCATCCGATTGGTACAGAAATATATCCCACAATATGGCATGCCTAAACAAATAGTGTGTTAAAATTTCAAGCATCTGCGATAAATAGCTGCTGAGAAATCTTTGAAGAAAATTTGTTTGAAAATTTTGGCTAAAATAAACAAAGTCGACATTTAACAGAAAGCTGGCATCCGATTGGTACAGAAATATATCCCACGATATGGCATGCCTAAACAAATAGTGTGTTAAAATTTCAAGCATCTGCGATAAATAGCTGCTGAGAAATCTTTGAGGAAAATTTGTTTGAAAATTTTGGCTAAAATAAACAAAGTACTCATTTAACAGGAAGATGATGTCCGATTGGTACAAAAATATATCCCACGATATGGCATGCCTTAACAAACACTGTGTAAAAATTTCAAGCATCTCCAATAAATAGCTGCTGAGAAATCTTTGACGAAAATTTGTTTGAAAATTTTGGCAAAATATAAACAAAGTCATTATTTAACAGGAAGTTGACGTCCGATTGATACAAAAATATATCCCACAATATGGTATGCCAAAACAAATAGTGTGTTAAAATTTCAAGCATCTGCGATAAATAGTTGCTGAGATAAATGCGACAGAAATTTTTGTTATGGACGGACAGACAGACGGATGGACAGACAGACACACAAGGGTATAAAAATGGCCGCCAGTAGACGCTCAGAAGTGTGGGATTCTGCTGGATCAAGAATTTTATAAGATATACATGTGTTATTAAAAAGTGAACAATATTCACTTCTAAGTTGTGAATAAAGAGGACATACAAATAAAAAATGATGTTCATCTTCAACAAATGTATGACAAATAAATTAATTAATACCATATCTTTCATCCCTTGGAACAACAGTGTTACAATATCTGCCAACATTTTTCTAATTTGTGAGCACTAATTCTTAATTGAGTCTAAAAAGAAACTTCTTGGAAATGGAAAAATTTAAGCATGGTTGAATTTCAAGCTTGTTTAGATTTTGGGCAATTATTAATTGGCTGTAGAATGGCAATTTTCAATACCTCTTTCTTTAATATTTTAAATGTTTCTGAAAACTATATTTGCAAAATACTTTTTAAAAATCGATTGTAGATAATGTATTAGCATGTGAGCCAATAATATCATCAAGTATTTTTTGTATACATGTAGTTTTGCCAACAAGTATTTTCCTTTTCCTGCAAGTTTTTCATCCTTTCCAAAGATACTAGCATGCCCTGCTTGAAAATCTTCGCACAAAATGCTAAAGAGTTTATATGAAACACTAAATCGTTCACACCTAACATATTTGTAGTAGTTTGCTTCAGGTTCTACATATATAAATGAATTGCTTCATTGATAAGCGGTTGCAACATCCAAATAAAAACAAGAGGCCAATTGGCCTTAACGGTCACCTGAGTAGCATATCACCCAAACACAAACTTGTCGAGGAGTCTCATATATGCATCTAATTTATTAGTTTTCATACTAGAGTAGAAAAATTATTTTGTAATGACGACCACCTCCCTGCCTGAAATCTTTCAAAAAGAACTGTGAAACATATAGTTTTGGCGAAAAACTGAAAGATCTGATCTACAAAATCATGAATTCAGTTTTCCTTTCAGGTGTGTGGAAGTAAAGAAGATAATTTTTTAACATTATATGCATTAACACCTATACATTCATTTTGGCCCTGCCCTAGAGTCAGGGGACAAGAAAATTAAAATTTCAGTAGAGGACTTCCTGGTAAACATAATTATTAGTCATTTTTTTTTATACAGATGTGTGAGATTAGAGAAGACAATTTTAAAACATTATATGATTTAACACTAAAATGCCATATTAACATGAACCCCTAACATAGGAGTCATGAATTTCACAATTTTGGTAGAGGGCTTAATGGACATTATAACCAGGCATTTAGTTTTTAACAAATATATATGGGAGAAGAGAAGAAGATCTAAGATTTAATACATTTTATCTATACGGCAATATTGGCCCCACCCCAGAGCCAGAACCCCTGACCCAGGGGCCATGAATTCACAATTTTGGTAGAGGGCTTCATGGACATCATAACTATGCAAACATATTTTTCTTCACTTGTGTGGGAGAAGAGAGGAAGATTTTTGAAAATTTGGCTTTTTTTGGGGCATATTTGGCCCCACATATGGTGCCCCTGGGGTGGTAGAGCCATGAATTTCACAATTTAGATTTCTCTTACCATAGAGATGCCTCACAACAAAAATGGTAAATATCAGCCTTGTAGTTTTTAAGAAGAAGTTAAAAATGTAAAATTGTTAATGCACGACGACGGACGAAAACGGATAGCAATGGGTCACCTGAGATTACTCAGGTGACCTAATTAGATTGGATGATGATTTATCTTACTTTTTTCACATGCTAAATGAGCTAGCAATGCAATTGTCTGGATAGTTTTTCCAAGGCCCATTTCATCAGCCAAAATTCCATTCAACCTTTGCTCATACATAGTGGCTAGCCAATCTAATCCAACATGTTGATATTCCCTCAAAGAATGTTTTAACAAAAATGGAACTGCTGTCTTCACCTACAAACAATTTTTTTTTTTATTAAAGTGACCTTTGTCCAACACTGCTTACCTATCTAGAGAGTTGGCGTAATGTGCTGTAATGCTGGTGATCTCCGATAGTCTTTATGGATGTCCGGTAAAAATTGAAACCACGTCGGACATAGTGTACGGTAAATAAACAAGAGGCCCAATGGGCAACATCGCTCACCTGAGCAACATTGGCTTTATATGGTCGTTCAAAGGATATTGTGCCATGTGGCCCCTCGGTAGATTAACCAAAAATGAATATCCGAATTTTACACTTATTATCTTTGACATATTTACCTTTATGGAATACAATTTTTACCGAAAATAAGATCATATGCAATATAAATAACTAAATTTTTAGTTGGTGTTCACGGTTAACTTCCAGTTGCCTTTGTTTTATATTAAAGAGCTATAATTCAAATCAATGTATTGGCAGGCATGTCTCTCTATTATACCAAGGCCCACCTATTATTTTCATTTTTATTAAAAAACAAATGTCTACAAAGATGATTTTCCGTTGCAATAATTTTTTTAAGAACAGCGATAATGCTTTTATTTTCATAATAATGTGTCAGGACTATGGAAACTGTTTAAAAGGTGTTGTTTTCATATACTTGTGTTCGAAAAACTATCAAAAAGAAGATGGGGGAATAAGATGGTGCAACTGTCCATTTGGTTTAGTCGTAAAATACAACTTCAAATTTAACATTTTTTTCAATTAAATATATTTGATATGTTATAATACAAGTTTACAAAAGGGTAATTTCTAACTATATTCAGTTTGAAATTTTTCAAAAAATGATAAGAAAAAAATAATTAATCCTTAAGTTTTGGTGGTATCGAACCTACAACCTAATAACCAATGTTCTACAAAGTTACCTAATGTTTGGTGCTCTATTCACTGAACCATTTTATTCACAACAAAGTGTGTTGTTTAAATGGCTGACGATTACGAAACAATTCTGTGATGTGGGAGCAAATTCTTAAGAAAATATTTCTTAATTTGTTCATTTCTACAGTTTTTTTTTTTTATAGTTAACAAGAATAGAATTCCTGGGTCCCCCGCCGGTCAAGCAGTATACTAGTATCGACCAAGGCTGATTTAGGAACTTGACCAAGGTATTAGTAGTATAAACATTTGGTATAAATTTCATGTAGATCCGTCAAAATTTGTAGGCATGAGAGCGCTTACAAGGTCAATTTTTGGATAAAACGGAGTCATTATTGTGGTCAAAGTCCCATAACTCCAACAAAATATCGACCAATGCTGATTTTCTAACTTGACCAAGGTAATAGTGGTATAAACATTTGGTATAAATTTAATGAAAATCCGTCAAAATTTGTAGGCATGAGAGCGCTTACAAAAAAGTGTGAAGGACGGAAACACGCCCGGCATTTCTATGTCCCCGCTCCGCGTTGCGGCGGGGGACAATTAATTAATAAATGAATAGTTGTTATGTTTTTATCCCCTCAGGCAATTAACTTGTTGCAAAAGGGATATAGCATCGGAGCTGTGCGTGTGTGTGAATGTTTACTTCAGCTTGTTAAGTGGGCAAGAGATTAAATTCATCAGATTTACATCAAATTTTCTGCAATTTTTCCCTTATTACTTAGAATTAACTAGTCAATTTTAAGGTATGAGTTCAGGGCAATCGCAACTTCTCGGGCCTTTCCGGCAGGCTCGGAAAAACACCTCGAATGTATTACCTAGGCGTCCATGACAACCCCCCTTTTTATAAAACTTGATATAAACACAACACATTTGACGATCTGTTGAGATGTAAGCTAGACTTCATTAAAGTAAATGATATACACTAAAATATAACACAGAAGCGACTTATAGGGCTGTCTAGCCGATACTTATTTTAATGGGAAGCGACTCCATTTTGTATAAAATTCTAACATCCGGTAATGTTAATACATTCGAGGTGTTTTTCCGAGCTTGCCGGAAAGGCCCGGGAAATTGCGATTGGAATTCAGGGTTGCATTTTCAAACCTAAGGGACATGTGGGCTCCCAACTCTTGAAGTTATATTTAAATTAGATCCGATTATTTAAATTATTCATACTTTTTATAGACGAAGTGTTTTGTACTTGCGTTAGATAAATGACAAATAAAATGAGTCTCTGTATTTCTGTTTATTTTGGAGGTATCAGTCCAACCCTTTGACCCAATTACCATATTTTTCAGGGCATATGTCGATGTGGGGCATAGGCCGAATTGCTAATTTTTAGACAAAATTCAAGAAAAATCCTTAGACTAGCTGAATTGGGGGATAAGCCGATTTTCAATCGATGATTACTATAGTGAAAGTATGACCGCTGATTAAGGAAGTCATCGTATTAAGTATATACTTTCAGAATATCGATGTAGAAAGTCAAAAGAGTAATTAAAGTTATTAAATTTGCTTAACATATATATTTTAAGCAATTTTAAAGATTTACTCTATATATTACTATGTAAAACTTCGAGCCCTCATTGTGGCCCAACTCTACCCCCGTGGGTCATGAATTTCATAACTTGGAATCTACACTACCTGAGGATGCTTCCACACAAGTTTCAGCTTACCTGGCTGATTAGTTTCTAAGAAGAAGATTTTAAAAAATTTACTCTATATATTCCTACATCAAACTTCGACCCCCCATTGTGGCCCCACCCTACCCCCGGGGGTCATGAATTTCACAAATTTGAATCTACACTACCTGAGGATGCTTCCACATAAGTTTCAGCTTTCCTGGCTTTATGGTTCTTGGAAGATTTTTTAAAATTTCTCGAAATTTTTCATTAATTTCTAATTATCTCCCCTTGAAAATGGGTGTGGCCCTTAATTTTCACAACTTTGAATCCTCTTTGCCTAAGGATGATTTGTGCCAAGTTTGGTTGAAATTGGCCCAGTAGTTCTTGAGAAGATGTTGAAAATGTGAAAAGTTTACGGACAGACGGACGGACGGACAGACAAAATGTGATCAGAATAGCTCACTTGAGCTTTCAGCTCAGGTGAGCTAAAAAAGTAAATGAAAACTGCACGTTTTGTGTGTTTTAAAAACAAAAATCAGTATATTTCCTTATAAATTAGGTTGTGATGCGTTTATAATACAATGACTCATCATGGTTACAAAAATCAAATAAAAATAAAGTATATTTTTTTTCTGCTTTAAACAGTCTTTGAACAATTTTCAAGGTTCATAATTTGTGTGTCCCTATTTTAATAATAAAACATATTTTTATTTATTTCAATTCCCGTTTGAAACAAGATTACCTATGGTATGGTTGTTTCCAAACAAATTCACAACACGTGCTATTTAGAATGCTCGACCAAACCGACTGCATTATCGTGTTTATTTATTGCAAAAAAATCACTTGATACGTTTATTGCTTACATTCATTTTGGAGGCCGTGCCCGATAACAAATAAATTTACATATTAAATTTTATTTCTATCGGGAGCGGTCTCTAATTAAAATGTAAGCAATACATTAAAATAATATTTAGCAAATGTTAACACCTTATTGTATTCATCCGCCATTCTTGATTAGGCAAATTTATACTTATGCAATGAGTTGTCAATAACCAGGGAGGCAAAGTTGGATTTTTTGTACACAATGTAGTTGAATAAATGGAATAAAAATCTTGTAATACGTTTAATACTTTAAGGAGCTTATTTCTTGTGCACATTTAAAAGGCGGTGGAGAGCATGAATTTTTGGACGATTGCCAATCCAGACCATCGCTAGAAGGCTGCCGAGCTAATGCTCGACGCCTTAAAAAAAATATGAAAATTATAAGTAACAACTGTATTTTTAAAATTTCAAGATAATTCCTGAACGTTCAAAAACTCTAAATAGTAACCTTGTATCTGCATAAAACAGGGATAACCTCATGTCTTATAAAAAAAACTAAATTAAATGTGTATTTAAAAAGATTTAAACAGGTGTTTTATAAAATGCAAGCCTTCAGTGAATGCAAATACATTGTATCACCCAAGGTTTACCTCAACTTCAAAACAAACATCAGTTGCAGAAAAGGTGTTCATTAATCTTCATATGACAGATAGAGATAAGCCTCTAAATTTTCTGCAGCAGGCAAGATAATTAATTCCAGGATTAATTGTTCTGCTCTCTCATCCTTTTCTTCTAAATTTACAATAAGATTTTTTTTTTCAGAAATGAAAGAATGGGGTTATTATCTGATTACCTGTTAAAATTAACAGCATTAAGGCAGAAAAAAATAAAATAAATAATTAAAAAATAAAATAGTGAAAAAGGATATCTTTTAATATATTTTGATTTTAGAATTCAATAAAATTATCAAAAATCATTGTGTACGGTATTTTAACCAAAATAAAGTATGGATGTTATATTTTACATCCATATTTCAAAGAATGTACACAATACTACACATCATTCAAAATTAACCTTAACTTCAAAATAAAGTTCATTTGTAGACACAGGCAGTGCAGTAATTAATCTCAATGTGAAAGATAAAGATAAAGCTTAGGATTTTCTTCCTGTGGAAGGTTAATTCATCCCAAAGGACAAATATTGCACAGCCTTCCAAGTATACAATGGTAACGTTCTCAGCAGTTATCTCTCTTCGCCCATTCATTCTTATGCATAGTTAAGGAATCTACCCCACCACCTCAGCTCCAAACCAGAAAACATAGAGAATCAAACTAAGCATCAAAATATGTATTTCTGCCTACTGAACTACTATACCAAACTTGAACTTGATTGGGCAACCATAAAAAAAGTTATTAGAAAAAAACAGAAAATTTGTGGATGGAAGAGTGACAGACGGTTGCACAGTATGTGGTTGCAAAACTGTAGGAGGAGTTAACTGTACAATAGGGGTACCCTATATGCAATATTTTGCCAAAAAAAATGACCAAGTTTAACACCTGGTAATATTTTCAAAAATTATCAGAAACTTAAACCCTAGCAATATGCACACCTCTGATATATGTCCAATTGATCTGCAAAAGAACAACTTCATATCTTGAAAACTGTAGGAGGTTATCCGAAAATAAGGGTACCCTTTTGGCAGCCGCAATTTTCACCATTTCAATAACCAGATTTTTCCTTTAGAAAACCCGGTTAACAAGATATCTGTGATACCCCCGCTCTGATGTGAATATGCAAAATAAGCAGTCGACATATTGTGTAAAAATTTCAAGCATCTGCGATTAACAGTTGCTGAGAATTCTTTGACAAAAATTTGTTCGCTGAGATAAATGCGACAGAAATTTGTTACGGACGGACAGACAGACACACAAGGGTAAAACAGTATACCTTCGGGGCGGGGGTATAAAAACAGTAAGTCTCCAAACATATGGTACCATGTTATGAATTTAATAATTCATAAGCTATAATTTTAAAACCAAAATGACCAGAACAAAATTTTTACCGTCTTTTGATCTCTTAAAATTTAATCAAGGTCCCCTAGCATCAAGATTTACCTGTACACACATGTACAAAGCAAGTAAAGCTTACAGTTGTTGTTTCCAGTGTGTATCCTTTCGGCTGAAGACTTTGAGCCTGTGCAGCAATGTCACTGATATCCTTTCCCGGTCCATCTTGATCAAAATCACCCTAAAATCATTTTACAAATGCATCAAATGCTAACTCACTGATCAAAAATTTAAACTCAACCTGTAATTGAATCATTTACACATACATTGTTCTATACAGGCATCAACAAATGAAACAAGATATCTGTGAGCCATTGATCACTAGTAATACCCCTACTCTGATGTGAATATGCAAAATAAGCAAAGTCGACAACATGCTTAAACAAGTAGTTCGTCTGCAATAAATAGTTGCCAAGATATCTTTGTCGAAAATTTGTTTGAAAATTAAGGCTAAAAATAAACAAAGTCGTCATAAACAGTAAGTAAAATATATCCCACCATATGGCATGCCTAAACAAATAGTGTGTAAAAATTCCAAACATCTGTAATAAATAGTTACTGAGAAATCTTTGACGAAAAATTTGACAGAATATTTAGGCTCAAAATAAATCAGATCATCATCTAACAGGAAGTTGACGTAAGACTGGTAAATAAATATATCCCACAATATGGCATGCCTACACAAAGAACAAAGGAGAGGGCGTTTTAAGTTTGCAGAACTTGTGCCCCGATCCTATTGTATATACCATCTTTACAATAAAATATGTTCAAACCAAACCAAAGAATGTGTTAAAATTTCAATCATCTGCGATGAAGAGTTGACGAGAAATAAAAATATAAATTTTTGTTGCAGACAGTAGGACGGACATACAGACACAAAAGAGTAAAACAGTATACCCCCTTCTCCTTGGAAGCAGGGGTATAATAACATTATTTATTACCTAATCAAAAGGATTTTGTTGTTTTATTACAAATTAAATATTTGCTTCTATTTTGAACTGCTGGTCTATAGACTGCGATCTATTAGAATTGCCGGTCAATAGACTGCGATCTATTGGACCGCCGGTCAATAGACTGCGATCTGTTGGACCGGCAAAGTATTTCAGAACGCAGGTTTGTTAATGTTACATCCTTTCGATAGTTCTCAGGGAATGTACATTCCTTTACATAGATGCTGTTTTTAGTACTTGCTGAAACCAAACTCAATGTTATCAAAATGGAGTATCAAATAATCAACAGTTTTAAAGCCTCATATAAGGTAAAAGACTATTTAAAATCTAATGGGTTGAAGACTCTCCCTTCTTTGTGTAAACTAATATTAAATTGAGATGTTGTAATGCATGCAACAGGTTTTGTGCATGTAAAAGATGAGTAAAAAAATCTTAGTATATTGCATAATGGCACGAAAACCATCTGCAATATGCAAATTGTACACCCCTAAAACTAAAAAAAGGAATTAAGTAATAAAACAATTATTAAATGCTTGAACAGTCAATAGACCAGAATTTTTTCCCTTGGTGCAGAGAACAGCTCAGCATGATCTACTGCCCTCGGCCGTTGGCCTCGGGCTATAGATCATACTGAGCTGTTCCCTGCACCTCGGGAAAAATAGTCTGGTCTATTGACTGCTCAAGCATTAAATAATTGTATACTATCATACAATTCCATGCATTGAACATTATTCACCAAAGAAATGTCAGTTTAAAAGCATATTCAATATTTCACCATTGATTTTGAATCATCATCTTTTTTTGTCAGAAACTCCAAACCAATATCTTCTTTTTCATCTTCCTCCAAAATCTCTTCTTCTTCCTCATCTTCTGTTTAGAAAAAATCATATAATTTTTAGTATCCAATTGATTTGGGTTGCAGTATTCCTTTAATCAAAACTCTTTTATAATAACTTGTAACTACACATTAATATCAACTAACAGAGCCACCCATTGAACAAATTGTATATTCATTGCGTACAAAAACTTGCGCTTGTTTTGGACTGATTAACCTTATTTATATGCAGATTCTGTGAAAACAATTAGTACCATTAAATTATTCATGCTATTCAATAATGCGTCTCTCTTCTTGCCGCAGACTTTCTCCTGAGCACGCTTCCGAACTCAGAAAATCAAGTATGTTAAATTTACATTGAGATCGAGTCGCAATTTTGACATGTAAACAAACTGCACCACTTCACTTTACGGGGCTGGTGATGGTGTTTAGAAAACTAACAGAAACGATATTAGTATTAAATTGCATGAAGAATTTAATGGTTCTAATTGTTTTCACAGAATCTGCGTAAAAATAAGATTAATCAGTCCAATACTAGTTAAGGTTTTTGTGTGCAATAAATATACAATTTTTTCAATGATTGGCAATGTAGCTCACAGGTAGCCCATCCGAATTTTTTTCAGACAGGGAGCTAGGCTACAAATTGTTTGTTTCTGCACACAAATATATGTTTACAAATCAATTTTAAGGCACTAGCCAATCTGGTTCAAGGGGGGAGAATATGTGCTCTGGATACGGATTTAACATATACTATATATTTAGGGGCACATGTCACACGGCTAACTAACACCATTTCAGAAGTCAAAACTGTCAACGCATTAAAATATTTAACCTTAATTTACGTCACAAAATCGGCATCAATGTATCTTGCATGTTTCAAAGATTCATTTCGCATGCAAACTGTTGCACAACAAACAAATTCATCTATGTCAGATCGACCAGTTTATCATACGTCCAACATAGCTGCTTCAAACAAAGAAC
Source organism: Magallana gigas (assembly GCF_963853765.1). Classification (NCBI taxonomy): domain Eukaryota; kingdom Metazoa; phylum Mollusca; class Bivalvia; order Ostreida; family Ostreidae; genus Magallana; species Magallana gigas. The sequence continues at coordinate 25,628,536 of NC_088855.1, read as the reverse complement.
CTCGTTTTCGAAAATATGGAATGCCTAACTCTAATTTAAAAACCTTATTCTTCCTGCAGAAATGTCACATGATATTTTGCAAATAAATAAGTCGTTCATAAACAATGTATTTGTACACGCTTATACGTTATTTTATTTATATATCCCAAATATGATTAATATAGGGTGAATTAGATGAGTCCTCATGCAATCATAAAATACTAGATGTTTTAAAGGGTAAAATATACAAAAAGACATTCATTACATTTTATTCATAAGAATATGAGAACTATCTGCATTCACGCATGATTATAAAATGGTTGTGCTCAAAATCCGAGCTTGCAAGTAACACAAGGGTCTTCTCGCTTTGCGAGCCGACTAAAAAAATCCAACCTTTTAAAATAAACTTTACAATGGATAAGAGCAGTGGGTTTTCATGTTTAATTTATCAACTTTGAGCCAATGATAAGTCGATCTGGGGGATAAACTGTGGATTGCACATAGGAGAGAAAAAACATCAAATTATGCCCAGAAAATACAGTAGGTCTGTTATAATCTTTTATTTGACCTAGAAACTTCTTCAAGGTCACATCTAAAACAGACTAATCATTACTTACTTGGAGCTAAAAAACATACCATCACTTTCCTCTTCCTCCTCCTCCTCCTCCTCTTGGGATGAATCTTCATCTCCACTGTCTCCTTCCTCCTCTGGTATTTCAAAATCACTATCATATGCCCCTGCATACTTTTCATAGAGTTCCTTCATTGTCATTTCACCTGTGCAAAATAATCTTTTAGTCAGAAGAGAAACAAGAGACCCATGGGCCACATTGCTCACCTAAGGAACAATAGGTATGATAAAATCAGCTACATGGATTAAGGTACCTCACTACACCTTGAAATAGTTTCTCAAATCAGCAGAAATTTACTTGATTATGATAGAAAGAATGATGGATAAGAATTATATATATCAAAGAGGCGAGAAAATGTACAATTTTAGATAAAAAATGATATTTTCAAAAATGTCATTCAGTAAACATGAACAAAAGCCCCAGGTGGATTCGAACTCATTACCTGCGGCTCACAAGCCTGATACTTTAACCACTGAGCTATGACGATATACATCTGAATCGATTGATATAAACAGTTTACCAAAACATTTAAATTGCCATCTTGTGACGTAGTGTCTTAAAAAGTATAAGTCTTGGTGTAGTGAAGTACCTTAATAAAACAAACTATCTGGACAATGCAGTATAATACACATAGATCCTGTATAAATAAAAATCCACTTTCCCCTTGGATATTCTTTCGTTTATAATCAAGTCCCTTTTCTAACAGGATGATTTTACAGGGGAAGATAATACTTCCACGCAAGTTGCAGCTTTTCTGGCTTATAAGTTCCTTGATGAAGATTTTTTAAGATTTACTCCATATATTCCTATGTAAAAATTTGAACACCCCTTGTACAGCCCAAATATTGAGCTTAAAAAGTATGCGTACCCTCATCCTTCAGATCAATTAATTCCTTGGAATAATCAATTCTCTTTTCATAATTTTCCTGCTCTGCTATTGTTTCTTCCTCATCTTTTTCTTCGTCTTCAGTCATTTTGAATTCTGTATCTTTCTTATCCTATTAAACAAATTCATCTACATAATAAAAACACATATAAACTCACATAAAAAATTATGTCTTTATAAAATTCACAAAGAGAGAGAAAACTTGGTTTTGTTATCTTTTAAAGAAAAAAATATGCATTTTGATTAAGAGATATGCTTTTTTTTTTTCAAAGATTGTAATTTTCCCCAGAAAGGTAATCCACAGTGACTAAAGTCACCATGGGAGTGTACTTGGGGTTAGTTGGTGAGCACATGAAAAATAACAAGATATCTGTGAGCCAATGCTCACTAGTGATACCCCTGCTCTGGGATCTGATGTGAACACTGTAAAAGTGATCACTGGTTAAGTATGTGTTTTCTATGGTTAAACAAACCACTAAAGTTTTGAGTTTTCTTACCATACGTGTGGGCATATATTATGTAGTTTTAAGATAACTGTATAACTAGTCAAAAGAAAGGGGCGCTTAAGATGTAAATTTGGCAGGAATCTGGGCGCACATGAAGAAAGGAAATTTCATCAATTAATTTGGCACATTTTTCGAAAAATAACCATTATTTTGTTTTTGTTGGACATGGAATGAGTAGAAAAATGTTTGTAATGCAAAAGATTTTATCATAATATAGGTCTAAATATAGCAAAACGATGCAATTCATGCAAAATCCTATTAATTTACAGCTGTTTTTTTAATGATTTTATTGTCTCTGGGTCTTCTCTCTACAAATTTGAAACATGCAAAGGTGACATATTTCAACATTAACAATGTTGCTTTTTAAAAAAAAAGATAGAGAGATAACCCAGAGATTACTATGTACTTTTTCAAAAAATATTTTTTGGAGGATAAAAAAAACAAGTCCATTGAACTCAATGGTTTCGTCCTGGATTAGTGAATACAGACATGCAGTATTTGGGTTCAATCCTACTGGTGACTCCTTTCTTTATTTTTTAAACTTTTTTGTTTTTAAATGTATGTTGATATAACATTATGTTGAATTCTAAAACACTGGTATATCTTAATTTGCCGTTATTGAATTCTGCCGTATGAACACTATTTTCTGTTCTTATGACTAGTTTATTAAGATCTACGATATAGAATTAAAATATGTTTGCTTTAAAATTTCAAATATAACTAATTATTAGTTTACCTCTCATTGCCATTTTTAGAAAGCTTGCGAGTTTTTTCAATAGCCGAATAGACATGTACTTCAACTCTAATCAATTTTTGCTCAAACCTAGCTGTACATAACCTTTCCAAGTTATTTAAGAAACAAGGTATCATTTTTGGATGCACTTGGTACTCATGCCCACAGGCTTCGATAAGATCAGAGGTTGACTTGTGTGTATAAAACACATTAAAAATTCATACAGAGACACAGGGTTGCATGTGCTACCGTACTCATGCCTCCAGGCTAGGTTACTATCTCCCGATTAACACCAATTTGTACATATGGCAGGGAAGTAATAGACCAATGATCTTAAATTAATCCGGCCGTACTGAATACCCGGTAAATTGGTTTGAAAATTTTGATGCAATTTCAAACTTTTTGTTAAAGATTAAAGGCTACTATATAATAACGTTATTGGTTCAAACCCTTTATTCATTCAAACTAGCGTTTATTTTTAGACCAATTCTTCAAAGTTGACCTATTTATACTTTTTAATTTGTTCCTTTGCCCAATTAACAGGATCGACCTAATTTTCGAAAAATACGGTACATTTGTTGCAAATTATGACGATAACATTGCTCCATACATTCTTTTTTTGTGATGACCTAGAAAACCGCTTCGATTAACATGACATAACAAAATATAGTTCAACAATATGTTGCATGTATTGATTATCATAATAAATAAATATGACACTGCGTTTTACAAAACAACACTTTTTTATGATAATATAGTGAAACAGTATAGAAAATTCGCTGTTCAATTAAAAAAAAAAACGGATTAAGCTTGGCGGAATAGTAACAGAGCAGTTGGAAATTTGTAAACAAAGCGATTGAAAGCTGAGTTAGAGTCTACTTAGGCATTTTCAGAGAAATTCTATTGCAGCATAATGATTTTCTTTGGACATTATAGAGACAAGCTATTCTAATTTCTTTTACGGAAGGAAATGGACAGAGAAGCAACAGGAGTTAAATGTAACCATGAAAAGGTCGGTGATATTGCGTTTGCCATTTTGATCAAGACCTGTTATAAATGTCAGAAATGACTGATATTAACTACTTTGAAAAATTGCGATTGTAATTTTCCAAGAACGCTTCGTTCGATGTCGATCTATAAACATGATCTTCTGCGAGAATCGTAAGCCATGATCATTTAACCCCGCAATGAATGATATTTAATGTAACAAGAGGCCCAAAGGGCCACCTCGCTCACCTGAGCAACACTGGCTTTATATAAAGAATAAGGAATCTTTCTTTGAGTATTATGAGGTGATAATTTTGGTCGGGGCGTGATCAAATCCAATGCCCCAGTATTTGTCTGGGAGTCACGATTTTTACAAATCAGAATCTACATTATTTAAGGATGTAAATGTATGCATAGTAATATCCCAAACTGTTGCATTATAGTTCTTGAGAAGAAGATTTTTAAACATTTTCCTATATATGTTAAACTTTAAACCCCTCCTGGAGTCCCACTTTTTGTTGGGGGGGTCATGATTTTTAATCAACTCTCCTATGCAGTTACTCTGGCAAACCGAAGCTGAAACAGTGTTTGGACCTAGGCACAAATCATCACCGCTGAAAAGACTTAGTTCTTGAAAATAATCGATAAATTCGATGCAATGTATACTGAAGCATTTTTTAATGAAATTTATGAAAACCTTAAAAATAGCCAGATTTTAAATAGTACGAACAAGTAAGATATTTTTCGCAGTCGTATGTATTCCTACGCCGGAGTGTTCAACCATCGGCTGTCTCCGTAAATCCCAGACAAGCAGAAATTCAGCTCTTGCTTATCGGAGATTAACAGAGACAGCTGAACATCTGGTTGAACGAGACTAGAGTTCATTATTGCATGGATCAATACAATTTTTTCAATATTTCGATTACTGATACATAGTTTGATGATATCAATTCTGTTTTTAAATATTACACAACATGATTCATAAGCTGTTTACATTTTCTCGAAATTCTTGTCAGAAAAGTCCGAGAATTCATATTCATATAAATGAAGTGTGCAGATTATAAACTACTTGCCAAGCAAAATAACATATTGTTGATTTCAAAATAAATAATAATCGATAAAATCAACTCCCTTCACTACTTCAGTACTTTGATTATAATTTATAATCTTCACTATATATACAACCTTTTGTATAAATTTTGGCATTTTTGGTGCAGTAGTTCTTGAGAAGAAAATTTTTAAACATTTTTCCGATGTAATTCTATGTTAAACTTTGAACCCCACCTGGGACTCCAGTTTTGGTCCGAGGGTCACGATTTCTACAATTTAGAATGATCACTTTACATATCAAAGGCCGGAACGCCCACAAAGGCCTCGAGCTGATTATTTCTTTATTATAGGTATCATTAATTTAAAATTCTGTACCAATAGTCGTTTATCAAATAATATCAGAATAAAAATGTTTTGTGTAACTAAACTCGTACATATTATACTATGTATTGCCAAGTAGACAACATACAAATACACATGAAACATCAGTTCATCAACAAGAGTTCACAATAGCCCTCGCCATGCACCAGGACACACCCGTCCTCGACCAGGGAGCCCACGAGATAGAGATCCCTGCACGCGTTGTCTGAGTTAGGTCGTACGTACAACAAGTCCATAAATACCACAATATGCAACTATATTTTTATATGAAATTTTAACATCACCATGTGCTTGTATACTCAGTATATTTCCTTATAAATTACGTAGTGATGCATTTATAATACAATGAATCATAACTCATCCTGGTTATAAAAATCGAAGAAATTTCGAAGTTCAAAAATAAATTATCTTCTTTCTGCTTTAAACAGTCTTTGAACAAATTTTACGAGTTCATCATTTGTAAACGAGGGTAACACATAAACAGTATTTCCCTAATTATAATAAAACATACTTTTAAACTTTAAATTTAATTCCGATGTGAAACAAGATTATCTGTGGTATGGTTGTTTGCAAATAAATCCACAACACCTGCGTTGATCTGCCGTATCTATAATGCTCAACCAAACTAGCTTCAATATTGCTACAAAATCATAAGATAAATTTATTGCTTACATTTATTTTGGAGACCATGCCCAATAACAAATAAATTTACATATTTATTTTTATTTTTATCCGTCACAATATCCAAATAAAATGTAAGCGATAAACTAAAATAATATTCAGCGAATTTTTACACCTTATCGTTTTCATCCATCATTTCTTGATTAAACAACCTTATATACTTATGCAATGTTGTCAATAATCAGGGAGACACAGTTGCGTTTTTAGGTGCACAATTTAGTTGAATAAATGGAACAAAAATCATGTAAACATTTTTCCTATGAATTTCAATGTTAAAATTTAAACCCAGCCTGGGGCTTTGGTACGAAGTGTCACAATTGTTACAATTTAGAATCTTCTCTATATATACAAACTTTTGTGTTAATGTTGGCATTTCTGGTGCAGTGGTTCTTGAAAAGAAGATTTCTTAAGACACGCACCCTATACTCACTGTTTCGCAATTATCTCCCTTTTAAAAAGGGCTGTGCCCTTTATTTTAACAATCCCCTTTCCATAAGAATGATTTGTACCAAATTTGGCCCAGTGGTTTTTGAGAAGAAGTCGAAAATGTGAAAAGTTGGACGGACGGATTGACAACAGACAACGGGTGATCAGATAATCTCACTTGAACCTTCGGTTCAGGTGAGCTAAAAATGAATGAATAAAACTTTGTATAATAAAATACAGATATGAAAGGTTTTTTTTCTTTATATTTCAATTGTTTGTTCATTACAATATTAAGTGTTTTAGCGTAAGTCAGTTAGTTTTAAAATATAAATCAATGGCCTGAAGGTCTGGGCGATGCATCGCATTGAAGGTAGCTAAAAACATCACTACAAGTTGTTAAATATCGCCATTCTACATGGGGAAGGTGGCGCGCTTTTCCTCATTCAGTTGGACATTGTCTTATTCGATTTATCAAGTGATAAAATACAAAATCTGTTCCTAGCTATAAGAAGACAGCCACTTACTCTCATTTCAATATAAATATTTTATATACTAATTTATTACATTTTTTTACTTCCGATATTCGAACAATTAACGTCATCGCTTTTAAATTGAAGTACGAACTGTTGTTATGCAAATTATCTCATCCGTTCACTGGTCCCCTGTCCCTATTGTACGTACATCTCGCATTGCAGGCATTGCCAGTCTACCTCATCTGTGTATTAATCTTTGTTTTGTTCTTTTGTTGATGTTGATGTCTTTTTCAATGTGTAAAGGAGATATCTGCTGTAATGATTTGTTGATATTTTTAAAACGAATACTTAATTTATGTTCCTGGTTGAAAATACGTAACAATCAGAACGGCACTATATATTCATTGGCTCATTGATACTTAAATTCTATGACGCCGCTTGTATATAAGCCGAGAGAAATGAGCTGAATGCAATGAGGCTACATCGCTGATAGCGATGCGCCTAAAAAAAATAGTGACCACGATATATATAAGGGAAAATATTTGCAAGTGTAAATATACACATTTAAATCACAATTAATTTGTGTTGATGATTCCTGCAAACTTATAATCTCGTGTGCCCAATTTCTTTCCTCTACGACAAAAATAACCACTTTTTCAATATACAAAATAAACCAGGTTGACATTTAAGAGGGTTCGATTTTCTAGCACTTTAAGACTGCATTGATCTTCCTTAAAAGAAGAACTTTTAATAAAATACAGGAAATACCCGAATTTGAAAGGTAAAATTCGTGGATTTTTTCTTCACTAAGAAATAGTTGGGTTTTTTTTTTAGGTAAACAAAACCTATCTTAAAATCTAAGGTAGATCTGATGGTTAAATTGTTGACCATCAAGCCTCCTTATTATTTCAAGCCACAGACACACAAGGGTAAAACAGTATATCCCCCTCTCCTTTGGAGTTGGGTCATGAAAATGTTTACATCTTTATCACTGGATTCTGATATAGGGTGTTCTAGAACTTCCTTTGGCAATGTTTTTAGAAGCTCTTCAATGGGAAGTTCACTCTCCTTTTGCAAAGCATCCAATTCTGCTTTGGAATTAAGCTACAAGAAATATTAAAAGTGAATTGTTAAATCAATGACATCATAATTTCAGTCATTCCAAGACAATGCAAGAACATGAAAAATTTTATAACTTGATTCAGAATTACTTGGTCCAATTCAGCCTCTTCCCTTTCAATGGTTTCCTCATCATCAGATACATCATCTTTCAATGGTTTGAATTCATCATCTCCAACATCACTGTGAGATGGAGTCACAACATTGGATCCACTCCCTAAAGACCCCCCTTCCTTTTTCAAACCTTCAGTAAGCCACGTAGAGTACTTTTCTGTCTGGTCCACAATAAAATTCAAATGTAAATCTAATGCCTTTTTTCTTTTTTCCTCAAGTCTTGCCTGTGCTTTGTACTGGACCACCTGTAATTTCAAAACATTTACATCAATAGGGTACTTTGTACAGGCCCTTTCACGATAACTGCGATATTGCTCTCTTGCATGGCAAACTGATCAAGTTCGGAAAAGTTAAATTAAGAAGAAAATTAAATGAAACAATTGCCATATGTCACCAAATAATTGCCAATTTGCCCTGCAAAAGAGCTACAACACAGTTACAATGAAGAGGTCTATAGGAGGCTATGATTTTAACAATGAGCGTTGCTCATTTTCACCTGTAAGTAAATAAAATAAAATTTCTAATGTGCACTTGAAACTTCCAGAAATAAACGCGGATTTTGGCCAACATTTTAGATACTCAAGTTAGTAAAACTTTAATAGAGAACCTAATTCCAATCATAGTGATGATCCAGTCTTATTAAAAATGGCTGCCGAATCTAGTTACGAGATACTGCGTTCAAGTTATGATTGCAACATCAATGATTAAGTTTAATTATGAACAGAAGCATTTTTTAACTTCATGTGTACATATAGGAGGAGTTTCTGCAGCTTGTACTGTACTTCTGCAATGTAAAAGTCTTCAATTTAAATCATGCATCCTTTTTTATGAAAAAAAAAAGAAAACACTGCTGTGTCAATGCACTATGAAAAATTACGCAATTTGAAAAAAAAAAAAGAGTGTTAAATTTGGGACAAAATCAACATAATTTAAAACTTTTTTTTCAAAATGCATTATATTTTGGGACCATTTTGCAAAATTTTTTCAAAGTGTGATATGAGTATACAGCAACTCTTTTTATATCAATACACAGACATATGCTTTGAATATACACCGATTCCTTTCCTTTATAATTATTTTCGTAATAACTCAAATTTGAAACAAAATAAGCCCTTTTGCAATTTATTTTTTCCTTTCCAAAAGCATAATTTCTGCTAAATTAGGTTGAATTTGAATCATCAGTTTTTGAGAAGATTTTTTAAAATGCACCCCATTTTTTTTTTTTTTTTTTTTTTTACAATTTCGAGGTTTTCTCCACTTCAAATAAAGATCGGTCTTTCATTTCTGCAATTTATATTCACCATACCATAAGAATGCTTTGTGGCAAAGTTGGTTGAAATTGGCCAAGTGGTTTGAAAGAAGAAATTCAAAATGTTAAAGTTTACAAACGGACGGACGGACGACGGACAAAATGTCATCAGATAAGCTCACTTATGCATTTAGCTCAGAGGAGCTGTTAGCATTTTGGACTCCATGTATTACAAATTCTGGAACAACAAAATTCCATGTTCATGTATGTATCAAAGCTTAATATCTTAAGACAATTTGATTTTACTCTTTGGCCATCTTCACAACTCAGCCATATGAAATAAGCATAGCTGGTCTTGGTAATAATGGCCACTTCTATTTGGCAGCTCTATTAATACTTACCTTTTCAATATTGCTCCAAAATTCTCGCACTTGTTTGGCCAATTGACTGGCGATTTTCTTCAATTTCAAAGCCTCTTCTTTCTCTGCTTTAATTTCTCTCTGTTCAAGATCTTGGAAATATTTTGATACCATTTTTGCAACCTACAACAATTAGTATTAATTCATAATGGTGTCTATCATAACTTGCAAAATTGACTCTTTAGGCAACATAATAGTAATACCGTATTTTTAGGGAATTAGGTCGATTCTTTTTTTTCCTGACACGTGGACCTCGCCCTATTTATCGCTTCGCCCAATTTATGTTTTTTTGGGGGGGTTGGAAAATTTGATATAAAATTTTGCAAAAATTTATGCAACCCTCCGATAAAATCATGAGTGTTTACTATAATACTGCTTGAATTTCTGTGTAAAAATCGTATGGATTTTAATCAATATACTGTAGTAATTTATCATTTAAACAAAATTAAATGTAAATAGATTTATTTCTTCTTACATTTCTTACTTAGATCACTGACTGAATCATCTTTCTATCATTATTATATGCTGTCATGCATTTTGATCGTGTGCTTACGATAAACAGGAAATCAATTTCGCGCGGTAAAAGTAAAATGAGAACCATACAAAGGGTAATTACGGGGGAAAAATATCGTCGGGTAGAAATAAAAAAAAAAACAATTTGTTTTCATAATAGAATACATGAACAAGTTTTTTTCTGTATATTCAACATAAAACTTTCGATGAAATTTTAGCCAGGTGTCTCTGAAATCAGTCTGGGTAGCTCTTACTTTGTTTATACACAGTTGAACTCTCCGCACGTGCTACTTGTGCCCGCAGGCTTCAATAAGATCAGAGGTTGACTCGTGTGTATATACACAGTAAAAAGTCACACAGAGACACAGGGTGGCATGTGCTACCGTAGTCATGCCTCCAGGCTAGGTTACTATCCCCCGGTTAACACCAGTTTGTACACATGGCTGGGAAATAATAAAACACGATCTTAAATTAAAACCGGCCGTACTGAATTAATTGGTTTGAAAATTTTGATGCAATTTCAGACATTTTCTTACGATGTTTTCAAGAAATACATTTTATTTCCCTTTTGTTTAAAACTGTGAAAGAAGATTAAAGGTTACTATATGATAAAGTTATTGGTTTTAAACATTTTTTTATTAGAACTAGCGTTAATTTTTCGACCAATTCTTCGAAGTCAACCTATTTATACTTTTTAAAAAAATTTTTTGGCTAAAAACGGCCTCCTTCGCCCAATAAATCGTATCGACCTAGTTTTCGAAAAATAAGGTATTTAGATTCTCATCCCCAATGCATTTTATTTTATTTAAAAAAAAAAAAAAAAAAAAATTCTGTGAAAGTAGAACTGTCCTAATGGGACTAATGCCCCCGCAAGGCTAATTTCAAATGGGACAAATATTTGAATTGAACTAGACACGATCTCGTTGCGAGCAACGAGGAGGTCTTCCGTCCGATTTCAAGAAGGAAATATGACATCATCGACTTTGATTTTAAATAACAAAACATGATATGGAAATAGGAGTGAAGTACTAATGCATTATTGTATCGCTTTTTATCAGTTCTCTTACATTGCTTTTTTAAGTACTTGCATTTCTTCCAATTAATATGAAAAAGATTAAACTTGTTTACCTCTGGTCCCTAAAAACCCTAATTGGGTAACGCAATAGGAAATCATTATAATGTTAGGATATATAAACATATTATACCTAATCTAGCTTTAATAACCTTTCACAAAATGGCTCTCATTAAAGGGCTGTGAATAAACGATTTTAGAGCCCTTTGGTCCCCTAATTTAAGGGGCCAGCCCCTTTCTCTTGATAACAAATGAAAGATCATTTAATTCTAAACACATTTTGTTAACAAGTGTTTAACGATTTGTTACCGTTCTGGAGATATATGAGAAAGAAGGTTTTAGGACTTGATCCCTTAACTCCCTATAGGGGCCGTTTGATGTTTTGAAGGTTTCATATTGTTAACAACATCATTTTCAACAACTTTTCTTCTGTACTGCATTTCAAAATATTTTTCTTTCGGAGATATAGGTGATCAAAATTTTGGACTTTTGACCCCTAAAAACCCTTAATTACGTAACACGAGAAAATCATTACATTACTTCGATACATTTAGGGATGGGACGATCCACCGATGCACCGCAGTATTTATTTTGACGATATTTGGATCGACACATTTACCATTAATACAAGGTTTTATATATATCGGCTATTTTTAGTCTGCGCGCCTAATATGAAAGTGCAAAGATGGCGGAAAACCTCGTAAAGTTGTCAAAACTGTTAGGAAGCTAAATATGGAGTGTGAAAAACTTTTGGAGTACTTGTTAATGAAAAACTAGTGTACACCAGACTAAAGTAATTTGTAAATTGTGCAACGCTCATTTTGAATATAACAAAATAACTTTGGACATGCGGTAATACATCGGCAGGTTGAATAAATTTTAAACTTTTATTCATGTTTTCATTTAATTGCATTGTATCGTGATATGTATCATATTGCATCTCATGTATCGTGATATGTACCGAATCGGCTCAGTACAGTATCGTCCCATCCCTAGATACATTACTGTAAGATAAACACATTTGATTTTATAACATTTTATAAAATATCTCTCAGTAAAGGGCTACAGAATAAAGATTTTAGAGCCCTTTGGTCCCCTTATTTGAGGGGCCAGCCCCTTTTTCTTGATATCAAATGACAGGTCATTTAATTCTCAACAAATGTTGTTTAACAAGTGTTTAGAAATTTGTTACCGTTCTGGAGATATATGAGAAAGAAGGTTTTAGGGGCCGATCCCTTATCTCCCTATATGGGCCGTTTAATGAAATTTTGAAGGTTGCATATTGTTAAGAACATCATTTTGAACAACTCTTCTTCTTCACTGCATTACAAAATATTTTTCCTTTCTGAGATATGTGTGATCGAAATTTTGGACTTTTGGCCCCTAAAAACCCCTAATTACGTGACACATAATAAAATCATTACATTGTTTGGATACATAACTGTAAGATAAACATATTTGCTTCTATAACATTTCACAAAATATCTCTCAGTAAAGGGCTACAGATTAAAGACTTTAGAGCCCTTTGGTCCCCTTGTAAAAGGGGCCATCCCCTTTTTCTTGATTTCAAAGAAAAGGTCTTGTGAATAAAAACTTTTTTTACATTACATATCTTAACAAAATATTTTTTAGAAAAGAGATAATCAAAGAAAACCACAAAAAATTACGTTTTTTTTCATCTCAATTTTCGGGACCAGGCGAGCTTCGGCGCCTTTCAAGACAGATCAAAATGAAAATGAAATTACAAATCTGCAATCTTTTGTCTACTATCCCTGAAAGTTTGAACTTTTATCGTTTATGAGAAGTTCCACGGACAAGCAACCCCACTAAATATCGCTAAAACGTCAATTTGTCAAAAACGGAAGTGATGTCATCAATATAATAAAAAAAACCTATCAGGTTTAGATCATTATCTAACAGATCTGAAAGTTTCGTGAAAATCGGCCGAGCCGTTTTTGAGAAATCGCGTGCACAAAAATTGTAAGAAAAAAAAATAAAATAATAATAATAGGGAAAAAGAAATCGTACGAAAACAATAAGGTCTTCCGTTGGAAAACGGAAGACCTTAATAATAAAGATTTGGAACACATACAAAAAAAAATTTATAACAGTAATAAATTTACAAATTTATGTATCTGATGATATTTTTTTCATTAGATTGTTTTAAAGAAAAACCAACAAAATGACAATAACCCCTCCCTTCGCAGTATATGGAAATACCGGTAGCCAAGCAATGCTCTTCTGTTGATAAAACTTCTTTATATCTTTCTCATAAGAGTCTTGACAGATGCAATTAGTTGTTTCAAATTTTCCCCCACTTTCTCCTGTGGTACAATGGAACTCCATATCAGAAAATTGATCCCATAGGATTATGACTTTCTTTGATGAGCTTGTTAAATTTAATAAACTCCCAAAACATTACCATAATTACCATACTATGTAAAAATATGTAAAAAAAAAAAAAAAAAAAAAAATTTAATATAACAAAAAATTTTAAAATTGACAAAACACTACAATCATATCATTAATTTTGAATTTCATTTAAATTAATGCCCTATAGGGTCACTTCATCAATTTACTTGACTAATAAATTTAAACAACTTCTAAAAATAGTTAACTTCTTTATTAATAATGATATTATTTATTTCCTATATAATAATGATAGAAACTTTTGGTTTACATGAAACAGTTTTAACTCTTTACCCCTTAATGCCACATTTTGACGCATAGGCCATATCCTTAACACTCTACCCTGGGCTACCCTTAGACTGTTTTCAGATGAACTGAAAACAGCTGGTGTGTGTTTTTGAAGAGACTTATTACAGGTCTTAGCAAATTAAACACATAGAAAATTATATATCAATGGATTTGTATTGAATTAAAATTTCAATATTCATTGAAAAAAAATTATTTAAGTCACTAATAAAACAATACAGGTGCTAACAGGTATATGAAAATAAAATTGAGTGTTCTACATTAAATCTTTATTAAGAACAATTTCACAACAGATACTTGATAAACATATTTAAAACTGTATGTATTACGAATAATTATTTAATAATTTTTATGGAAAGATTCCACTATCATCATGGAATTCGTTTTTTGATCGTAAATCATTAAATGTACCTGTGGCTGACTTTCCAATTCATGTCTATCGTTTTCAGACTTATATTTACGATTTTTTTCAATAAATGTGTAAGAGGATTTAATAAATCTAACATGTTAACAAAGTAAGTGTGTTAACTTTTTGAAAAAATATAAATTTACCGCTATATTCGTGTATTTAGGGGTTACAGGTAATGCACACCTTGTGTTCCGTTTTCTGTAACTACACAGATTTTTCCACAAAATTTTGCATGAATTTGGCATCTGGCTTTCATAATTCAATCTCACTACCAATAAATCTAGAAAATTCTGCCACTAAACTTGATTATGAACAAAAACTGAAAACATTTGCGATGTCCGCATCGTAGTCCGCCATCTTTGTTTATTCTAGTAATGCATCACGCCACCATACACAGGTAAATCACGTGATATCTTTATTTAGAATGAGTGAACAACCATCCGTATACATGGCCAGGTGTATACCGGTCAATGTTTATAATAAACAACAGGTGTTGAGGGGTCTAATTAAGAGCTGTATATAGGGTGCGTCAAAAGTCGTCATTAAGGATATGGCCAGGGTCGTCAAAACGCGCCATTAAGGGTTAAAGGATATAAACCTCTAAGGGGAAAAGAGTTAAAATAGCCCCAAAACTGCCCATTTTACAGATTATCAATTTTCCCTAAACACATGCTCCATCTAAACCATGGCTCAGATAATGGCCCCCTTGGGACAAATGAATTCATCCACACTTGTCCTTGATGTTCTTATTAGCTCCCAAGAATTTATCATTGACAAACAAAAATTTTGCATTGTCAGTTGATAGAATACTTATAAAAAAATCAATTTAGATAAGACATAAAGACAAAAAACCTCCATCTGGAGGTATTTATAGAAATATATTTTGGAGTGTTTTAATACTTTTAATTGATTAATAAAATCTGTTAGAATTACCTCCCTTACTTTCAACATCAGTGTACAAAATATAGAATAAGGAAAATGAAAACTGTCATAAAATCATTAAATCTTGTCTGATCTTAAAAGAAATTGCAAGTGCACATCTTCAAATGGTCATCAACATTAGCTGCAATAATGTAGCCTTCTCCCGATTTTTTTTTTTGGGGGGGAGAGGGCTACAACTCCATAGGATCTCCGTAATGGTGCAAGTGCGGGAGTGATTGACTCCCGCAACGATTTCGTCTCAAATCGTCTATAAATGACAATAACATTTGCATTTCTTACCTGAACTTTAACGTTGTAGATGTCTATGGCATAAATTAATCCAAAAATATCAAGTATAGTCCTTATATATATCGGTTATTTTTTCGTGTATGTCAACAACGAAAGTTGAATTTGTCCGCCATGTTTACTGACCTTGACAGGTTTTTTTTTTGGGACAGCCAATGAGAATTCAGAAGCGGATCTTGAACTGAATATAGGAATTCCCCTATTTTAAACATAATTAATGCGGTAAATATGAATTTTCCATTATATACCATTTCCTTAAATGATGCTTTAGTGATATAACGAGGTAGGAACGATTATTTACACTGACATTCACGTTATCAAGCCCATCAAAACTCCAAGCGTACATCCCATAAAACCACGCGAGAACTGTCATGGCTGCTGAAAAAGACGACTGGTAAACATGCTGATGCGTTTTATCTGGTTTTGATTTATATACGGTTAATATGTTCAACCTGAATTAAAAAATCATTTTATCTAAAGGAAGAGGATCTTCTCAGACTGAATTCAGCCGCATTAAAAAATTAATTTTGCACCATTACGGAGATCCTGTAGAATTGTAGCCCTCTCCAGTAATCATCAGATATAAAAAATCGGAGAGGGCTACATTATTGCAGCTACATCAACATATGTACAAATTTTCAGACTGTTCCATGCAGTAGTAAAAAATTATATAGGGGGGACAAAGTTGCGTTTACAGACAGAGAGGGTGAAACCAATATGCCCCCCTAAACTTCGTATGCTGGGGATAAATAGCATAATGACCAAACTATGATCTAATCAATACAGATGTTGTGTCCATCTTGGTGCTAAATGCTTCATACAAATATATGCAACATAACAGATATCCAATGCTTGGACCGGAACCAAGTTTGAACTCAACCCGTACATTCATACGATATATTCCACATATCAAGTTTGAATGGGTGCAACGGTTGTCGAGATAATGATCGGACAGTGAATGATGACGGAATGACCAAAGAATGAAAGGATGGGATACTACATGCCCCGGTCATTTCATGGCGGGAGCATGAAAGAAATTTGTGTGGGCAATCAGAGCCAATCTGAATATATCCTGACTGGGATTTGGTCATGAAACTTAGCATCCTTAAAGCTGACATGAATTCATAAATACGCATTATTTCCCTTTTTTCCCCGACTACCGCCATATTAGTTGTCGATTTCTATTGTTCTGCTCATTGCTACACAACCCCTATATAAGGCCGAGAGCAGTATTCATGCTTCACCGCATTCAGGTATTTCATACACCCGAACACGTTACCTTGGACGAAAAGACATGTAGAAACGCATTTTGACCAAAAAAAAATATGACAACCATAGCACTGATAGGGAATATATCCAATGAACGACGAAACAAGACAGACTGAAATCCAGGCACATAAACATAAACAAGTGAAATGCTGTCAATGTGACAGCAAACCGGGTTTTCTTTTATGTAAACTGTATCCATAATCCATGTCAACCCTTATCCAGTGAAATGAAGTACCCTACATGTATATGCAACATTTTGCCAAAAAATGACTTAGTTCAAAAGCTGGTATTTTTTTCATAAATTATCAGAAATCAAAATCCTAGCAATATGCACACCTCTGACATATGTACAATTGAACTGCAAAAGAACAACTTCATATCTTGAGAACTGTAGGAGGAGTTATCCGTAAAATGAGGGTACCCTATATGCAATATTTTGCCAAAAAATGACTAAGTTCAAAAGCTGGTATTTTTTTCATAAATTATCGGAAATCAAAATCCTAGCAATATGCACACCTCTGATATATGTACAATTGATCTGCAAAAGAACAACTTCCTATCTTGAGAACTGTAGGAGGAGTTATCCGTACAATGAGGGTACCCTATATGCAATATTTTGCCAAAAAATGACTAAGTTCAAAAGCTGGTATTTTTTCGATAAATTATCAGAAATCAAAATCCTAGCAATATGCACACCTCTGATATATGTACAATTGATCTGCAAAAGAACAACTTCTTATCTTGAGAACTGTAGGAGGAGTTATCCGTACAATGAGGGTACCCTATATGCAATATTTTGCCAAAAAATGACTTAGTTCAAAAGCTGGTATTTTTTCGATAAATTATCAGAAATCAAAATCCTAGCAATATGCACACCTCTGATATATGTACAATTGATCTGCAAAAGAACAACTTCCTATCTTGAGAACTGTAGGAGGAGTTATCTGTACAATGAGGGTACCCTATATGCAATATTTTGCCAAAAAATGACTAAGTTCAAAAGCTGGTATTTTTTCGATAAATTATCAGAAATCAAAATCCTAGCAATATGCACACCTCTGATATATGTACAATTGATCTGCAAAAGAACAACTTCCTATCTTGAAAACTGTAGGAGGAGTTATCCGTACAATGAGGGTACCCTTTTGGCAGCCGCCCGCCCGCCCGCCCGCCATTTTCACCATTTTAATAACCGGATTTTTCCGTTGGAAAACCCGGTTAAAAATCCTCAATATTTGTAGATCCTTTTCCTGTTTATCTTATAACATCGCACATGCGCAATCACACACTGTGGGTGATCGAGCAATATCAATGATCGCATGGAAACGGAGCGATTTTATAGAACCGATGGAAAAGATTCGGTTACGTTGTTACTTTCTTGAAATTACTATAATTTAGCTACTGGGTTGGATGTAGTGCCGCCGGGGTTTCTAAAAGATGCAGATGTTATGCACTCTGTATCGACGACACACGTGTTCGATGTGCATGTGAAAGTAAGGCAGCACTATCTGCGCAAAATAATACGGATACTAGTACCTTGGGATTTCTTTCAAAGAATAAATATATTTTGTATTTTCATGATTGTTGTTTCCTTTAATCTTTATTGCAAGCATTTTACTGCAATGTGTATTAGATGCATTTAGAAGTCCGTGCAACCTGAATGCCTCAATCGGAAAGCAACCGACCGTAACTTTCTCTACCAGTGGCAGTAGAGGAGCGATCGAAACTAATATGGCGACCAAACGCTTTTATGAATTCATGTCAGCTTTAATAATTGTTGCACCATAGATAACTCACAATATGCATCAACAAGAACCTTGTTAATTGATTGCAATCTTAAATCTAATTTATTTGCTCATATAAAATAAATGTATAATTTCAGATGTATACCTTTCTGGCGGCTGCCTTTTTCCATTTTCTTTCTTGGGTAAAGTCAGCAGCCAACCACTGCATTTCTTCTAGCAAATAATCCCAATGGCCTTTGTTTCTTGGAGATTCTTGTACCTTGGGAAGTTTTCTGGTTGACCATAATCCCTCTTTCCTCAATTCTGCTACTCTCTGCATCACTTGTGCTTCCTGTAACCATGACAAAATTTCATTCCAAAGTCTCAATTATATCACAGACATGGGACATTTCAAACATTACTTCAGCACACTAGTAAATAGCCCCCTCGCATTATCCAACCTCCGTGGTTCTGTCTGGTAGAACTAAGTATAATATTTTACCAAACCTTTTATATTTTATTAATACCTTATTGCTAAATTTCATTTAATCAAGTTATACTTTGAAAGCTACTTGTAAATACGGGGTATGGCGTCCATAAGCTTAACACGTGGTTTCGTATTCAAATAGAGTTATCCCCCGTAATCGCTATGAATGAGAAAACGAAATACCAAACATAATATATTTAATTTGTGTTCTTTCCATTAATTAATTAAATAGTGATGACTTGCCGTTATGCAGAGAAGTTGTAATGTTAAAAACACAGTTAATGCAATGAAGTGTAACGGTGTACACTACGTGTCTCCAGGCTGTGTTTGAGTCACGGGTTTCACACCTTTGTATATACACACGATTCCAGAATACCGTTATTTCATCCAACAGAAAATTAATTGTAAAAACACAAAGCATTTGATTTATTCTACACCCTAGACCAGTGATTTCCACCAACGCAGACATGAAGAATTCACAAAAATTCCGTCATATTACATTCTACCCGGTTTCGTTTTCTTTTTTACTACGCAATAATAGTTTCCAAGGTTCATACACGAACGTGGGAAAAAATTCTTTTGATTGGGGTTGTAAAGAAATACCTCGTACAGTAATGTACATTTTATAACTCACGATGTCCTTACAAAAATTATCAATGGGACAACTATCGAATAATAATTCAAACGGATGAAAAAAAAAACAACCCTCATAATCAACTGCTACAACAGTATAATGGATAAAAACAGTGGATTTTATATTTTACTGTTAAATTTTTTCAACTTTGAGTCTCTGATTGGCCGATCCCTGGGGGATAGGCCGGGGCTCGCTCATCGGAGAAAAAAAATACCGGCCTATGCCCCGAAAAATACGGTAAGTAAAAAGGTAAATGAAAGATAAACAGGTTAGTCAACATTTGTAAAACGTCAGCTGAATGGCATGCATAGTGAAGAGTGGACACTTGTCAGACAAAATGATAAATATCGCATTTAAAAGCTATTGACTTGTTGTGTATATCCAGTTTTGTACATATGGTAAGAAATGTGTTACATGTACATGTATACTTTAACGGAATAACAAAAACTTATACTCATATTTTGTCTATACACGCGATCTTATTTCAGATTAGAACGGGTTACATGTAAGTGTGATCTGTGTATACGAGCAAGTGCAGAAAATCATAAAATCAAAATTTAAACAGTGAGCAAAATTAACGATAGACCAATAGACAAAATCTATAGAAAACTAGTGGGTATTGTTTTTTTATACAAAAAAACACATGTCTCCCCTTCTCCCCAAGGATTGTAATATGGGGCAAATTTAATAAGTGAAAAAGAATGAAGTCAGCTATATGTTAGATATCATCCATATATGATACAGTTTAGAAAATGAATTAACTTGAGACATAAGATTGGTCAAGGTCAAAAATTATGGAGGCGTGCACTCCTTCTCAATACCATCTACCTATGTTCCAAGTTTGAAGCCTTAATGTCAAAAGGTATCCAAGTTACCACCCAGACAAAACTTAATTATTTTTTCTCAATTTGACCTTGAGTAAAACAAGGTCAAGGTCAAATGTTTATCAATAGTACACCTCAGTGTATTATAATTGTTCTTTGTGTAAAGTTTGAAGTCCTTCTGTCAAAGAATATTTAGGAGGTGAACAATGAAGTTTTTTTCTAATTTGACCTTGAAATGAAATTTTTAGGTCAAGGTAAAAAATTTTGGTAAGGTTCAACTGGACTATATACCATCTATGTATGATACAAGTTAAAAGATTGTATGATTAAGGAGTCTTGTGTTATGGTCCGGACTATATTTTTTATAAAACTCTTGACCTTGAAGAAGATAATAGGTCAAGGTCAAAAATTTTGATGGCGTGCACTTCTTCTCAATACCATCTAGCTATGTTCCAAGTTTGAAGTCTTAATGTCAAAAGGTATCTAAGTTACCACCCAGACAAAACTTAATTATTTTTTCTCAAGTTGACCTTGAGTAAAACAAGGTCAAGGTCAAATGTTTATCAATAGTACACCTCAGTGTATTATAATTGTTCTTTGTGTAAAGTTTGAAGTCCTTCTGTCAAAGAATATTTAGGAGGTGAACAATGAAGTTTTTTTCTAATTTGACCTTGAAATGAAATTTTTAGGTCAAGGTAAAATTTTATGGTAAGGTTCAACTGGACTATATACCATCTATGTATGATACAAGTTAAAAGATTGTATGATTAAGGAGTCTTGTGTTATGGTCCGGACTATATTTTTTATAAAACTCTTGACCTTGAAGAAGATAATAGGTCAAGGTCAAAAATTTTGATGGCGTGCACTTCATCTCAATACCATCTAGCTATGTTCCAAGTTTGAAGTCTTAATGTCAAAAGGTATCTAAGTTACCACCCAGACAAAACTTAATTATTTTTTCTCAAGTTGACCTTGAGTAAAACAAGGTCAAGGTCAAATGTTTATCAATAGTACACCTCAGTGTATTATAATTGTTCTTTGTGTAAAGTTTGAAGTCCTTCTGTCAAAGAATATTTAGGAGGTGAACAATGAAGTTTTTTCTAATTTGACCTTGAAATAAAATTTTAAGGTCAAGGTCAACAATTTTGGTAAGGTTCAACTGGACTATATACCATCTATCTATGATACAAGTTAAAAGTTTGTATGTTTAAGGAATCTTGTGTTATAGTCCAAACTCTATTTTTTTATAAAACGCTTGACCTTGAACAAGAAAATAGGTCAAGGTCAAAAATTTTGGTGGCGTGCACTCCTTCTTAATACCATCTACCTATGTTCCAAGTTTGAAGTCTCAATGTCAAAGGGTATTTAAGTTACGGCTTGGACAAATTTGGATGAAGAAGAATAAGAAGAATAAGAAGAAGAAGAATAAGAAAGTCGACAAAAACAATATGTCTCCCCTTTGAAAGGGGAGACATAATACGCCTGGTCTATAGTAACTCGAATATTTGTAGACCAACTTGTCTATAGAACGAACACAGCCTGTCGTCTAGACGATTGAACGTTTTACTCAATACCTTTTTAAATACACAGCGATAAGAAACAGAATGTAATTGCCATGTGCTATTTAAAAGTCGAAAACAATATTCAGAGCATGTCATTTTTTGACAAACTGAAGTATTCACAAGGTGCTAGACCTAGGAAAAAAAACCCAGATAGTCATACATCATTCTAGTTTTCGCATTCGTGAACCCAGACCGCACACCTGGAATTCATGACTGACGTTCAGTTTTCCTAAAGTTGTCTTCGATTCTGCCCTTTTGTTTCCTTTTGTATTGTGTTATCTACAGTATTCAAGGGAATAGGATATTTTATATATCTATTTTCCTTTAGGCGAGAGAAATTTAATTTTTAGTTTTACGGATCCGATGACCCAATTTTTTCGATTTTGTAAAAAAAAAATTTTTTAAAAATCGTACCTTCGGATATTTTCCCAAATTTTTATGTTTGACCGATCTTGGTTTTAAAATAACTTTATTTTATTTGAAATCTACAAAACGTTTGACAAAGGGAGCTTTTAAAATCAAGTGTAAGCGCGCGCGTCTCTATAACATGGAGTATTTAAGATGGAGGTCAGCCATGCATGGTTTGGCTTAAAAGTTTTTATGAAAAGCAAAGAAAATGTTATCCTGAACAAGTTTAGTAAGGTTAATACCAATGATCTTGAAACAAACACAAAGTACACAGTGGATAGTGGACAAATTAAACTTAATATTATAAGTTCAAGCAAATAATATGTAATTTTGATAAATAAAAGTTTGCCCACTTTTTTTTTTTTTTTTTGGGGGGGGGGGGGTTTCCCTCCTCTGACCCAAATTTTTTTTACAGCAAAATCCTTAAAATTAAAAATTTAATTTCTCTCGCCTTACTTTATCTAAGTTTATTTGATTGGTATTACAAAATAATCATTACAAGGCAATGTCACTGTGTGTGAGTTTAGAGCCGGGCACCCTTCACCATGTCCTATAGTAAGAGTTCCTATTGTGTTGTGAAGTACCAGGTTATTTCACCGTGTTCACCCTGAATAAAATTACAATACAAATGAAGAATAATATTTGTTGTTGTTTTTGGTCTAAAGGAAATCAGTCAAGTCTATAAATTGTGAAAATGTTGTAGACCGATTGTCTATAGTACAAAAAAGTTAATTTCGCACGCTGTTTAAATGAATAAAATCTGTGTCAAAAAACTTTATAACAGTTGATTTCAAGATTTTTAAACTGAAATTCATTGTTTATCTTATCATTAATTGCTTGTATTTTTATTTTATTTGAATTTAATCGGCAATAGTACTACAGCAGTACGCAATAAAGAATGAGAATTCAATAAGGAACAAGAATAGAATTCCTGGGTCCCCCGCCGGTCAAGCAGTATACATTCTAGTCCACCGACCAATGCTGATTTTCGATCTTGACCAAAGTATTAGTGGTATAAACATTTGGTATAAATGAAAATCTGTCAAAATTTGTAGGCATGAGAGTGCTTACAAGGTCAATTTTGGGATAAAACGGAGTCATTATTGCGGTCAAAGTACCATAACTCCAACAAAAAGTATCGACCAATGCTGATTTTCGAACTTGACCAAGGTAATAGTGGTATAAACATTTGGTATAAATTTAATGAAAATCAAAATTTGTAGGCATGAGAGCGCTTACAAGGCCAATTTTTGGATAAAACGGAGTCATTATTGTGGTCAATCCCATAACTCCAACAAAAAGTATCGGCCAATGCTGATTTTCGAACTTGACCAAAGTATTAGTGGTTTAAACATTTGGTATAAATTTAATGAAAATCTGTCAAAATTTGTAGGCATGAGAGCGCTTACAAGTTCAATTTTTGGATAAAACGGAGTCATTATTGCGGTCAAAGTACCATAACTCCAACAAAAAGTATCGACCAATGCTGATTTTCGAACTTGACCAAAGTATTAGTGGTATAAACATTTGGTATAAATTTAATGAAAATCCGTCAAAATTTGTAGGCATGAGAGCGCTTACAAGGTCAATTTTTGGATAAAACAGAGTCATTATTGCGGTCAAAGTCTCATAACTCCAACAAAAAGTATTGACCAATGCTGATTTTCGAACTTGACCAAGGAAATAGTGGTATATACATTCGGTATAAATTTAATGAAAATCTGTCAAAATTTGTAGGCATGAGAGCGCTTACAAAAAAGTGTGACGGACGGACAGACGCCCGGCATTTCTATGTCCCCGCACTGCGTTGCGGCGGGGGACAAAAAGAATTATGAATAAAGAAATAGAAAGATGCTTGTAAAAATAACAAGAGAATCAAGACAACGATAAAGGAAACTAAAGAAATATTAGAATAAAGTCGGGACAATTTTTCAGTTCTCATAATCTATCGTAATAATTACATTTATCTAAATTTAAGTACTTATTATAACAGTCTAGTCAAAATTACCCTCTGCTTCCCGGTTTTCATCTAGTGCACGTTTCATGCAACATTTAAACAAGAGGCCCATGGGCCACATCGCTCACCTGAGGAACAATAGGTATGATAAAATCAGCTTAATGGAGTCATAATACAAACTATCTGGACAATGTACAATAATACATGTAGATCCTGTATAAATAAAATCCATTTTCCCCTGGATATTCTTATGTTTATAATCATTAGTCCCTTTTCTAACAAGATGATTTTATAGTCTTATCATACGTTGAGTATTGCAGTTCTCAAAATGATCCTTAACAATAGTTTATATATTAGATATAAACGTACATCAAACTATGAACCTTCTCGGGAGGCCAAAGAATTGTCCTGGGGCCAAAGTCTTAACAATTATAAAGAAACATCTGGCTGATTAGTTTCTGAGAAGATTTTTAAAGATTTACCCTATATATTCCTTTGTTAAATTTTGACCCCCCCATTGTGGCCCCACCCTACCCCTGGGGATCATGATTTTCACAAGCATCACACACGTTTCAGCTTTCCTGGCTGATTAGTTTCTGAGAAGAAGATTTTTAAAGATTTACTCTGTTTATTCCTATCTAAAACATCGACCTCCCATTGTGGCCCAAACCTACCCCCAGGGTTATGATTTTCACAAATTTGAATCTACACTACCTGAGGATGCTTCCACAAAAGTTTCAGCTTTCCTGGCTAATTAGTTTCTGAGAAGAAGATTTTTAAAGATTTACTCTATTTAATCATATGTTAAACTTCGACCCCCCATTGTGGCCCCATTCTACACCCAGGGGTTATTATTTTCACAACTTTGAATCAACACTACCTGAGGATGCTTCCAAAGAAGTTTCAGCATTGCCGGCTGATTAGTTTCTGAGAAGAAGATTTTTAAAGATTTACTCTATATATTCCTATGTTTAACTTCGATCCCCCATTGTGGCCCCACCCTTCCCCCGGGGGTCATGATTTTCACAACTATGAATTTACACTACCTGAGGATGCATCCACAAAAGTGTCAGCTTTCCTGGCTGATTAGTTTCTAAGAAGAAGATTTTTAAAGATTTACTCTATATATTCCTATTTTAAACTTCGATCCCCCATTGTGGCCCCACCCTACCCCCGGGGGCCATGATTTTCACAACTATGAATCTACACTACCTGAGGATGCTTTCACACAAGTTTCAGCTTTCCTGGCTGATTAGTTTCTGAGAAGAAGATTTTTAAAGATTTACTCTATATATTCCTATGTTAAACTTCGATCCCCCATTGTGGCCTCACCGTACCCCGGGGGTCATGATTTTCACAACTTTGAATCTACACTACCTGAGGATCCTTCCACACAAGTGTCAGCTTTCCTGGCCGATTAGTTTCTGAGAAGAAGATTTTTAAAGATTTATTCTATATATTCCTATGTAAAACTTCGATCCTTCATTGTGGCCCAACCCTACCTCCGGGGATCATGATTTTCACAAATTTGTATCTACATTACCTGATGATGCTTTCACACAAGTTTCAGCTTTCCTGGCTGATTAGTTTCTGAGGAGAAGATTTTTAAAGATTTACTCTATATATTCATTTGTTAAACTTCGACCCCCCATTGTGGCCCCACCCTCAGGTGAGCTAAAAAGGTTAAGTTTACAATACAATAAGTTGTTAAAGTTGGTTTCTGGAAGAACAGACTTTGAAAATTTTCTTAATAAATATTGACAAATATTTTACTTTTTTAAGCTTTAGTTTTTAAGATCTGTGTACAAACATAGAATTGTGAGCAAATCGCTGTATCTTGCTTATAATTCGAAGCTTAACACTCAAATATGGTTAGTAAATAGAAATTGTAAACAATTAAACACAAGAAACATGCACTACATGTATAACAAATAAAGAACACAATTTATTTTTTCGAAATGAATCATATATATATACATGTATATACCTACATATTTCCGTCAGCGATATCAAACTCTATTAAAACTGAATAAACTCGAAAAAATGCCGAGCATCTCAACAAAACCTATTGCATTAATCTACATGTACCATTACGCAAAAGATAATGCCGAATTACCGATAGAATGAATTGTATTTCAGTACCCGTCCCCTACATCCGATTTTGCTTAATTTGCGCAGGTAAACAGTTAACTGTTTGATTTACCGAAGTCTCTGTTTGATTTGATACGTAAAAATCACGAAATACAGACGATAGTTTCCAGGTTACAAAGCATAATGAGAACGAAACGAAAATCAGAACAAGCTAACACCAATGTCATGTGTGAAAACTGTCAACGCATTGAAATATTTAGCCTCAATTTACTTCACAAAATCGGCACCAATATATTTTGTATGTTTCAAAATTTCCCTTCATACGCGAACTGTTGCACAACAAGCAAATTCATCATAGTCAGATCGACCCTTTTTCGTATAATGTCATGGCTGCTTTAAACAAAGAACCTCGTTTTAGAAGTATGGAATCATTTTACCGGATGCCGAACCCGAAGCTATTAAACTGATTGAAACACGCATTTCCTTTATTATTATTTTCGTAATAACTCAGATTTGAAACAAAATTTCCACTTAATTTTTGCAATTTATATTTTCCTTCCCATAAGGATAATTTATGCTAAACTATGTTGAATTTGCCTCGGTAGTTCTTGAGAAGAAGATTTTTAAAAATGCACCCCCCTTTTTCTACAGTTTCAAGGTTTTCTCCGCTTTGAATACAGATCAAACTTTTATTTCTGCAATTTATATTCGCCCTCCCATAAGGATGATTTGTGCCAAATTTGGTTGAAATTGGATAAGCGGTTTTAGAGAAGAAGTTCAAAATGTAAAAAGTTTACAGACGGACAGACGGACGGACAGACGGACGACGGACAAAATGTGATCAGAATAGCTCACTTGAGCTTTCAGCTCAGGTGAGCTAAAAACGGGGGAAATGATGGAAGTTCAAATTTTAATTAGATTGAAATACATTTGTAATAAATCATATAATTAAAGAAAATAAATGCTTGTCATTATTATCACCTTGCTGAAGTAGATTGGGCAAAAACTAAACAAATTTTATCGAAAAAAATCAAACCGTTCAGGTCACGCCTTCCTCATCAATAAAGCGCGCAGCTATTTTTAGCAAAGCGTACCATACAAGAAGCAAATCGTTCCATTCACAAAAACAATCCGTACCGTTCACAAAGCGAACCGTTCCATTCAAAAGCGTACCGAACTGAACCAGTAGCACATTTCAGGGTCTGTAACTTAACTTAGGTTAACTTTCAAAATTGGTGTCATTTGAAAGATTTTGACTCAAAATGTTGCAATTGTTATTGCCAAAGCCATTATGATAATAAACAGCTTTGGAAGCAGAATTGCTTTTATCTATCATCACAGTCTACACAATAATGTATTGATCATTTCCAAAATTGAGACAAGACTTGATGAAAAAGCTCTTCTGTTGATAAACACGAGGCCAATAGGCCTTAACGGTCACCTGAGTACCGTAGCCCATACACAAAATTGTGGAGGAGTCTCATAAATGCATTTAATTGAGATTTTTCCCTGCCTGAATTCTTTTGGAAACCCTTAATGCCACCTTTAGACGCATAGGCCATATCCTTAACACTCTACCCTGGGCTACCCTTAGACTGTTTTCAAATGAACTGAAAACAGCTGGTGTGTGTTTTTGAATAGACTTATTACAGGTCTTAGCAAATCAAACACATAGAAAATTATATATCAATGGATTTGTAATAAATAAAAATTTTAATATTCATTGAAAAAAAAAAATTTAAGTCACTAATAAAGCAATACAGGTGCTAACAGGTATATGAAAATAAAACTGAGTGTTCTACATTAAAGTTTTATTAAGAATAATTTCACAACAGATACTTGATAAACATATTTAAAAATGTATGTATTACAAATAATTATTTAATAATTTTTATAGAAAGATTCCATTATCATCATGGAATTCGTTTTTTGATAGTAAATAATTCAATGTACCTGTGGCTGACTTTTCAATTCATGTCTATCGTTTTCAGACTTATATTTACGTTTTTTTCCCAAATAAACATGATAAATGGTGTAAGAGGATTTGGTAAATCTAGCATGTTAACTAAATAAGTGTGTTGACTTTTTGAAAAAATACAAATTTACCGGTATATTCGTGTATTTAGGGGTTGCAGGTAATGCACACCTTGTGTTCCGTTTTCTGTAACTACACAGATTTTTCCACAAAATTTTGCATGAATTTGACATCTGGCTTTCATCTTTTAATCTCGCTACCAATAAATCTAGAAAATTCTGCCTCTAAACTTGATTATAAACAAAAAGTGAAAACATGTGCGATGTCCGCATCGTAGTCCGCCATCTTTGTTTATTGTAGTAATGCATCACGCCACCGTACACAGGTAAATCACGTGATATCTTTATTTAGAATGAGTGAACAACCATCCGTATACATGGCCAGGTGTATACCGGTCAATGTTTATAATAAACAGGTGTTGAGGGGTCTAATTAAAAGCTGTATATAGGGTGCGTCAAAAGTCGTCATTAAGGATATGGCCAGGGTCGTCAAAACGCGTCATTATTCGCCAAATCCATTAAGTATTTGCTGGTAAAAATTTGTGAAAACAATGCACTGTAATGCAGAATATCATTTCTTACCGTCTTCTGTTCCCTGAATCAACAGACTAACCCGATAGCGAACCCGATTGTAATAATATAAAATACCCCGTCGATTAAATTTACAACACAATGCTTGACACTATTTTACAGATTGAACTTATTTGTTTGTTAGAAACAATAAAAGGAATGGTACAAGTAATGCACGATATTATTACTAACTACATACTTTCCTCGTTTATTCAATACACACCGAACCCGATAACGAACATTAAAAAAATGGAATATAAAAAATAATTTTCTCCAAAATATGTCAACCAGACGTTACAAAAGTGTAAACTTGATCTGTAGTTTGACATTTTGAAGCTGTTCAGCAAATTTCATATTATTCCTCAAACGCATAAAGAAAAAAAGTGTGGAAAACTGAAGTGGGACAGACAGACGGACGGATGCAGAGGAAAGCTATAGTCCCCTCCGGTGAAACCGGTAGGGGACTAATAAAGATCTTCAATATTTGTCCACCAGAAAGATATGGACCGGACATGAATTTTGCACTTTTCTGCCAGTGACCTTGCCCTTGCCCGAATGACCTTGGGTCAAAATCATGACACACCCTTAGGTCATCAGCAATATTTGTGTGAAGTAAGAACTTCCAATGTTTCTCCATAAGAAAGATATGGACAGGATACAAATTTTGCATTTTTTCTGCCAGTGACCTTGACCTTGAACTAATCGATAAACTTATAACGAGACAACTGATAAATTTATCACAAAACTTTCTTTTCTTTTTTAAATGTTTGAGACTTCTTTACATAAAAATGCACTTGTCCAGTGGGACAAGTGGCCAGTCATATTCACTTGTCCGTATATTATTTCAACTGGTACCGGACAAGCGTTAATGTCAAGCCTTGGCAAAGCTTCCATACAAAGTATTTTTTTTTTGCAGGTATGTTTACTTTCTAAATAGGTTTTATGTTTATACTGTAGAAGGTCTTTTGACTCTGACATGTGAACCCTGAACGAAAGAAACCAAACTTCGACCGCTGATAATGAGCTAATGACAAATAATTGAGTCTGTAATTTGAAGTCTGCTGAGATTTAATGAGATAATTGATTATAACACCTGCATTGCAAAGTTATTAAATGGCAAGTCTTGCGCTTAACATGTACAGTAGTGATGTTCCAATCATCGATTATAATCAAAAATCAATCGATTGTTATTGCATTCTTAGCGGTCGATCATAAAAGGTTTCATTACGATTAATCGGTGAAGGTTTTTTTCCCTTTCAGCGAGCACATATTATAAACAGAATATTCTAGACGCAAACTATCTAAACCCTAAAAAGGCCTGCGGTCTGAAAATGGCTGACATGTCAGACGAGCTCGATATTCTTACTCGGGGAAGTAAAGCACATTCTAGAATTTGGACGCATTTTAGTTTCAAGAAAATTAATGTTGGACTGCCTACAAAGGAAAACCTTTTGAATATAGTTTTTTTTATCGCTAGAAATACTAAGTAAATCAAATTACGAAAGCCTAGTAATAAATCTGTTCATTCACTTCATTGAAACTTGTTTATTTACATTTATTTAGCACTACACTATAAAATATAAAAATTTCCAATTATAATCGATAATTAGTTAGTTGCGGGAAACCGATTATCGATTATGAAAATCTCCACATGCTATCTATAATGCTCAACCAAACCAGCTGCATTATCATGTTTACTTTTTGCAACAAAATCACTAGATACTTTAATTGCTTACATTCATTTTGGAGACCGTGCCTGATAACAAATAAATTTACACATTAAATTTAATTTCCATCGGGCACAGACTCCAATTAAAATGTAAGTCATAAACTAAAATAATATTTAGTGAATTTTTATACCTTATTGTATTCATCTGCCATTTCTTGAGTTCAACAAATTTATATTTATGCACCGAGTTGTCAATAACTTATAACAGAGTTCTTGAAATCTTTCGGTCCTGTCGGCAAGACCGATTTAAATAACCAAGGACCGATTACTTGAGGTTGCCCGTCAGTCCAAATGACCTGTAAAAGTTGACAAGGGAACTTTCGAAAAACAAGAATAAATTTCGTACAAAAGCAATGAAGTTGATGCAAACTATTCTCGGTAATCACTGAGGAGATCCGAATGCATGCGATAAATCAAGGGGATTTTTCACAGATTTTTGGCTCTCTCTAGACTGATCATACGTTTTCGGAACATTTCAGTACTAATGAATATAATTTACGTCACTTAAATGTAAACTTCCGATGCTTTCGATAAGTTTGGCGAGTGTCTAGTACATATTGACACGGTAGGTTTATAATGCAACTAACAGATGTATAGTCATGCGATAGGTATAAGGCTTTTGATCATTTTCCAACATAGATATAGTCAAAAATCACTTGGAGAAATTGGAGAACATAGCGTGAACTGATGGCCCCCTATAAATCCAAGATGGCGAGTGTCGTCTTTTTTACGTTTTTTATGTATATAAGGCCACATAAAATTAATTCTCTGGTTCTCAGGCCAAATTTTGCAAAATTAGATGAGGGAGGGAGGCTTTTTTTTTTCTTTTTTATTGGTAAAAAAACAGATGAGGGAGGCTTTTTTTTATTTGGGTAAGAAATTAACTACCTAAAATTTAAAAAACAAGATTTTCTTTATTCAATCTGCTGTTTGATTATTTAATAAGGATATCTATTAAATATTTCAACAGATAAAAACACCCCAATGTATGTTTGAAAATACAGTCCAACTTTCAAAGTACAACAATGATGTATTTAATATTTAAGTCAAACAAAAAAACATCTATTCTTTTATAAGTGAACTGTTTGTTTTCATTTTTTTCTGCTTCTTTGCCTTGGAGCTTTGAACATTCTTCCATTTTAACGCGGGCTGTCGTTGTGAAACAACACAATCATGACACATCGGGTACTGTCCTTCTTCTGTATCTGTGTCTTGTGTCCAACAGTGATAGCATATTAGGGGAAATACACCAGAGCTGTACATGTAGTAGGGGGTCTCAATTGGAGATGCACAGGTCAAATTTGATCTCATATAAACTTTCTGCATGAGAGCGCATATTGAGAGTGCTTTCTCAGGATTATCAGGTTTTACTTCCTAAATTCAGATCCACATGAAAACTGATAAAGTCCAATGATTTTGGTAAGCAAGGCACTTTCTTGGGCACCAAGTTTAGTAGCACTATATAACTTATAAGACTCTGGGTTTCTGGCAATCTATGCAGGTTCCCATTTGTTTCACTGTTTTGGCAGTCTGAGCAGATAGACTAAATGGAATTCCATGTCTGCTTGCAATTGATTGTGCTCGTTTAGATGATAAAGAAGGACAGTGTTCCTCTGTAGTATTGTTCAAAAAACCTCACTGAATTCTTTGTAGTGTCCTTCTTCTCCTTTAATAAATGACAGGCATTTAAAAATAAAGAAAAATACCAATCCACTTTACAAAACGTAAAATGACATAAATGATGTTTACTCTAAAGTACCTTGCACTGGATCAGGAAAGTTGTGTAACTGGCTAGAGATATCATTATGCAATCTTGGGTGTCCGACAGTTACTAGGACCACATTTCTTCACAGTTAAGAAATAAGTCCTGAATATACAGCAGTTATCAATAAACCCCGCAAGTTTATAATGGTTAAAATCGCGGCGTCCAAACTGTTCTTGTGCTTGCAAACCGACAAAGAAACGGAGGCACCAAGTAATATTTCTGCGGAGGTCCAACTTTCCCAACCGAATTTCATCGATTTCACTCCCTCGTACAGGTCTTACAAAAAACATCCATTGGAAAAACTCTCAATTATAGTCCACGGTAGAACTAAAAGGGTTCCATGGCGGATACAAATCGAAACAGCAGACATTTTGATTCGTTTTAAGTCCAAAATTTCCATCGACCCCATTTTTACTAGTATCGTCTATATCATCGAGAGGTTTGGATCATAAAGTTTTTACTAACGAAAATAAGCGACTTAATGATTAAGACTACACCGGAAGCTGCGTATTAGAAACGAAAGTAAAACTCTATACAAACCGAAAGCGGAAACTTTTTTTTCCCGGATAGGTCTCCGCATTATCAACTTTTTATTTTATTGAAAATGCAATAAAATTTGCAATGCGGCACCCTCAAAACGGATGCGCGCGGGCCTGAGAACCGTAATTTCAATTTTATTTAGCCTAAATACACTTTTTACACATTGAAACAGGGTTTTAAGTTAACGTTTTCATTGTAATACACAAAAATACTAATTTTTATCATTTATGTCGTCGCGAGCAAATAATAAGAACTCCACTACCCGACAACTAAGTCCCTGTGGCATGATGTGTGCAGAAAGAAAAAGAGAACAAGAAAGAAAGATAAAAAAGGAAAGTTGATGAGAGAGAGGGAAGGAAGTTAAAATTAATGAAATGATAAATAAGAATATGAACGTGAGAAGCCAAAATGTGAAAGTTAAGAGGAATCATATTAGGAAAAATTGAGAGAAATTGGGAGGCTTGTAAGTTAAGAACGAAATAAATTGATCATAAAATTCAAATATAGTTTTTCATCTTGCTATCAAAATATTTTGGACTGATAAAAATTTGTCCGGACTGACAAACTTCAGATGGTAGTCAGTCCAAATGACTGACAGCAGAAAAAAGATTTCAAGAACTCTGTTATGACGTTTGACTCATGTGAAATTTGAGACAGATTGGACCCAGGAGAACAAAAATATGCCCTGGATAAATGAACTCAGACAGACAGAATAGTCAATGTAGGATTGCTGATTGGGTCCTAATTAATTGTTTTCTGACAACTGAAAAAGCTTACTTGTTTTGCTCTTTCTACAATTGCTTCTTGTGTCCCTACCCCTGGTGTTCCATCATAAACACCTGATATTATGGGAACCTTGGACTGTTGAAGACTTGGTGATATAGGTGGGGACTTGGTGGTTTGTAACACTGATGTGGATGCTGTAATTCTGTAAATTTGATGTAAATATCTTTATCTAACTTAAAATCAACCTTTTAAAGGATCAAAAAGCGGGTTGAAAACTTCATTACTTTGGGGATGATGTGACTACTGCTGACACTGTCAAGGATGTCTGTACTACTGAAGATTTATTCTCTGTTATGGCCTTGGCTAGATGACTGTGGAGCTGTGGCATTGACACAGTTGAACTCGCTACAGTTGTCACAATGGTTGTGTTCACAGTCTTTGCTTGTGGAATTGCCTGAATAGCACTCTTTGAGGTTATGCTGTCAGCAGTCACTGAACCTATACAAATGGTGCAGGAAAAAGATATTGGCCCATCAATTTCATTAATATTTTGACACTAATTTTTTATCAAATTTTCCTCATTGATGCGTGTACCTGGCAGAATGATGGGACTTGCTTGAAGAATAGGGACAATAGTAGGAGTCTGTGAAAGGTGCTGCACATGACCAAAAATCATCCCATGTCGTCCCCCTGGACGTCGCAGATCAAACCCTGCTAATTTTCAGCAAATGTATGTCCGTTTTAAATTCCACTTTTGCATGAAAAAAAACTATCATGCAATTCTTGCTTTCCAGAAAATAACATCTTTTCTTCAAGTTTTGATAAAGTTTAAATTCACAAAAGCTACATCTACATTCAGCCCAGCACACACATCACATATGAGGAAAGAAAACTCAACAGATAGATTGTTAAGGAAAAATGCTAATTCATAAGATCAAACAATAACAAGGCTAAATAAAAAGAAATCAAAATTTACAACAAAAGGCCCATGGGCCACACTCACCTGAGCAACAATAGCCATAGCTTTATGAAGTAATAAACAAAATATCTGGACAATATAGTAGACATCTATATAAGAGAATAGATCCTGTTTAAAAAGATTTTTTTTATCCATGTATTCTTTTGTTAAACATTGAGTCCCTTTTGTAACAGGGTGATTTCATAGTAATATCACATACTGAGCATTGCAGTTATCAAGATTGTGAACAACTATTCATAGATATATAAACCTATATCAAACTTTGCATCCTTTGTGGGGCCCTAAATTGTCCAGGTGTCACATAATAAACAAACGAGAAAAGAATAAAAAGTATGTTAAGATGTTAGCATGTAAGTATACCATATATATTTTAAAATTTGAGCTTTAAAGAATTTAAAAATTTTCAGCAATGTAGAATTTGACACCTACCTTCAGGGATCATGATTTCAAGAAACTTGAATCTACACTACATTAGGATGCTTTCACACAAGTTACAGCTAATTTGGCCAATTGGTTTTTGAGAAAAATTGTAAAGATTTTTACAAATATAAGAAGATTTTACAAAATACATTTCTACTTAAAAATTTGACCCTTCATTGTGGTCATATCCTCACCATGTGGGACATGATTTTAACACACTTGAATCTAAACTACCTGAGACTTCTATACAAGTTACAGCTTTCCTGGCAAATTGGTTTTTGAAAAATATTTCAATGTAAAAATGTGACTCTCCATTGTGGCCCTACGTTAACCCTGGGATCATTATTTGAAAAAAAAATGAATCTAAACTACACAAGGTATTAAAAGCTTTTTTGGCAAATTTGTTTAAGATTCTTCTCTATTTATTCAAATGTAAAAATCTAAACTCCATTGAAAGCCCGCCCTACCCCTGGGTATTATCGTTTGGACAGTCTATACTAACTAAGGATGCTTCAATACAGGTTTCAGCTTTTCTAGTCAAAGGATTTTGAGGAGAAGATTTTTGAAAAATGACAACAAATTTTCAATAATTCTTAATTGAAAAAGGCTGTGGCCCTTTTTATGAACTTGAAATGTTTTGGAGAAGAATTTGAGATGGTAAGATATATTCAGACAAAAAGTGATCAGTGAAAGCTCAAGTGGGCAAAAAACAAGAGGCCCATGGGCCACATCACTCACTTGAGGAACAATAGGTATGATAAAATCAGCCTAATGGAGTCATGTCCAATGTCCAATAATATATGTAGATCCTGTTACGTAGATCCTGTATAAATAAAATCCATTTCCCCCCTGAATATTCTTCTGTTTATAATCATTAGTCCCCTTTCTAATAGGATTTTGATTTTATAGTCATATCACATGTTGAGTATTGCAGTTCTCAAGAAGATCCTTAACAATTGTTTATATATGGGATATAAACGTAAATCAAACTCTGAACCTTCTTGTGAGGCCAAAGAATTGTCCTGGGGCCAAAATCTTAACAATTATAAAGAATCATCAGGCTGATTAGTTTCTGAGAAGACTTTTAAAGATTTACTCTACATATTCCTATGTACGGTAAAACTTCAACCCTCCATTGTGGCCCCACCCTACCCCCAGGGATCATGATTTTCATAACTTTGAATCAACATTACCTGAGGATGCTTCCACACAAGTTTTAGCTTTCCTGGCCGATTAGTTTTTGAGAGTAGACTTTTAAAGATTTACTCTATATATTTCTATTAGTTTTTGAGAGTAGACTTTTAAAGATTTACTCTATATATTTCTATGCAAAACTTTGAACCCCCATTGTGGCCCCACCCTACCCCGGGGGTCATGATTTTCACAACTTTATCTACACTACCTGAGGATGCTTCCACACAGGTTTCAGCTTTCCTGGCTGATTAGTTTTTGAGAGTAGACTTTTAAAGATTTACTCTATATATTTCTATATAAAACTTCGACCCCCAGTTACAAATGCTTTCACTGTAAAGATAAATTTCTCCTCTACATTTTTTGTTCTACATTTGTTCAATAATTATGAACAGATAATGAGATAATAGGTAATAAATCAGTCTACTGGTCATTTGTGTCTTCATTCCGCCACAGCAGGAAATTATCTCTGGTAGTGAGCTTGTATACTGATGCTAACAGGCAGCCCAAGTTCTTATCAGCAGCAGGCCATTTATAGGGAGTGTCTGGCAGTTAAAGAGTTAAGTAATAAAAAAATAATATATTTTTATATGACAAACTTTGTACCACTCTTTGGGTCCCAGTGTTAGTCCAAAGGTCACAGTTTTATTTATTGATTTAGAATCTACATTATTTAAGGATGTTTGCATAATAATCTCACAAAATGGAGCACTGAAGTTCTTGACGAGGATTTTTAAACATTTCTTCTATATATGTTAAACTTTGAACCCCACCTCAGGCCCCAATTTTTGTCAAAGGGCCACAATTTTTTCACTACATATATCGGCTTTTGTGTAAACATTGGCATTTCTGGTGCAGTGGTTCTTGAGAAGAATTTTATTAATACATTTTTCCTCTGTAATTCTATGTTAAACTTTGAACCCCTTTTAAAAAGGCCCAATTTTTATGTGATTTTTTTTTTTACTAAATATACAAGCTTTTATGTAAATATTGGCATTTCTGGGGCCCCAAGGTCAAGATTTTTACAATATAGTATCTTCACTATATAAGCAAGCTTTTATGTATATATATGCATTTCTGGTGCAGTGGTTTTCGAGAAGAAAATTGTAAAACATTTTTTCCTAGGAATTTCTATGTTAAACTTTAAGCATATTTTTTTCAACATGACAATGTTTCAAGGTGGCAAGCTGGATGCCTATGAGAAAGACATACAACGAAATACCTTGTTATATTTAATATTCCGTTACAACAGCACCCAAAAATTATGAAATTCAAGGCGACTCCAATTATGTAACGGTTAGATATGGTGTCCAAATCCACCCATATATAAATGTGTATGTATATGGGTCATTCTCAAAAAAGGTGGATTTTTTCAAGTACCACTTGTTTAAAAACAAAGTACTTACAACCAGATTGAATTTATCATATTTTGTATTGGGAATATCATGTTGTTTGTTTGCTAAAATATGCCAACAGTACATGAAAAGAAAATCTATAAAAATATGATATTTACAACCACATGAAAAGAAAACAGTCTTTGGTGTAACGCATAAGAAATATTCATAAATTTCATTAAATCTTATTGTTCATGCATTTAATTTGATTTTAAAGTTAAATTTTCTGAAGTTTTTCTTGAACTTAATCCTAAAACAAGAATTCAATCGTGTGTTTTCCTTAAATTTTCATATTTGGTTTGTGAATGAGAAATATGCATCTATCTCATGACATCGTATTGTACACTGAAAACTTCTTTTCCATTGAATGTCTGATTTTTTTTAATAGACACTTGTAAGTGACGTGAAAAATAATCTTAAGTGAAAAAAACTCAATATTTTTTTGTAAATCTTTGAAAATGAAAACAAAATAAGGGATGTTACACTAAGGACAATCATTGTTAGTCCAAATGTTATACCAAGGACAATCTTTATTTAAACACGAAAATATCAGATTTCAAAATAGAGACAACTGAATGTTTTCATAGCTATAACTTATGAATGCATATATTTAACAGTAATTATTATCAATGTGCATAATAGTGCACCTAAAGTCAAATTATTTACACAATTTAGTTCCAATATGTTTCACCAAGGACACTTACGCTACACCATGGACTTTGCTTGTTATAAGAATCTAAGTTTTAATATTTTAATTTGTTTTAACAGCTTGAATGTAATTTAAATGAATTCAAAATTACCAAATGCACATTTCAGCAGATATATTATACATGTAACTGTTATTCTCTACAAGTTCAGGCTTAAAATTTAAGTTTGTTATACAAAAGACACAACATGTTGCACCATGGACACCATTCTATCTAGTTGATGAATAATTTTAGTATTTTATTATACTCCTGCTTGAAAACATTGCATAATCTGTCATAGAATGTATTTATACAATACTAGTTTCATTTATTTTTCTATCAGAAATACATGCATGGGAATTGAAATACTCTTTAGTGTAACATTAAAAGTCCTTGGTAACACATTTTGTTTAAAGTCAGATAATATTTTTTAGGGAAAATTTGGCTTAAGCTATAAGTCCGATATCAAATTCAATATTAATTATACTTGAATTGATAAATTCGATTTGATTTGACAATACTTAAATTTTTTAAAATGAATATTTTGGGTCATATGTCCTTGGTGTTAATTGTATGTGTCTTTGGAGTAACAAAATATTGCATGATTGAGAAATAATCTAGTTCTACAGCAAACAGATGCATCAACATTATATATCAGCACAAACTAACAAATGCGATTCATTGTGATATATTTTATTTAATAATTTCATCATGTCTTTCTCCAAAAAATAAATTATGTAAATTATAGTCTCTGGGATAACAATGATGGTCTATGGTGTAACTTTTTGTTTTTGTTACACCAAGGACATATTTATGAATTAACTTGTCTCTGCTAAATAATTACTGCTCCCTCAGAGTAAAAGAGCATGTTATCTGCTTCAACAACACATAGCAATAGTTTGTCTGTTTTCCAGAGTGTCTAAATATTTCTTTTTCCTAGTATTTCCTGTTAGCCCAAAGACAATATAAAAAGTTACACATTCACTTCTACTTACTTATCAGGAAAAAAATAGAGTAAATTTCATTATCAG
The DNA here is from genome assembly GCF_963853765.1 of Magallana gigas. Taxonomy (NCBI): domain Eukaryota; kingdom Metazoa; phylum Mollusca; class Bivalvia; order Ostreida; family Ostreidae; genus Magallana; species Magallana gigas. The sequence goes on along the minus strand of NC_088855.1, from coordinate 25,588,944 downwards.
CTATTTTGTCTTCTATCATTGTTTATAGCTATACGATGGGAATAAGGAGGCATCATTTATCTTTCAAATTACTAAGAATGACAACTCTTACACACCAATATTTTGTTTCGTTACACCATGGACATAAAAAATGTAACAGACAAACTTTATCTCGCTGAAAAATATTGTTCATATATTTTCTTTGTCTTTTTGTTCGAGAGAGGTATTTTTCATATCGTTCATCCCTTGACCCTATTATTTTAATAAGAAAGGGTCATTATACCTTTACAAAACCTATTTAAAGTCGCAAATTCTGAGTTGTAACAGTCAAAAAATGTATAAAAATCAACTTATAAACTTTCTAAATTTTTAAGATTTTGTTAGAATTAACTGTATATATACCAATATGTATGCTAATATATATCCAAAGGTAGCACAAAAGTGAAACTTTGCAAAAATCAAGGATTATACTTTCTATAGTCTGTCCCAAGATATTTTTGCCGCATATTTTCTTAAATTATTTAATATTTATAAATACCTCTTGGTTCAGACGATGTTCATTCAATAGTATGAAAAAATCCCAAGATTTCCCCTTTGAAACGCCCCCTCTAGCTTGTCGGGTATCAGTACACGGCTAAAAATAAAAAGTCTACGAGGTTTTTCCATTGCCAAGGAGATGAAGACGCCCGGATGATAACGTTGAAAAATTGCGCGAGGTGTCCCGAGTATTTCCGAATGGAGAAAAGATGTCAACATTCCCCATTATAAATCTCCGTAGGAAATCTGTTTTCGTTCCTGTGAATTTTTACGAGGGAAAAATGATAATGTGTGAATGAAGCTATCTTGGGAATTTTCTCTTTCATCGATTTTAATTGCACTTCAGTCACAGGTATGTGTATTTTTATTAAAAATCGTTCAAATATGCAGCATAAATATCTTGGGACAGACTATAGTGCCCTGTAACAACCCAATACCACCTTTTTTGAGAATGACTCATATGTGTGTGTCCCATTGCCTAAGGCTATAAAAAATTAATCTCTTGGTTCTCAGGCCAATACTTTCAAAAACAGATGTGGGCAGGCATTTTTTTTAAACGCAAGACGCCTATGGACCACATATCACCCACTTGAACAATAGTTTTAAGAAGATTTTTAAAGATTTTCTCTATGTATTCCCATGTTAAACTCCCCCGCCCCAATTGTAGCCCTACACTACCCCAGGGACTATGATTTGAACAAACTTGAATCTACACTAGCTGAGGATGCCTCCACAAAAGTTTGAGCTTTTCTGACTTAATAGTTTTACAGATTTCCTCTATATATTTCTATATAAAAATTATTTTCCCATTGAGGCCCCACCCTTACAAGACGACCATGATTTGAACAAACTTGAATCTACACTACCTGAGGATACTTCCATACAAGTTTCAGCTTTTCTGGCCTATTAGTTTATGAGAAGATGTTTGAAAAATACCAACAAATTATTAATATTTCTAAATTATCTCCCCTTCAAAGAGGTGACCCTTCATTTGAACAAACTTGAATCCCCTTCACCCAGTGATGCTTTGTGCCAAGTTTTGTTGAAATGGACCCTGTGGTTCTGGAGAAGAAGATGAAAATGTGAAAAGTTTACAACGACAACACCAACAACAATGCCCCAACGACAGACAAATTTTGATTAGAAAAGCTCAATTGAGCTAAAAACTTATCTTATTTGCAAAATTTAATCTTCCTGTGTATCAATGTATTTATACCTTTTATAGATAAATATTTTAGCTTAATGACAACATTTATTAAATTAGTCTATGTATTTTGTGTATAGGGGGTATAAGTCCAATCCTCTGACCCACTTACTACCATTATGTAGATGATATGTTTAATTCTAAAGATAGACAAACAGTTTTAGGATAATTCAAACATTCATTTCAGAGTAATTAACTAATAACAAGATATTGATTAAACTAGAGGTACTGTGAGCAAGCCCCCGCTAAGAAAAAATCATAATTCATGTAATTTTCTATTATAGAAAATATTGGATGAATCTATTTCACCGTCCATTGTCTATAAATAACAACTGCTCTATTTTTTAAAACTGTTAATGCTAATATGAGTACACAAACCAATTCCTATTCTTTAAATTCCATTTCATTTCAAGTTAGCCGTTAATGCACGAGGACATTTGCATCCTTCTGTTAACAAACATGACTCGAATCAAAACAAAAATCCACATGTCAAGCAGCTATTTAATTTAAACATTAATATAAACATTTTAAATTATTGGTATAATTTTCAAACCGAATCGGACGGATAAATATTTTCCAGATCGAAATACTGAACCGCAGTATAGCCTACAGTATCGTGACATTGAACCGAAGCATATTTTTACCGTGATATACCATCTCAGGGTTTATCGTTGCACCCTTAGTTAGGGTTCAAAAATTTTTCAGTTCGGGTCATAAAATTTTTGGTTCAATTTCAGGTTTTTGGGTTCATGTTTACTTTCAAATAAAAATTCATTTTTTAAACTTAAGAAGTTTATTTCTTCTATTACTTTACTCTTTAATAACAAACCTAAACACAACTAGTGGGTATTGTTTTTTTTACAAAAAAAAACACATGTCTCCCCTTCTCCCCAAGGATTGTAATATGGGGCAAATTTAACAATTGAAAAAGAATGATGTCAGCTATATGTTACCCAGACCCAGACAAAATTTTATTATCTTTTTCTTAATTTGACCTTGACTAAAACATGGTCAAGGTCATATATAAATCAATAGTACACTAAGTGTATTATTATTGTTCTTTGTTTAAAGTTTGAAGTCCTTCTGTCAAAGTATATTCAGGAGTTGAACAATGAAGTTTTTTCTAATATGACCTTGAAATAAAAATTCTAGGTCAAGGTCAAAATTTTTGGTAAGGTTCAACTAGGTTATATACCATCTATCTATGATACAAGTTAAAAGTCTGTATGTTAAGGGAGTCTTGTGTTATGGTCCGGACAATATTTTTATGAAAAGCTTGACCTTGAAGAACAAAATAGGTCAAGGTCAAAACTTTTGGTGGCGTGCACTCTTTCTCAATACCATCTACCAATGTTCCAAGTTTGAAGTCTTAATGTCAAAGGGTATTAAAGATATGACCCAGACAAAATTTTGTTATTTTTTTCTAAATTGGACCTTGAGTAAAACAAGGTCAAGGTCAAATATTATTCAATAGTACACCTAAGTGTATTATTATTGTTCTTTGTTTAAAGTTTGAAGTCCTTCTGTCAAAGTATATTCAGGAGTTGAACAATGAAGTTCTTTCTAATATGACCTTGAAATAAAAATTCTAGGTCAAGGTCAAAATTGTTGGTAAGGTTCAACTAGGTTATATACCATCTATCTATGATACAAGTTAAAAGTCTGTATGTTAAAGGAGTCTTGTGTTATGGTTCGGACAATATTTTTTATGAAAAGCTTGACCTTGAGGAACAAAATAGGTCAAGGTCAAAACTTTTGGTAGCGTGCACTCTTTTTCAATACCATCTACCTATGTTCCAAGTTTGAAGTCTTAATGTCAAAGGGTATTTAAGTTACGGCCTGGACAAATTTGGATGAAGAAGAAGAAGAAGAAGAAGAACTAGACACGATCTCGTTGCGAGCAACGAGGAGGTCTTCCGTGTGATTTAGAACATGAAATACATGTACGACCTTGGTTTTACTATTTAACGGCTAAACGTGATTTAAAATATAAGACAAAGGTCTACATTTTAATTTAGATGTATGAGCTTTGGTTGAAAACATTTAGACCTCTAATTCGAGGGGCCAGCCTCTTTTTCCTCGTATCAAATGAAAAGTCATTTACTTTTAAAGATGTTTTGTTCAACAAGTGTATAGAAATTTTCATGACTAGGAATTCAAATTGCATTAAATAATTTTAAGTTAAATAAAAAAAAAAACTATATTAATCTATAGAATTAAATCATCACTGATCTAGATAACTTAATGCTAATTTTAATAAATGGTTATAGGTGATTTGATAAATTTATTATGTTAACTAGTGATGTTCCGGAATCGGTGAGATTTTTATAATCGGTTTCCCGCAACTAACTTATATACGATTATAATCTGAGGTTTGAATATTTTATAGTTCAGTGCTAAATAAATGTAAATAAACAAGTTACAATAAACAGACTTGTTACTAGGCTTTCGTATTTTAATTTACTTAATATTTCTAGCAATGAAAATTTTATTTTTAAAAGATTTTCTTTACTAGGGAAGTTCAACATTAATTTTCTTGAAACCAAAATGCGTCCCAATTCGTAAATGTGCTATATTTCCCCAGAGTAAGAATATGGAGCTCGTCTGACATGTCAGCCATTTTCAGACTGTGCGCCTTTTTAGGCTTTAGATAGTTCACGTCTAGAATATTCTGTTTATGATACATGCTTGAAAAGAAAGGGAAAAGAAACCTCAACCGATTAATGGTAATGAAACCTTTCATGATCGAGAGCTAAGATTATAATAGAATGCGGTAACAATGGAATGATTTTTTATTGTAATCTATAATTGGAACATCACTAATGTTAACAAAATAAGTCTATCATTGATATATTTGTGTATTTTCCAGTTACAGGTATTCAGATAATGCACACGGCTGTGTGTTATGTTTTCTGTAACCATGCAGATTTTCCCAAATTATTTTGCATAAATTTGACTTCTGGCTGTCCTCATTCAATCTCACTACTTATTAATCCAGATAATTCTTACCCTAAACATTTCTTTAAACAAATATTGAAAACATGTTGATGTCCGAATCGAAAACCGCCATCTTTGTTTAGTGAGTAGTGTTTCTCTTTACACAGGTAAATTGCGTGATGTTTTTATTTGATGAGTGAAATCATTGGTATACATGGCCAGTTGAGTTGTACACAAGTAAATGTTGTTTAATACATGTGTTTACACAACAGTTCACACTAATGAACCTTTCAATTTCAATTTTGACGCCATCTTTCATAGAAAACAGATTTTATTACATAAAACGGAACCAAAAAGAAATCTGGTAATACGGAACCGAAACTGAACCGAACAAACCATTCCGCTGTTTTCAGGTATCTCGGTGACAGCCCTAATCACGATTAAAAGTAAAATACATCGTTTTTGCAATTCCCATTTCACACTATGTTGTTGCATAACCCATATTTATAACCCCAAAAGATAAGATAGTAGCAAGCTATTAAACAAAGGGTTAATTCATGCAGTAAAAAAGTCTGTAGATTAGTTTACTATCATTTTTATGGCCAATGACATTAATTCACAAGATTGTGACTTCAGAAGACCAAGCAACTTCACTTCTCTTCCTGAAGAAATTCTGACAAAGTTACTGATCACCACCATTTTAACAAAAAATCTTTAAGGATCGGAAAGTAAAAGATAGGGTTGGCCGAGCGACAAGAAACAGGAATATTTATTTCTTTTTGCCATACTGTAACATCACTATGTAACATACCAGTCATGTGTACATAACTGCCTCTGGATACTGGAATGGCAAAAACATGATTATCTTTCCCATAGAAAAGGTTTTATCCTATACAATGTAGAATTTTAATCCCATAAGGATGCCTTGTACAAAGTTTGGTCAACTGATTCTAGAGAATAAATCCAAAATGTACAAAGTTTATAGACAGCCAAAAGGTGATCAGAAAAATCAGCATTAGCAACTAAAAAAGTATTAGTACATGCAACATATATAAATGATATAGCAATACCTTGTTGATTCAGAGCAGCAACTGATGGTGGTAATGTTGTTGATATAGCTACAGGTGTAGCTAATGGTATATTGCTTCCACTGCATGTAATAACCTTTACCTTTGAAAAAAAATTATACAATTTTTAATATTACACAAACATAAAAATCTAAATTATTTATTAGTTCTTCAAGACAAAATTAAATATTTGCTATATAACCTCATTATTGATTTTTCGCTCTAAACTACTTTCTTCTTCATCATCACTATCCAAACATCCAGATTTCAAAAACTGAACAAGTTGAGGGGTTGGTCTTTTTTTCCATCCATGAAAATCCATCAAATTTCCTCCATTTTGCAGAAAATACATTTCTGTCAGGTTATCAATGTAAGGTTCTTTTATATCCAACATACTCTTATACTTTAAATCCAATATCAATTTCCTGTGATTTGCTATTTCTTGTGTTGTGGCTGGCATCTCCTCCAACTTAACCTTCTTTTTAGGAGATGGTCCAGATTGGTTAGCTAAAGCAGTCAGGTTTGGAAATGTCAAATTTAATGCTGTGGGTTTGGAGTCTATGGATGATCTGTTGCTTGAAGCTGGTGTCGAGCTACTTGCTCCCAGTAAAGAACTAGTGTTTTTCACTGTTTGATTACTCATAGTTATTTTATGTTGTTCACAAAAGTTGGGTCAAGAGCTCTGTCCTCCAAATGGAGGGCCTGGACCTTAGTGGTGAAGAGTTCCTCTGCCAACAACAATGTTGCTTTTGTCTACCTGTGTGGCAGCTATCTGCAATGTTCTTTACAACCCTTCTAAACCAGTAATGGCTACATTTAAAATAAAAAAACAAAATAAATACAGACATCTGGTAACTCAAAAATAAATATCATGAGAACATTTAAAGTAGAATCACTAAAAATTTTGTTTTGTTTCAATTCTATACTGTTACTTATTCAAACACTAACTACTTACTTGCCTAAACTTTCTGGCTCGTCTAGTGAGAAAGAAGGGTCATAAGATAGCATTAATCTCTGATTGTTCTAAGCTCCAGCAGATCCTACAAATGCATTTTGATCATGTGGTTAAACTCCAGAAAATGGATAATCAAATAAGTATATACACTTTACAGCTAATTTTTCTCATCTTGGAATTTCTTTCAAGAGTATCGTATATATAGAAAACAAACACTTTTAAAACAAACAAATTTTACAGGAACGAAAACAAGTTTCTTACGGAGATTTATAATGGGAAATCTTTGCAGCTTTTCTCCATTTGAAAGTACTCAAGATACCTTGCGTAATTATTCAACATTATCATCCCTGCTTACTTATGGCTGATGCAATGCAAAATCCCCGTAGACTTTCTATTTTGGGATGTATTAAGAAACCCAAAGTGGCAAAGGGGACATTTTTTATATTGGTGGATGAACATAGTTTGAGCACAAAGTTATTTATTATTATCGAAATATCAAGCAAAAAGTGGTGGAAGCAAAAACTCGGAACATAGTATATAGTCTGTGCTAAGATATCCCGAATTCAGGTTTTGCTTAATTGCTTGATATTTATAAATACCTCAGAGTTCAAATGAAGCTCATTCAAAAGTATGAAAAATCTCCAAGATTTCTCAGCCCGTTAGATTAGGGTTTCAATACAATGCTAAATATGTGATGTCTACAGGGATTTTGAATTGCAGCAAGCCCGTCTGAAAACGTTGACAAATTGCGCGATGTATTCCTAGTGGAAAAAAGATGTAAACATTCCCCATTATAAATCTCCGTAAGGAATCTCTTTTTGTTCCTGTGAATTTTTCCGAATAAAGATGATAATGTGTCATTGAAATTATTTTGGAAATTATCCCCTTCAGCTATTTCAAATACACTTTATTCACAGGTATGTGTATTTTTTTAATTAAAAAAATTGTCCAAATGTGCTGCATCAACATCTTGGGACAGACTATAGAAAATAAACCTATATTAACCGGCATCAATGTGCTGGGAGCGAATCATCGCAGCACGAACCATCTCGGGGCGAAACCGATGTGGGGCGAACCGAGATAGCATCTCGGAGCGAAAAACGCAGAAGTGCGACACATTCCGTTGTCAAAGGAAAAATGTCAACTTGGATCAAGACTCGTTCAATTGAGAAATTGTTTAATCTTGTGAAATTGTCTACACTCTTATTATAATAATTGTAAGATTACAAAATTAACGTAATTCAAACAGAAAATAATAGCAGTCGCCGGCTACTTTCACTGCCTTCCCATGAATCAAAGTGCGCCATTTTGAATGCGTAAATACTTCTACTTACCACTATATTGAGTTGCAGATAAAACGTTGAAAACCAATTCATCTTCGGTCAAAAACCCTCAATCCAACCTAACGGATCACTCAACAAAAGATTTTAATGCACTGAATACCATATTTTTATCTTCTTGTGCAGATTTTCAAAAAAGAAATTTGGCGGATATCTTTCCTTTAGACTACATAACGCATTATTGTTTACCACCTCTACCGGAAAATGATTACAACGCATGACCATGCAATGGCATTCGGCAAACTTTGGACTGTTCGGTTATCTATAAAGGTAATCGGGCGAGATGTGCCGAGGATGTTTACTGGTAGTTCTCGGTTGTTTTCCTTTCGTTGACCCATATAACCGATGCTTTCCGATTAATTTTTTCAATATGGAAGACAGTGATGGAACATGTGTTGTGGCTCAAATAGAAAAAAATACTCGGCAATGTTTTCAAAGTCGAAAACATGCGAATTGTCTGCTAGATATCATTGCATATTCAGAGGTTATAACATTTACTGTTGTTTCACAGCTGCACGCCTAATAGGCTTAGCGCCACAGAATTTGTGTGAAAATAGGTTATCGCGATAATCATTAAAAAAAAATACAGCGTAAATTTTCATACGCCGTTAATTGCAATTTTTTTTAACACCCAAGGAACTGTAGCTTTCAGGTCGTCCATCCAGTTTTTTTTACCATGAGCTACAGACGTGCAGCTGTGATATTTCCTGTGGGTTTATGTACTATAATTAACGAAAATTTAAACAAGTAATCAGTTCTGAATTTTTAATGGTGTTTAACAGGTTGGGACCATTTTCCCATATAGGCTATTCATTATTTAGGATTTAATATCCCAAATGGGATATAGAATATGTATAAATAATTTTTTTGATTTTCAAAAATGTGAAAAATTCACAATATAATGCATAACATGTAACAACTGTTTGGGAAATGACCCCTCAGTAGGTCCAAAATGTTTAGTGGTCTCGCTTACCCCAGACTCTTGCTCTTGAGACTTGAGTCAAATCTTCAAAGCGAGAGTCTGGGGTAAGCGAGACTAAGATGTCTAGGGGGTAAATCTCATTAACCATAGGTTTACAGTAAAACTTGCTCACCAATAGTTGTTGTATTTGATGTATATTGTATGTATGCAGACTATAATTATAAAAATTACTCTATAAACATTTCCAGTATTTGCACTGTAAATTCATACAAATACCCATTATTATAGCCCAAACAGAATATTACATGTATATCCCGTTTGGTCCTAACCTACTTAACCAGTATGTATGTTGTAACAATATATTTTCTAAATCAATATTTTGATAAATTTTGAATTCCAGAATACATGCTATAGTATTTTATTTTTACAGACGAAGAATAAAGTGATTCTACTTGCATGTATTCGATCCTTCCATAGATTATTTGCCTTGTACTTGTCTTCTGGAGAATTATTCCTTGATATTCCAAATGATCTCAAAGAAGCAGGTATGACAATTTTGTAGGATTTGCAAAAAGCTAGATTATTTCAATTGAAAGTAACTGTAAATTAAAAGTTGTCAATTTGAGCTCAAAATTTATTTTTTCAATTTTTATGTCTAGCATTGTTAATATAGATGTTTTCAATGCTTTGACAAAATTTTAAAGTCAAATATCGAGTTACAAGTGAATTACAGAGGTTAGAATTCTTGAATTGTTAATGTTTACATTTTTGTTGTATTGGTATAAGTTTCAATCTGATGTTGCTGTTTATTGTGTAGCTGCAGGTCTGTAGCTCCCGGTCTGAAAAAAATTCGGATAGACGACCTGGGAGCTACAGTGCCTCCCATAGTAAAAAACAATTTACGGCGCACAAAAAAAATGCGCTAGTTTTGGACTGATTAATTTCATTTCATTAATCTCATGGTCCCTGGGGGTATGGCGTATAGATTCAAGTTTGTTTAAATCATAGTCCCGGAGTAACAGTGAGGCCACAATGGGGGATGAATTTTTACATAGGAATATATAGAGAAAATCTTTTTAAAATCTTCTTTTTAAAAACTTTTTGGCCAGAAAAGCTTAAACTTGTGTAGAGGCATCCTCGGGTAGTGTAAATTCAAGTTTGCAGAATCATAGTCCCTGGGGGGAGGGCAGGGCCGCAATGGCGGGTTGAATTTTTACATAGGAATATATACATGTAGAGAAAATATACTGGGAAAGTTTTCAGTCCAAAACTCAGTACTTTGTGTGAAAGCTCAGGTTATGCAGATTTAAGTTTGATGAAACCATGATTTCCTAGAGAAAATGGGGGGGGGGGGGTATATAGGATTAGAGAAAAATCTTCTTACAGGTACAACAACAAAAGGGGCTTGGTATTTACCAAAAAAAAGATGTGGATAACAATTGGCAGATTTTTTATTTTTTTAGCAAGATCTACTGTACTTAGTTGTCAAGATATTTTGATTTTGATACTGTAATGCAAATTCGATCAGAGTTAAGGCAGTTGTTGCTCAGGTGGGCCTCTTGTTTGGTGTAATAGGTTGTTTCAGGGTCTGTAACACTTGTGTACACATTACCACTTTGGGTTATCGAGGGATGTAACATTTGTGTACACATAACCACTTTGAGGTATTGAGGATATACAACAGTAGGTTATGTATAACGGGACTACATTTTGACTTAGATAGATCAAGAATTTTGAAAAACCAAGATGTATTGAAAAATAAAGTTAAAAAAATCTGGACAGGAGACTCGCTTCTAGCAATCAAAAACTTCTCGAGTTTGAAGTTCGAGCCATCAAGAGTTACCTGTACAAGAACTGTTTAGGTGAGCGATGTGGCCCATGGACCTCTATTTCCTAAAAATTGGTCAAATGGACTTCAAGGTTTTGAATGCTACTGAATTTTCCCAATTTGACCAAAAAGCTGTTTTTTTTTATTGTTAAGATCTAAAGAAAGAGGAAAAATACAAACTTTGGTTGAAGGAGAGGTATGAGGAAACTATTGCTAAGCTGATCCAGCTTGTTCACCATGAGAATCTGAATGTCAAGGTAAGAGACTGGTTTAAAGTAGAAGTATCTAGAATATTCAATCAGATTGTAATTATTATGTGCTGATATAGACACATTTACCATCTAATAATAGTGAAGCAAACCAACATGTATGCATACAAATCACAAGGAAAATGTGCAAAACGTCATCATTTTGGGGAATTTTCAAGGAAATATATTTTGTTATAGAGGTAATAAAACACTTGTTGTTTCTTAACAAATATGCAATGGCTTATTTTAATGATTAGAAATATTTGTTAGGTCACCTGAGTCACTCATGTGCCCTATTGCAATTGGTTTTCGTTCCTTATTGTGCATCCATTGTGTGTTAACAATTTTACATTTTAAATTTCTTCTTGAAAACTAAAAGGCCAATTGTTATTATGTTTGGTGTAAAGCATTTCTGTTGTAAGAGGAATCTAAATTTTGAAATTCATGGCTTTACCAACCTCAGGGCCTTATTAGGCTTGGCCAAATATGCTAAAAAGGCCAAATTTTAAGCTACTACCACACATGTAAAGGGAGGGGGGTTGGGGGGTAAATCCATGATTATATATAATTTCCATGAAGCTCTCTACCAAACATGTGAAATTCATGGTCCCTAGGTAAGGGGGTTCAGACCCTAGGGTGGGGCCAGTATAGCCATATAGTAAAAACCAGTGCCGGACATCTCATCGAAAGGCAACTCGCCGAATGCGACAACTCATCGAAAGTCAACTAATCGAAAGTAAAACTCACCGACGCGACATGTCAACGAAAGACATCTCGTGGATGACGACAACTCATTGATATAAATTGAAATAGAAATATAAATGTTTGAACACTTTTCAGGTTATCGTCTTCATTTTATTTTCAGTCACGATATGTCTGAGGGAGGAAGGGATTTTACATTTATTCCTTCGCAAAGGAATAAAAACTAATTAGCTTACAATGGTTTTATTTACATTTGTGATCGGAAAAATGAAAAAAAAAATATATATTGGAAAAAACAAAAAGATTTACTCGATCGTTTCAACATTCGGAGAACGAGTCGCAAATAGCAATTATTTACCACAGGGGTTCAATTTTTTTTTTATGATGGTCAAGTCCAGGACTTAAAGAGTAAATTTTAGGCAAGTCTGAGAAAGAAATTCCCAAGTCCACATTGTCATGATTGATAGATAAAATTATATCAACTAATATCACTAAAACTAATGTTATAATTTATTTTAATATGTTGCAATGAATAAAAACTATATGTTTGAAATTATGTTTTATTTTATTCATTTTATCATTGTATTAAAGCCATGGCCTATCGTCAAGCCAGTGGCTTTTGGAATTTGCGAATTTTCTTCTTTTCATAAGTTTTGTCTGAGGAATTATTATTTTTATTACACCTCGAGTCACCCCCGGCTTCATGTTCCTCACAGGGTCTTTCATTTGTCCTTTCTTTGCGTATATTACTGCTCGTAAATCCAAAATTCAACAAACTTACTGCCGTTTGTCATAGGGGAGAAACATGAGAAAATGTGTAAAAGCAGGTTATACTGCAACGGAAAATAAAAAGACGGATTGTATTTTCGAAATGTTTGTAATGCTTATGTGTTCATTAATGCCAAAAAATAACACATTTTTATTAAATCAATGATGGAATTTGATTTATTTTTAATTTTACGAACTTTTCTTTTAATTTAAGGAGGCCGACTTTAGTTTGCATTGCGCATGTTTTTGCGCATTCTAATATAAAACAGTTGATTTATACTTCTTATGAATTTTTTTCGATATCATTTATAAAATTGATCACAATTAACAAAATACAGATAAAAATATTTAGATTTTTAAAGGAAATTTTTATTTTTAACACGATTTTTATGTTGTGCGGTAGGGGAGCATTGCCATTGCGCTTTTATGACGTTATGATAAAATTAAGCTTTGTAGGAGTACGTTCTAAAAAATACCATAAAAGAAAAAGTAAAAATTGTACGCTGTTGAAATTTTATATACAGAATGATGCTATCCTCGAGGACATATTCCTCATTTTTGGAATGAATCCGTTATACCAATCGTCATTCGTGATGATCCAAATATATAGCATAATTTGGTGCATTTTAATATTTTGAGATGGCCCCTACTAAAAACCAGACGGTATAATTTTGTGTTTTTTACATATAAGGTAGGAAATGATATTACTAATCATATATAACAATTTGAGAAAAAAAGCTATTGTAGTATTTTCTTAAAACTGCTTTGATGTGCGGAAAATGACAGTTTCCTATATATTCCTATAGTAAATGTACCTCTATTTTGAGATGGTCCCTAAAAAGAACTAGACGGTCGATTTTCATGAACCTTCGCAAATAAACTAGAGTTGGTTTAAATTACATATGGTTAAAAAATAAAGAGTTATGCTATTGTAGTTTTTCCGCAAAAAAACCCAAATCGGCCTCCTTAATAAAAGATAAGCAAGACACAAAGCCAAGTCCCTGGACTTCGGCAATTCTAAATGCCGAGTCCGGATCCGGAATTTGTTAGTCCGGGACGTCGGGCTTGAGGAATTTTGAACCCCTGTTACCATACCTTGAAGGGCTAGCACACAATATAAGGTATTAATTTAAATGTAAATCAGTGCGAATACAATTAAAAAAATTTTACACCTGTTAGTTATTGTGTTTTACTTTTCACTTTTAGTGTCTACTTTTTAGCTCACCTGAGCTGAAAGCTCAAGTGAGCTATTCTGATCACATTTTGTCTGTCGTCTGTCTGTCTGTCTGTCTGTCTGTCCGTCCGTCCGTCCGTCCGTCCGTCCGTCCGTCCGTCTGTCTGTCTGTCTGTCTGTAAACTTTTCACATTTTCAACATCTTCTCAAGAACCACTGGGCCAATTTTAACCAAACTTGGCACAAAGCATCCTTAGCCTAAGGGGATTTAAATTTGTGAAAATTAAGGATCACGCCCTTTTGCAAAGGGAGATAATTAGGAATTTATGAAAATTTTGGAGAAATTTTCAAAAATCTTCTTCTCATGAACCATAAGACCAGGAAAGCTGAAACGTGTGTGGAAGCATCATCAGGTAGTGTAGATTCTAATTTGTGAAAATCATGACCCCCGGGGGTAGGGTGGGGCCACAATGGGGGGTCGAAGTTTTACATAGGAATATACAGAGTAAATCTTTGAAAATCTTCTTCTCATGAACCATAAGACCAGGAAAGCTGAAACTTGTGTGGAAGCATCCTCAGGTAGTGTAGATTCTAATTTGTGAAAATCATGACCCCCGGGGGTAGGGTGGGGCCACAATGGGGGGTCGAAGTTTTACATAGGAATATACAGAGTAAATCTTTGAAAATCTTCTTCTCATGAACCATAAGACCAGGAAAGCTGAAACTTGTGTGGAAGCATCCTCAGGTAGTGTAGATTCTAATTTGTGAAAATCATGACCCCCGAGGGTAGGGTGGGGCCACAATGGGGGGGGTCGAAATTTTACATAGGAATATACAGAGTAAATCTTTAAAAATCTTCTTCTCATGAACCATAAGACCAGGAAAGCTGAAACTTGTGTGGAAGCATCCTCAGGTAGTGTAGATTCTAATTTGTGAAAATCATGACCCCTGGGGGTAGGGTGGGGCCACAATTGGGGGTCGAAATTTAACATAGGAATATATAGAGTAAATCTTTAAAAATCTTCTTCTCAGAAACTAATCAGCCAGTAAAGCTGAAACTTGTGTGGAAGCATCCTCAGTTAGTGTAAATTGATAGTTGTGAAAATAATGATCCCCGGGGGTAGGGTGGGGCCACAATGGGGTGTCGAAGTTTAACATAGGAATATATAGAGTAAATCTTTAAAAATCTTCTTCTCAGAAACTAATCAGCCAGGAAAGCTGAAACTTGTGTGGAAGCATCCTCAGTTAGTGTAAATTGATAGTTGTGAAAATAATGATCCCTGGGGGTAGGGTGGGGCCACAATGGGGGATCGAAGTTTAACAAAGGAATATATATGGTAAATCTTTAAAAATCTTCTTCTCAGAAACTAATCAGCCAGATGATTCTTTATAATTGTTAAGACTTTGGCCCCAGGACAATTCTTTGGCCTCACAAGAAGGTTCAGAGTTTGATTTACGTTTATATCCCATATATAAACAATTGTTAAGGATCTTTTTGAGAACTGCAATACTCAACATATGATATGACTATAAAATCATCCTGTTAGAAAAGGGACTAATGATTATAAACATAAGAATATCCAGGGGAAAAATGGATTTTATTTATACAGGATCTACATGTATTATTGTACATTGTCCAGATAGTTTGTATTATGACTCCATTAAGCTGATTTTATCATACCTATTGTTCCTCAGGTGAGCGATGTGGCCCATGGGCCTCTTGTTTATATACTTATACAGTATTGTCATCTTTATATTGCAAATTAATTTTGTCAAATTATGACGTCCAAATTCATGCTATACATATTAAAACAATTATTATTATATGTTAGAAACTGGTAACCAACCAGTATGCTCTAAATCACATTGTATTTGATCGTTACATTTTTAGCTCACGGAGACTAAGTCAGGGTGAGCTTATGCTATACCCTCGGCGTCGGCTTCCGGACCTGGTTAAAGTTTTTGTTGCAGGTCCTGTATCTAAGCTATTACTTGTCCTATCTTCACCAAACTTGCATGGATGATGCATCTGGACCTACTTATGAACTTGAAAGACTTGGATGCTGAATCTGAGTCCTAAATTTCAGATGCTGGAGGAGGTTAAGGTTGTTGGACCAGGTTAAAGTTTTTGTTGCAGGTGCCCTTTGATAGCAATATCTAAGTTACTGCAGGTCCGTACTTCACCAAACTTGCATGGATGGTGTGTCTTATGATACTGATGCACCAGACAGGCTTTAGTGCTGAATCTGAGCCATTGGTTTCGGATGCTGGAGGAGGTTAAGGTTTTTGGAGCTGGTTAAAGTTTTTGTTGCAGGTGCCCTCTGATGATTATATCTTAGTTATTACTTGTCCTAACTTCACCAGACTTCCATGGATGGTGCGTCTTATGATACTGATGCACCTGACAGGTTTGAATGCAGAGTCTGAGCCATAGGTTTCAGATGCTGGATATGGTTAAGTTTTTTGGAACAGGTCACATGTTTAATAGATAATAGTACTTTTTCAAACTTGCATACTTGATTAAACTGTAGTATAAATGAATCACAGAGGAAGCTTCAGATGCAGAGCTTGATCTCCATTATCAAGGATGCTAAAAAATATATCTTAGTTATTACAGGTCCTAACTTCGCCAAACTTGAATGGATGGTGTGTCTTATGATACAGATGCACCTGACAGGCATGGATGTTGAATCTGAGCCATAGGTTGCGGATGCTGGAGCAGGTTAAGGTTTTATTTGCTAGTGCCCTCTGATGATGATATCTTAGTTATTACTGGTCTGAACTTCACCAAACTTGCATGGAGATGCGTCTTATGTATACTGATGCACCTGACAGGCTTGAATGCTGAATCTGAGCCATAGGTTTCAGATGCTAGATGAGGTTTAGTCTTTTTGGGGAACAGGTCACATGTTTTATAGATGATAGCTTGCATAGTTGATTTAACTATTTTATAAAAGAAACGCAGAGGTTGCTTCAGATGCAGAGCCTGATCTCCATTATCAAGGATGCTAAAGAAATCTCCTACCTAAATCAAACCTGCTCGATAGATAGATGTGTTTGTTGATAAATGATATAACATGATTCCTATGATATAGTATTGTATGGTATGAAAAAATATTGTTTAATATGATACATTATTATGCCTTCTGTCAGTTTGTCACTATATATTCAATACTCATCTATTTTCGCATAGTATCAAAGGATTTATATAGCGTAAGCATACTATGCCGAAATAGAGCACGGCGAATATTTTTAACGAAAATCTGTCAAGCGCCGACAGCGGGATTCGAACTCACAACGCTAAAATCATTGATTCTAGCATGAAGCCCAACGCGTTACCGCTACGCTATATTAGTCGTTATTAAGAATACCGGTATTAAGGTATAGAAAACGTACATATATACGACTGACATCAAGCAATTACAATTATTCATTTTTCCAAAAAAAACTTCATTATTGACGGTAATTTTAAAGTTAAAGTTTCCTATAAACTTTTGAACAAATTGATTGAACATTTTTCAAAGAAATTCTTCATGAGAATAACAAAAACGCTTTTTTAAATGACGCTTGATAAAGAATGTTCAAGAAAAAAAATTCACTGAGATTTCGTCTGCTTAACATTTCGAGTTTTCTCGGTAAGGCCAAACGTCTCTCTATTTCTTGAAAAGAACATAAACCTTTGTTGACTTTTTATTGTACAACAACTTGTTGATTAAATAAACAATCAAATCAATTGATTACACGTAATTTGAAAAACAACAACAAACGCTTGCTTTTCCGGTGATAATTTTAAGGGACCTGTCAACACTCGAACGTCAGAGCTACTTATAGCAAAGCACGTCAGTATATTTAACAGTCGGCATAATAATAACAATAGTGTTGTGCTGTGCATGTACTATGCCTAAATAGTAGTCAGGGTTTGATACATAGTGCACTCGCCTCCGGCTCGTGCACCATGTATCAAACCCTGACTACTATTTAGGCATAGTACATGCACAACACAACACTATTATATAAATATAATATCATGTAATATTATAAAAAGTTATATTATACGATATGATATTGTATAATTTTTTTTTATATTTTATGTTATGATATTGTATCATAATATCATTATGTATAGTTTTGTATATTATGATACAATATTGTATAATATTATATTGTATTATTAATTTATTATCTAATCACATGATACTATTACAAAAGATATTGCAAAATATATAATATTGTATCCTATGATTCTATATTGTATATTCTTTGATATTGTATCATTATACGATTTTGTTTAATATATTAGTTTCTGTAATACAGAATTATATCACATGAAATTGTATAATATGATACTGTTATATTATATAATATCGTATCATACGATATTGTATAATATGATATTGGTTAATAATATGATATATTATCACATCACATGAAATTGTATTGTATGATATTGTAAAATATATTATTGTATCATATGATACAATATGTATAATATATTATTGTATTTTATAATATTTTACTTTATCACATAATATTGTATCATTTGATGTGATACAATGTTGTATCAAATAATATTGTATGTTATTATACAATATCATATTATGTATCAAAAATGATACAGTATCATACAATATCATACTATATTATACAATATAATATCATATGTTTCAATGTTATGATGTATTATGTGATATGATATTGTAATGTAATACTATATTGTTTTATATATTATGATAATGTATTTTTTGATCAAATACAATAACGTATAACACAATACAATGTCATATTATACGTTACAATATCTCATCATTGTTTATTATGGTATTTTATTTTATTATATATGATATATGTTGTAAATATGATAGGATGCAATATTTAATTTTATATTATTGTATTGATTAACATATAAACATATTATTATCATACAATTTTTTAACATATGATATACGATATTGTGTCAAAACAGAATCCATGAATATCCAAGATCATAAAGTATGATTTTCATTTAATATGATAAAGGTGGTCTTCATAAAGGTGAAGTCTCATTCGGGTGATGTCTCGTCTCGGTGAGCTTTGTAATCTGTGATTACCTATGTTTACATTATTCAAATCGATAGAAAGAAAGTTGTTGTTAGAATGTCCCCTTCAGTATCATCATCATATCTCTATCTCTTTCTTTCTCTCTCTCTCTCCCAAACTTGCGTATATACTTTGCTATGTGATGTCGCTGATAAGTTTTAAGGCATCTCTCTCTTTAAACGTCTGAATATCATTTAATGAAACAAATTAAAAATATTAAAAGGTATTGGAATGTACATCACTTACTTACATAATTATGTAATTTTTGCAAATTTCCAATTATCGGCTTAAAAATTTACAGTGGCAATTTGAAACATACAGGTAGTTATATTTTATGGTTCAAAAATTTATTTCAATGAATTTATTTTTACTTTTATGTACTCAAAATTAATATTAGTTTTGTTTCGTTTCGTTCGGTTTCATTTCGTTTCGTTCGATTTCGTTTTGCACTTTACAGGCGTCCGATCCCAGGGGATAGGCCGGGGCTCGCTCATCGGAGAAAAAAAATACCGGCCTATGCCCCGAAAAATACGGTACTTTGGTCAAGTTCGAAAATCAGCATTGGTCGATACTTTTTGTTGGAGTTATGGGACTTTGACCACAATAATGACTCTGTTTTATCCAAAAATTGACCTTATAAGCGCTCTCATGCCTACAAATTTTGACGGATTTATCACATTTTTTTGTAAGCGCTCCCATGCCTACAAATTTTGATGGATTTTCATTAAATTTATACCAAATGTTTATACCACTATTACCTTGGTCAAGTTTAAAAATCAGCATTGGTCGATACTTTTTGTTGGAGTTATGGGACTTTGTGACCTTGTAAGCGCTCTCATGCCTACAAATTTTGACGGATTTTCATTAAATTTATACCAAATGTTTATACCACTAATACTTTGGTCAAGTTCGTTTAGATTGTAGTATTTTGAATATATTTGCAACAGGAAAACTAGAAAAAAAAAAGTGGGTGGTGGGGGTAAAAAAATGTTCCTCCCAACCTCCCCACACATTTGATTCTGGAACAGCCCTGAATGTTTGAAAATATTGCAATTTCATATACAGTATTCTAGTATGCTGCTTGACTGGCGGAGGACCCAGGAATTCTATTCTTGTTACTGTAAAATGAGAAAATATGGCGCACTACAATTTTTAGCGCCATTGGCGCAACTGCCTCTGAGCGCTAAAATTAATAGTGCGCCAACGATTTTCCATATGTATTGAATTTCTTCAAATTGCAAAACAATAACGTCAGTCCATTTTTAAGGCTATATAGAGTTGTTCATTTAAATATCAGATGCTGTCGGTTCTATTTGTTTAAACAATTACACAGGTAAACGGTATGGGTTATGGGGTATACAGGGTTGTCTCTAAAAATTGAAGTAGAAGGAGGAAATGAAAAAGTAGAAGGAGGTCTGGTGGTCTATCTTATAGCTACATTGTGTTTGAAATGCAAAGATAGTCGGGTAATTAAGGCATTATAGGTGGGGGAATTCCCCGCCTCCCAGGTGTTAGAGACAACCCTGGGTATAAGTGCCTAAACATGGATTAATTAATTCAGTTTTAATTGCTTTTTAATATCTCTCATACCACCTTGAAAATTTGGCTTCTCCCCATGCCACTTCCATTTAGCGCCTCGAGGTGAAAATGTGATTAAGCGTGGCAATCGTTAACGCTGACAATACATGATTGAACATGATTTCTTTGATCTCTGATTTGTGGATATAAAGATAACAAGACCATACCTATTTTTGTGTTTTTTTAAATGTAAAATTACTGTGAAAAAGATTCTCTCATGGTGATCGAAATTAATGGTAAATGTAGCATTCGATTTCACTTTTAGTTTCGGGACTCTTCTAGTATTATCCAAGTCGACACGTTAAATTCAAATTCCGATAACTCAAATTTGTTTAACAACAAAAATTACACATCATCGCCAATAAATGAAGTTTTCATATCTATCTACTGACGATTTACACAAAAGTAAGTGTATTGTTCTCAACGACAGTTTACCGAGATAGAAATCAAAGTCGTTCTGTTCACGTGCTTGAGTGAACACAGAACTAAATTTTGGGCGTGATCGTTCATCAAACAACAACATTTTTTGTATTCTTTTTTAAAGAAAAGATGCATGCGCTAAAATATAATTGCGCTAATGTACTGGCACTAGCGTTTGCGCTAAAATACGTATGCGCCAAATTTTCTCGTTTTACAGTATTTAAGCAGGCATTATTTATGCCTAAGGTGATAATAGCTGTAGGCAACACAAGCCAATACTGAGTTTAAGAGGCTAATAACTAACTCTAATAAGGCAGTAGGGGATAAAATCACTGTCATTTTATTTCCAGTTGCATTTAAAATAGTTTTTGAGCTATAAACAAGTTGTAATGAGTGTTTAAAAAATATAATAGCGTCCAAAATCGAAATTTACAAACTTCAAGAAAGATAACTCTGTTTACAGAAAACTATTAAAAAACATGGCATCTAAAAGCAATCTAGTAGGATTACAGAACGGCAATTTCTGTTTAAATTAAATGCTGTTCTGTTACAAAAAAAAGAGATTGTTTTATAATTATTCATAATTAATTACACCTGAGGTGATAATAGCTATATTGGCTGATTGGTGACTGTAGGCGGCATGTCACCTAAAACAACACAAGCTAACACACCACTTTTAAAAGGTGCTATCATACCATCTTAATCAGTCAACAGGGGATCAAAATCACTATCATTTTATTTTCAGTAGTATTTTAAATAGTTTTAAAGCTTATACCAAGTTTTAATTAGTGTATCAATTAAAAAAATGGTGTCCAAAATCGAAAGCTTAGATAGGATAGATGTCTTAACTGAACACAACACTTTTAAAATGCATTGCATCTAGAAATATCTAGAATATAGTCATGCTTGATAAAATATGCTTATGTTATTGATAATCTGTAGACTGTTTTTGATCAGAGTTGTTGCTCAAGTGCGTGATGTGGCCCCTGGGCCTCTTGTTTAAAGTGTGAAATAAACAGACCATTTCTGCATTTTGGCCTTATTATAGAGATAATGTAGCTGAGATGAGTAATTTGGCCCATGAGTTTCCTGGTTTTTAGCTCACCTGAGCTGAAAGCTCAAATGAGCTTTTCTGATCACTTTTTGTCCAGCGTCTGTCTGTCTGTCCGTCCGTCTGTCTGTCTACCTGTAAACTTTTTTACATTTTCAACTTCTTCTCCTAAACCACTGGGCCAATTTCAACAAAACTTGGCACAGAGCATGATTGGGTAAAGGGGATTCAAGTTTGTTAAAATAAAGGGCCACGATTTAGATCTTCTTAAGAACTGTAATGCTCAATATGTGAAATGACTATACTGTGACAAAAAGGGATCAATGATAAACAGAATATCCAGAGAAAAAATTGATTTTTTCAAATTCAGGATATGTCAGGCTACATTGTCCATTTTTTTAGCTCACCTGAGCTGAAAGCTCAAGTGAGCTATTCTGATCGCATTTTGTCAGTCTGTCTGTCAATCTGTAAACTTTACATTTTGAACTTCTTCTCTAAAACCGCTTGGCCAATTTCAACCAAATTTGGCACAAAGCATCCTTATCGTAAGGCAAATATAAATTGCAGAAATAAAAAACCGATCTTTATCCAAAGCGGAGAAAACCTCAAAACTGTAGAAAAAGGGGGTGCATTTTTAAAAATCTTCTTCTAAAGAACTACTGAGTCAAATTCAACGCAATTTAAGATAAATAATCCTTATCAAAGAGAAAATATATATTGCAAAAATTAAGGGCCAATCTTTTTCCGAATTTGAGTTATTACGAAAAAAAATAATTGAAAGGGGTGGGCTTCGATCAGTTTATAACTTCGGGTTCGGTATTCCATATCTCAAAAACCTCTTTGAAGCGGCCATTTTGAACATATGAGAAATGGGTCACTCTGACAAAGATGAATTTGTTTGTTGTGGAACAGTTTGCGTGCGAAAGGAATATTTCAAATATGCAAGATACATTAATGCCGATTTTGTGAAGTAAATTGAGATTAAATATTCCAATGCGTTGACATTTTCACCTTTGACGGTGGTTTTAGCTTGTTTTCATTTTCATGAATTACGGTTTGTAACTTAGGGGAACTATCGCCTGTATTTCGTAACTTTTACGTATCAATCAAATATAGACATCGGTAAATAAGACAGTTGACTGTTACTTGTGGAAAATAAGATACATTAACAGGTACAGTACTTTAACAACTAAAATACAAATTCTAATGCAATGGTAATACAGTATGGTCTTTGCGTACTAGTTGATTACTGCAATATGTTTTAGGCTAGTTGTCAGTATTTTCTCTAGTCTATCAGTCTAAACGGAGATTAATTTTGCTGATGGAAATACTAAGTGTGTGTACATGTAGCAGAGACATAAATAATTGTTAGCTCACCTGCGGTGAAATATACAGAGAAATATTTTTAAAACTATTCTTCTCAAAAATCAATTGGCCAGAAAAGCTGTAACTTGTGTGGAAGCATCCTCAAGTAGTGTAGATTCAAGCTTGTCCAAACCATGATCCCCGGGGTATACGGTTGGGCCCCAATGGGGGATCAAATTTTTAGATACAAATGTATAGAGAAAAATCATTAAAAATCTTCTTCTAAAAAACCAGTAAGGCAGAAAAGCTGTAACTTGTCTGGAAGCATCTTCAGGTAGTATAGATACAATTTTTAGCCCACCTGAACCAAAGGCTCAAGTGAGCTTTTCTGATCACAATTTGTCCGTTGTCTGTCGTTGTCGTTGTTGTAAACTTTTCACATTTTCATCTTCTTCTCAAGAACCACTGGGCAGATTTCAACCGCACCACTAGGTGAAGGGGACTCATGTTTGTTCAAATGAAGGGCCACATCCTCTTTAAAGGGGAGATAATACAGGCCTCTCACACCCATTTTTGGTACTGGGTCCGGGGCCAATGAATTGGGAAAAATGCGACGTTTTGATAGAAATTGGGAATTTTATTCCTTGCTTAGTGTACAGTCCCCAGAACAAAAACTAGGGTATATTGATAGGATTTTTTAAAGATTTATTTTTTTTTAATTATTTTTAAAACTGGGAACATGTGTGTATTATAATGAGAAGGAAAAAAAAGTTAATTCACAGTGTGTGATACAAGTTTGTTACTGAAGATGTAAAATTTCCAAAAAGGTTTTTGTGTAATTAGTAGCTATATGTCAAAAGGCAAAGAAAAAAATGATACAGTTTTTTTTTAATTTTAATAATATCTCATTAAAAAGTATATCTTATTTGTATTAATGTAAAATTTAATCTATATTTGTATTTATACCTTTAATAGATAAATGTTTCTTGATTGTGTTAGCTTAATGACAATATTTATAAAATAGTCTCTGTACTTCTGTGTGTTTGGGGTATTAGTCCAACCCTTTGACCCACTTACTAACGTTTTGTAGAGGATCTGTTCACACAAACATTTTTATAATAATTTCAACATTTGTTGCAGAATTATAAACTACTAACAGCTTATCAGCTAAGTGTAATATCAGGATTAAAAGTAATAAACATCGTTTATAAAAATTACACCGTTTCTGTCTGAGGAAAATCTGGCTTTAGGTTACCTACCGCTCACAAGAAACAGTTTACAACGCGGTAGTGTTGCACATCTTCACAGTGCTTTTGTGACTGCTGAATATACATGATATATTTTTAGAATAAGTATGGTTTATTTCAAGTTACATAATTAATAATATTAGGCAATCTCAAATTGGGAAAAACACACTCAATTTTGGGGGAAAAAATGCCCTTTTCACGTTGGGAATGGGGCCGAATATCGGCCCCAATTATAGAGGATCGAGAGGCCTGTAATAGAGAATTATTGAAAATTTGTTGGTATTTTTCAAAAATCTTCTTCTCAAAAACTATTAGGCCAGGAAAGCTCAAATTAAAATGGAAGTATCCTCAGACAGTGTAAATTCAAGTTTGTTCAAATCATGGTCCCCGGGGTTGGGAGGGGCCACAAGAGGGGGATCAAGTTTTACATAGGAATATATTGAGAAAATCTTTAAAAATCTTCTTCTCAAAAACTATTTGGCAAAAAAAGCTCAAATTAAAATGGAAGCATCCTCAGGTAGTGTAGATTAGAGTTTGTGCAACTCATAGTTCCCGGGGGTAGGGTGGGGCCACAATTGGGGGATAAATTTTTACATAGGAATATATAGAGAAAATCTTTAAAAATCTTCTTCTCAAAAACTATTAGGCCAGAAAAGCTCAAATTTGAGTGGAAGCATCCTCAGATAGTGTAGATTCAAGTTTGTTCAAATCATGGTCCCCGGGGGTAGGGTGGGGCCACAATTGGGGGATAAATTTTTATATAGGAATATATAGAGAAAATCTTTTTAAAAATTTCTTTTAAAAACTATTTGACCAAGAAAGCTCAAATTGGCGTGTAAGCACCCTCAAATAATGTAGATTCAAGTGTGTTCAAATCATGGTCCCTGGGGGTAGGGCGAGGCCACAATGGGGGATAGATGTTTATATATAGTGATAATCTTTAAAAGTCTTCTTCTCAAAACTATTAGGCCAGGAAAGCCCAAATTTGAGTGGAGGATCCCCAGATCATATAGATTCAAGTTTGTTTAAGAGAAAATCTTTAAAAATCTTCTTTTTAAAGACTATTTGACAAGAAAAGCTTAAACTTGTGTAGAGGCATCCTCGGGTAGTGTAAATTCAACTTTGCAAAATCACAGTCCCTAGTGGTAGGGCGGGACCGTGATGGCGGTTTGAATTTTTACATAGGAATATATAGAGAAAATCTTTAAAAATATTCTGGGAAAGTTTTTGGTCCAAAACTCAGTACTTAGTGTAAAAGCACAGGTTATGCAGATTTAAGTTTGATGAAACCATGATTCCCTAGAGAAAAGTGGGGCCACGAAATGGGGGGGGGGGTATATAGTAATAGAGAAAAATCTTCTTACAGGTACAACAACAAAAGGGGCTTGGTATTTACCAAAAAATAAGAGGTGGATAAAAATTGGCAGATTTTCAAAAAAAATTTAGCAAGATCTACTGTACTCAGTTGTCAAGATATTTTGATGCTGTAATGCTAATTTGATCAGAATTAAGGCAATATTTGATCAGGTGAGCGATGTGGCCCCTGGGCCTCTTATTTTCAAATCATGATATCCGGAGGTAAGGTGGGGCCACAATAGGGGGGTCGAAATTTTTACATGAGAATACATAGAGAAAAATCTTCTCAACAAAAACCAGTAGGCCAGAAAAGCTGTAACTTGTTTGGGAGCATCCTCAGGTAGTGTAGATTCAAATTTGTTCAAACCATGATCCCGGGGGTAGAGTGCGGCCACAGTTGGTGGGTCGAATTTTACATAGGAATACATAGTGAAAAATTCTTCCCAAAAACCAATTGGCCAGAAAAGCTGTAACTTGTATGGAAGCATCCTCAGGTAGTGTTGACTCATTCTAGTTTGTTCAAACCATGATTTCAGGGGGTAGGGTGGGGCCACCCTGGGGGGGTCAAATTATGTTGGTGCGGGTAATTCGGTACAATCTCTACGTAATGGTTGATTGATGCAACATGTTCTATTAAGATGCTCAGCAATTTCAATCTAAACAGAGATTATTCTTGCTGCTAGAAATATCTAACTAAAGTATATATATGATGAAAAATAAATTTTAATTGTTTACAAATTCCTATAATTTTACTAACCTGAAAGTCAAGCTTTGAGTTATAAGCAAGATACAGAGCTTTGCGCACAATGCTACTATATGTTTGTACACAAAGCTGATGTCATGCTTTAGTTTGTTTTTATTTTAAATGCAGCTTTTCTGAATAGGTAATACCAAGTTTAAAAATCTTAAGTTGAATGTAATAAACTCATCTGAACAAAAACATGACTCAAACCAAGCTATGTATCTTGCTTATAATTCTACAATTGACGCTGAAATTTTGGTTGATCAATAGAAATGTCTTGCTAAAAGGAAGATATGGTATAGCTACTTTCTGGTGTCCCTTCTTCAACGATGAATTGCATAAAATCTACACAAATTTTTGATAGTTTTTCGAACACAATTTAATGAAAACGACGCGTTTTAAACAGTTTCCATAGTCCTGACATATTATTATTATGAGGATAAAAGCATTATCGGTGTTCTTGAAAAATTATTGCAACGGAAAATCATCTTTGTTTGTGGACATTTGTTGTTTATTAATAAAGATGAAAATAATGGATGGGCCTTGGTACAATAGAGCAACATGCCTGCCAATACATTAATTTGAATTATAGTTCTTTAACATATGTGACAACATTTTTCAGTTAAGTTTATTCATCATTCAAGTGAGAAAGGATTTGAAATGTCATACAAAATGAATTCATGCCTGGTAAACGACAATCATTTGTAATGGAGAATGCCAATTAAATTTTTCAATGTTTTTAATTTGAGGAATTGAGCGCATTCATTCTGATGCATTGAGGTACACTTTTCTTCTTTCACATATAGGATTTTTAAAAATAAAATACAATAACTAGTAAGTAGTGGAGGGACAAAATGTACCTTTATGCTCTCATGTATTTTAATCTTTTTATAAAGTGATGGGGGGGAGGGGAGGCTAAATAAAGGGAACTGGAAGTTAACCATGAACACCAACTGAAAATTTAGCTACAAATGTATTTATATTGCATATGATCTTATTTTCGGTAAAAATGGTATTCCATAAAGGTAAATATATCAAAGATTAAGTATATGCAAAAATAAGTGAAAATTCGGATATTCATTTTTGGTTAATCTTCCGAGGGGCCACATGGCACAATATCCTTTGAACGCTCATATAAAGCCAGTGTTGCTCAGTTGAGCGATGTGGCCCATTGGGCCTGTTGTTTTTGTATATGACTCTGTAAAGCTGATTTTATTATGTCTATTGTTTCTCAGGTGAGCAATGTGGCCCATGGACATCTTATTTTTCTTTACAGGAGCTTTCACTGTGTACTCTGATGAGGTTCGTATTGGAGGAGGCCCAGCTCCCAGCTGCAAAACATTGTCAGAGCAAGACCCATTTTCCAGTAGCTTTGTTTAGAGTAGGTCAACAATCCTTCATGTTTAAGGAAATGAGTGAAATGATATATATATATATATAATTCAGATTTCTCTTTCTTTCATTAAGTTTCATTAAATGTACCAGTTTTTGTCGCTGAAGGATTCAGGGATTTTTTAACAATTTGGAATGTACATGTTCAGTGCATGATGTTTTGACATTGCAAAGCTGTATAATAGTATTGATTGTATGGTATGAACCTTTTCATATCTGTTTATATTGTAAAAACTCTTTTGACTCACTTAAACCAAAACCTCAAGTGAGCTTTTTTGGGTCTCCAGAGTCACTCAGGTGACCAATTGCAATTAGTTTTCGTCTGTCGTCGTGTGTCAACATTTAAATATTTTTAGCTCACTTGAGCTAAAGGCTCTACTTAGCTTTTCTGATCAAAATATTTCCATTGCCTGTCGTTGTTTTTGTCGTCATTGTCATAATAGGGGTCTAAAAAGTTTTATAAACTTGCATAATTGACAAATGATCTATTGAGATATGATCAGAAGTCTTATTTTCTACCTGTGGATCAATAACTTATATTCCAGTTAAAATTAATAACAAAAAATGAGTAAAATTAAATGTTTATCCTCCACATCCCCCCCCCCCCCATGTACATGTGTACGGTAGCAAATTATAAATCATTTCTTGATTGGTATTTTTCTCTAGATGCACATTAAGATTTTGGAAATTGCTTCTTAATTTTTGAGATAAACAAATGATTGTATGTATTTGGGGCAATAGTAAAGTCTCCTAAACAAAGCAGGTTCATCATTAGGCTGTTTAAAATTAATTCTACGTTAAACGTCACATTAAAATTTAAAACCTACGAGGGAGGGAGGAAAAAAATAAACAAAAATTTCAAACAAATGTGTATTTATTGAAAGTCACCCACTCAGTTACCAATACATCAACACTGTTATATAATACATATGGTAGGATTCAGTCCATGTTAATTCTTGCATTTTCCAAGCAAATACTTTTGTGTAATTTGGGTTTATGTCCTTTCTGTGGGTACATCATGTATACTGGACGAGAAGTGGAGTGACTTGCAAGCACATCAAGTGGTACATCCAATGAATTTTCATCACCACAAACGTAACAAACCAAAGGAAAACTTTAAATTTCCTTTTGTGGAAAAAGTTGCTCAACACATGTGACTCACAAGTTATCTACAGTCAAAATAGTGACATTGTTTCATACATTTTCATGACACATTTGAAAATTTATCATATCAGAGCTGTGTTGTCAGATTCACTGTACCTACTACAGAGGGTTCTCTTAATCTGATAGGTTAATCGAATAATCCGAATTATTTCTTATATATCCCTCTATATTTTTTCCTGATAATCTGAAGGTTAATCAGATAGGACTGTGACTGTGTAATTATGATTTCTTCCCCCTTACACCTGTGAATTCCTTCGTTTAATTTGTTGACACCCCTCTTGTGTACACAGTAACTCTTTACAGGCCATTAGTTGTTCCGGATGACCGCACACAGGACTGACCTTACCTGTGTACACATTTTACATGCTGGGCTTGCACCATTAAGAATTATTTAAACATGTTATTTCTGAATCAAAAGTGACTGGCTTGGGAACATGTGACATCGAGGAAATTCTGATAACTTTCAATTTTACAATGGGGTAGAAAACTTAATGAATAAAATTCAAATAATTTGTTATCATGCATAATTGATTATTTAAGAGCATTCTTTGTACCAGAAAAAAATAAAATAAATTGTGCAGGTGAAAAGAGGGACAGACAATTAGCCATTTCCTCTTATTACTTCCTGTCAAAATGGTGGCCACTTTGAAACCATCGTAATGAACAGTGATGAAGGGAAACATTTTCTTTTGAGCATTTACAAACAAAATGAAGACTAAAAATGCTATTTCATTGCTAATGCAAGGTAAATTATTTCATTTCAAACTATTGACAAACAGATTATATCTTTTTAGTAAACTCAGGTGACCTATTGCTATCCGTTTTCGTCCGTCATCGTGCGTTAACAATTTACATTTTTAACCTCTTCTTAAAAACTACAAGGCTGATTGTTACCATATTGGGTGTGAGGCATCTCTATGGTAAGAGGAATCTAAATTGGGAAATTTATGGCTCTACCACCCCCGGGGCCCCACATGTGGAGACAAATATGCAAAAAAAAGCAAAATTTTTAAAAATCTTCTTCTCTACTCCCACACATGTGAGGAAAAAATGGTTGCATAGTTATGATGTCCATGAAGCCCTCTACCAAAATTGTGAAATTCATGGCCCTTGGGTCAGGGGTTCTGGCTCTAGGTTGGGGCCAATATGGCCATATAGTAAAAATGTATTAAATCTTAGAAAATCTTCTTCTCTACTCCCATATATATTTGTTAAAAACTGAATGCATGATTATGGTGTCCATCATTCCCTCTACCAGAATTGTGAAATTCATGACCCCTGGGTCAGGGGTTCAGGCTCTAGGGTGGGGCCAATATGGCCATATAGTAAAAAGGTATTAAATCTAAGAAAATCTTCCTCTTTACTCCCATATATATTTGTTAAAACTAAATGCATGATTATGATGTCCATGAGTCCCTCTACCAGAATTGTGAAATTCATGACCCCTGGGTCAGGGGTTCAGGCTCTAGGGTGGGGCCAATATGGCCATAATAGAAAAAATGTATTAAATCTTAGAAAATCTTCTTCTCTACTTCCATATATATTTGTTAAAAATTAAATGCCTGGTTATAATGTCCATGAAGCCCTCTACCAACATTGTAAAATTTTTGACCACATTATTAGGGGTTAAGGGTATAGGGTGGGTCCAATATGGCCATATTGTAAAAATGTTTAAAATCTTAAAGAATCTTCTTCTCTACTCCCACACATATGGGCAAAAAACTGAATGAATGGTTATGATGTCCACTAACTACTCTACCTAAATTGTGAAATTCATGGCCCCTTGGACAGGGGTTCAGAACATGAGGTGGGGGGGGGGGGCAATATAGTGTTAATGCATATATATACAGTACAGCTCACGAGTATCCTGACAAAAACACCGACCACCGTGTTTGAAAGTCCACGCTGAGCGTGGAAGTGTCGGTACCTTTGATCTATTGTTCTCTGTTACGGCCACGAAACGAGAGAAAAAACACGGTGCGACACGGTGCAACGCGATGCAACACGGACAGTAACACGGTGTAACACGCGGTATTTTCCTGTGAAAAAAGGAGGATTTAGGAATAAAACTTATAAAGAATAAAATATTTATTGATGTACGTAAGAGAATTAAAGACAAAGAAATAGAAATAAATAAATAAAATTTTTCGGCACGCAATTTTCAGACGTATGCGATTGTTACGGTTGATTTTTGTTGATATTAAGAACAAAAAAATCGATATCGCCCACATAACGGTTTGATCAAATAAAACACTAACACTTTATTTTCCTTTTTAAAATTCAAATACACTGTTCCATAAGTTTTTGTTTTTGTTTCAGTCCGTTTTTAAACGTAGTACTGTAGTAATCGTAGTTGCTGTAGATTGGCAGTTTCAATAGTGCATAGAATCATAACTGTGATCTTCTCTCACTTATACTCTATTCAACGATAACAAATCTAACGGGTTGTTGAAAACAACTGTACTTTCTCTAAATAATATAATTATACAGCTTTATATTCATATTTTCAAATTTTCTTTCTTTTATACATATGTGTGATGTACTTGTCCATGTAGTACCGCACGGTACATATTCATAGCGCTTAGAATCCGTGGATCGGTACTTGATAATTTTTTATTTCATCTTTATAAGCAACTTGAGTTTAGAAATTATTTGTGTTCCAAGAAAGCACTCAGTATTGTAATAATTACTGTTTGATTGTTTAATGATCGTCATGAGAGAAAGAGAGAGAGAGAGAGAGAGAGAGAGAGAGAGAGTACTGGTATGAGTTTAATTTTAAGTACATTTCACTTGTAATTCAGTGTAATAAGTTAGATTTATAGTTTCCCTTATATTGAACCCTTTTCCCTAAAATTGCGATAGAATCTATGCAGTCAGAGTCCACGTGCTATCCCTGTCAATCAAATCCGCCCGCGAGATAGACCACGTGCTCCTTCCATGCCTTCCATGATAAGGAAAAAATGTCGTTCTATTGTTTTTTTAAGTCCGCAAAATAGAAAAATGTTTAACAATGAAGTATTTAGTGTTTGAAATGTTTAGTTTTTTCTTTCTTATACTGCATGTATGAGGGTTGGAATATTGCGCTGTAAAATAAGATTTTTCGTTAAAATTTTGACGCTATTTCACATCACACATATTAGATTGGTTATAAAGTAAATAAAGTTGTGTATGTTATTAATGCTTGCAAAAAGTTACCGGTATTATCTCATTCATCTTTTTAATCAATCAGGTTTTTTCGTACATACATGTATGCGTACCCGTTAATAATTTCTTATCGCATGTTAATACTTTGTGAAATTCCCGCATTTATAGAGTTGCTGAATTCGGAATTGTTCTCCGGATCCACGCGCCGATAGTCTTACGTGATGTAGTTTGTGTACACATCTACAGACAATTTTTTTGTTTGTTAGAGATAAGGAAAAATCATTGAACTAACAAAGTAGAAGTAAAATATATTCAGACCATACACACGACGGGTTGTGATGAGTTACCAAACAGGTGTCCGTGGAAAGGTGTGAATAACGGCATCTCGAGTACACCTGTTCAGTTAGTTGTAAATTACAATGACACCTAACAAGACAGACAATAACACCTGTTGTGTATAGAACCCAAGATGAAAGACAATGTTGTGTATCTGTTGTGTATCTGATCAGCTTCCGTACAGGTGTATCGCACGAGTGATTTTTTCATGTGAAATCACGGCGCCATTACCAGCTGTACGGAAATAAAGTTGAAAGTTACTTTATGAAATGCGGGTATATTTTTAGTACATGTACAATGCTTGAATATAATTTAACAAGAGTATGTACGTGTATTTATCTATAATCTAAAATATAAAAGAGATTTTTTGTTTATTTATTGCTACATAAATAGCTGGTCCAAATTATTCGTGTCACCGGTAATATGGGGTTGTTATTTACTACAGCACATTACATGTTTTAAAAAAAACATGATCTGAAATGTTTTCATTTCTCATTTTTAATTGGTTTAAAGTAAGGCTGTAAATTAATTAATAATTCAGAAAGTGTTTTCAGATATAACAAAAAATAAGACGTTTAAGCTCCCGATATTTTAAACGGATCGTCAGTTACAACATCAAGTGTGTTTAGAAAAAAAAAAACCACGATGAATTAAATTGATTTGAATTTTGATTATATATCAATTGATTATTAAATATATTTTGTGAATTTATTTCAATTTATTTAAGAACAAATGAATTAAAAAGTACAAATTTTCGTCGAGTTTTTTGAGATCACAAAAAATTACTTCACGTTGACAGCCCCGACAATTTTCTGGGTCCGTGCAACTTAAGTCGACATTCATTTTGTTAAATATGAAAAGGATATATATGTTTCAACCCTTGTTTAGCCATACTTTATTTATTTCTAAACATTGGCTATTTCTATCAACGTCTCAGGTAACGATATCCACAGAGTAACACAGTGGCCACGGAGTTACACGGGCGGCCACGGTGCGACACGGTGCGTTTTCTTGAATTATGTCTCCCCTTTCAAAGGGGAGACATATTGTTTTTGTCGACTTTCTTTTTCTTCTTCTTCTTCTTCTTCTTATTCTTCTTCATCCAAATTTGTCCAGGCCGTAACTAGAATACCCTTTGACATTAAGACTTCAAACTTGAAACATTGTTCAACTCCTGAATATACTTTGACAGAAGGACTTCAAACTTTAAACAAAGAACAATAATAATACACTTAGGTATACTATTGAATAATATTTGACCTTGACCTTGTTTTACTCAAGGTCAAATTAAGAAAAAAATATAAAATTTTGTCTGGGTCATAACTTAAATACCCTTTGACATTAAGACTTCAAACTTGGAACATAGGTAGATGGTATTGAGAAGGAGTGCATGCCACCAAAATTTTTGATCTTGATGTATTTTGTTCTTCAAGGTCAAGCTTTTCATAAAAAATATTGTCCGGACCATAACACAAGACTTCTTTAACATACATACTTTTAACTTGTATCATAGATAGATGGTGTATAACCTAGTTGAACCTTACCAAAAATTTTGATCTTGACCTAGAATTTTATTTCAAGGTCATATTAGAAAAAAACTTCATTGTTCAACTCCTGAATATACTTTGACAGAAAGACTTCAAACTTTAAACAAAGAACAATAATAATACACTTAGGTATACTATTGAATAATATTTGACCTTGACCTTGTTTTACTCAAGGTCAAATTAAGAAAAAATTATAAAATTTTGTCTGGGTCATAACTTAAATACCCTTTGACATTAAGACTTCAAACTTGGAACATAGGTAGATGGTATTGAGAAGGAGTGCACGCCACCAAAATTTTTGATCTTGACGTATTTTGTTCTTCAAGGTCAAGCTTTTCATAAAAAATATTGTCCGGACCATAACACAAGACTTCTTTAACATACATACTTTTAACTTGTATCATAGATAGATGGTGTATAACCTAGTTGAACCTTACCAAAAATTTTGACCTTGACCTAGAATTTTATTTCAAGGTCATATTAGAAAAAACTTCAACTCCTGAATATACTTTGACAGAAGGACTTCAAATTTAAACAAAGTACAATAATAATTCACTTAGGTGTACTATTGATTTATATATGACCTTGACCATGTTTTAGTCAAGGTCAAATTAAGAAAAAGATAATAAAATTTTGTCTGGGTCTGGGTAACATATAGCTGACATCATTCTTTTTCAATTGTTAAATTTGCCCCATATTACAATCCTTAGGGAGAAGGGGAGACATGTGGGTTTTTTTTAAAAAAAAAAAAACAATACCCACTAGTTTTCAAATACACATACACGGTGTCACACCGTGTACACGGTGCGACACAGACCGTTTTCCACCGTGTTTTTTACACGGTGGGTGTCGGGATACTCGTGAACTGTACTGTAATGTTTAAAAAATTTCTTCTCCAATCTCACACATCTGTATTAAAAACTGACTTATAATTATGTTTACCAGGAAGTCCTCTACTGAAATTTTAATTTTCCTGGAATATGGGTTTTGACTCTAGGACAGGGCCAAAATGGATGTATAGGTGTTAATGCATATAATGTTAAAAAATTATCTTCTTTACTCCCACACACCTGAAAGGAAAACTGCATTCATGATTTTTTAGACCAGATCTTTAAGTTTTTTGCCAAAATTATAGGTTTCATAGGTCTTTTTCAAAGATTTCAGGCAGGGAGGTGGTCGTCATTATAGATTTATAATTTTTCTAGTCCCGAATGAAACCTTATTAATTAAATGCATATGTGAGACTCCTCGACAAGTTTGTGTATGGGTTATATGCTACTCAGGTGACCGTTGAGGCCAATTGGCCTCTTGTTGTTAATAAATAATGTATTGAAACAAGTAATATTTTATTCTATACCAAAACAAAGATTACAAAAACGCTAAATTGGTTAATCTAATATTCGGTTAATCTGATAATTTTTCTCTGACAAATTGACTATCAGATTAAGCGGAACCCTCTGTACTAAGAACTTAAGATAGTGTTCTTGAAATAACTGAGTTAATTATGCTGACTTAATGCATATAATGCTGGGGCTCAATATTTCTTCTTTGGCTTTCACTTCAAGATATTACATCCATAACTGTCATATTTAACATCAAATATTGTTAGTTTGAACACTAAAATCTTAGTATGATTTAGGGTTTATTAACCTTTGAAATAGAACAAAAATTAAATAGTAACAAATTTATCACATCTTGAAGTTAACATCGAAGTTTATGGGGAAAGGTATAATTTTTGAAGTCTTTCTAATATATCTTTTCAGTGCAGTGTTGGTACAGTAAGAAGTTGCTCAAGCTTTTCCAATCTTTAAAAAAATGCAAAAATCGTGACTTCAAAGTACATATTTTGATTTTTTTTAATAAGATGGATAGTAACTTCAGTTGTTGATGGACTACTTTAAAAAATATATACAACAAACCTCGTTTTTGGGCGAAAGTTGGTTCAGCATGGTTCAGGCTCTGTGACTTGACAACCGACATCATAATCTTGAAATAAAATTTTTAATTGTCAAGTTCGATCACGTGTTGATCCATCAATTTTCGTTTTTGAATGTTTTTAAGCTCACCTGAGCTGAAAACTCAAGTGAGCTATTCTGATCTGAACTCCCTCATGATAAATATTCCTTTAAACAGAAGCATTAGTCGAAATTCCTGACTGTAGATTTGAGGATTTACATTGAAAGAAATCTGAAAAGCAATTGAATAAAGGACTATATATGATAAGGGCCTAAAATGACCCCCAAAAATGAACATCATCATTTTACTATCATTCTTTGTTTTCTTAGTACATATACATATGTGATGTGTTTACATAATATTCATTTTGATTCAAGTGCCCACAATTTAGAAATATGACATTGTAAAGACAACCTTTTCCCGCCATTTTTGCATTTTTAGCGTAAAACAGCTTGTTTTCAAGCAGTTTTTCCTTCCGAAAACATAGAGCGCATTCTTGAACAAATAAAATATTTTAATCAGAGATGTAACTAGCCAAGACTAATAAGTGAGAAAAAAAGTTTCCTTGTTCAAGCATGCGCTCTATATTTCCCATTCGTAAATGGATAAGAAAAATATCAATTTTTGGCTGATTTTGATTGAATTATAGAAATGGCGCCACTTCTGACGTCATATACTGCCAGTGTGTGCAAATAAATCAAATAAATAGATGAAAAATATATTTTATATCAACTCTTCTAAAAAATTAGTAAACATTTTATTGTACCCGAAACACTTTAAAAATGGCGAATTATGGGGGCCAAATTAAACTCTTATCATATATAGTTCTTTATTTTTTGCATTAAAACCAGAAAGTGTTGTTATTTTTAATCTCTACTGTATAGCTGTCCGATGCTTGGTAAATATTGTCCGATCCATGGTGAAATAGTTCAACACTTCATTAATTTGCTGTATTTTCACATTTTTAACAATTTCACTATTTTTTTCTCCAAAAATAACAAGGGAAAAACCTGTCGCTTTTAAAACAAGTTTTGTTTATATTTGGAAGATAAGTGATGCGTGATCAAAGGGAAAAATCCAAGGGTGTCCGATGCATGTGAAATCACCCTATGTTTTTATGTTGAATTATGTGATATCAGACAATAATGTATAACACATTACAATGTCATATCATATTATATATAATAGAATATTGTATAGTATTATAGGATGCAATATTTTA
Source organism: Magallana gigas (assembly GCF_963853765.1). Classification (NCBI taxonomy): domain Eukaryota; kingdom Metazoa; phylum Mollusca; class Bivalvia; order Ostreida; family Ostreidae; genus Magallana; species Magallana gigas. Next base: position 25,551,747 of record NC_088855.1, on the reverse strand, counting down.
TTTTATATAGTAGTGTATTGATAAACACTGTATCATGCAATATTGTAACACATGATCAACGTTATTTTGTCAAACTCCACTACAGTATTCAATATCCAAGATTATTAACTATGATTTTCTTATAACATGATAAAAGTGGTCTCATAAAAGTGATGCCTCATCTCGCTGAGCTTTGTAATTTGTGATTATCTATGTTTAGCTTATGCATGTATATTATATAAAACAAATGCTTACATAGAAGAGGGGAAAAAACAATCCAACCATTTGAAATTGTATTTTCAGAGAGTTGTGCTCACACTGACCTCCGCCTCCTGTGATTCAACTGCTCTGATCGGTCGATTCAAAGAGTACTTGTCATATGATGATGTAAGATACCATCTTATGAGAATTCTTCACAAGCAGATAATATCTAAGACACAAGACACTGTGAGTGATACCTACTTAAACAATGTCGAGGCTCTGTTAGAACAGATTGATTTTCCTTCAGACGAAATGGAGGAACTTAATCATTTTTTGACCAAGTATCCAGGTAAGTTTTCATCTTGTAAGTATCAACAATTAGGGCCCCACATAGAAATACAAAAAACTCAATCCATCTGTCTGTCCATCCCTCAGCTATACTTTTGTTGTGACTCAAGTTAATACTACATTACATTTTCAAAGGAGATGAGAGAATAAGGCAAGTAAAATGCCTATGGTAGAATTGATAAGGTATTTAAAATACCAACATGTTTGACAATACAAATGTACTTTTAAAAATTTGCTCTAAAGATATATGTTTATTATACCAGCACTTTCTAAAGAAAGTTCGGGTATATTGTTGTTACCCTGTTCCGTCCGTCCATCTGTCACGTTTTACTTTCTCAAACTGCTCTTACATCTTATAAACCAGCAAACTCAACTCTTGGAGTTTGATTTGGGTCATGTTGTTTTGTAAAAAGGTTTTAAAAATTCTCTGTTTGTCCTGGGGGTCAAATAATTGGTAAAAAATGACGTTTTTTCACAAAAAACCTTCTTCCTCGAATTCCTCCTACATTTTCAACAGTAGACAAATCATCTCTTGGAATATGTTTTAGGGTATCCTATATATGCGCAATAAGGTTTCAGAATTTTCAATTTTGTCCTGGGGGTCATTTAATGGCTGAAAAATGACGTTTTTTAACAAAAAAAAACTGGTTTCAAAAACGTAGTTTTTTTTTGCCAGTAGCCCAATGATCTTCTAGAATATGATTAGGGGTGTCATATTGAAGTGTGATCATGTTCCAGAAATTTTTTTTTTATTAAGGGGATCAGTGGGCAACAAAAAATGATGTTTTTTGGCAAAAAAAAAGTATGGTTCCCAGAACTCCTCTTACAACTTTTGGAGTAGCTATGTCATCTCTTAGGATATAATTGGGGCTGTCCTATAGATGGTTTATATATAAGGTTTTAAAAAGTTAAATTTCATCCAGGGAGTCAAATAGTAGCAGAAAATTGACGTTTATCACTAAAAAAAACATAGATCCAGGAGCTCCTCTTATGATTTAATGGATAGACACATCATATCTTGGGATATGATAGGAACTGTTCCATAGATGTGCATTAGGGTTTATAAAAATTAAATTTAACCCTGAGGCCCATTACCTACATACCTTTTGATCCCCTTTAAGGATCAAGAATATATATGGTTAACTCTATTCCCCCTGAAGCATTTGAACACCCATATAAAGCCAGTGTTGCTCAGGTGAGCGATGTGGCCCATTGGGCCTCTTGTTCGAAAAAATTATCAGATTTAATGATATTTTAACTTTGCATAATCTAATCATTCCTCATATAAGTTTTTTACAAGCCTTATTTACCCATCTTCTTAATTTTGGGGCGATATATGTAAATATCCACTGCACCATGATTCAATTTATATTTAATACTTCACAAACTTAGAATTATATAATGTACTTGGACTTGGCGAAAATTTGAACGATTTTTAGCTCACCGAGATAAAGTCGGGGGAAGCTTATGCTGTATCATCAGCTTCTGGACCTGGTGAAAGTTTTGGGTGTAGGTCCTGCAATATCATACCATATAATATGGTACAATATTATATAATAATATATAAATAGTGCCTGTTTGGGAGGGTAACAGTTGAAATTGACACCCCTTGAAAACCATTGTCAACCTCCGCGAAGCGTCGGTTGACAATGGTTTTCTCGGGGTGTCAATTTCAACTGTTACCCTCCCAAACAGGCACTATTTATTTTGTTATACTGAATGTCTTAATTTTTAAGAAAATGTTACTGCTTTTATATAGGAATAAAGTGAATTCTACAGCGAACCGTACACGCATAATTTTCGCGCATGTAACAATTTTTAATGTTACCCGTTGCTAAGTGCGTTGCTAACGCTGAGGGTAATAGAACGGATTATGAACTGCGTCTTAACCAATCAGATTTCAGTATTTAACATGAAAGTATAACAAAATAAAATATCACATTATATAATGCAATATTGTATCATATGATATCAAATGATTATTGCTTTAAACCACCCTACCATATACAGTATTGTAGTAAAGATCATTAACTATGATTATCATATAATATGATAAAGGTGGTTTCATAAAGGAGATTTCTGCCACTATGAGCTCTATAATCGTTGCTTACATATTTTTAATTTATTCATAAAAGACAGAAAAAAAATATACAACATATATAACTAACAATGTAATGAAAAATATTGACAACATGTTGAGAGCAAGTCGACTCTTAGGCCCTTCACGCCTTTGATATTGTTACAGGTGTTTATCATGATATACCATTTTTAGAACAGTCAAATAGTTCACAATCGATCAATTATAGTTGATATTATTTTGATAATAAGCTGTGATTATGATCTCATCCTTAACAGTATTTTTGCTCTGAAAATAAGCCATATGATTTGAAAAGAAGACAGTTTTGAAAATGAGCCCCCACTTTCTTACCAAAAGTTTAAACAAGCTGCGGCTTATTTTCAAGGTTTAAGGGTATCATGGAGTATTGTAGTTGGTACACTGTGCACCTCTGTGGATTTTTTGTCAGAACATTGATCATGTTTTGGGTACACAGTGTTCCGGGTTTTGTTAACACATACTCCGTGTTGCACAGTTCAACTGTGGAACTTGCAGCAAAATGCACCATTTGCGTTTCATTATGCAATGGAGAATACTTGTGAGCTGTAGTATGCATACATGTATTGCTAGGCAACTGTACTTTAGTTTAAATAAGTGAATCCTATTCATACTTTGTTGGTAACATATTAAATTATTTTCTAGAAAATGAAAATACAGAAAAAGTCAAAAGTAAAGATGAACAACGGAAAATCTACACAAACTTATGGATTGATTTCTTACAATTCAAGGTATCTGCATGAATTTTCAGTCTATATGTTGCAAAAGTAATAAATTACAATTTTCAGGTCTCCTGATTCACTCAGGTGCCCTTTTGCAATTGGTCTTTGTCCATTGTTGAGCGCCGTCCACCATGAGTTAACAATTTTTAATTGTTAGCTTACTGAGACGAAGTCAAGGGGAGCTTATGCTATACCATCGTCGTCCGGACCTGGTTAAAGTTTTTGTTGCAGGTCCTGTATCTAAGTTATTACTTGTCCTATCTTCACCAAACTTGCATGGATGATGCATCTTGACCTACTTATGGACTTGAAAGACTTGGATGCTGAATCTGGGTCCTAAATTTCAGATGCTGAAGGAGGTTAAGGATTTTGGAGCAGGTTAAAGTTTTTGTTGCAGGTGTCCTCTGATAGCAATATCTAACTTACTGCTGGTCCAAACTTCACCAAACTTGCATGGATGGTGTCTTATGATACTGATGCACCAGACAGGCTTGAATGCTGAATCTGAGCTATAGGCTTCGGATGCTGGATGAGGTTAAGGTTTTTTGAGCTTTTTGTTGCAGGTGCCCTCTGATGATTATATCTTAGTTACTACTGGTCCTTACTTCATCAAACTTGCATGGATGGTGCGTCTCATGATAGTGATGCACCATACAGACTTGAATGCTGAATCTGAGCCATAGGTTTTTGGAGCTGGATGAGGTGAAGATTAAAGAGCTGGTTAAAGTTTTTGAAACAGGTGCCCTCTGATGATGATTCCTTAGTTATACCCCCGCAAACGAAGTTTATATTGGTTTCACCCTGTCTGTCTGTCTGTCGATCTGTCTGTCTGTAGACGCAACTTTGTCCGGAATCAAGTCAAGTCTTACCCAACCCGGCTCGCACCCAAATCAACTCGTACTCAAATGGTCAGGTCATACCCAAAACTATGTGGTTCACACATACCCAAATATTTGAGTACGACTTCACTAGTCAACTCGTACCCACGGGGAAAAATATATTTATTCTAAGAAAATAAAATACAGTAGTTTTCATTCATATGTTATTTTTTTTATTTATGTTTTATTTAACTTTAAATTAACTTTGCCTGTTGCTTAATTCATTTGATTACTCAAAAAAATGTTTTAATTATAAAACAATATCTAATATAGTGGTTTTCTTACAGGAAACACACCTCTCTCAAACTATGTTGATCTTCCAAGAGTGATGAAAATGTGTGTTTCTTCTTAATTATGAGCAGCATGTTTATTTTGTGCTGACAAACTCATTGGATGAACGGAATCACATAAAGCAATTTATTTTAATTTTAATTGATGATAGTTAACCTGCTCATAATCATTCTTTGATCCGTCCGCATTCAAGTACAGAACTATAGTATACTAGATTTTTATAACAAATTCTTTTAAATTTGTTATACAATTAGCATATTAATGTTATCGATAATATACAAAACATAACAAAATACGAATAAAAGCCATTCATTTTATTTTCTTAGTATAAATATATTTTTTCCCCGTGGGTGCGAGTTGACTAGTGAAGTCGTACTCAAATATATGGGTACGAGTGAACCACATAGTTTTGGGTACGACCTTACCATTTGAGTACGAGTTGGTTTGGGTGCGAGTCGGGATGGGTACGACTTGACTGTAATTCCTTTGTCCCCCCTATAGAATTTTTTATTACTACTGCATGGAACAGTCTGAAAATTTGTACATATGTCGATCACCATCTGAAGATGTGCACCTGCAATTTGTTTTAAGATCAGGCAAGATGTAATGATTTTATGACAGTTTTCATTTTCCCTATTCTATATATTGTACACTGATGTTGAAAAGTAAGGGAGGTAATCCTTACAGATTTTATGAATTAATTAATAGTATTAAAACACTCTAAAATATATATTTATATAAATACATCCAGATGGAGATTTTTTGTCTTAATGTGTTAACTAAATTTATGTTTTATAAGTATTCTATCATCTGACATTGCAAAAATTTTGTTTGTTAATGATAAATTCTTAGGAGCTAATAAGAACATCAAAGACAAGTGTGGCTGAATTCATTTGTCCCAAGGGGGCCATTATCTGAGCCATGGTTTAGATGGAGCATGTGTTTAGGGAAAATTGATAGATGTAAAATGGGCGGTGGTTTTGGGGCTATTTTAAAACTGTTTAATGGAAACCAAAAGTTTCTATCATTATAAGGAAATAAATAATATCATTATTGTCAAAGAATTTAGCTATTTTTAGAAGTTGTTTAAATTTATTGGTCAAGTAAATTGATGAAGTGACCCTATTGGGCATTAATTTAAATGAAATTCAAAACTACTGATATGATTGTAGTGTTTTGGCTATTTTTAAATTTTTTTGTAATATTAAATTTTCTTTTTTACATAATTTTACATAGTATGGTAATTATGGTAATGTTTTGGGAGTTTATTAAATTCAACAAGCTCATCAAAGAAAATCATAGTCCTATGGGATCAATTTCCTGATATGGAGTTCCATTGCACCATAGGAGAAAGTGAGGAAAATTTGAAACAACTAACTGCATCAGTTAAGACTCTTATTAGAAAGATATTTGAAGTTTTATCAACAGAAGAGCTTTGCTTGGGTACTGGTATTTCCATTTACTGCAAAGGGAGGGGTTATTGTCATTTTGTTGGTTTTTCTTTTAAACAATTAAATAAAAAAAATATCATCAGATACATAAATTTGTAAATGTATTACTCAATACTATTATACATATGTATTTACACTGAAATTCTGACAATTTTTGTCCCCCGCCGCAACGCGGAGCGGGGACATAGATATGCCGGGCGTCCGTCTGTGGATCCGTGTGTCCGGGCATCCGTCCGTCACACTTTTTTGTAAGCGCTCTCATGCCTAATAATTTTGACGGATTTTCATTAAATTTATACCAAATGTTTATACCACTTTTACCTTGGTCAAGTTTGAAAATCAGCATTGGTCGATACTTTTTGTTGGAGTTATGGGACTTTGACCACAATAATGACTCCGTTTTAACCAAAAATTGACCTTGTAAGCACTCTCATGCCTATAAATTTTGACGGATTTTTATTAAATTTATACCAAATGTTTATACTTTTAATACCTTGGTCAAGTTCGAAAATCAGCATTGGTCGATACTTTTTGTTGGAGTTATGGGACTTTGACCACAATAATGACTCCATTTTATCCAAAAATTGACCTTGTAAGCGCTCTCATGCCAACAAATTTTGACGGATTTTCATTAAATTTATAACAAATGTTTATACCATTAATACCTTGGTCAAGTTCGAAAATCAGCATTGGTCGATACTTTTTGTTGGAGTAATGGGACTTTGACCACAATAATGACTTGTTTTATCCAAAAATTGACATTGTAAGCGCTCTCATGCCTACAAATTTTGACGGATTTTCATTAAATTTATACCAAATGTTTATACCACTAATACCTTGGTCAAGTTCCTAAATCAGCCTTGGTCGATAGATTCGATACTAGTATACTGCTTGACCAGCGGGGGACCCAGGAATTCTATTCTTGTGATTTTAATTTTTCTTTGTTGACTAATTTTTTTTTCTACCATTCTAGATTTTTTTATTTGTATGTGTTCCAAACCTATATTATTCAATTCAATTATTTGTCCCATTCAAAATTAGCCTTGCGGGGGTATTAGTCCCATTAGGACAGTTCTAGTTATTACTGGTCCTAACTTCACCAAACTTGCATGGATGGTGCATCTTATGATACTGATGAGCCGGACAGGCTTGAATGCTGAATCTGAGCCATAGGTTTCGGATGCTGGATAAGGTTAAAGGAAGTGAACATGAAAAAATTATCAAGGGCTCAAATTTGTCTGTTTGATGTGTATAATGATATCTGAAAACCGTTTAGACAGAGCTTTCCTCAGTAAAAAGATATACCACTTAGAATAACTAATTTTTGTAATCCATGAGCGCCGCCATATTGTTAAAATCATTACCTCCCTGCTGGGTTATCTCTAAGCATCTAAGAGAGGGCAGCACTGATGCTGCCGTCAGTGAGACACATTGCATTTTTACACACGTTTAGTAACAGAGATAAAATACCATCATCAAAATGTGAATGGAAACTTGAAAGGAATGTAAAGAGTTGTCATTTTAAACAGTGTTTATGGAGGTAGATTTTAAATCTCAGAATGATGCATTCCCACCAGCAGTTAATGTGACATGTAACTAGAATGGAATGTCCGTGGATCAGTGTTATTGTGACCTATTTTTTCTTGCACTCGGGAATTTCTTGTTTATGAGTTTGAACATTATGTGTGCTACATAAATGAGCACACAAGGTGCATTGCACAGCATCCTGACTTTTAAAAAGTGTCTTAGTCCTGTTATTCTTCTGACAGCATAAACAGAACCAGCGTACATATCATCAAGATCTTATGTATAAAAAAAAACAAATCAGAAAAATTTCCAGGGCATTTAAATAAAAAGTAACGGTAAGAAACCCCACAAAGAAATGAAATTACAATTTCATATTAATTGAAATTGAAATCTAAAAACAGCATTTTATTTATGTATATAAACACTGACTGCCACATCTCCGTACAAACAACTGGAATGTGATGGTCTTATATTTCACAAATTAATTTATCTATTCATTTTTTGTACAAATCATAAATAGTTATCTGAGGTTCATTTATAGAAATGTACTTAATCCTTGTCTTCTCAAGACAGTACACAAAATTTTTCTTCACATCAAGGCATATTTTTCTTCCTAACTTTTATCAACTCTGTACATAAACACTGGCCTAGTTCCAACATTGACCCAGTCACCAGCAGCAATGTGGCTTATCTACGTCAGAGAACAGATGCATGCTGGGAAATAATGAATTACCTCCATAAACCTTTCACAGAGTGTTAAATTGATAAAATCTCTTGATAGAAATAAACAAAAAGGTAACAGATCTCATTTTTAAGTTTCAAAAGGCTTTTAAAATTTATTAAGCAACAATTATTTTTTTCATGTTCACTTCCTTTAAGTTTTTTTGGGACAGATCACATGTTTAATAGATAATAGTACTACTTCAAACTTGCATAGGTGATTAAGGTAGCTCCATACTCGTAAAATTCTCTGAGGAAAGTTTAAAAACCGAACTGATTTCAACTTAATAGACTTAAATGTCATCAATTGTTAGAAAAAAAATACATGTCATCACACTTTTTGAGATGCCAGATAAACATAAACTAAAGCATATTTTAGCATCAGAAAACTGTATTTTTTTTGTTAAAAGTAAAATCTTGTAGGCAGAAATTTGTTTTTCTTGTTTAATTTTAATGTCAATTTTATCAGAAAACCAAAATAACAAAAATATTTTAAAATTAATCGTTGGAATAAGAAAAACTATAGCATTTAGCCATACAACTGAGAGAAAAGTCAGAAAAAGAGTTATTTCCCCTTTGCATAGATAAGATGTATAAAAATTTGGAAATTTAGGATACAATTAAGTGCGAAAATATCTTGAACCTACCAATAATTCTAATTACATCCATGTGATTATATTCACATAAAATAAATAAAACTACCTTGCACAATTTTTCAAGAATTCAAAGTTTTACAAAAAAGTGTGACATCACAGAACACTGGATCTACTTTAAATTATAAAATGATTGAATCACAGAGGTAGCTTCAGATGCAGAGCTTGATCTCCATTATCAAGGATGCTAAAGATATATATCTTAGGCCAGCATTTTTAACCGGGTTTTCCAACGGAAAAATCCGGTTATTAAAATGGTGAAAATGGCGGGCGGGCGGGCGGCTGCCATAAGGGTACCCTCATTGTACGGATAACTCCTCCTACAGTTTTCAAGATAGGAAGTTGTTCTTTCGCAGATCAATTGTACATATATCAGAGGTGTGCATATTGCAAGGATTTTGATTTCTGATAATTTATCAAAAAAATACCAGGTTTTGAACTTAGTCATTTTTTGGCAAAATATTGCATATAGGGTACCCTCATTGTGCGGATAACTCCTCCTACAGTTCTCAAGATAGGAAGTTGTTCTTTTGCAGATCAAATGTACTTATATCAGAGGTGTGCATAATGCTAGGATCTTGATTTCTGATAATTTATGAAAAAAATACTAGCTTTTGAACTTGGTCATTTTTTTGCAAAATGTTGCATATAGGGTACTCCATTTCACTGGATACGTGTTGACATGGATTATGGATACAGTTCACATAAAAGAAAACCCGGTTTGCTGTCACATTAATAGCTTTTCTCTTGTTTGAAATTTTGATTTACAAACCCGCCGACCCTATTTTTTTTAAATATTCAAATAAAAATAAAGGACCTGAACTAGCAAAAAAAAAATCTCATTGGAAAGAAATAATAAGTTACTTATTTAAAAAAAACATTTTTGCAAAACAAATTCTAAAATAATCATAATTTAACCGTTTGGAAATAGATCCTCTACATAACGGTTGTAAGTGGGTCATAGGGTTGGACTAATAACCCTAAACACACTGAACACAGGAGTCTTATGACTGAATGAAAGAGAATGATTTTATTTGTCATTAAGCTAACAAAATAATGAAACATTTCCTTTATTAAAGGTATAATTGCATAAATAAATAAAATTTTAAAAATTAGTTTGTCTTTTTAAATAAAAAAACTTGTTTGATTTTTTACTGACATTTATGGACATGCTTCTAATCCAATTTATTTTCAGTAACAATATTTTAAATTTTGAATTTGTGAATAGCATTGTTAACTTAATCAAATAAATGATTTCTCAAACTTCTTCCTATTTTTCTGCAAGGAAGAAGTGAAAACTCCCTTAATTTTTTTGGTCTTAATGTATATGTACAGTATGTACTTGTATATATAACAAAAAAAAACCTTCGTTTTTCTTCTCAAAAACTAATCAGCCAGGAAAGCTGAAATTTGTGTGTAAGCATCCTCAGGTTAGTGTAGATTCAAAGTTGTGAAAATCATGATCCCCGGGGATAGGGTGGGGCCACAATGGGGGAGGGGAGTCAAAGTTTAACATAGGAATATATACAGTAAATCTTTAAAAATCTTCTTCTCAGAAACTAATCAGCCAGGAAATCTGAAACTTGTGTGGAAGCATCCTCAGGTAGTGTAGATTCAAAGTTGTAAAAATCATGATCCCTGGGGGTAGGATGGGGCCACAATGGGGGGTCAAAGTTTAACAAAGGAATATATAGAGTAAATCTTTAAAAATCTTCTTCTCAGAAACTAATCAGCCAGATGATTCTTTATAATTGTTAAGACTTTGGCCCCAGGACAATTCTTCGGCCTCACAAGAAGGTTCAGCGTTTGATGTAGGTTTATATCCCATAGATAAACAATTGTTAAGGATCTTTTTGAGAACTGCAATACTCAACATGTGATATGACTATAAAATCATCCTGTTAGAAAAGGGACTAATGGTTATAAACATAAGAATATCCAGGTGGGAAAATGGATTTTATTTATACAGGATCTACATGTATTATTGTACATTGTCCAGTTCGTATTATGACTCCATTAAGCTGATTTCATCATACCTATTGTTCCTCAGGTGAGCGATGTGGCCCATGGGCCTCTTGTTATTTAAAACAATTAAGGTGGCTCGACACACCAATGCATTATTTGATGGATCGATGAAGAATTCTCTTTGAGAAATGATTTTTCAAAAATGACATCTATATCGGCCTCTGATTATTTTATATGAATTTTTTTGTATTTTTTTAGAAACCAGAAGCATCGTTTTAGCTGCGAACAAGATATATTAGAGCTAAAATTTTGTTATCAATTAATGCACAATACAATTATCTATAAATACATATCAAAAACGGCCAGATAAACTTTGAAATATTTTTGTAAAAAAAATATTTATGAAAATGAAAAAAAGGATTGTAGATATTTTTTAAATCTATGGATAAAAACTGCAGATAAACTGTTACTCGCATTTAACAATTGCTGTAGAATCATATTTCAACAAGAAATTGAAACCAAATAGTGAAATTAAAGTATAAATGGAAAATTTTAAAATCGAACCGATCACGATTGTAATTAAACTGATCCCGAACGAAATCACATAAAGTTAGAATGAATCAGAATTTTGCAAAAATTTCAGGTTGTTTAGCTGTAAAATGGTTTTGTCATTTACTAACTTTATAATTTATATCAATTACTTAGAAAAAAACTGCAGTTTATTTGTAAAATTTCAATTTTAAAATAATTCAGATCGGGATCAGTTTTTTAGGTCACCTGAGTCACTCAGGTGACCTATTGCAATTGGTCTTCGTCCGTCGTCGTGCGTCTGTGCGTCGTGCATTAACAATTTTACATTTTTAACTTCTTCTTGAAAACTACCAGGCCAATTGTTACCATTTTTGGTGTGAAGCATCTCTATGGTAAGGAGAATCTAAATTGTGAAATTCATGGCTCTACCACCCCTGGGGTGCCACAGGCGGGGCCAAATATGCAAAAAAAGCCAAATTTTCAAAAATCTTCTTCTCTACTCCCACGCATGTGAGGAAAAAACTGGTTGCATGGTTATGATGTCCATGAAGCCCTCTACCAAAATTGTGAAATTTATGGCCACAGGGTCAGGGGTTCTGGCTCTAGGGTGGGGCCAATATGGCCATATAGTAAAAATGTATTAAATCTTAGAAAATCTTCTTCTTTACTACCATATATGTTTTTTAAAAACTAAATGCATGATTATGATGTCCATGAAGCCCTCTACCTAAATTGTGAAATTCATGACCCCTGGATCAGGGGTTCAGGATCTAGGGTGGGGCCAATATGGCCAAATAGTAAAAATGTATTAAATCTTAGAAAATCTTCTCCTCTACTCCCATATATATTTGTTAAAAACTAAATGCATGATTATGATGTCCATGAGGCCCTCAACCTAAATTGTGAAATTCATGGCCCCTTGGTCAGGGGTTCAGGCTCTAGGGTGGGGCCAATATGGCCATATAATAAAAATGTTATTAAATCTTAGAAAATCTTCTTCTCTACTCCCATATATATTTGTTAAAAACTAAATGCATGATTATGATGTCCATTAAGCCTTCTATCAAAATTGTGAAATTCATGACCCCTGGGTCAGGGGTTCAGGCTCTAGGGTGGGGCCAATATGGCCATATAGTAAAAATGTATTAAATCTTAGAAAATCTTCTTCTCTACTCCCATATATATTTGTTAAAAACTAAATGCATGGTTATGATGTCCATGAGGCTCTCTACCAAAATTGTGAAATTCATGACCCCTTTGTTAGGTGTTCAGGCTCTTGGGTGGGGCCAATATGGCCATATAGTAAAACTGTTTTAAATCTTAAAAAATCTTCTTCTCTACTCCCACACATGTGGGCAAAAAACTGAATACATGGTTATGATGTCCATGAGGGCCTCTACTAAAATTGTGAAATTCATGACCCCTTTATTAGGTGTTCAGGCTCTAGGGTGGGGCCAATATGGCCATATAGTAAAACTTTTTTAAATCTTAAAAAATCTTCTTCTCTACTCCCACACATGTGAGCAAAAAACTGAATACATGGTTATGATGTCCATGAGGGCTTCTACTAAAGTTGTGAAATTCATGACCCTTTCATTAGGTGTTCATGCTCTAGGGTTGGGCCAATATGGCCATATAGTAATACTGTTTTAAATCTTAAAAAATCTTCTTCTCTACTCCCACACATGTGGGCAAAAAACTGAATACATGGTTATGATATCCACAATCTCCTTTACCTAAATAGTGAAATTCATGGCCCCTTGGTCAGGGGTTCATGACATGAAGAGGGGGGGGGGCAATATGGCAATATATTGTTAATGCATATAAATAAATGTGTAAAAATTTTCTTCTATATTCTCACACATCTGTATAAAAAAACTGACTAATAATTATGTTTACCAGGAAGTCCACTACTGAAATTTTAATTTTCATGTCCCCTCAAGGATTGGTTTTGACTCTAGGGCAGGGCCAAAATGGATGTATAGATGTTAATGCATATAACGTTAAAAAATTATCTTCTTTACTCCCACACACCTGAAAGGAAAACTGAATTCATGATTTTGTAGACCAGATCTTTTAGTTTTTCACCAAAATTATAGGTTTCACGGTTCTTTTTGAAATGTGGTCGTCATTACAAATTTATAATTTTTCTACTCCAGTATGAAACCTAATTAATTAGATGCATATATGAGACTCCGTGACAAGTTTGTGTATGGGATATATGCTACTCAGGTGACCGTTAAGGCCAATTGGCCTCTTGTTTTCAATCGGGATCGGTTCAAATTTTATAAATAGCAATTTTTCCAAAATTTCGCATTTTCATTTCAATTTCTTTGTAAAATATCATTGTTTAGTAAATAGTTTATGTGACTATATGTTATTTTTAAAATGTTATCCATAGATTAAAAAGATATTAAAGAATTACAATTTTGATTTTCAGAAATATTTTTTTAATTAAAAAATTAAACACTTGACCAAACGATCTTTAGCATGAATTTATTTATAATTATATTACACATTAATTGACAACAAGTTTTAAGCTCTAATATATTCTGTTTGTCTGCAAAACAGTTTTTCCTATTTCACTGATAAAATACAAAAAAAATTCGTATAAATAACTGAAAGCCGAAATTGATCTCTGTTTTGTGGAATCATGTTTCAAAAAAGATTCTATATCGATCCATAAAATAAAATTTTGGTGTGTCGAGGAACCTTAAATTAAAAAAAATAACATCAGATGCATAAATTTGTAAATGTATTTCTGTTATACATAATTATGTATTTACAGTGAAATTCTGACAATTTTGAGATTTTTTTTTTTTTTGTTACAATTCTAGAATTTTTTTTATTTGTATGTGTTCCAAATCTTTATTATTCAATTCAATTATTTGTCCCATTTGAAATTAGCCTTGCGGGGGTATTAGTCCCATTAGGACAGTTCTAGTTCAATTCAATTATTTGTCCAATTTGAAATTAGCCTTGCGGGGGTATTAGTCCCATCAGGACAGTTCTAGTTAAATGTTAGAAAGTCTTCGTCTCTACTTTAATATATATATTTGGGAAAATCTAAATGCATGGCTATGATGTCCATGAAGCCCTATACCAAAATTGGGAAATTAATGAAACCCATGTGTCAGGAGTTCAAGGGCAAGGAAAATGTATGTAAGCTTAGAAAATATTTTCTTTGTTCCCATATATATTTGAGAAAACTAAATGCATAATTCTGATGTCCATGAAGCCATCTACCTAAATTGTGAAATTCGTGAGCCCTAGTCAGGGATTCAGGTCCAAAGACAGGGCTAATATGGCTTTTTAGTGAAAATGCATTGGGGTGATTTCACCATGCAATGGACACCTTTTGATTTTTCCCTTTGTTCACACATCAAATATTGTCCAAATTAATGAAGTGTTGAACTATTTCACCATGGATCGGACAATATTTACCAAGCATCGGCAGCTATACACTAATACAGTAGAGATTATATATAACAACATATTTTGGTTTTAATGCAAAAATATGAAGGTTAGGAAAAATAAATTTATTCAATTGCTATTCAGATTTCTTTTAATGTAAATCATCAAATCTACATATAGGAATTTAGACTAGTGCTTCTGTATAAAGGAATATTTATCATGAGGGGTTCTTTATTGTGCCAGCTCCTATACAGGAACTTTGGACTAAAAAGACTGTCCGTAAAACTCGAACTTTAAGTGATCTGAGGGAAATGTTTGTGTCAATTTTTTAAAAATATTTATTTTACTTCACATTTAAAGTATATCACAAGGAATGGGCACATAGTCTCCTTATTAGGGTCCCGCAAGGATTTGCGGGTGCCCTATAGTAATCACTCTGTCTGTCCGTCCGTCTGTCACTCTTCCGTCCACAAATTTTCTGGTTTTTTTCTAATAACTTTTTTTATGGTTGCCCAATCAAGTTCAAATTTGGTATGGTAGTTCAGTAGGCAGAAATACATATTGATGCTAAGTTTAGTTCTCTATGTCTTCTGGTTTGGAGCTGGGGTGGTGGGGTAGATTCCTTAATTAATTATGCATAAGAATGAATGGGCAAAGAGAGATAACTGCTGAGAATGTTACCATTGTATACTTGGAAGGCTGTGCAATATTTGTCCTTTGGGATTCATTAACCTTCCACAGGAAGAAAATCCTAAGCTTTATCTTTATCTGTCACATTGAGATTAATTACTGCACTGCCTGTGTCTGCAAATGAACCTTGTTTTGAAGTCAAGGTCAATTTTGAATGATGTGTAGTATTGTGTACATTCTTTGAAATATGGATTTAAAATATAATATTCATACTTTATTTTGGTTAAAATACCATACACAATGATTTATGATAATTTTATTATACCCCCGCAAACGAAGTTTAGGGGGGTATATTGGTTTCACCCTGTCCGTCTGTCCGTCTGTCCGTCTGTCCGTCTGTCTGTCCGTCCGTCTGTCCGTCTGT
Organism: Magallana gigas; assembly: GCF_963853765.1. Lineage (NCBI taxonomy): Eukaryota > Metazoa > Mollusca > Bivalvia > Ostreida > Ostreidae > Magallana > Magallana gigas. Next base: position 25,535,900 of record NC_088855.1, on the reverse strand, counting down.
CCGTCTGTCCGTCTGTCTGTAGACGCAACTTTGTCCCCTCTATAGAATTTTTTATTACTGCATGGAACAGTTTGAAAATTTGTACATATGTTGAACACCATCTGAAGATATGCACCTGCAATTTTTTTTAAGATCAGACAAGATTTAATGATTTTATGACAGTTTTCATTTTCCTTATTCTATATATTGTACACTAATGTTGAAAAGTAAGGGAGGTAATCCTTACAGATTTTATTAATTAATTAATAGAAAACACTCTAAGATATATTTATATAAATACATCCAGATGGAGTTTTTTGTCTTTATGTCTTAATTTATAAAAAAAAAAAAAATATTTTTGATAAGTATTCTATCAACTGACAATGCAAAGTTTTTGTTTGTCAATGATAAATTCTTAGGAGCTAATGAGAACATCAAAGACAAGTGTGGCTGAATTCATTTGTCCCAAGGGAGCCATTATCTGAGCCATGGTTCAGATGGAGCATGTGTTTAGAGGAAATTGATAATCTGTAAAATGGGTGATGGTTTTGGGGCTATTTTAAAACTGTTTCATGTAAACCAAAAGGTCTATCATTATAAGGAAATAAATAATATAATTATTAATAAAGAAGTTAAACTATTTTTAGAGGTTGTTTAAATTTATTTGTCAAGTAATTTGATGAAGTGACCCTATTGGGCATTAATTTAAATGAAATTCAAAATTACTGATATGATTGTAGTGTTTTGGCAAATTTAAAATTGTTTGTAATATTAAATTTTCTTTTTTACATATTTTTACATAGTATGGTAATTATGGTAATGTTTTGGGAGTTTATTAAATTTAACAAGCTCATCAAAGAAAATCATAGTCCTATGGGATCAATTTTCTGATATGGAGTTCAATTGTGCCATAGGAGAAAGTGAGGAAAATTTGAAACAACTAATTGCATCTGTCAAGACTCTTATTAGAAAGATATTGAAAGTTTTATCAACAGAAGAGCATTGCATTTCTATTCACTGCAAAGGGAGGGGTTATTGTCATTTTGTTGGTTTTTCTTTAAATCAATTAAATTAAAAAAATATATCATCAAATACATACATTTGTAAATGTATTACTGTTATAGATATGTATTTACAGTGAAATTCTGACAATTTTGATTTTAATTTTTCTTTGTTAACTATTTTTTTTTTTTTTACAATTCTAGAATTTTTTTTTGGTATGTGTTCCAAACCTTAATTATTATTCAATTCAATTATTTGTCCCATTTGAAATTAGCCTAGCGGGGGTATTAGTCCCATTAGGACAGTTCTAGTTGAATTCTAAAATCAAGATATATATTAAGATATCCTTTTTCATTGTTTTGTTTTTTAATTATTTATTTTATTTTTTCTGCCTTAATGCTGTTAATTTTAACAGGTAATCAGATGATAACCCATATTCTGTCATTTCTGAAAGAAAAAAAATCTTATTGTAAATTTAAAAGAAAAGGATTAATCCCCTGGGATTAATTATCTTGCCTGCTGCAGAAAATTTAGAGGCTTATCTCTATCTGTCATATGAAGATTAATAAACACCTTTGTCTGCAACTGGTGTTTGTTTTGAAGTTGAGGTCAACCTTGGGTGATACAATGTATTTGCATTCACTGAAGGATTGCATTTTATAAAACACCTGATTAAATCTTTTTTAAATACACATTTAATTTAGTTTTTTTTATAAGACATGAGGTTATCCCTGTTTTATGCAGATACAAGGTTACTATTTAGAGTTTTTGGACATTCGGGATTTATCTTGAAATTTTTAAAAATACAGTTGTTTCTTATAATTTTCATATTTATTTTTTTTACCACCTTATATATATTGCAGTTCTTTACATCTTATGCCGGGCATTTTTTTTTCATCATTGTTAATATAAAGAGGATGGAATTCATTTAAAGTTTTTTTCTCTTCTCTATATTAATTGTCATAGCGGGGCCCTTCCTGACTGGTCAGGAAACTAGTTATTAAATGGAATCATGCACTGAAAACTGTCTGATGCATGGTTAATTTGTGTCCGATCCATGGTGAAATGAACATACGGAGCAAAAATGACCTTGACATTCATTGTTCAAATTTCTTGGACTTATTTTAATCAAATTTTGTTTCAAAACTTACCTCTTTCTAATTATTTTAAGTAGAAAGTGCATTTTCACTAATTCACAATCAAATGCACAACATTCAAATAAAGCTTTAGTGTAAAATCTTCATAACTAAATTTTCAATGAGGGCATATTTGACGTTATATTATGATGCCTATATTGCTATTTCTTTGACAATGTGACTGTCATATTCTTGATAATAATAAAGTTCATTAGTTCTAATTAAGGAATATACGAAACAACACACGTGCGCATGCACATTTATTTGTATATTTATAACCAAAGTTGTCTGATCCAAGGTAAGTGTCTGATGCATGGTTAACTCACCCTAAATCTTAGAAAATCTTCTTTTTCACTGCCACAGTAGTGGGAGATAAACTGAATTCTTGGTTATGAGGGCCATTATGGCCATATAGTGAAAATGTATTTATTCTTAGAAAATCTTTTCCCATTCCATAGTAGTGGGAGATAAACTGTATGCATGATCATGATATTTATGAAGCCTTCTCCCTAAATTCATGACCCTTGGGACGTGATCAGTACCCATGGGTAGGGCAATATGGCTACATAGTGAAACTGTATTGATTTAATAATATTTTCTTCTGTACTATCACAATCATTGGAGATAAACTAACTATTATTATTTTGTTCATGATGTCCTGCTATTCAATTGTGAAATTCACTGCTCATGGGGCAGAAGTGGAGGCACTTTTTATTTTGGGAAGGGGGAAGACAAACATGACTGTATAGTGAACATGCATTTTTGTAAGGGTAATTGCTGTTTGTCGTCCATTAACAATTTTAACTTCATCTTGAAAACTATAAGGTAAATTGTAACTTCGCAGTATTGAACTAAATAAACAGCCTACTCCGGATATATTGAAATTCAGGGGACCATGCAAATTATTTCAATATATCCGTATTTCAATATAAGCGAAATTGACTGACGTGAAGCCGCCATTTTTGAAAGTTCAATCCCGATGTAAGCATAGAAAACCAAACCCGAACAAATTATTAGATCATCATTTATCTATTACAATAAACGGATTACATGGAACATTAGTCCTTGAAAGTTTTATTAAAATTATATCCGAAAGTTTTGTAAGTTTCGTTTTGTTACTATCTTAAACCTCATCATAATCTCGGATCGCATTCTTTTACGTTTTAGAAAAACGTTAGAGAAAAATCACCACACTCAAACGCTTCAAATATTGCTGAACGCTGCTTGTATATCATCGTAAGTGTACACGCGATAATCTCAAAATCCTTAGCTATTTCGAATTTAGGCTTTGTTCTTTCATCAATAGCCATGGCTAGTTTGTATTTAGCGTCCGGATGTAAGGTATTTCTTTTCCGTGGGGTTTCCATATTACGTCAAGCCTCAATACATCCGTATTCGTAAAAACAAAAAATTAAACAGTGAATAAATTTTACTTTTTAATAAAGTATAAAAACACACATGAAGAGAACTTATCAATTCACACCTTTGTATATCAACCGGTCAGTCTGGCATAATTACTGTCACCAACCGTGACGACAGCCGCCAGGGAGAACTTCAATATAACCGTTATAAAAACAACTGATTATCACCTTTGGGGACCGATCAATGGCTTCAATATAAGCGATATTTCAAAATAGCCGATTTCATTATATCCGTGAAATCAATGCAAAGAATATGAGAGGCAAAAACTGGGGATTTATTTCTATTTCAAAATAAGCGGAATTTCAAAATAAGCGAGTTCAATATAAGTGGAGTAAGCTGTATGTTGTATTTTGGGAAATCTTCGTTATTTTCCTGTGCATCAAATACATAAAAAATTAAGCTGTATGCATGCTGTGTGCATTATAAATGAAACTGAATGTTATAAGAGATAGACCATTAAAGGCCTGTATGTTTCTTTAAAGTTCAAATTTTTGGTATAGATAATTTGAAATTCTGTTGACTCTTGAAACCCACCCACCCCCACCCCCATTTTCAGGAATAAATGTTTTTCAATCATCAAATGATAAAAGCAGGGATAACAGTCAGAGGAATCTCAGATTAGGATTTAAATTTCAAATATTAAAATGCAAACATGAAACTCTCTGACATGTTAATCTAAGGGCTATGGTACTCAGGTGACCATCAAGGCCTGTGGGCCTCTTGTTCTTTCTAGATTTGATGTGGATTTTTCAACATGCCTGAACATATACAAACATATTATCAAATTATATTTTAGAATATTGTTTTCTCATGTATTAAGCTACCAAACTGTGTGTACAAGAAAGTATTGACCATTCTTCATGATAAAGTGATGCCAAACCTGACAAATCCGCTGTATCTGAGTGATTTCCTTACAGCTTCATATGACATTGGTAAGTAGAATGAGAAGAGAAAACAAAGTTTTTCTGTCTCTTTGAATTCATTTTAATAACTTAATCAGGTTAGACTTAACAAAATTATCAGATCTGTAATGAAACATAAAAAAGCATTAAATTGGTATGATTTTTACATTGATTCATAATTTTACTTTGCTTACCTGTTAACCTTTCAAAGCTACTATGTCCCCCTTACCAACTTGACTAGAAGGGATTTTGCATAAATTCTCTGGTGAAAAGTTTTAAAATTAATGCAAACATACAAAAAGGACAAGAGCGTACAAGGCCTGACAAATCCCACGTACCCAGGATTTTGAAATGGCATATGAACATATAAAAAATCTTTATATTTGAAACTGTGCATCAGTACATGTATAACATAGAACTGCATTCTCTGACAAATACATGATATATACAATAATACATGCACTTGCTGGTTATCTCGTTTGTTTTATTCGATGCTTTCTAAGCATTACAAATGCTTTCTAAGCATTACAGCATGATCTCATATCTGTGCTATCCCTGTTTTTATCCGACATTGTGTGTACAGATTATACACATTACTTTATTGTTGTCATGATATAAATGGTATTAGATATTTTTTTCATAATTATCCAATTAAAAAAAGCAAAACATCTTTTACTTAAAAGCAAATGAATTAAAAATAAAATGCCGTCTATACGATTTGAACACCCTCTCCATGGAGAAGGATGGACCACAAGCCTCTGCTTATCACAGTGAGCTACGTTGACACATTAGAGTACGTGTGAATAAATTAGACTGTTTGAAAATATTTAATAAAGTAAAACGTTTTTGGTGAAAATCACAAATTTGACTCATGATGGGTCTAGACTCCATTTTAATAAACCAATTATAAAATTCAATATAAACTTATTCTTTAAATAAAAGTACTTTTAGGATGGAGTCAGGATCCATTCATACCTAATTTTGCAATTAAGAACTTACAGTAAATGGTCCAAGATTTAGGCAAAAAAATGGTGTGCAGCTTAATTTTGAAACATATACCTGTCGTGTTAATAGAATGAAATCACAATATTGACTTCCATCGTGAAATTTATAATGAAAACAATGCATATAAGTAAAAAATTAATATTCTAACTTGAATTGAAATTCTTTCGTCTTCATTGCTCCAAGTGGGGGATATACAACGCCTTGTACGCCCCTGTTCTTTTTTAGATAACTTCTTTTACAATCCCAATGTATTTGCAATCAGTCTAAATTTAATTACTTGTATGACTGCCGGTTTGCAACTACAGCTAGTGTTGCTGTCTTCAAAATATTAATATTTTGTTTTCTTGGTACAATACACAGAGCAAATTTTGTTATTTCTTATATTTTGTCTTACTCTTCAATATTGAAAAAGAATTATCTCTAGACCATCACTGCTAACAAAAAAAAAACATGAAAAATTAATTTTGCTTATTTTGAATTGGCATTAAACCCCATTTACAGTATTTTTCAGATGTTAGGACAATATATTTTTTTCTCCGATGCACTGGCCTTGTCTTATCATTACGATAGTCTTGTCTAAGGATATTTGAAAAAAAAATGGAGGAGGTCATTGCTTTTATGCGCTTTGATATAACAGTTGGGTTACCCTTTTTAAATCCTTTTGTTACATTAATTGTTGGTGTTGTTTACAAGTACATTCAATGATATCAATATATTCAGGTTATTTTTTATTTCCTAAAAAGGAATATGGTTTCATTCTGTACACATAGGAAACGATCATTACTTCGTAAAGATAAAACAAAAAAAATGAAATTGTCTGGAATAGACTGCATCGGGAAGGTGTGCTGGAGATTGCAACTCCCGGTGGTATTAGAATATAATATGTATGCAGTAAACATTTATGTTTATTATTGATATGATATTAATTTTTTAAAAAAGGATAAAAGAATGATAGGTACAAGTTATATTAATCATCTGGCATAGTATTGCAATAAATCAGATTTTTAACTATCATTACTATGATCATTTTCTATAAGCAATAATTATAAAGCACTATTATGAACAACAAACAGTTTAAAAGAACTATAGTTAATAATTATAAAGCACTATTATGAACAACAAACAGTTTAAAAGAACTATAGTTGAACTTATAAGAATTGGTAAATTACAATGACAGATAGGGTAACTAATGTTTAAAAAACAAGTACAACCGTGTTTAGAAAATGTGTGTGTCAAATGTATCAATTGCTTCTTCTTTATAATTTCTGTTTATAAATGCTATGTTTCCTGTTAGTTTGAATTACTCTGGTGATGTGTGTATACAGATATGTGAAACCCATGATTTTGACCAAAAGATTTTGACACTGTCTGCAGGCACTGTTTTATATAGTGAGGTCAGATCTACACTGTTACACTTTATTGATTTGCCTAGCAAGACAAAATCCTAACGAAATACAGGTACAAAACAATATACACAATTTTTCATGATTTTTCAGCTTTTTAGACCTCCCAGCTAATTCCTTGCATAGGGTTGACCTTCCGTACCGCGTGCATGTTGCACTAACACATGTCAGAAACTTACCGGTGTATAGTTTACAATGTCCCATTCACCTACTTTTCGTGTTATTTTACCTCCCGTCTGTAACTTACACTGTGTAGAGTCAACACAACAGTCAGAGCCGCAGGTTTCGCATTTTACTTCTGATTCTCATGTACCTAACATATGGGGCCTACATATTGCATATCAATTTCAACAAAAGACACCCCTCTAACTCTAAAAATATTGAAGGGTACTTTATCCAAAACTGTCCCTTGCTACCTTTAGGTGTTGAAAGCAGGTTAAGGTTTTGGGGGGCAGGTGCCCTTTGATGGCAATATCTAAGTTACTACTGGTCCTCACCAAACTTGCATGGATGGTGTGTCTTATGATACTTATGCACGTGACAGGCTTAAATGCTGAATCTGAGCCATAGTTTTAGGATGCTGGATGAGGTGAAGGTTTTTGGAGCTGTCACATGTTTATGTAAATAATAGTACTTATTCAAACTTGCATGGTTGTTTAAATATGTAAATGAATCGCAGAGGTAGCTTCAGATGCTGAGAGTGATCTTGGTTATCTAGATGCTAAGGTGTTCGAAAAAAAAAACACAGACTCAGTATGTAAAAATTTAAAACACTAAATGGCTGCTTGACATGTGAATTGTCATTTCATTCCAGTCATGTTTTTTATCATAATGTTGCAAGTGTCTTAATTCCTGCATTTAATTTGTTTACTCATACATGTATTAGCATTAACAATTATTTTTTTTAAAATACAGCAGTTGTTATTGATAAAATATGGACAGTTAAATAGAAAGCATCCATCATTTTCTATAATAGAAAATTACTTGACTTATGATTTTTTTCTTAGCAGAGGGTATCATTTGTGAGCTTGCTCACAGTATCTTGGATGGATTTTGATTTATTCAAGATATGTAGCTGCTTTTGAACCCAAAATCACATTAAAACCCTCATTTTTTATTGAAATAAGCATGTCAAAAATCACAAGTTGGGGGTGCGTGTTATTGGGAAAACAGATTTGTGTGTGGGAATTTAGTCTCTCATGGGAGATTTTGAATATTTAAGCAATTTCATGGTAGTCTCTTGGGAGATAAAGGAGGGTTAACAGGTATGACTTTGTAAGTTCATGTTCTGCACAATTGTTGTTGTTGACTGTTTCAAGTGTACTGTAGTAATGTTGTGTATTTGTTTTGGCAGGGGGTGCCATTAGCCTGTTGGCTTTGAATAGTCTATTTCTACTGGTACACAAACACAATTTGTGAGTATTAACCATGTGACAAATTATCATGTACAAGTATTGCATTTATATAAGAATTATGATAGATGAAATTTGATATTCAATTATCATTTTTAGCTGTAGGTCACCTGAGTCACTCAGGTGACCTCTTGCTATCTGTTTTTGTCCTTCGTCGGTTGTAAACTTTTGAACATTTTAGCTTCTCCTCTAGAACCACTGAACCAATTTCAACCAAAGAAGAAAGTACATATATCATCTTGAACATGTCTGTATATAAAGTACCAGCTACACACTTTTATCCTGTTTTCAAAAAAGATAAATGACATTTTGTCATGTTTCCAAGATGTAGTAGAAAATGATGAAAAAATGGCACATTTGCTCATTGTGTTTTCAACAGTAAAATGTCTCAGCAGCCATCCCTCACAACGAAATTAATATATTTTGTGTAACATCACATGATTAAGTTATAATGTGAATTTCATCGTGGGGGACGGCTGCAGACATGTTCTTCTATTTAAAAAAATATTGTATCTGCGGTATTATGCATTCTTTTCATCCAGCCTTCGGCATATCGGAGTATCAAGTAGCATTATTTCCTGGCTATTATGCTCGGGATCGCCCTTCAAAAAAAGCTAAAAACCTACCTGGAAGTTACGTCACATACCGTATAAATAGTGCTTCCATTGTGATAAACACTCATATTTTTTCTGGCGACATCGGGACATGAGCCCTTGTCGGTTATATGGTCATTGCGATGTTAATAAATTTTTTAAGACGTGGTCTTAGTTGCAAGGTTTGTAAAGCCTTTGAAAACGAATTAAATCTACCAATGACGAAGTCTTGGTTTGAAAGGATTGATAATCCGTGCATTTCGTTTTACACATGGTTCATGTGGTTTTACAACTCAAGTTGTACAATACACGTTGTGTATTTGTTGAATGCACGATTAGAACACGCTGTGTTCAGAATTTTGTCGTGAATATATTTTACCGCAAGTTTTACAGTACACGTTGTGTATTGGTTGATAGTAAGTTTATAAAACACGTTGTGTTCAGAACTTGGACTATTATATAAAAGATTTTACACCGCAAGTTGAATAATATACACGCTGTGTATAAATTAAATAGTACAGTACAATTAGAACACGCTGTGTTCAGATTTTTCTTATGGTTTTATTGATCTCAATATCGGGGATATAAATGAGACAAGAGATGGAATTTCTCTTAACTGCTGAATGATACTGGAGATAATTGGTTTACGACCCACAATTTACAAAATGTAATGCTCATAGTAAAATGACCAAAGGTCTGAAGTTTGAACAAAATAACAGTCAGGTTAATAATACAACTGTACTAAATCATGTAGGTGAAAGAAGATGTCAATTTAGAACATCTGAACAGGCTGATGCAATATTTTACATGAAATTAATGTTGGTTTATTGATCATGATAAAAAAGAAGTATTTAAGGCATCAGTTTGCACATGGTTGAAATAAGTACAGCTGATGATATCATGAGTAATATTATTTGGTGTCATTGAAGACCAAACAAGAAATTGCACGAATGAACAGGAATTTATTTTGCTTCTCAGAGCAATACATTGGCTGTGAAATGTTTAAATTCTGGGATGAGAAGCTCACGTATACGTATGTTTTCTATACCACATAATATATGGTGTTTTCAAGTTATTGTCACAGAAAAGATGATTGTCTACATTACATTTATTTATATTACATTGTACAGTCGAAGTTGTGCATGTTGTGAAGTTTGGAAAAAAGAAGCTTAAAATCTTGGAGAATCGTGAATTTTTTGAAAGACGTACGAACTGATTCATAAAATATTAGAGAATTAAATTGATCAATGTTTGGAATGGGTGCAAAAGACAATCCATGCAGTGTTTTGAATTGTATCAATTGTTTGTGCAGTTTTATTCAGATATAAAGTTTGAGTTAAGAGTTATAAAGTTTGACTGAAGTGACAGTGAATGTTGAAAACAGGAGTACCAGTATTGATTAAAAAATTTGAATGAAAGCCATATATATGTCTAAGTTAGTAATAGAGAAAAATCAAACAAACATTAGGATACTTGACTTGAAAAGTACTTTTAAAATAAGTACATGTACCGGTAATTAATGTACATGTATTCAGTCAAATAATTAATGGTTTTACTATTTAATTGTTTTTTGCATCCATAATTATTACAAAAGTCATAAACCTGCACATCATTATATGATTAATGAGGATGATTTGAGGAACAAAGAACCAAACATTTATTGACTTAGATGATTTGATTTCAGACACCATACATGAATTTATTTTAAGCTAATTTAAATGAAGACTTCATGGAAACTAAGGCTTGATAAGTATTGTTATGACACTGTATGATATAAAGAAATGAAGTTGTTTGATACATTGCTGAAATCCTGAGATATAATATCAAAAGAAAAGGTTCAGAGTGAAAGAGGATCAATGTGGTCAGAATGAAAATCCAGAAATAATACAATGTTCACTATAACCCTATTTGTTATAAAAATAAACATTGAAATTATTACCAAAGTATGGTACATGCTCAATTAGATTGAAAGGAAAGAGTACAGTATATATTAAAGAAAGAGACTATATGTGACCATCTTTTATTTCTATCCTAAGAATTTGGTGAATTAAACTTTTACCGTATGTCAAGCAATTTTATACCAAGACAAATTGTCAATGGAGATCAGTTGTTTTACAGCCTTCCTCTTTAGGGAAAAATCCAGTGATAAGGATTATAAATGTAAAAATACATTTGTAATAGAATATTGCAATGGACGAGATATAATTGAATGGTAAATTGGCAATATACAGTTATAAGTTATTGAATAGAGTATTGAATATACGATATGAAACATGAGATTATGTTTGATTATATATTTAGAGACACTGAAATTTGATTTTTTGAGATTCTCTTTATACAAGATGGGTTACATGAGTAACTCTAATTTGGAATTACGATACACTAGCTAGCACCATGTTTACAATGTTCATATTGAGAAAAAGCAAAGAACAAACTGATTTCATACATTTATTATATACTTACCATATATGTATTAGTTGATGCATTGGAATGGTTTCCAGTATATGTGAATAATTATTGATTATTTCTTCAGAACTTATCATCAGAGCTGAAGTCTTCATGAAAAGACAAATGTTGCATGTATTTACTTGCTAATGGTGTTTAGTATATATGATACTACAAATTTAAAACAGATTTAAGAACGTTTCTGGTACATAATATTCAGAATTCGAATCAGAATAGATTAGAAAATATTAACTTTACAGATATATGTGTTAAGACATTGTGTGAACATTAAGGCTATGTAGTAGCTGCAACAGAAAATTAAAATGATTCGAAAAACTGTTAAATATTAAAGATGATTGAATTTCTTTTGCAAAAGATTGAGAAAGTTCTTTTTCTGTATTTTCTAATTGTGTCATATTGATTGAATATATGAATTAACAGGATTTATACTTTCGCTTACTTCATATTAATATGAAATTTGATTATAATAAGTTATTTCAAGATAGTGATTGTGTTTAATCATATCACTCGATCAAAGGACAAAGATATTATGGTACAATATTTACTATTGAAGAAATGTTTACTCATATTTAGCTGCTGGCATATATGTAAATAATGTTACCATAGATATAACAAATCTGATCATTCATAAATTCCAAGAACGATTACAGGGAACACATTTGTTCCTGTTTTATTTTTTGTCTCTTTGCCAGTGGGTGTATTAATGAAGACTAGACGAATTCCAATGCCCTACATTGTCTCTCTATAAACAAAGCTTTGTCTGGGCAAGTTTTAATTGGGACAAAACTGTTTACAATCTAAGAAAATAACATGGGGCAAAAATAGTCCTGTTTAAAGTTCCCAATTGTTGGTCTTATTGTGATTACATGAATATAGATATATTGACGACCAAAAAATGACATTACAAAGAACTTAATATTAGATTTCATATCTTGTCATGAATTGTTAATACACAAAAAATTAATGTCATACAATGTTCCCACTTTATAGGGAAAAGTTATATATACTCCATGAATATACATGTATATGTAAATAATAGATTGTTTATAATGATCCATATATTAGATTTATGGAAAATGAAATATGAATTCCATATTCTTTAAGAGAAAACAGTACCTAGCTAGAGGTTAAAATCATTACATAGGTCATTTATATTAACTTATTTCATATTGAAGATATAATTATCAAATTTAGAAAAGATTGCAAGTTTTGAAATTAGTTTTCTTAAAACTAATTAATTCATGCAGAGTTTGGTTGTACAGTGTATTAATATATCAAAATGGATGTGTTATGAAAGATTAGCATTTTGATTTTTGTATAAATACCACATACCAGGAAAGTCATAGATATTGATTTAAGAATTTTCAAAGGAAGGAACGTTGATGTTCCAAGACATCAGACAAGATTATACCTGACATCCTTCTGTACACAAGTGAATACTATTGCTTTTACTGATAATATCTAAGTTTCAAAGAAAACTTAACTGATCCTAATATATAGCTATATGAGCTAGACAAAATAGGACATACATGTATATATAAATATGATTTTAGTTTATAAAAGAATGATTGACATATAAGTAATTAATGAAGAGTAAATATTTTTCTGATCAGAGGGTCATTGTACCCTAGTTATGTTGCAAAACTTAATCATACATGAATATAATACTTTATATTCAAGGAAGAAAACATTTGTTTTCTACATTACATTGGAAGCTAGAAGATCATACATTTAATTACATTATAGCTGTATTATATGTGTATATGTACCCAATATATCAGACAGTAAAATCTGACATTTCAATGAATGCAATTCATTCTTCTTTCTATTAACATCTTACAGACAGAAAATTAGATATAGTTTGGATTTTACAAACAATGTATTTTATCATATCACAGAGAAATTAGACAGAATGGTTTTAAAACATTATTTTCTGAGAAAACATTAATCATGCAGCCACAATATGGACAATTATTATAGAAATTGGTGGGGAAAATAATGGGTACATTTGATGTGTTTTGTGGCTAAGATGATAAAGCAATTTTGTGTTTCCACATGATGAAACCAAAGTTGATTTATTAAAATGGTCTATGTTTATTTAAATCATTGATTGAGAATCTTCTCTATTTGGAAGGATTTTTATTTATTGTCAAATACTTTGAAGATGCTACTTGATACTCCGATATGCCGAAGGCTGGATGAAAAGAATGTCCCCTTCATCCAAGCATTCCCCCGGATGTGATGGATGAGGGGCATTCTTGGAAGACAGCCTGAGGCTGAGGAGTATCAAGGTTCCCTCCCTGTATGGGTTTTGAGAATTGTTTATCCCACCTCAAATAAAAATACATATTTGACAATAAATCTGCTTTAAAATTATGAGTGTTTATCACAATGGAAGCACTATTTATACGGTATGTGACGTCACTTCCAGGTAGGTTTTTAGCTTTTTTTGAAGGGCGATCCCGAGCATAATAGCCAGGAAATAATGCTACTTGATACTCCTCAGCCTCAGGCTGTCCTCCAAGAATGCCCCTCATCTATCACATCCGGGGGAATGCTTGGATGAGGGGGACATTTTTTGCCCCCAAAATTAAAGTTTTGTAAAAAGCTCTAAAAATAAGGTGGAAGATAGTTGAAGTCATATTGAAAAGAAGTTTGTAAAAGGTTATCACCACAGTGACGTCATGATGTAGAAATGACGTCATGAAGATTGTCTTATTTTGATAAATTGATGTTTTGTAGCAAAATATGGGTGTTTTCCGGTGGTTTTTCGACTGGGAAACATCGAGCGCTGGCTTGCTCAAGTACCATATTTATGTATAATGTGTAAAATTATATGAAGAAAAATATATGTTATAATCATACTTGAGCAGACTTGCTCTCTATACTTCCGAATGCAAAATATAAAGAAAAAATGAGAATATTTTCATTTGTTTGCAAAATTGGGGGAATTTTGTCATTTAGGTGACGTTATAGATAAATAGCGAATGAGCAGTGCAGACTAAAATCAAGATCAAAGTGAGAGGCATCTGATGATTTTTATACGATACTATTTAAAAACTGATTAAATTTGGGGGCAAATATTTGATCATACCAAATATAGTCCCTTGGCATGGAAATTGATTATTTGAAGAAATCAAACAAATATTTATTGTTTGAACTATTATGTAATTATGATATTAATACGTACAGTATGAAGTTGAACAAATGTAGTGACTATAAAAGTAATATCGAAGTCAAAAGTTTAAAATTTTGCTTTACTGGTGGCTTCAAATACTAGTACATAATGAACACAACAACAGATGTTACAAAATTTTGGAGTAATCAAATTATAATGCAAATAAAAAAAAATATTAGTAATATTTTCTTTCCCAAACTGTGCATACAAATAGACATATTATTAAATGTCTCCTTCAAAATTATAAAAAAAAAAAAAAAAAAAAGGAGGGGGTCACATCTAAAAAAAATTTAGATATAGCATGAATATATCATAATACACAAACTATCTAGATGAAAATTAGGAAGCTAAAGTAACAGTACTCTAAAACTTTTGAGTTATGAAAATTGTTCATTTCCTTCCTGAAAACATTCTGCCACAAAATAGAGTCCTTACTAAACTCTGTAAAAATGTTTTTTTTTAAAACAATTTTATTCAAAAAAAAATTTGGCATTTTAAAATATAAATATATTCTACTAGAATTAATATGTGATGCAGAATTTTCAGACTAGATGTGACCCAAAATGGCTACCCAAAACCTAAGGACTGAACCTCTTTTAATACTAAATAATTTCTATTTGAATAGCAAAAAAAAATATCTACATTTAACTCCTAAGATATTTCTAACTTAACATTTTTTAATTAACATTTAAATTTTTTTAGGGATTTGGTGAGTCAATTTGTTATGAACTGTTACGTAATTAGTTATGTGATTAAAACCAATAATTTTATTGTATTTGAAAGTAGTTGACTAATGTATTTGTATTTATATTTGTTTTTAAAAAGTAAGTATAATTGATACCAATTTCTAAATGAATGGTCGATGAACAAATTGGGAGGATTTCTGAAAATTAAAAAAAAAATCACACTTCCTTTTGATATTTTTGGGAGTTGATTTTAATCAACTCTCCTATGCAGTTACTCAGACAAACCGAAAGTGAAACAGTGTTTGGACCTCAGCACAAATCCTCGCTGCTGACAAGACTTAGTTCTTGAAAAAAATTGATAAATTCGATGTAATGTATGCTAAAGCATTGTTTTTCAAGGAAACTTATTTCTAAATACCTTGAAAATAGTCAGATTTTAAATGGTACGAACAATTTCGATATGTTTTGTAGTCGTATGTATTCCTACTCCAGAGTTCAATATAGTCTCGTTCAACTCGACGCTCGGCTGTCTCCGTAAATCTCCGAGAGTCTCTCTTGCTTGTCGGAGATTTACAGTGTCAGCCGAGCGTTTGGTTGAACGTGACTAGAGTAGAATATTGCTTGGATCCACACAATTTTCGAGAAATAATTTCTATTACTGATACATAGTTTGATTGAATTAATTTTATCTTTAAATATTATTTAACATGATTCATATGGGGGTTTCTCGACATTCTTGTCGAAAATATTATAAAAATGTGCATAGCTCAAATACAAATTAGAAACTGCATGTACTTGTCATGCAAAATAACTTATCATTGATTTTAAAATAAATAAACATCGACAAAATCAACTCCCGTCAGTTCTTCAGTACTTTGATTATTATTTTAGTTGACTGCATAATATCCATATTAAATTTTATTTTTGTTAATTTGACAGCTTAACTGAATTTTTATAAACACTAATCCCCAGCAAAACAATGAGAATCAAAGTATAGAAGAACTGAAAGCTGGGCTCTTTTGGTGTGTCTTTATGCATAGTGTGTAGTAAAGACTGAAAATCTCTCTCTCTCTCTCTCTCTCTCTCTCTCTCTCTCTCATATGCTTTTAATGTCGGCAAAGCGTCAGCGACCAAATTTTGTAAGCGGCTATTAACAAAAATATGTCTGTTTAGTAGAAAAAGTTCAACAGTTGCTGCCTTGAATTTTGCAACAAGCGTTATATATTCAATCCCCATTTCTCCTTCGCACAGCAGAGTAGTTCATGGAAATTCATGCGCATTGTATGTGTCCAAAATGCATAGTCTTGTTTTTAAAACACGTTATTAATAAGAAAACTAAAAAAGATAGACAATTCTCTCAAAATTAAAAAAAGAAACAAAATGCCAACACTTTTGACAAAACTCTTTGTGTAACTATTTGGTATAGGGTAGAATGGGGTAATTTCGACCACTTTTACTGATACGTAACTTTTAGTTTCAAATTTTGTACGATATTCCCATTAGCTTGTTTGAAATCATTAAGGATAGTTCGGATTACTTTTCTGTCACGTATTTTTCTACTTCCGAGTAAAAACTGTCACTGTATACAGGAATATGAAGAAAGTAAATAAACATGTCACGCGGGTTAATTTCGACCGGTCTCGGGGTAATTTCGACCACATGAATGATCAAATTCGACCACTCACTTTTTTTGTCAACTACGTTATCAGAAAAAAAAAACGTTAAAGCGATTAAGTAAACTGTAATCACGGTAATTTGGATCTGAAAAATGGAACAATCCCCGCCATCCCTTCCTCTACAGTGGATTAATCCAGGTCGAACCTATGCATCAGCGCAGTAAACTTGCAAAAAGAATAGATGATCTATCAGTACTTTTAAAATCGAAATGTCTGAGACAGATCTACTCCTAAAATTGAGAAACAATATATTTGAAAGAATTAAGTTGTTTCATTTTATTACCTACTATAGCTGATGCTTATTTGTTTTATAGATTTATTCAAGGAATAAGGAGTTATTCTTTGTCAGTATAACAAATTTTAAAATATATAATTTTGGTCAGAGCGTGGTCAAATCCAATCAAGCCCGAAGGGATCATTTTATGATTGATTTGATCAGACATGTAATTGGATAGAAAATATGCTTAGATTGCTCACTCTTTTCTTAGTTGTTCCGTGCAATAATTAAAATATTCTACCGATCGTCGCCGACATTGTTCGTTTGAATTGTGTGTCTAATGTATTTCTTGAAATAAAAAAAAACCACAAAGCAAAATTTGCTTGCGAAAATATGCTATAAATACACATCGCCAAATCCTTAAAATCCAAACTTTATTTTATCTCCTTAGAATAAACACTGAACACCGCTGATTTTAGTTTTATAATTTCGCGTTTAATGAAAACTGTTCTTGACAATCCCTCAAGATATTTTTAACGTTATTACTGGCGGGCAATTTTATATCCACCGTCGCATCCATTGTCGCTCAATAAAGATAGCTTGACTCCTCTTCATCTTTCCTTCAGTTATTTTGTGACTGTCAAATTCTTAATAATGATACAGTTCTTTAGTTCTAATTTGGGAATATGCAAAACAACACATGGACGCGTGTTTATTTAGGCATAAAGTTTTAACCAAAGTTGTCCGATCCATTTCATAATTTGAATGGTATGCATGAATGTGAATTAATAGAAAAAAAACATCATCTACTCAAAAATATAAGAAAGAAATGTTTTAAAACATATTTTTATTAGAATTAGTTAAGGAAATTTGATCTATATTGTATGAACTCCAAGATCATTTCAGCAGCATATATTTATTTCACCATCGATCGGACACAAATTAACCATGTATTAAACAGTTTTATATGCATGATTTATCTCATCATTAACATGTTAGGTGCGAATTCATTGTGATATAACTTAAATCCATATCAAATTATATTTTTAATTCCTCCAACAACACAAAATCCGAGTTTTCTTTTAATTAAAGCCAAAGTTCCAGTAGGTGCTGACACGATTATAATAGTACCCCCACTGATACTGCGATTAATATCCTTTATTTTATTTGTTTTTAAGCAACCTCTCTAATTTTCTGTCAAAAATTAGGCAAGGGGAAAACTTGTAACTTTTAATACAAGTTAAATTATTTTTATTCTGACCATAATTGACGTATAATAAAAAAAAAACCCAAGGGTGTCTGATGTATTGTGAAACCACCTTTTTGTGGTCACGAGTGGTCGAAATTGACCCGCGTCATTAAATACCATACGGGTCAATTTCAACCAAACTTCTGCTGGTAAAAGGTGTGCATTTTAAAGGAAATCGAATTTAAAATAGTTACAACCTGTAACATAAAGTAATGCACATAGAAATTAAAACAGTTTTAATTCGATACGTACTTTTGAATTTTTATACAAGTTATGAAATGTCAACAATGTGGTAAGAGTTGTCTCTCTTGTATTTGCCGACGTGAAAGCAAGCGTTCTGAAAACGGGGATTTCAAACAAGAAAACTATTGTTCTGATCAAATAATTTAAATGGAAAACAAATTTTGGGACTGAGTTTATCTAATTCCGGAAACATCATACGTTTCTTAACACTTCCCTGAATCCTTGTGTTGAGTTTTTGTAATTTGGTCGAAATTGACCCGTGGTCGAAATTACCCCGTTCTACCCTAGCGGAAGCTTTTACTTTAACGCTGTTTGGTTTTTTGTTTACTTTTGAAGTTGTGCTATTTATAGTAACATTGGCGATTTGCCTGCCTACAGCCAGGACTTTGCTTTCAGTAGAGCCCGGCTAAAAATTGGGCTCGTGTTAATGTACATACATTACTTAGAGTTACAGAATCATAATTTGTTTTAAGGATTTTGGTTTTAAGTATTTTTATCATTTGAAAAAAAAAGTGTTTAATAAAATAAACCAGTAGACTTATTAATAGTAAAGTAATAAAACATATAAACATAAAACCTATATTGAAAGTTAACATACTTGAGAAAAAAATACTTTAGGAAGCTGTGCACCTTTTCAGTAGTACATGTAGGTCATACACTCTGATATGAGAAATTGGTCTTCTGCTGAACTATAGGATTAAGAGTCCTTTCCAAAAGAATTCAGGCAGGGAGGAAACTCAATTAAATACATTTATGAGATTGTGTATGGGCAATGGTACTCAGGTGACCGCCAAGGCCTATTGGCCTCTTGTTTAGAATTTAGAAAGTTGGATTAAACAATCCCGGAATATAAAAAATGATTTCATTAGCCATGTAATTATGATATTGATGCACATGAATATACATTGCAAAAGCCACACTGCAGTTACTCAGGTGACTGATAAGGCCCATTGACCTCTTGTTTTTTTCAGGGGTTATCCTGATTTTTATGAGAAGTTGTATGCTTTGTTTGAGCCTGGTGTCCTACATGTGAAATACAGAGCTAGATTCTTTTATTTAGCTGATCAATTTTTGTCATCAACGTAAGTATGAATAAAGTGATTGTTTATCCTGTTAATTTATTTCTTTTCTGGTAGTTAGTTCAGTAATCTTTTCTGACTTGCATTTTGACAATGTTTTATTTGGTATCCACCTTAAATCATACATTTATACTGATTACATCACGGTGTAGTACCTAAACAGCTGTTATTTGTAAAAATAATGCGGTCAATGTTTCTATTAAAAAAATTATACTGCTACTAGCTGAACAAAATGGCTGAAATAGTAAGTATTTTTTTCGCACATTGAACAAAATGCCCTTATATTCAAATATTTTAGTTTAGTAGAGTAGTTGACAACCCTTACGGAACAAAACAACCATTTGGACACTAAAATATCATTAAATTTTTCTATAAAATAATGAATTTACATGAGACTTAGCAAGAAGTGTCATTGATTTGGGCACATATCCAAGCAATCTAGTCTTTTGAACTTGATTAAGCCATATTTAAAGACATTTATAAGAAACTGAAGTGACAGATTACTTGATATAAGTACTCTGTATAGTTAGCTGGTTAGAATTTCCCTATTTAATCATTTATTAAAGAACTATAAAGATTTTTCTTCAAAGAACTTATGTTACCGCTACTATTGGACAACAACACTGGTTTCTATTGGAAATATGCAGTTCCTAATTTTACTGAAGCTACTTCCACATAATGCATTGAATTAAACAATTATGTTTATTGTTATCCCCTCGTGCAGCTTGTTGCGAAGGGGATATAGCATCGCTACCGTGCGTGTGTGTGTTCGTTTGTGTGTATGTATGTATGTGTGTGTGTGCACTCCATTTCAATTCTCTAGTAAATTTAAAAAAAACCTTCCAATAGAATTTCCTCAACCTTTGCACAAATATGCCTCATTGTAAAAGATTAAAACAAATGCAATGTCATATCAATTGGTCAATGAGGCTCATCCACCAAATCGTTCTGCTATCAGAGTATGTGATCAAATATACCAGGCTTGTGTGATGAGTATTGTGCTAGTGTATGTAAGTGTGTACATGAAGGAGGAGGGAGATTCGATACATTAACCCATTATTATTGAAATATACAGCAAAATTTAAAATTTATAATAAATCTTGCTAATACAATTATCAGAACATATATTTTAATTTATTTGAAATTGTTACTCAATGCAAAAATTAAATATACAGTATGTAAACTATATTTTAAAATCAGAATGTCAATCCTAATTAGAATATGCCGTGGGGTTCTCATTAAAGCCAAGGACCTTCTTCTCCTCACTTCATAATATGTAAAATACTGTGGAATCATTTAAATTTTTTGAATGACAAAATTTTACTCATTTGTTTACAGTGGATAACTTTTCAAACAGGAAAACGACCATGAAAACACAATTTGAAAAACATTCTTGGGATTTAAAATCTTATGTTGAAAACATTAAAATCCACAAACATTGGTTCCACAATAATTACCTATTCCACAATAGTGTTTTAATTCTAATTAATTATTTATGTCGCGAGGGGATGCTCCGCTTAGCTCTTGTTTCTATATGATCTATTAATTATGCATCAGTAGATTTCTATACTATTAAAGGTATATGTGGCGTTACGTATTTGGAGTAAAATTTTTGACATGAGTGAGTAAAAATACAAAATGCTTCTTAGAAGATTAATTAGACGTTTCACAACCTTATGGCCCATAAAACATGTTCTGTCTTTAGTTATTTGTCTCTAAACTTTACTACACGTCTGATGAATATTATAATGCTATCCACCATTTGTAACGCCACTGCGCATGAATGCGGAAAAACCTAGCATTGAAAACACGATGGAGAAACAGTTTGTTTACAATTCAGAATCGTGTTTTTTTATGTCTTAATTAGATATTTCTTATATCAGATTATACTCGAAGCATACATTAAATTAATGTAGAACTATATAAATTGTGGATTATGTGTAATAAAGATAAATACGATTTTAGCATCAGCGACACTATCTTTTAGCAAAGAAATGAAGCATATAATTAAATCTTATTATCCCCTCGCGCAACTTGTTGCGAAGGGGATATAGCATCGCTACAGTGCGTGTGTGTGTTTGTATGTGTGTATGTATGTATGTGTGTGTGTGTGCACTCCATCTCAAATTCTAGTAAATTATAAAGAAAACCTTCCAATAGAATTTCCTCAACCTTTGCACAAATATGCCTCATTGTAAAAGATTAAAACAAATGCAATGTCATATTAATTGGTCAAATTTTTATGCAAAAACTTAGATAAAATTACACCATTGTAAAGGAGGTGGGCATACATTATGACAAAATTTGTTCAAAACTAAAAATTTTTATCATAGATTGCCTACGGGCAAACAAATTTATCAAAACATACATAACATCCTAAATGCCCTGTTTTCTGTGATTGCTAACCCTGTTTAGTATTTTGAAGACTACCACAATGTATCATGTCAAGATATTAAAAATCTGCATCAGAAAATTTTTTGTGAATGTAAAACTTCAGAGGCTTAAAATTTTCCCAATAATTGCATATTATACAATAGTGCATATTATATTTCAGCAAAATAAGGTATTAATATTTTTTAATTAAAGGCATTTACCTTCTGCAATGGTTGCTGCTTTCGCAAAGAAGTTGGCCAGGATCTCATTGACTGCTCCAGCAAGTGCTCTTACAATCACTATCCCTTTCATATACAATCTCATCAACAGGCACCCCAACTGTAAAATACTCATCCACAGGGAAACACCAGAAGGTAATCATGGACAAATCTACACTCAGTCTACAGTACAGCTCACGAGTATCCCGACACCCACTGCGTAAAAAACACGGTGGAAAACGGTCTGTGTCGCACCGTGCACACGGTGTGACACTGTGTATGTGTATTTGAAAATTCGAGAAAAAGCACCGTGGCCGCCCGTGTAACTCCGTGGCCACTGTGTTACTCCGTGGATATCGTTACCTGAGACGTTGATAGATATAGCCTATGTTTAGAAATAAAGAAATTATGGCTAAACAAGGGTTGAAACATACATCCTATTCATATTTAAAAAAAAAAAAGAATGTCGACTTAAGTTGCACGGACCCAGAAAGTTGTCGAGGCTGTCAACGTGAAGTTAATTTTATGTGATCTGAAAACTCGACGTAAATGGGTACCTTTTAACTCATTTGTTCTTAACTAAATTGAAATAAATTCACCAACAATATTTAATAATAATTTAATATATAATCAAAATTCAAATCAATTTAATTCATCTTGTTTTTTTTCTTAACACACGTGATGTTGTAACTGACGATCCTATTAAAATGTCGGGAGCTTAAACGTCTTATTTCTGTTATCTGTAAACACTTTCTGATTTATTAATTAATTTACTGCCTTACTTTAAACCAATTAAAAATGAGAACTGAAAACATTTCAGACCATGTTTTTCTAAAAACATGTGCTGTTGATGTGCTATAGTAAATAACAACCCCATATTACCGGTGACTCGAATAATTTGGACTTCAGCTATTTATGTAGCAATAAATAAACAAAAAATCACTTTTATATTATAGATTATAGATAAATGCATGAACAAACTCTTGTTAAATTATATTCAAGCATTGTACATGTATTAAAAATATACCCGCATTTCATAAAATGATTTTCAACTTTATTTCCGTATAGTTCGTAATGGCCTCGTGATTTCACATGAAAAAATCACTCGTGCGATGTACGGAAGCCGATCAGATACACAGCATTGTCTTTCATCTTGGGTTCTATACACAACAGGTGTTATTGTCTGTCTTATTAGGTGTCATTGGAATTTACAACTAACTGTGTGTATATTTGGACGTCTGAACAGGTGTACTCGAGATGCCGTTATTCACACCTTTCCGCGAACACCTGTTTGGTAACTCATCACAACTCGTCGTGTGTATGGTCTGAATGTATCTTACTTCTACTTTGTTAGTTCAATGATTTTTCCTAATCTCTAACAAACAAAAAAATTGTCTGTAGATATGTACACAAACAACTACACGTAAGACTATCGGCGCGTGGATCCGGGGAACAATTCAGCAACTCTATAAATGCGGGAATTTCACAAAGTATTAATTTGCGATAAGAAATTATTTACCGGGTACACATACATGTATGTACAAAAAAACCCTGATTGATTAAAAAGATGAATGAGATAATACCGGTAACTTTTTGCAAGCATTTAGAATAAACAAAACTTTACTGATGTGAAATAGCGTCGAAATTTTAACAAAAAATCTTATTACATCGTGAACTTTACAAACTTTTAGTCATTGTGTTGAAATCGTTATTGAAACCATGGATCTAAAATAAATGAATTAAATTCATACAAATTGAACTCTTATAATTCTAAAATGATTGCACAAAAGTACACATACACAGAGAGAGAGAGAGAGAGAGAGAGAGAGATATTTTACAACTTAATATTCCAACCCTCATGCATGCAGTATAAGAATGAAGAAACTTAACATTTCAAACACTGAATACTTCATTGTTAAACATTTTTCTATTTTGCGGACTTAAAAAAACAATAGAACGACATTTTTTCCATATCATGGAAGGAGCACGTGGTCTATCTCGCGGGCTGATTTGATTGACAGGGATAGCACGTGGACCCTGACTGCATATATTCTATCGCAATTTTAGGGAAAAGGGTTCAATATAATGGAAACTATAAATCTAACTTATTACACTGAATTACAATTAAAATGTACTTATATTAAACTCATACTGGTATTCTCTCTCTCTCTCTCTCTCTCTCTCTCTCTCTCTCTTATATGACGATCATTAAACAATCAAACAGTAATTATTGCAATACTGAGTAGTTTCTTGGAACACAAATAATTTCTAAACTCAAGTTGCTATAATGATGAAATAAAAAATTATCAAGTACCGATCCACAGATTCTTAGCGCTATGAATATGTACCGTGCGGTACTACATGGACAAGTACATCACACATATGTATAAAAGAAAGAAAATTTGAAAATATATTAGATATAAAGCTGTATAATTATATTATTTAGAGAAAGTACATTTGTTTTCAACAACCCGTTAGATTTGTTATCTTTGAATAGAGTATAAGTGAGAAAAGATCACAGTTATGGTTCTATGCACTATTGAAACTGCCAAACTACAGTAACTACGATTACTACTACGTTTAAAAACGGACTGAAACAAAAACTTATGGAACCGTTTATTTGAATTTTAAAACGGAAAAGAAAGTGTTAGTGTTTTAATTGATCAAACCTTTATGTGGGCGATATCGATTTTTAATATTAACAAAAATCAACCGTGTCAATCGCATACGTCTGAAAATTGCGTGCATAAAAATTTTATTTATTTCTATTTCTTTGTCTTTGATTCTCTTACGTACATCAATAAATATTTTATTCTTTATAAGTTTTATTCCTAAATCCTTCTTTTTTCACAGGTAAATACCGCGTGTTACACCGTGTAACTGTCCGTGTTGCATCGCGATGCACCGTGTCGCACCGTGTTTTTTCTTGTTCTGTGGCCGTAACAGAGAACAATAGATCAAAGGTACCGACACTTCCACGCTCAGCGTGGACTTTCAAACACGGTGGTCGGTGTTTTTGTCGGGATACTCGTGAGCTGTACTGTATATCCTAGCCACCTCAGGGACAAATCTGCACTTGGTCTATATCCAAACTTAGGTACAAATCTGAGTCACAGGTGACCTATTGCTATCAGTCTTTGTCCGTCGTCATGGAACATAAATCTTTTGTTAATAATTTTACAATTTTTTAACTTCTTAAAAACTACAAGGCAAAATGTTACCATTTTTAGGTCTCCTGAGTAACTCGGGTGACCTATCGTGATATGTTTAGAGTCACCTGAGTAAACTCAAGTGACCTATTGCTATCTGTTTTTGTCCGTTGTTTTGCATCGTCCCTTGTGTTTATAATTTTACTTTTGCTTCTTGAAAACCAAAAGGCCAATTGTTATTATTTTTATGGCTTATGGCCATCTAGTTACTAGATAATCTTAACGGGAAAAGTTCACAATAATCTGAACATGGCGACACAAAATAGTTTTATTCAAATGTTTTAAAGTTTACTGTTTGTTGTTTGTAATAAATATCTTTAAGCAAGATTATATTTTTCCGTATGTTACCATAATGTCTCGTGTACAATACGCACTCGTGTATAATACGCACCCCCAAAAATTACCAAAAAATGGCAAAAAAATAACAGGTCCTATGTATAACACGCACCCAAAAAGTGGTGAAATCAACAGCCGCCATATCCCTCCAAACTATCAATGTTTCATGATAATTTTATAATCCATGTGCAATTTCTTTAATTTTGTGATCGGAACATAGCACAGACAATGAAAATCGTCGGCCGCCATTTTCCCAATAACTATCGATGTTTAATGATAATTTATAACCCAAGCGTAAATATTGTAATTCCATGATCGGAACATGGCCCAAGCGATATTAGAGTAAAAGTTCTTACAATTTTACTTAAAAAGTATGGCATGATTTACATGGGCGGTATCAAATATCATTTGACACTTCGTAAAGAGTTTCTTATACAACATCGGAGAAGTTGAAGATCATCATATGTAGAGAAGAACGGTAACCGAGCTTAGGGCTTAAAAGTAATAATGTTTGCAGATATAAACCAAAACAACATCAAAAGAAATGATTTAATTGATTAATTATAGTTAAACTCTTTGATTGTTGTTAAATAAACATTGTGAAGAAACATATGTATGTCGTATATCGTCATTATCAAGTCGTACAAATGATCGATGTAATTTCAGCAGTGTCTATGTAAAGCAATAACGTTTAACTGCATAACTGGACACAAAGTAATTAAGTTTAATAAAATCAGAATAATTGCTTATCTACATGAACTTGAAAACACTCTGTGAAATCCGATACAAGACAGGTGCATGCTTCTGACACCGGAAATTGTTGAACAAACATTGACCACGCTTATAAATCGGTAATAAATGCATTAATAGTGGGGTGATTACTTCTTGTTTTAATATAATGTGCCTTCTTTGACACCTCCGCCATAATCGAATGTTGTTGATTTTCCAAGATTAAAAAATAGCACAATGTTTACTCGATGGCCTTTGGTTGTGCTTTGATTAAACTGTTTATTTGCCAGAAAAATATTCGAAATATTGGCCATCCTCTTGAAAAAATTTTGAAAACAAAATGCTTTTAGTTTTGCTAGAAAAAAAAAAGAAAAAATATAATATATGAATTACAAATAAAATGAATTATATATATTGTTGATGTGGATTTCATGTGAATGCATTAATTATAGTACATATTAAACATGCAGTACATTTCATCATATGGTTATATTAGGGTGCTTTCCATATAACTGGCATTGCCTTCGTCGCTGATTCCTGGAAGGCGAGCGATTGTGGCAACGCAATATACCATTGCCAAGTACAAAAAATATTTTTAAAAACCCTGAAAAATACGGTACTAGAATGTTAATATCATACTGGTGTAAATTAATTTCTAGTACTAATACTAACATTACAAATATATTATACCTGTACTTGTAAATTCAGACTGAAAATACAACCAGTACTAACCCTTGGATTGATTGTATTTGTCATATTTTTAGCTCAAGTGAGCTTTTCTGATCAAAATTTGGTCGTTGGCGTTGGCGGCGTTGTCGTTTCACATTTTCTTCTTCTTCTCCAAAACCACTGGGTAGACTTCAACCGAATTTGGCACAAAGCATCACTAGGTGAAGGGGATTCAAGTTTGTTCAAATGAAGGGCCACGCCCTGTTTAAAGGGGAGATAATTTAGAATTATTGAAAATTTGTTGGTATTTTTCAAAAATCTTCTCAAAAACTATTCAGCCAGAAAAGCTTGTGTGGAGGCATCCTTAGGTAGTGTAGATTCAAGTTTGTTCAAATCATGTTCCCTGGGGGTAGGTGGGACCACAATAGGTGGATCAAGTTTTACATATGAATATATAGAGAAAATCTTTAAAAAATCTTCTTCTAAAAAACTATTAGGCCAGAAAAGCTCAAATTAAAATGGAAGCATCCTCAGGTAGTGTAGATTCAAGTTTGTTCAAATCATGGTCTCTGGGGGTAGGGTGGGGCCACAATGGGGGATAATTAGGGCCCCGCAAGGATTTGCGGGTGCCCTATAGTAATCACTCTGTCCGTCCGTCCTTCTGTCCGTCCGTCTGTCACTCTTCCGTCCACAAATTTCCTGTTTTTTTCTAATAACTTTTTTTATGGTTGCCCAATCAAGTTCAAATTTGGTATGGTAGTTCAGTAAGCAGAAATACATATTTTGATGCTAAGTTTGGTTCTCTATGTCTTCTGGTTTGGAGCTGGGGTGGTGGGGTAGATTCCTAACTATGCATAAGAAGAATGGGTAAAGAGAGATAACTGCTGAGAATGAATGGGCAAAGAGAGATAACTGCTGAGAATGTTACCATTGTATACATGGAAGGCTGTGCAATATTTGTCCTTTGGGATTAATTAACCTTCCACAGGAAGAAAATCCTAAGCTTTATCTCTATCTGTCACATTGAGATTAATTACTGCACTGCCTGTGTCTGCAAATGAACTTTGTTTTGAAGTTAAGGTCAATTTTGAATGATGTGTAGTATTGTGAACATTCTTTGAAATATGGATTTAAAATAAAATTTTCATATTTTATTTCGGTTAAAATACCGTACACAATGATTTATAATAATTTATTGAATAGAGGCAAAGCCTAGGTATCATTGCATTGGTATCAATTCTTTTTTTTAACAAATTTTATTTCATCCCATGTTAACCCACTTTATCCCGTGGATATGACTCATTGGATATTTTTTTGATATCCCACAGTTGTGACTTTACAATGGGATTTGCCTAGGCATAATGAAGTAAAATAATGTAGAGTTTTATAAACAGTATAAACATTGATTGCGGTGTATAAAACATGGGATAAATAGAATCTCATATGATTTGTAGTATAATATGATTTTTATCCTACTTGTGTGTTTTATTCCCTCACTAAGGCTCAAGAAAAAAACACTTTAATTGTTGGATGAAAATCATATCCAACTACAAATCACGAGATCCTATATATTCCAGTTCTTTACATCTTCTGCCGAGCATTTATTTTTCATCATTGTTAATATAAAGAGGATGGAATTCAAAGTTTTTTTCACTTCTCTATATTAATTGTCATAGCGGGGCCCTTCCTGACTGGTCAGTTTTCTAGTTATCAAATATTACACAATATCATACAATACAATATATCGTACTTTATTATACAATATAATATCATATGTTTCAATGTTATGATGTATTATGTAATATGATATTGTATCATATTATACATATTGTATCATATTATATCATCTTTGTTTATTACAGTATTTTATTGTATTATATGATATATATTGTAAGTATGATAGGATGCAATATTTAATTTTATATTATTATATTGATTAATATATGAACATATGATTATCATACAATTTTTTAACAGATGATATATGATTTTGTGTCAAAACAGAATCCATGAATATCCAAGATCATAAAGTATGATTTTCATATAATATGATAAAGGTGGTCTCATTAGGGTGATGCCTCGTCTCGGTGAGCTTTGTAATCTGTGATTACCTATGTTTATCATTTGCAATCACTAAATATAATCTGAAACAATATAATTTATAAAATTATTAACAAAAATATTTTTATTTTTATTCAAATAAGCCCTCTGAATACGACGTTTATCACGCGTGCTTATTATATCTTATGAACCTTACTCCGTCACCCACATGCTCTATGATATGTCAGGGAATTAATACACATTAACAATTTAGTTAAAACTCCATTTGTATCTAGGCCATGTTATAATAAGTAAAAATGGTGCATACAATTTAAATTGTATTTAATTTCATCGAAATGAAATGATCGCCAGAATAAAAAATGGGTCCATGTAACAACAATCACAATGGCCTTTTCAGAATGTATGGATGCCGTTTGATTTATGTCCTTACATATTTCAAACATTTTATATCATTAATTAATATATTACTTATTATATTATTTAATTTATTACATTTCTAGAGATGTTGCATATTCTAAATAGCGATATACCAGATATATCTATACCCTGCAATCGGCCTGCATAAGGGAATAGTATCGGCATGAGCGATTTGACGTTATCATCAAGAGTAGTGCATAAAGGCTATTGCGGACTGAAAAAAATGTATTAATTACCTTAACCAAAAATGTATTACATGTGAAATGTTTCATATTGACCTCTCTTAAAATGGCTGACCAATGTAAATGATCGAATGGGCCCGCATGTAAGAAATATCGATATTTTAGTGCACCCGTGAAAAAGTTTTAGCTGATTTCACTCAATTAATGGTGCATAAAATGAACACGTCAAGGTTTAATTCTGTTATTTTTTGACACATTCTTAAATTTAACCGCTGCAAATTGTTGACATTTGATTAAAGATTTTTGACATGTAAAAAATGACGTCATAATCGTACTTGATTTCAAACGGCGAGGAGTTTCCCGAAAGTGACAGAGTTAGGGTAGTGACGGAGTTAGGGGGCTATGCGATACTGTAAGAAGAGATAGGTATATAAACTCCTAGCTCTGGGTGGGTGTAAAAATATTCTCTTTTGAGAAGTAGACAGGCATAGCCAACATCCATTAACTAAGTTAGTGAACTATCAAAATGGTAAGGTCATTTATTATAATGTAGTAGTTGGGGCTATATGGACTGTGGATGTTGGCCTGAGTATCTCAGTGGTAGAGCTCCTGACTAGAGTCCCCGGTTCGATTCCCGGTCCAGCCATATGTTTTCATTGTATTTATATACTCATTCCTCCTTTCCTACTACAGATGGTGCCGTGGCCTTCCTTGTTTTTTATATATATAGAAAATCTTTAAAAATCTTCTTTTCAAAACTATTAGGCCAGGAAAGCCCAAATTTGATTGGAAGCATCCCCAGATCGTATAGATTCAAGTTTGTTTAAATAATAGTCCAGGGATAGGGTGAGGCCACAATGGGGGATGAATTTTTACATAGGAATATATAGAGAAAATCTTTCAAAATCTTCTTCTTAAAGACTATTTGGCCAGAAAAGCTTTAACTTGTGTAGAGGCATCCTCGGGTAGTGTAAATTTAAGTTTGCAAAATCACAGTCCCTAGGGCCTAGGGGCCGCAATGGCAGTTTGAATTTTTACATAGGAAGATATAGAGAAAATCTTTAAAAATATTCTGGGAAAGTTTTTGGTCCAAAACTCAGTACTTTGTGTGAAAGCACAGGTTATGCAGATTTAAGTTTGATGAAACCATGATTCCCTAGAGAACAGTGGGGCCGTGAAATGGGGGGGGGGGGGTATATAGGAATAGAGAAAAATCTTCTTACAGGTACAACAACAAAAGGGGCTTGGTATTTACCCAAAAAAAATTGGCAGATTTTCAATTTTTTTTAGCAAGATCTACTGTACTTAGTTGTCAAGATATTTTGATACTTTAATGGATCAGATTTAAGGCAATTGTTGCTCAGGTGAGCGATGTGGCCCCTGGGCCTCTTGTTAACTCATGTGGTTTATCAAATGTTTGGCATAGTCAGTTTTTAAATATTAACCAAAAATGGGTTTCAACGGCAGTAAGCAGAGATTATAAGATAAGTTTATTCAAAATTGGCATGCTGATATAAATAAATCATCAAAAGGAGTTAAATATAAAATCTTTAAAACAAATTTTGGATATGAAAATTATTTAGATATTTTACCCCTGAAATTCAGAAAATTCTTGTAAAATTTCTTACTTCAAATCACCATCTACCAGTTGAACTGGGAAGATGGGAAGGTATCCCATTAAATGAAAGATTTTGTCCTATCTGTAACACAAAACGTATAGCCGATGAATTGTATAATATTTTAAAATGTGATGCAATATCACGAGTCCGGAACAAGTTTATAGATATAAAAATTTCCAAATGTGATAAAGTTTGCGTACCTTATAACAACATGTAACATAAAATTGTTGAGAAAATTGTGTATGTTTATAACAAAGATATACGAGGTAGTCTGTCCTCCATGAGTTTCAATTAATACAGGGGTTTTCCTTGCTTAGTTTTTGGTCCGTTTACCGGTACCATTCCCAATCCAAAAATTACTGATATTTTCCCAAATCCAGATCCATCTTTCCCAATCAAGTGTCAATATTTTTAAATATCAGAACATGTTCAGCTGGTATATAAAATGCAACTTGAACAGCTTTTTTTTCTTCATATTTGTTTATTACTAAGCATAAATAATGGACCAAGTAGGGGCGACTTCATTGACACATTCGCTTTCCGTAACTTCGCCCGAATTTCCTCATCCTGTGCATTAATTTCAACCGATGTTATTTGCTTTCATGGTGATGATTTTTAAAATTGGTAATTTATAATTAGTTAATAACTGTGCCAATTAAATGCTAAAACTATCATAAAATCGTAAATCTGCAGTTATTTACGAAATTAAACAGTTTCTCTCTACATAATGGTTGTAATTGGGTCAAAGGGTAGGACTAATACCCCCAAATGCTAATATCATTGCCATATTGAAAAGAATTATATTATTGCATGTTTGTCAATTACCTTATATAATTAAGAAACATTTCATCTATAAAAGGTAAAAATGCATGAATTTAATTAACTTTTACAAATTGAAAAACTTTAAGAAATTTGGAGGAAAAAGTATTTTCTTTTAATCTTTGAATGTAAATGTGTGTTTGCTTCTATTCTATTTCAGTAACACTTATTATTTAAAAATTAAGTTTAAAATCTATATATATCATTGTTACATCATAAAATAAACTATTAAGTCTTCCAAACTTCTCACTAATTTTTGTGGGGGAGAAGTAATAAAGTATAAAATTCTGCCTTAGGTTAGTCCTAAAAAAAACTAGTAAGTTTTTATAATTTTACCAATTTGAACAGTTTACGCGTAATCTTCCCAATTCCACGGACCCTGGACCCAGTTTAAAAATAGAAGGAAAACCCCTGTTATATAACATTTCCCAACTTTATAAACCTTATAATTATATATGTTTATACTTTTTGACCCAATTTATATGTATATGTACCATATGTTTGAAATGGTTTTGAGTGAATAAATGAAGTGAACTGATTTCGCGCTGGCTGTGGCGCTGTTACATTGCACCGCGCACCAACTCTGCCCTGCCAAACCTCCCCCCTCCCTTCAAGCATCAAAAATTGTCCTGGTAAAACACTGAAATGGCAACAGTGCCATGTTTAAGTCAAGTATGAAAAGAAGGGAAGAGAACTCTAACGTTATGACATTTTCACGCCAGTTCATAGTGCGTAGGAATACAAGGTATACTGATATTTGAGAGCATTATGATTTAAAGCGATTTTGAATTGACTGTTAATGTACTTCAGTCATTGAATAAAACAAAGAAACAAATTGTCTCATATTGGAGTTTGAGTTTGACATCATCATAATTATTTCATGCAGTCCATGATTTTCCCTAAATCAATGGTGGTTTCAACCAATTGATAAAAGAGGCATCTAGATTTCAATCCTGTCTGTTTCGGTCATTAAGGTTCGACTAATCAATAAACGGGGCATGTTGATATTGGTCCTGTTAGTTTCTATAGAGCTATAAAAAAGTAGTTAATTTCTATAGAGTTTTAAATAAACTAGAGTTTCCGTAAGAAATAGAGGGAATCATACTCGATACATCTAAATATAGTTATGTCAAAATTATATAATTATATGAATATAGTTATGTCAAACCCGTAAGCCATTATGGCCCTTCAGGCCTTTGATTAATGTGAATCATCTCTATGATAAGAGTTACTGTGTACACAAGAGGGATGTCAACCAATTACACAAGGGAATGTACAGATGAAAAAGGGTGGGAAATCATTATTATACGGTCACAGTCCTATCAGATTATCAGGAAAATATATAAAGGAATATATAAGAAATGGTTTGGTCTGTTGTTATCATATTAGAATAACTGAAATATCAGTTTAACTGCTATTAGATTAAGTGGAACCCTCTGTATTACAAGAACTGAATTAATGCTCATATGTTTATGTAATCCAAACCTGCATAATTTATTTAGATTTGACTAAAATACTCAAGTGTTTATGATGTAAATATTGTGAATGTAAATAACTAAATTTAAAATATAAGTCAATATGTATGGAGGGTAATTGTGTTCAAAAATCCAGACCTGTAAACTTGTAAATTCAAACATGCAATTGTGTTGGTGTGTGAGTCTGAGTATGAATGCGTATCATTCTGATCGTGTAACCTCTATAAACTTGGCCATAAACACTCTAACATTTGGCTCAGTTCCTTAACATGATACACATTTTGCAGCTTACTGTGGAATCATTAGATTTCGTGGTGACTCAGTTTTCGTGGAATTCGTGGGTACCTCTCAACCACGAATTAACAATTTCCACGAATTAATAAATTAGGGTAATAAAGTTATATTTCCTTTGTAGGTTTCAAAGAATACACGAAATTACGTCCCCATGAACCTGTAAAATTTAAGCAATCCACGAAAATTGGCCCCCACGAATTTTAATGATTCCACAGTAATTGTTTTTGTTAGTTAATTTAACCTTCAAAATTGCACATATTCCATAGTTTCTGCATTTATCCTCATCCCCGGATATAGCACAGTTGACATGTTACAAGTTGACAAATGTAAAGTCTACAAGTTTGTTAAATTTTGACATGACCTTATATAGCAAATGCTTGCTGTGGGGAAAAGGCATGCGGTAATCGCTGGAATGGACTAAAATAAACATAAAATTCATAATTAAGACTCGCAAGTTGTTTATTTTCTTTACCCGAAGGAGTATGAATTAACTTTATTTTGACAATTTTAGAGTTGGCACGTGCTGGGTGCGCCTCCTCTGAATCCGCCACTGTGACATGTAATTTAAATTGAAAAATAAAAGTTGAACATGTACTCTTTTCTATGGAAATGGGACAGCTAAGAAATTTCCTAGAATGTGAATATATTTCGCGCAGCATCGGGCTTGGGAACCGCCGTAAGACCCATGTAGCTTCCTTGCTTACCTCAATGCTAAGAATTTTGAGAGTGAATTTTAAATCCCTCATTTATTTAGAATTATTAAACGATTTGCAAAGAAATGATTATTTTTCACGGAAAAATGTATGTATCCTTATATTTTTTCAAATATCAAAATGACTTTGTTGTGCAAGTGCATGATAAATAATAAAAGCTCAAGTGAGCTATTCTGAACACATTTTGTCTGTCGTCCATCTGTAAACTTTTTACATTTTGACTTTCATCTCTAAAACCGCTTGACTAATTTCAACCACATTTGGCACAAAGCATCCTTATGGAAAGGCAAATATAAATTGCAGAAATGAAAGACGGATCTTTATTCAAAGTGGAGAAAACCTCAAATCTGTAGAAAAAGGGGGGTGCATTTTTAAAAATCTTCTTCTCAAGAACTACTGAGTCAAATTCAACGTAATTTAGCATAAATAATTCTTATGGAAAGGGAAATATAAATTGCAAAAATTATGGGCTAACTCTGTTTCAAATTTGAGTTATTTATGAAAATAATAATAAGACAGAGAGAATGGGTGTCAATCAGTTTAACTTCGGGCTCGATATTTCATATATTGAAAACCAGTTTAGAGACAGAGGACCAGTCTATGTTAGAAGCAACCATCTTGAAGGGAGATGAATTTGCTTGTTGTGCAATAGCTTACGTGCGAAGGGAATATTTGAAACATCCAAAATATATTTGTGCCGTTCATGTGAAGTGAATTGAGGTTAAATATTTCAATGCGTTGACATTTTCACTTGTGACGGTGGTTTTAGCTTGTTTTGATTATCGTTTAGTTTCTTTTTATTTTAACTTGAGAGGAACTATTGTCTTTATTTTAAAAGTTTTACGCGTAGACAGGGCTCGAGCTAGGCTTCGTCAATTTCCCCAATGGCAATTTTTTTTTAAAATTGGAGGAAAAAAATCCAAATGTGGCGAAAATCAGTTTTTGGTGACTCCTTATGTTTAATGTGTTTCTCTTTCCCACCCATTTGTTTATTCAGTTAGCCAATCACCACGTGCAACCGGAAATCTCGCTTCAGTGCACTCAGCTCTGACTATAGATTAGCCCCAGGTTATTTATGGTTTCAGACCATCAACTGTTATGTAACACTTGGAAGGGTGCTCTCACTGCAGTGGTCAATTTTTAAACAATAAGTGTCTTACTGAAAGTCAACTATTTTCACATTAAAGGTGCGAGATCGTAATCTGAGAATGGGCCTAATTAATCAAACTGTTAAACTTGCAAAACTTCTTTAGTTATCATAATTTTGAAATTTTAAGCCAAAAATCTTAAATTATATTTTTTCCCAAGTTTAGAAGTTATTAAATACTTTATACAATGCAGCTGGTTGCCATAGAAATCACCAGAGTACTGCAAGTGATGACAGTTTTCTTATTTCTGTTACGGACCTTGGAACATAATTCACTTAACTTACAGACAGTGACATATTTGCCTCCCAAAAATATTTATTTATTCTCAAAGTCACTCCAAAGTGGGATAAATATGGGCAGTTCTTCAAAGGATTTTATTTATTGTAATATGCACATTGATAATTTAACTTTTTATTGAAACTGAGTAGTATGAGGTTGTATGCAACTTATTGACATAAAACACAGCAGAATATTTTTTTTTTACATCTGGCTTGTCAAAATGAGGGATTGTAAATGCGTATCTTGTTAATTCTAAATTAGTCTAGAACAGAAGAAATAATGTCTTTGTGGCTTTCACTCCATCTTCTTATCTAGTATGTGTATGAACCCATAATAGCATTTTTGTTTTTGTTTCTTAATATAAAAAAGTATTTTGGTTTTTATTTTATCTCAAATTTATATCTGTAGAAATTTAATATCTTAACTTTTCAAAAGCTTTGATACCATACTTCTTGGAAATCATTTAGTGTTGCAAATGGAAACATGTCAATAAGAAGAGTGCATATGTACATACCAAAAAATTGGTCAATACATGCATATTTAAAAAGTTCAAAATATTAGTTACTAAAACATATAGGCCCACATAAACATGTACATGCATATGTGATATGATAGAAATAATTGTAAAATATAAGTCTTTCTTCGTGCCATGCTAAAGTGGCGAAAAGGATTTTTGGTCCAGTGTGATCCCTGCGTGTAGACTGGTAAATCATGCAGACAGCTGATTGTTTACATGTACCTGTACAAAATCTGATGCACTAACAAGATATTATAAAATACTATTCATTATGTTGGTACATGTAATTCGGTACAATCTCTACGTAATGGTTGATTAATGCAACATGTTTTATTAAGATGCTCATCAATTTCAATCTAAAGGGAGATTATTCTCGCTGCTACAAATATATAAGTACCGGTATATATATGATGAAAAATAAATTGTGTTTTTTCTGTTTTAGTTCATTTTTCTCTTGTTTTAATTGTTTACGAATTTCTATTTACTAACCTGAGAGTCAAGCTTCGAGTTATAAGCGAGATACAGAGCTTTGCGCACAATGCTACTGTATGTTTGTACACAAAGCTGAGGTCATGCATGCTTTAGTTCGTTTATATTTTAAATGCAGCTATGCTGTGTAGGAAATACCAAGTTTAAAAATCTTAAGTTGAATTTAATAAACTCATGTAAACAAAAACGTGACTCAAACCAAGCTATGTATCTTGCTTATAATTCTATGATTGATGCTGAAATTTTGGTTGATCAATAGAAATGTCTTGCTAAACGGATGATATGCTGTAACTATTTTCTGGTGCCCCTTCTTAAACAATGAATTGCATAAAATCTACACAAATTTTTGATAGTTTTTCGAACACAAGTAAATACAAACGACGTCTTTTAAACAGTTTCCATAGTCCTGACACATTATTATTATGAGGATAAAAGCATAATCGTTGTTCTTAAAAATTTAATGCAACGACAATCGTTTATAATAGAGAAGGCCAATTAAATTTTTCAATGTTTTTAATTTGAGGAATTTAGCTTTTTCAATGTTTTTAATTTCAGGAATTAAGCTTTTTCAATGTTTTTAATTTGAGGAATTTAGCACATTCTGCCGCATTGAGGTACACTTTTCTTCTTTCACATATAGGATTTTTAAAAATAAAATACAATAACTAGTAAGTAGTGGAGGGAGAAATGTACCTTTATGCTCTCATGTATTTTAATCGTTTTATAAAGTGATTGGGGGGGGGGGGGGGAAATAAAGGGAACTAGAAGTTAACCATGAACACCAACTAAAAATTTAGTTATTATATATATTGCATATGATCTTATTTTAGGTAAAAATGGTATTCCATAAAGGTAAATATGTCAAAGATTAAGTATATGCAAAAATAAGTGTAAAATTCGGATATTCATTTTTGGTTAATATGGCACAATATCCTTTTAACACCCATATAAAGCCAGTGTTGCTCAGGTGAGCAATGTGGCCCATTGGGCCTCTTGTTTAGTTACTCAGCAGGCTGACCCTGTGATTGTTTTCTTCTTGGGGATATGGTGGGGGTGGGCTCTTGTCCCAACATTGTAGTAGCAATAAGGGTGCTTTTGGTCATATTTTCTTTATTCAGCCGAGCTCTATACTTAAACGATTTGTTACATCTACATTTACACTAAGATTATTTAAATGCGTGTACACCTTTAAAAAGACCATGATATGTAAAATTTTCCACATCAAAGATATTTGATGCCGATTGAATAATTCACTCATATCTTCTCTGATTTCTCTTGATATCATGGATACCTAGCTCATATTTTATTTTTCAAAAAATCGTACTTCCTTAAAAAAATGTTATCCAGAGATGATATGATGATACGTAATATTTTTTTGTTTATTATGTGCACATTCTGGGGATTACGGCAGACATTTTCCTGCAACTATCTGTGACATCATTGTTTCCTATATGGCCATGTCGAAATTGGACAAACTTGTAGACTTAACATTTGTCAATTTGTAACGTCAACTGTGCTAGTGATATAGATGCAGAGACTACCGATGGAAAATGTGTATTATAGTGTCAGGTTACATATAAATAACAAACACCATTTTAAAGTTGGAAATGTGCATCTGTAGGAAGAATTACATTGAAGGTCTGTGGAGTCAACTTAAGAGTGTTTAGGTCCGAGTTTTAGAGATTACACGATCAGAATTACACACTTTCATACTCAGGCTAACATACCAAATGATTGCATATTCGGATTGACAAGTTTACATGACTGGATTTTTTAATACGATTACCATCCATAATATGAACTTAATTGCAACAATGTCCTCCAAACCAGATGTAACCTAATCCTAATTTTCAGAACCACGTTTTACTGTTTTTTGTTGTTGTTTTGGTTTAAAACTGCAAACATTATTACTTTTAAGCGCTTTGAATAAATTATCAACACATTTATTTGATGACTTATCAAAAATCTCAACTGAAAATTTCTTCTTTTTTTTAGTGTATATTATACACAGGAATAGTGGGGTTTTTTTAGCATTTTACACCCAATGTTTGGGGTGCATATTATATGCGGGCGCGTACTATACAGGAGACTATACGTTAGTTTTAGATTGTATGAAATTGTTTAAACCATGACCCAAAAATCTAAAATTGGGGACTTTGGAGAGGAACAAAAATAAAAGTAGTGGAAAAAAAAAATTCAAAAAACTGCACTGCTACCATTTGTAACATTATTGTGTTTTAAAGCATCTTGATAATTTTGATTTTTAATTGCAAAAACAACTCTGGGTCCCAAAAGAAGTTTGATGTTTAACAGAAGAATATGTTGAGAATAATTTTAAAATCCCTTAAACAAGATACTTTCTTTTATAGTGCCCTTATATTTTTGAAGTAGACTTTGTAAAGCTG
Organism: Magallana gigas; assembly: GCF_963853765.1. NCBI lineage: Eukaryota > Metazoa > Mollusca > Bivalvia > Ostreida > Ostreidae > Magallana > Magallana gigas. The sequence continues at coordinate 25,496,300 of NC_088855.1, read as the reverse complement.
ATTTGATCAAAATTATGGCCATTGTTGCTCAGGTGAGTGATGTGACTCCCGAGTCTCTTATTTTGATGTGTAACTTTAATTATTTTAGACTTGCAAGAAGATGCTTACAAAATAGAAGAAGCAGACCCTGTAAAAAGCAAAGCAATAGAAAGCTCTCTGTGGGAACTTAAGGTAATTGATTAACCTGTAATACTGATACTTAGGATATTACTGAATGCATTTTACAAGAACTATCCTTTATCTCATAACATAAACAGATAACAATTATTCATTTGTGAAGTTTTAAAGGGGCATGGTCTTAATTTCAGATTAAATTAATTTTTAGGTCACCTGAGTAAACATGGCAATATGTGTATAGTGTTAATGCATGTAATGTTTAAAAATCTTCTCAATTCTCACACATCTATATGAAAAACTGACTTCATGATAATGTTTACCAGGAAGTCCTCTACAAAAATTTTATATTTCATGTCTCCTGGAGTATGGGTTTTGAATTTAGCGCAGGGCCAAAATGGATGTATAGGTGTTAATGCATATAACATTTAAATATTATCTTTTTTACTCCCACACACCTGAAAGGAAAACTGAATTCTTGAATTTGTAGACCAGATCTTTATGTTTTTCGCCAGAATTATAGGTTTCACAGTTCTTTTTGAAAGATTTCAGGCAGAGACGTGGTCGTTATTACAAATTTATAATTTTTCTACTCCAGAATGAAACCTAATTAAATGCATATATGAGACTCTTCGACAAGTTTGTGTATGGGTTATATGCTACTCAGGTGACTGTTAAGGCCTATTGGCCTCTTGTTTTCAATTTTACATTTTCAACTTCTTCTTGAAAACTACATGGTAAATTGTTACCATTTTTGGTTTGAAACATTTCTATAATAAGAGGAATCTTAATTGTGAAATTCATGTCTTTAACCCCCCCCCCCCCCCCCCCCCCCATTGGGCCTCATTGCTAGGGCCAAACATGCAAGAGAAGCTAAATTTTCAAAATTTCTTCTTTTCTACTTCCACAAATATGAGAAACACAAAAATTGCATGGTTATGATGTCCATGAAGCAATTCATGGTCAGGGGTTCAGGCTCAAGGGTTGGGCCACTATAGCCATATAGTGAAAACATATTAAATCTAAGAAAATCTTCTCTATTCCCATACATATAAGAATTGGAGCAGAGCTGGTTGCAATGCAACAAGGAGATCTTCTGTTGCAGCTTCTTGCTGAGAAAGGATTTCCAATCAGATTAAAATCATCCCCCTTTTCCTTACACTTGTTAGGGCCTGACAAGTATAAATAGTAGGTCATCTTCACATGACTATTACTTCTGACCAATCAGCTTTAGAAAATCAATTGGAACTTTTCAAAAGGAGAGAGACAAATTGATTCATGCCTTTTTACTATGTAACCCCCAGACTGAGAATTGAAGAGTTACACCTATCATTAAACATATAAATATCGGTAGCTTTCATCTTACAAAGAAGGGAGCCACCCGTGTGCGTTGAAGTGTAACAAATGCCCTGTAAAGAGTTACTTTGTACACAAAAGGGGTGTCAACCAACTAAATAAAGGAATATACAGGTGTAAGGGTGGGAAATCACAATCCTATCAGATTAACCGAAAATGAAATTTTTTTTTTATGATTTTGAAATCAGATTACATGTACCAGTATAAAATATAAAGGAATATATAAGAAATGGTTCGGCGTTTTGAGATTATATCAGATTAACTGAATTATTCGATTAACCGTTATCAGATTAAGTGGAACCCTCTGTTCTAAGTTTAAAAAAAATTGAAAACAAGGCTCAATTTCAAAATATTATTTTCATATCAGTCAAGTTCTCCGTTTAACTTGTGTAACATTATATAAATAGTGCCTGTTTGGGAGGGTAACAGTTGAAATTGACACCCCTTGAAAACCATTGTCAACCGACGCGAAGCGGAGGTTGACAATGGTTTTCGAGGGGTGTCAATTTTAACTGTTATCCTCCCTAACAGGCACAGTGACTATTTGTTTTATTATACTGAATGTCTTAATTTTAGAGAAATTTTACTGCTTTTATATAGAATTGACGTGAATTCTACCGCGAACCGTACACGCATAATTTACTCTCGTGTAACAATTCATTTTATTATACTTTCATGTTAAATACTGAAATCTGATTGGTTAATGCACAGTGGATAATCCGTTCTATTACCCTCAGCGTAAGCAACACACTTAGCAACGGGTAACACAACGAATTGTTACATGCGCGTAAATTATGCGCGTACGGTTCGGTGTAGAATTCACGTCATTTCTATATTAAAGCAGTTATAATACTGTAAAAAAAACTCTAATATTAAGACATCCAGTATAATAAAATAAATAGTGCCTGTTTGGGAGGATAACAGTTGAAATTGACACCCCTCGAAAACCATTGTCAACCTCCGCTTCGCGTCGGTTGACAATGGTTTTTTTGGGCTGTCAATTTCAACTGTTACCCTCCCAAACAGGCACTATTTATATAGTGTTACCCATTGCTAAGTGTGTTGCTAACGCTGAGGGTAATAGAACGGATTATCAACTGCGGCTAAACCAATCAGATTTCAGTATTTAACATGAAAGTATAATAATATATATTGTTAGGACAACTTTAAAAAACACGTCATATATGTACATGTATATAATTATTCGGAACGACAAATGCGTTTATGTACAACTGATGACATGATACAAACTAGGCCTAACCCTATATCAAAGTGTAATCAACACAAAATCCACTGGGCTGATTTATCAAAACAGTGTTATATTTCATAAACATTTCCCTGTACTCATACTTACAGCTCTACCACTTACACATGGAATAATTTCTGTAAAGGGCAGTCTTAAATTTAAACAGTTAAAATGAACACAATTGTAAATAAAGGATGACGCCTTCTCCCACTTGAGCGTGAGAGGTGCTCAGCAGGAGGGACAACTCTTTGTTTGGCCATGCAAGCACTCAAATCATTTCAGATCTGAATCTGGGCCATGAGATTCAGATGTTGGAGGAGGTTAAGGTTTCTAGAGCAAGTGCCCTTGTTTAAAGTGTTTTTAGTCAAAGATGTAGGCATTGTTGCTCAACAATGTTTTGTGTTTGATAATTACAGACCCTTAAACTTACTACTACACCAAAAAAGCGTGCGACTTTCGTTGGAGAAACATTTTGTGTAAACCGTTTAGCGTTTCGTGTAAACCGTTTAGCATTAAGCAAAGTGTGCAGCGTTTCAGGCAAAGTGTGTAAATCGTTTCGAGCAAAGCGTGCGAGAACCATGTGAAACGTTAATCGGATTTCATTCGGAACTCTCTGAGAATTTAATTGTTTCAAAATGGCACCTGTGTTTTACATTACTTCAAACTGTTTATGATCTTATGTATTCTCATGAAAATAAAATCCAGAAGAAATGATATACTTATCTTTTTACAAAACTGAATTAATTTTTAACAAACAAAAGAAAGGTACGTGTGTTAAAAGAAGGCTAGTTACAGAGTACATGTATAACATTTTATACAATGTTTTAGTACTGGTACAATATTAAATTCGCCATGCATACATAAAATATTAAATACAGTTCGCAAAACATGAACAAATCTAAATCAACTTTTACTTAAACGATCATGTCTTGATATGCATGTACTTGTATTTTTATCCCCTCGGGCAACTTGTTGCGAAGGGGATATAGCATCGGTACCGTGCGTGTGTGTGTTCGTATGTGTGTGTGTGTGTATGTATATGTGTGTGTGCACTGCATTTCAATTTTCTAGTAAATTACAAAAAAACCTTCCAATAGAATTTCCTCAACCTTTGCACAAATATGCCTCATTGTAAAAGACTAAAATAAATGCAATGTCATATTAATTGGTCAAATTTTTATGCAAAAACTTACCGTAGATAAAATTATACCATTGTAATGGAGGGGGGCATATATATACATTATGACAAAATTTGTTCAAAACTAAAAATATTTATCATAGATTGCACACTTCTGTAAAATAACAAATAAAAAATGCATGTGCCTTTCCAAACCATTAATACTATTACAAATTTTTATTTCATTAAATCAATGTCATAATCAACTTTGTATACGAGTTATCAATCGAAATTTCTGAGTAAGAGTTATCAATCACCAAGAGCGAAAGTAGCATGACAGAACAACGTTACGGTGAGTTAATAGCTTAATGTGTGTTTGAATGTTTGTTATTATCCCCTCGCACAACTTGTTGCGAAGGGGATATAGCATCGCTGCTGTGCGTGTGTATGTGTGTTCACCTTGGAAGCAAGTTAAAGAAAACCCGTGCACGGAAATTTATCAAACTTCGTATACCTATTTGGCATGGTACATGTAAAAGGACAAAGCCTGTTAGTTTTCAAGTCAATTAATTGAGTACTTTTTGATACATCGTTAAAATAACACAATTTTAAACAAATCTTATTTACGATTTTACAATAACTTCTTCCGCTTCACTTCTTTGAAACCAAAGTGAAAGTAAGCAGTTCAAATCAACAACTTGATATTTTTTAGATTTAGATCTAGTACAGGTAAAGAAAACGTACTTTTTGAAGTAATGGAGGGGTTAGTAGAATGTGGTCTTCTCATTTACATTTACATAACTATATATTCCTAAATAATGCATCCCCACATATGTCTCATGTCGCGAAGTGATGCCCCACTTAGCAGTACCCTTGTTTTTATTTACGTCGATAACTCTTACTGAGACTATTTGGCTGTGTATAACCAGCACGTATACATAACCTCGGGTAAGACCTGCACCTGGCTGAACCTGTCAATCAAGCTCTGTGTATTTGTTTTCATTGGATGGTCACGCGTCTTCTTTTTTTGTCAATAGCCAATAGAAATTTAATGACTTCAAGGTAGTCGGAATCAGTATTTGATGAAACACACAATTTAAATGATAGAAAACTTAACAATTGTTTGAACAAAATGAAATCTAAACATAGAAAAAAATATACTGTTGTACTGTTCATGTCTATGAAATGCGGAAAGTAAATTCTTTGGAATCCCGAATTAAAAATATTTCTGCAAGGAATTATTTTAATTATTTAAACACTGTTAACAGAAAACAACAAGTCTTAGAAGTAATTAACACACAGGGATTTACCTACAATGTATATTATGGGAATCTATATGCATGGTTATAATAATTCAAATAGATTATGATAGATATACTGTACGCCGGTTATGTACACGAATATTGAGTAAAAAATTTAAATCATTTTTATTTTTTGTCCTTTCCAATACAATTTTGATTTACTTCTAGAAAAAAATCCGAAATAGTAATGAAAACTTTTTTTTTGGTTTATTTGATTGATTGTTTTCCTGTGGTTTTACATGTAAGTACGAAACATATTTATTAACGCGAATGCTACGACGAAAGACAAAAATCAATCAATTGTTTGTATAACATTTTTTTTCTAACGTATCTGACTAATTTAATTTCAAATAACTTTCAAAATTATCATTGTAAATAATTACAGGTTTATTTACTGTTAGTATTTTTACATCGTATTCTCTGAAACAAATAAAAATACTAATATGAGAAGAAAAAACAAATCCCGCCGACTACTGAAAAACCGATTTCAGTTTGTAATCATATGAATTTTATCTTTGGTATTGATTATTTAGTTACTGTTACCTTTTCTTGGATTTTTTTTATTATTTACGGCATTAATATGAATCATGGATATTTCTTTTAAGCAATAAATATACATGTATTAAGTAGTATTTTTTGTTAATTCTGTGAATGATTTTTTTTTGCTGTGAATATAAGTATCAATTTAATTTAATTAATCAGTTCAATACTTATGTACATATATGTTTCTAATATCAGTAGTTCTATTATTTCGTGTTTTCTTATAATTAATTCTTACTAACAGAGTTAGAGGAAAAATCCAAAAGGACCCGAAGAAAACAAAAATCGATTAGGATAAAAGCGTCTGAAAAGCAAGCAAATCGTTTCGTGCGAGAATCGTTTCTTGTAAACTGTTCAGCGTTTCGTGTAAACCGTCCAGCGTTTCATGTGAACCATTTAGCGAGCGTGTGGTGTAGTAGTACGTTTCAGGGTCTGTAACTAGAGTATCACCTTACCACTGGAGGTTAACAAGTGTGTCATCCTTAGATAGTGGAAACTCGAGTTTGTTCAAATCATGATCCGGGGGAAAGGGCTACATTTTTGGGAAGGGTTGAATTTTTACATTGAAACAAATAGAAAAAAATCTTTTAAAATCCTCTTCTCAAAGAACTCAAACCTCAATAGGAGTTTAGTGTTTAGCATAGGAATATGTGCATAAAAATTTGAATATCTTTTTAAACAAGATATACTCTTTTAATTGTCAAGATAATTTGTATTTGATACCATGAATTTGATGTGCTCAGAGGTATGGCTATTGTTGCTTAGGTAAGCAATGTGGCCCCTTGAGCCTCGTTTCCATGTTTCTTGTGAAATAATGCACTGACCTGTCTTTTTGATATTAATTATCTGATGGCTTAAGGTAACTCCGTATCTATAAAATTATGGGTTCAAAGTTAAAAACTTAACTGTTTTTTAACTTATTAGACTTGAATTTCATCAAAAAATAAATAAAATATATATGTATCCATACTATTTAAGATGTAAGATAATAAAAACCAAAGGCTGAAATTATCATCAGAAAATCACTTTTTTTGGTTTAAAAATTAAATATAAGTGGATGGATACTTGTTTGTCTATTTAAATTTTATCGCTTACTTTGCCAGAAAACTAAAATTAATTAAAAAAAAAGAAAAAATTGTTTACATAAGAAAAATTATAGCATTTAGATATATCACTTAGAGAAAAGTAGAAAAGAGTTATTTCCCTTTGTCATTATTGAATTATGTCGAATAGAATGATAAAGAACACTTATTAAATATCTCCAAGTAGACAATAATTTGAGTTTTTGATGTACACTTATCATAACATAGAAATTACAAATCTACTTGCAATAATTTTAATGAATTCATGGTTTATGTAAAATGTATGACGTCACAGGAGGGTGGATTTACTTTAAAAAAAGTGCAAAAGATTTGAAATTGAATTGTAACCGTATGCTACGGCAAAATAAAATATTTGTTTACAGAGGTGAAATACTTTGAATTAGTAAAAAGCCTGCTGCTTTATAGGGATAGCAGTGAGTGGTTATTCAGCTTTAAGATATATATTGTACATGTACATAGTAAATACAAATGTTTGTTTAGTGAAGATAATATAACATTTTATAAATTATCCAATCCTTTCATATTTATTTGAAAATGTTCAAGTCAAGAGAACTTGATATTGAGTCCAAGCTTGAATATTATAATCCTTATATACAAATGTACTCTCTACTTTTCCATTGTAGACACTGCAGTGTCATTTCCATCCTGATGTGGCAAAGAAGGCCAAGAGAATTGACCAACCTTTGCTCAAGAATGATATTTCACTAGGGATTCTTCTTGAAACGTCATACAGTGATGTAAGAATTTTAAATGTACTGAGAGAGCAGGGTTTGACACTAAGGCACGTCCGACCGACATTGTCTAGTAAACGATAGGTCCAGTCGGGTTAAATGTCTGTGTACTAGCCCGACTGGTCGTGTGAAAAAAAAAGTGTGCACATACTTTTTCTGTAATATTAATATCAATAGAAGTAAAAGCACTTTTTCCTAACAGGCATAAATTCTGCAAACCGTAATTTAAGTACAACCCAAGGACTAACCTAGAGGATGAAGTGGGGGAAATGCTCACTTTTTGATCGATAACTTCGCCGGAATTTCCTCCGGACGAAAAGTCCAAGCCGCCCTGTACAGGGAGTTCATATAATCATGTAAATTAACCCTAAGGGCAATAAAATGATAATTATTTAATTCTAAAGACGTCTTCACAAACTCAGTTTATGCCTCTTGTGATTAATTAATCTAGTCTGTTTTATCTTTAGGTGTTATAAATACGGGTGATGCAACCACACGCTGTACAAGACGATGTTTATTACTTTAAGGCTAGTGTTGATTCTGTATAACAGTGAATTTGTTGGTAACTTGTAATTACCTAATAACACTGCCAAATTTATGCTAAAATAATCATAAACCCTTTGTTTACAGTTATAATATCTTTTTAAAAAAAAATATAATCCCCAACATAATGGTTGGGTTGGGCTAATGCCACCAGAATACACTAAAAACAGAGGCTGATTTTATTTGTCATTTTAGTTAAAACAATTACAACACATTTTATCTATAAAATGTATGAATACATCAATTAATTTAAATTAAATAAACTTGATAATTTTTTTTTCAATTTTTAGAATTTGTTTTATTTTTTAATCATAATGACTTGTTTCTAATCTAATTTAAATTATTAAAGTTTAAATCTGTGAATATCATCATTATTGTTATGCCATTGTCAAGTTATGAAAGTCTCCACGATTTCTCAAACTTCTCCATGTTTCTCTGTTAAGGAGAAGTAAGGGAAGTCTCCCTAAAGTTTTGTTGGTCCCAACCATTGAATACTTGTATCATTAAATTATTAGTACAGTTTGAATAAAATTAAATCTTAAATAGTGTTTGAATGATTCATTATTGGTAAAGATAAACCAATACAACTAAACAGAAACGGGTATTCAATATTTTATGTTTGTCATTGCTTTTAGTTTATTTTTGTCAAAATTGGTCAGGGCTAGTGAAAAATTGCTGAGGTAGCCCGACTGGTCTAGTAATTCAAAAACTTAATGTCAAACCCTGGAGAGAGAGAGAAAGAAAGCATTTGGTCGCCATATTAGTTTTGATCGCTTCTCAACTGCCTTTGGGGTATATAAACCCCTGCGAATGTTATTGTCATTTAAATTTTTACCATGGTTTTATTTGACCCTTTCATCTAGGTATTGTAGTCAAATATAAAATCAAGTTGTTTATTGATTTTAAAGTTTATCATCATTAATTGGTGGATAAAATGAGTTCTAGATATAAATGTGACAGAAAGTATAGTTTTTAGCTCACCTGCGCTGAAAGCTCAAGTGAGCTATTCTGATCACATTTTGTCCGTCGTCCGTCTGTCTGTCCGTCTGTAAACTTTTTTACATTTTGAACTTTGAGCTTTCAGCTCAGGTGAGCTAAAAAAAAAAAAGACCTATATCACAAAGGCTATGAATTATTACATGTCTACCAAAAGGGGACAAACCCAGACAATTTCTGAAAAACTGGCATCTAATTACCTTGTTGAATGTACTATACAAATTAATATCAGGATGTCTCAGTTATAGAATTAAATCTGTTTAAAATTATTTGATATCAGATACTCAGTCTGGTTTCACAAAAGGTCGTTACATAGGAGAAAATACCAGATTTGTTTACGATCTATTGTCTTTTACTAAAACAAAAATTATACCTGGTTTAGTTTTGCTTTTAGATTTAGAGAAAGCTTTTGATTCCATATTTTGGAGATTTATTCATAAAGGTTTAGAATATTTGGGTTTTGGGGAAAATATGATTACATGGATAAAAAATTTAAATACACAGATCAAAGCATCAATCTTGCAGTGTGGTTTCCTTTCAGAACAGTTTGATATATATAGAGGATGTAGACAAGTAGATCCTATTGCTCCATATTTATTTATTCTATGTGCAGAAATATTAGCTATTCTAGTAAAACAAAATTCAAGTATGAAAGATATTCTGGTTAATGGTAAGGAACATAAGATATCCCAATATGCGGATGACACAACTTTAGTGCTTGATGGTTCACCAAAATCACTTTTTGCTGCACTTGACACTAGATTTTTTAGCTCACCTGAGCTGAAAGCTCAAGTGAGCTATTCTGATCACATTTTGTCCGTCTGTCCATCTGTCTGTCCGTCCGTCCGTCCGTCTGTAAACTTTGTACATTTTGAACTTCTTCTCTAAAACCGCTGATCCAATTTCAACCAAATTTGGCACAAAGCATCCTTATGGGAGGGCGAATATAAATTGCAGAAATAAAAGTCCGATCTGTATTCAAAGCGGAGAAAACCTTGAAACTGTAGAAAAAGGGGGGTGCATTTTTAAAAATCTTCTTCTCAAGAACTACCGAGGCAAATTCAACGTAGTTTAGCATAAATTATCCTTATGGGAAGGAAAATATAAATTGCAAAAATTAAGTGCTAATTCTGTTTCAAATCTGAGTTTTAACGTAAATAATAATAAAGGAAAGGCGTGTTTCAGCTTAGCGTTCGGCATCCGGTAAAATGGGTAGGCAAGACTTGGTCTGGGCAAAACAAAAGATTGGCAGTTATTAATCTGCGAATCTCATTAAAATGTCAGGATAATTGATGGACCAGTATATTTGTATTCGCTGTAAATATTGTGCAAAATAATGCGTATTTGGAATTGACGATTGTCGATCTGCCCCGGCTTTTATTTTGCCACGGCCCGGGTTTGCATACCCATTTTACCAAGACTCGTATTCCATACTTCTAAAACGAGGTTCTTTGTTTAAAGCAGCCATGACATTATACGAAAAAGGGTCGATCTGACTATGATGAATTTGCTTGCTATGCAACAGTTTGCGTATGAAGGGAAATTTTTGAAACGAGCAAAATATATTGGTGCCGATTTTGTGAAGTAAATTGAGGCAAAATATTTCAATGCGTTGACAGTTTTCACACATGACGTTGGTGTTAGCTTGTTCTGATTTTCGTTTCGTTTTCATTATGCTTTGTAACCTGGGAACTATCGTCTGTATTTTGTGATTTTTACGTATCAAATCAGAGACTTCGGTAAATCAAACAGTTAACTGTTTACCTGCGCAAATTAAGCAAAATCTGATGTATAAAAAAAGTACTGAAATACAATTCATTCTATCGGTAATTCGGCAGTATATTTTGCGTAATAGTAGATTAATGCAATAGGTTTTGTTGAGATGCTCGGCATTTTCTTGAGTTTATTCAGTTTAAATAGAGTTTGATATCGCTGACGGAAATATGTAGGTATATACATGTATATATATGATTCATTTCGAAAAAATAAATTGTGTTCTTTATTTGTTATAGTGCATGTTTCTTGTGTTTAATTGTTTACAATTTCTATTTACTAACCATATTTGAGTGTTAAGCTTCGAATTATAAGCAAGATACAGAGATTTGCTCACAATTCTATGTTTGTACACAGATCTTAAAAACTAAAGATTAAAAAAGTAAAAAGTTTGTCAATATTTATTAAGAAAATTTTCATAGTCTGTTCTTCCAGAAACCAACTTTAACAACTAATTGTATTGTAAACTTAACATTTTTTCGTCATTATTACTCCTACTGTACATGTGATCCTGGACTGTGTTTATGTACATTTGTATAAACTGATTTTGAACCTCAAATACCAGTGAACTGGTCTTGAGTGAATAAAAGAATTGAAAATCTTAGACCATTCTTTTTTTTCCATTTTAAATGCTGAATAGGAAATACCAAGTTAAAAATCTTAAGCTGAATGTAAAAACTCATGTGAACAAAATATGACTCAAACTTAGGCGAACTGTGAGCTCTGTATCTTGCTTATAATTCTACGATTGACGCTGAAATTTTGGTTGATTATTAGAAATTCTATATGAATTAGAGTATGTTAAATACTTTTCAAACACGAGTAAATAAAAACGACATCTTTAAAACAGTTTCCATAGTTCTGACACATTTCTGTTGCGGGGATAAAGTAATTATCGCTATTCCTAAGAAAATATCAAAGCGAAAAATTATCCTGGTTTGTACGCGAGGTAAATAACAGTCATTTAATTATAATGGAGAAGACAAATTAAATTTTTGAATGTTTTAAATTTGAGGAATTGAGCACATTGAGGTACAATTTCCTTCTTCACATCTATACATGTAGTATTTTTTAAATAAAATACAATTACTATTATATTTATTTTTTTAAAATACAATAACTAGTAAGTAGTTGATGAAAAAATTGTACCTATATGCTCTCATATATTTTGATCGCTTTACAAAGGGGGGGGGGGGGCAGAACGAATATATACAGGGAATTGGAAGTTAACAACTTAACAGACTACACCTACCAAATGTTTAGTTTTATATCTTGTGTAGGATTTTCTTATTGTGGTAAAAAATAGTATCTCATGAAGGTACAATGTCAAAGATTACGTGTATGCAAAAATAAGTGTAAAATTCGAATACTTGACAATATTTATTTTTTGTTATTCTACCGAGGGACCATATGGCACAATATCTTTTGAACGCCCATTGTTGCTCAGGTGAGCGATGTGGCCCCATGGGCCTCTTGTTTCTACTTCTCAGGACTAAAGTTCAACAGCTCAAAAAACAAAAATTGTTTGGATTCGAAGCAAGTATATCTGACACCATACAAGATGGAAACTATTGTGGGGATGTACAGCATTTAGTGTACTGGGAATAGAATTTTCTGTCGATTTGGAAAAAATAGTTAACCTAATTTATGATATCCAAATACCCAAAATTAAACCCATGATACAACTGTGGAACAGGAGAATACTCACTCCCATTGGTCGAGTCACTGTTGCTAAAACATTACTTTATCCAATGCTTAACCATCTTTTTATTTCTCTCCCAAACCCTGATAAAGATCATTTACATGTATCTTTTTAAAGTATTTTTTTCTATGAATTTGTATGGAATTCAAAGATTGACAAAGTGAAATTTTATTTAAGTTTTTTTAAAGTTTGTTTTAAGACAACTACTGATACTTCAATACAGTGGCTACAATACAGAATTCTTCCAACAAATTATTATTTGAAAAAGAATAATGTTATTTCATATGATATCTGTTCTTTTTGTATGGAAAATGTGGAAACAATTCAGCATGCATTTATGACATGTTCAGAAATACTACCTATATGGAATAATCTTCGTATGTATATTTATAATAAAACTTCAAATAGCGTTGACTTCCTCCAATAGCGTGTCCTCCAAGCAATTAATTATACCCCCGCAAACGAAGTTTAGGGGGGTATATTGGTTTCACCCTGTCCGTCTGTCTGTCTGTCTGTAGACGCAACTTTGTCCCCCCTATAGAATTTTTTATTACTGCATGGAACAGTTTGAAAATTTGTACATATGTTGAACACCATCTGAAGATGTGCACCTGCAAGATTTAATGATTTTATGACAGTTTTCATTTTCCTTATTCTATATATTGTACACTAATGTTGAAAAAAAAGGGAGGTAATCCTTACAAATCTTATTAATGAATGAATAGTATTAAAACACTCTAAAATATATTTATATAAATACATCCAGATGGAGGTTTTTTGTCTTTATGTCTTAATTAATAAAAACATTTATTTTTTTTAAGTATTCTATCAACTGACAATGCAAAGTTTTTGTTTGTCAATGATAAATTTTTAGGAGCTAATAAGAACATCAAAGACAAGTGTGGCTGAATTCATTTGTCCCAAGGGAGCCATTATCTGAGCCATGGTTCAGATGGAGCATGTGTTTAGGGGAAATTGATAATCTGTAAAATGGGTGATGGTTTTGGGGCTATTTTAAAACTGTTTCATGTAAACCAAAAGTTTCTATCATTATAAGGAAATATATATTATCATTATTAATAAAGAAGTTAAACTATTTTGAAGTTGTTTAAATTTATTAGTCAAGTAAATTGATGAAGTGACCCTATTTGGCATTAATTTAAATGAAATTCAAATTTACTGATGTATGATTGTAGTGTTTTGGCAATTTTAAATTAAATTAAATTTCCTTTTTTACATATTTTTACATAGTATGTAGTATGGTAATAATGGTAATGTTTTGGGAGTTTATTAAATTTAACAAGCTCATCAAAGAAAATCATAGTCCTATGGGATCAATTTTCTGATATGGACTTCCATTGTGCCATAGGAGAAAGTGAGGAAAATTTGAAACAACTAATTGCATCTGTCAAGACTCTTATTAGAAAGATATTGAAAGTTTTATCAACAGAAGAGCAATGCTTGGCTACCGGTATTTCCATTTACTGCAAAGGGAGGGGTTATTGTCATTTTGCTGGTTTCTCTTTAAATCAATTAAATTAAAAAAAATATATCATCAGATACATACATTTATAAATGTATTACTGTTATAGATATGTATCTACAGTGAATTCTGACAATTTTGATTTCAATTTTTCTTTGTTAACTAATTTTTTTTACAATTCTAGAATTTTTTTGTTGTTGTATGTATTCCAAACCTTTATTATTCAATTCAATTATTTGTCCTTGAAATTATCCTTGCGGGGGTATTAGTCCCATTAGGACAGTTCTAGTTTTTAATTGTTCAAAGCAAAACAAAAAACCTGGCTTTGTTGGGATGTTACATCATCTATTATTCAAATATAAAGTTGAAAAATATAAAGCTATCAAATCATGTGAGATTACAAAATTTAATAAAATCTGGGAAAATTGGAAAAACATATTTTATTGTTATTTTAAACATGGTAAACAACTGATCGATTTATTTATATATATTTTTCTTCCTTTTTGTTCGCTTTGAAGAGAATGTATTGTGAAAGGGAGAGAAAAGAGTGTGAAAGTAAGAATGCGAAAAAAGCCTTATGTATTATATTGTTTATGAAATCATATGTGATTATGAAAATGGAGGAAAAAAAGAAATAATAAAACAAAAATTGTAGTAAATTTATGGCCCCTTAGTCAGATGTACTTTCAAAGTTTTGCAAGTTTACTTAGTAACTGAATCCATGGTTATTGTGTCCATAATGTCCTCTTCATAAATAGTGATATTCACAGGCCATGGGAAAAGGGTTAAGACTTCTGAAAGGGGGGAGGGTAAATATGGCCATATAGTTTATTTTTTTGGGTCACTTTAGTAACTTATTGCTGTTGGTCTATGGTACTCGGGTGACTTTTAGAGTCTGTGGGCCTCTTGATATTATTAAAATTGATATTGTTACGAGTACATACTGTATGCAAAAATAGTCTTATTTTGATGTTTATTTTTTTCAGCTTTATGGAAAAGAAACAAAAAAGAAAGTAAAGCATGCACCTGCCAATTTTAATCCACCAAAGGGAATTACGGGATTACCTAGCGACAAATTAAATCTGTGCTGGACATTGGATTAAAAAAAGAGAGATGGAAAAATTTGAGTGACAGAAAATTTGAAATGGGGTTGCTTGGAAAAATTGGAGTTTGAACAGTTGGTTTTTAACTCATCTGAGCTAGAAGCTCAAGTGAGCTTTTCTAATACTTTTTGTCTGGCGTCTGTCTGTCCGTCTGTCTGTCCATCCGTCTGTAAACTTTTTACATTTTCGACTTCTTCTCCAGAACCACTGGGCCAATTTCAACCAAACCTGGCACAAGGCTCCTTAGGTGAAGGGGATTCAAAGGGCGACACTCTCTCTCAAAGGGAGGTAATAAAGAATTATTAACAATTTGTTGGTATGTTTAAAAAATCTTCTCAAAAACCATTTGGCCAAAAAACTGTAACTTGTGTGGAAGCATCCTCAGATAGTGTAGATTCTAGATTGTTTAAATCATGATCCCCGGGGGTACGGTGGGGCCACAAATGGGGATCGAATTTTTACATAGGAATATATAGAGAAAGTTCTTTAAAAATCTTCTTCTCAAGAACCAATTGGCCAGAAAAGCTGTCATTTGTTTGGAAGCATCCTCAGGTAGTTTAGAGTCCAGTTGTTTAAATCATAATCCCCGGGGTACAGTGGTGCTACAATGGAGGAGGGGTGATTTTTATGTAAGAATACATGTTTATAGAGAAAAAACTTTTAAAAATGTTCTTCTCTAGAACCAACTTGACAGAAAAAGCTGTAACATGCAATTGTGTGGAAGCACCCTCAAGTAGTGTATATTCTAGTTTGTTCAAGTCATGATCCTTTGGGTTAAGGTTGGCCCACCAATGGGGGGGGGGGGGGGGGGCAAATTCTTACTTAGAAATGTATAGAGAAATATCTTCTTTTTGGAAAGGATGAGACTATAATGGGGGGGGGGGGCGAATTTTTACATTAGAAATGAATTTATCATATTGACATTTGTTTAGACTGTGGACCTGGATAATTCTTGGGCCACACAAGGGGTTCAAAATTTGATATAGGTTTATATTTATATGAAAAGTTGTCTAAGATCATTTTGAGAATGGCAATGGTCAATATATGATATAACTATGAAATTATCTAGTTACAAAAGGTGCCCAATATAAAAACATCTGTAGAAATTTTTGGAAAGATTTTGAAACAGGATCAATTTTACTCATTCTTTGTCCCAATATTTTTGGATATGACTTCTTAAGTTGATTTTATTATGGCTAGTGTTGCTGAGGTGAGCGATGTGGCCCATGGGCCTCTTGTTTTTGTTTTTGTTTTTTCATGCAGAATGCAAAATTAATAAATTTTAAAAAGAAAATATGTTATTTTTTGTATTTCTGAAGAACAAGGTTTCAAATGAATTATAGGAAGATATGAAAATTACTACCCTTCCATTGTTTTAAATGTTTATTCAAATATCATTCAACAAGAACTTATAGGGGCATGGTCACGATTTTGGTCAAAATCTATTTTTATTTTTTATTTACAAAACTTTAGGAATGCATTTCTAATGATCAAATGAAAGATGTATAGCGCCTTTTCCCATTATTTCGCCAACCCCCGTTGTCTGGACGGAAAGTACCTGTTACTAAATATTGCTTCAGGTATCCGTCGCAATATGATTTTCGAAACATTGATACTGCTTTTATAATAGAGTCTGTTACAACTGATTTGTCATAAACTCGGGAAACCTGCATCGACAAGTGAATATATGAAACTGTGTATAATGTCAGTTGGTATTCTGAAGCGTGATAACTTCCAGCAAAATGCAATTTGAATCCAAGTGTACAGCTGTATGTAGAACCCATATAATATAGTGTTAATAAAGAGATCTGTTTATATTGGGTGTGCCTATACTCAGATAGAATTAAACAAATAAAAAAAAATCATGCTTATCAATTAACTGAAAAAATAGTTACTACCTGGTTGAATCAATCCAGCGACCACAAAATCAAAAGGACCTCCGCGTTACCACTAGACCACGCATCTAACACGTTCAATGGGTGTCTTAAATATATATGGCTATATAATACAAGATTGTATTAGAAAGGTCACTAATTGAAATACTCTAATTTTCAGTACCAAGACCACGTTAAACTAAAATTAATTCAATGTAAACATGTACTACAATACCTGTAAAACATAATTAGGGCTTTTCGACTTTCGGTCGAAAAGAACTATTGTTATTCTTCTGTTTATTATTATTCTTATTCTCGACAAAGTTTCGTCAGCGATTTTATGAAAACGGAAAGACATATTAAAACAAGTATGCAATAGTCTTATAGCACTTTTATATAACACGCGTATGTAAGGTTTTGGACTTCCGCTTACGGTTTTGACAGAGGTAATACTAAAAATTTATTAAAACACAATATCTTTATTGTTTTTTGAGTTGGAGCATTCAAATTTAAGAATAAGATGCATCTTGTCTAGATGTACAAAATCATAAGCGTTTGCATTTCTCTATATCTTACCGTTTTTGAGATATTAGGACTCAAACTTGAGAAAGGGGGGGGGGGGGTGAAAAAAATTCAAAAAACCTCAGTAATTTTAAAAGACGCCTAATTATTGTTTATATAGAATTCTACTACAGTTATTGCCGAGATCAAAGAGATGCCGCGGACATTATTCTCCAATATACCACGAACGTCATCAGTAAATTATCAGATCAGAAATACCTATTTGTCTCGCACTGATCATGAAAGTACAAATTCAAACCGTAATTTTTTTTAAAACCATGTCAATTTCACGTGTTAGTTCCAGTCAAAAGGATGTGTATTGCCTCAAATGTTTATTTTTAAGAGATCAATGCGGCTGTTCCTAGGACCTCCCTAACACATTTTCACTGCATGTTTTTACCTAAAATATATCACGTATAGTAGTAATAATTGTATTAAATTGCCCTTAAAATATTAGGAACATGATTCAAAGATATTTTATAAATAAGTGAAGAGTATTAAAAATCCAAAGAAAACGTCTGTCGTCTGCATGTGATTCCTTTGATTAATACACATGTAAACATTACTAACAAAACCGTTGGGGTTACACGGAACAGCCGTCAAAATGACCTAGATCGTCTCTCTATAGAAGAAACGATCTGTAGAAATACTGGGCTGTTAGTAGAATAGAAATAAAGTTCTTGTTATCGTGAATGTTGCAGGATAACCTCCTCGATCTCGAAATGTTGTTTGAAATATTTCAAAACAACATTTCTTGACCTCGGAGGTTATTCTGCAACATTCACGAAAACGCGTACTTTATTTCTTAACTATTTAACATATATTCCAAGTTTGAATAAAAAATATTGAGTACTTCCGATTTTATGAGCCTATGAAATATTTTCTATGGGAGTTTCAGTGTTAAACTAAAATCACGCGTCGTTCGTTTTCTCAAAAAGTTTCAAGTAAATGTTACAATATTGCAGATGTATAATGATACACAAAATTCGCAGACCGGAAAAGTTTTTGGGTGGACAATTCGAAAAAATTAGGGGCCAACGTGCAAAACAGCCCTTTAGCTGTCACTTTTTTCTCTTCAGATTTTAAAAATCTTTTCAGTGAATTGTTCAGAATAAAGAGTGCAATTTAAAAATTATGGTCCGAGGGGCCACTTTTTGACTCCTTATGGGGGTTTGAAAGGCCTAAAGATCATAACTTTTTTAAATTTCAAAATTATTTTTTGGAAGAGTTATCTCGCTTTGCTGTAAGAATATACAGCATAAATGTGGGTCCGAGGAATGAATACTTACTTTAAAATGATTTTTTGAAAATATTCTTCTGGAAATTAAAAGTGTAGCTACTTGTAAAGTTCTGGAGTTATCTTTCTTTTGACATAGAATTATTTATACATTCCTACCTAAGCAACTGCATGGTTATACCGAGGCGTCCAGAAATTTTGGAAAAAGATTAGAGATAAATTTTTTGACATTTCAAATAAAAGAAGGGAAATTGGGGCTGTCGAAAAGCCCTTACTTTTTATTGAAAACAAAAACAGTTCTAGTTTTAATTTGATTTCTTAGGTTTGAAGAGGTTCAAATAGTCAAATATTCCATTTTTCATCGCATACTAACTATTTTACTATACATCTCTGATAATTAAGACTCTTAAAGCATGATAATTGTGTAATGTGCATTCCTTTGAATATTTGTTAACTAAATATTGTATAAAATTGAAAATGTCTGATGTTTGCAAAAGTGCTATATTTTAGGCAAAATCGTATATTAAGTGCTCTATACCTCTTTGAGAGTCAGTTGAAGAGTTATAAGCAAGATACATGGCTCACAATTCTTCGTCATGTAAACAAAACTCGTGCCATGTTTTTGTTCACATAATTTCAATATACTTGTAAAATATCTTTTTCAAGCTGATTTGTCTATCTTGTTATTCATTTTAAGCATAAATAAAGAGGTTCTCACGTTTAATACATTCATTTTATGTATTAAAAATAAAAGCTGGCATTTTCACTTCAACATTCAAAATGTAAACAAAAGCTTTGTTTACATAGCAAAGAATTGTAAGCTCTGTAATTCGTTAATAAGTCGACGAATGACACCCAAATTTTGGTTGCCTTGCTAACGCATTGAAAACATTAAGATCAGAATTTTTTTTTACCAAAATCGTGACCATGTCTCTTTAAACACAAATAGACACAATATCACAGTCATCATTGTGAATTCTGATTCCTTTTTTGGAATGAATGTCTTAAAACCAAAAGCCTCGACGAATCTTGATATTTAAAACACTTTCACTGCATTTATGAAGTCAGCTGTGATGTGGCCATGACATCCTTGTACATTGAAAAGCCTAATATTTCATTTGCAAACATTTCCTCTGTGACGTTGACAGGGAGGTTTTGATCAATGATGTCCCCGGCAGTAGAGGAATCAAACTCTTGGAGCTCACTGCTGCCACCCTCTCCATTGAACCCAAGTAGAGTTGTAAGGTACTCTGCTAGCTCATACTCTGTCATGTGTTCTCCTGTGGTAAAACAGAGTTAATGCAATCAGTTTAAGTTTTGTTTGTTATGCACTATTGAAATGACATAGCAAATTATTTAATACATGCAGAGACCCCCCCCCCCCCCCCTTCATCTCAATGACTAGCTGCAATAATGTAGCCCTCTCCCGATTTTTTTTTTTGGGGGGGGGGGGGGGGGGGAGGGCTACAACTCCATAGGATCTCCGTAATGGTGCAAATGCGGGAGGGATTCACTCCCAGAACGATTTCGGCTCAAATCGTACATAAATGACAATAACATTTATATTTCTTACCTGAACTCAAATATTGTACTTGTGTATGGCGTAAATTAATCCAAAAATATCAGGTTTAGTCCATATATCGGTTATTTTTTCGTGTATGTCAACAACGCAAGTTGAATTTGTCCGCCATGTTTACTGACCTTGCTCGGTTTTATTTTGGGACAGCCAATGAGAATTCAATTCCCCTATTTTAAACATAATTAACGCGGTAAATATGAATTTTCAATAAAACCATTTCTTTAAATGATGTTTCAGTGATAGAACAAGGTAAGATCGCTTATTTACACTGACATCCACATTATCAAGTCCATCAAAACTCCAAGTGTAAATCCCATAAAATCAAACGAGAACTGTCATGGCTGCTATAAATGACGACTTGTACACATGCTGATGTGTTTTATCTGGTTTTGATTTATATACGGTTAATTTGTTCAACCTGAATTTTTAAAAATCACTTTCTACGGAGATACTTTAGAATTCTAGCCCTCTCCTGTGAACATCAGATATAAAACATAGGTAATCACAGATTACAAACTCACCAAGACGAGGCATCAACTTTATGAGGCATCACCTTTTAGAGACCACCTTTATCATATTACTATATATGAAAATCATATTTTATGATCTTAGATATACATGGATACTGTTTTGACACAAATTCGTTTATCATATGTTAAAAAATTGTATGATAATCATATGTTCCTTTCATGGAGTATTATAACTAAAGATACAATATTTATCAATACAATAATAATTATAGAATATGACATTGCATCCTATGAAACTTACAATATATATCATTTAATATAATATAATACTGTAATAAATAATGATGGAATATGATATTGTTACATATGATATGATATTGTATCATGTTATACATTATTGTATTTAATCACATCATACAATATCAGAATTCTTATATAAAATACAATATAGTGGCTATGTGATACAACATCTTATCACATGTTTATCCCAATATACGGTGGATATCACTCATGGGATAAAATTTTTGATATTCCACTGTGTGTTCTTACGCCACGTGACGTCATAGTTAATCATTACGTAGGTTTAGACGGTTGATTTAAGAAATGAAGATAATAATTTTTCTATTGATCGACGTATCAAAGAAAAAATTGACCGGAAAACTTCATCAATGCGCGTAGCGCATTGATGAAAAAGTTTTCCGGTCAATTTTTTCTTTGATACGTCGATCAATAGAAAAATTATTATCTTCATTTCTTATCATTTAATAAAACATTTTCAAATAAAAAAATGTGAAGTGTCATTGATCAGAAATGTAAATAATGTAAATGAAGCGGCGCGTATGAATACAAAACAACAACAGCAACAATATTCAAAATGGACTCGCCTTCAGCTGATGCAGAGCTATTGTGCTAAATTAATGGATTAAACACAAATAGTGAGTTAAAATCTGAACCGGCTGAATTGAGAACGGAAGGAAAATACATGCGATAGCTTGTGATATTATTCACTGTGCAGAAAAACTCGTAATAAAACTAGTTTTCATGTGAGATCGCTGGAATATGCAACTGGACATAACCATCCAAGGAAAGGCGATCGTGGACGAAAATAGCTGATATGTCGACAAAGAATGGTATGTATAATCGACTTTTGTAAACGCTGTGGTAACTAGATAGCCAGTGATGTACTTAAATGGTATATCTGCCGCTTGGAATGCGCCGAAGGAGTTGATGCATTACTGAGTACTCATAGCTTTTCTTTACGACGCTCATTATGATAACCGAGCATCTACGTGTGTAAATTTAAAAATTATCGTTACCAAATTTGAACAGTAGTGTTACCGTGAAAGTTTATAGGCCTATATGTTCGTTATAATATTCCTGCAAAAAGGAACAGCCAGCCTTGCTGTAAATGTTGACTGATCTCAAGCAGACGAAATCGTGAGAAGACGCTTAATTTTCTATTTCGTGAATCAAACAATGTGTTTTATATATTTTTGAAGGTTAAACTTTCAAGTTTTTATATTCACAAGGTTGCATTTTGTTTGCTGACAATAAAACAGACGCAACTTTACATTTTGTTGACATTGTTTATCTTGGAAATTACCGTTCTATAAATAGTGTTAGATCAGAACAGTTGAGAAAAGTAGATCCGGCAAAATTTTATTGATGCAGGTATCAAAGAAATTTTTCAACCAATCAGAAGCGCCGATATCTCATCAAACGAATAAATATTAAATGATTGACGTAGAATGAAAAAGTAAATAATTAATTCAGTTGAGGGGTGTTGAGATATAAATTTGAAACATTTAATGTTATCTCAGTTATTTGTCATGAATTCATAAAAAAATGTTAGAAAATGAATGTCTGTTTGTTAAACTTCAAGGAACTTTTTTTCCATGCATAACGTTGTTGACGTGTTGTAAATAATGTGTTGTGCGGCTCACAATCACAATTTTTACAGAAAAAGTTGGGATTAATAAAATACTTGCTAAAACATGTGATAAAAAGAATATCTCATGATTTGCGATGGTATATGATTTTTATCCAACTCGTTATGTGTTTTCTATCCCCTCGCCAAGGCTCGGGGATAGAAAATCATATACCATCGCAAATCATGAGAGATCCTATATCTATCACATAATACATCACAATATTGTAACACATAATTATGATATTGTATTCTATAGTATGATGTTGTATCGTATGATTTTTTAAAATTCCTATATGTGAAAGGAGAAAAATGTACCCCAATGCGCTAAAATTAAATTATTAAAAAATGTCATTGCTCTTCCCCGTCAATAAACGATTGTTGTTTACCTGGCGTGAACTTGTGTGACGTTTTATAACCTTACTCACTTGATCGATCAATACACTCGAATGAAAAATGTTGTCACGAGATATGTTAAAGACCTATTATAATCGATGTATTGACAGGTATATCACTCTTATTTTACTAAAGCCCACCCATTATTTTCATCTATATTGAAGAACCGCTGTAATATTTTCTAGCAAAGAATTCTAAAGACCTAGACTGGTCCCCTGTCTATAACCTGGTTTTCAATATATGAAATATCGAGCCCGAAGTTAAACTGATTGACCCCCGATTCTAAAAAATAAACCTCATCGAACATCCAAAACCTATGACTCAGAATCAGCATTCGAGCCTGTCAGGTGCATCAGTATCATAAGACGTAGCATCCAAGCAAGTTTGGTGAAGTTAGGACCAGTAATTATAACTACGATAAATCATCAGAGCACCTGCTCTAAAAACTTTAACCACCTCTAAAAACCTTTACCTCCTCCAGCATCAGAAATCTATGACTCAGATTCAGCATTCAAGCCTGTCAGATGCATCAGTATCATAACACGCACTATCCATTCAAGTTTGGTGAAGTTAGTACCAGTAGTAAATTTGAAATTGCTATCAAAGGGCACCTGCGCCAAAAACTTTAACCTGCTCCAAAAACCTTAACCTCCTCCAGCATCTGAAATTCATGGCCCAGATTCAGCATCCAAGTCTTTCAAGTCCAGATGCATCATCCATGCAAGTTTGGTGAAGATAGAACAAGTAGTAACTTAAATACAGGACCTGCAACAAAAATGTTAAACCGGTTCCGACGCCGAGGGTATAGTAGAAGCTCCCCCTGACTTCATCTCGGTATTAAGCTAAAAATCGAAGAGGGCTACATTATTGCAGCTACTCAATGACATGCAGTATCAACTTTTTTTTTATTTTTGTACATTTTTACAAATTTTAAATATATGTATAAACTGGCCTGGAACATTTTACCTTTTTCACCTCATCTAAGCTGAAAGCTCAAGTGATCTTTGTGATCACATTTTGTCTGTCGTCCGTCTGTCTGTAAACTTTTCACATTTTCAACATCTTCTCCAGAACCACAGGCCAATTTCAACCAAACTTGGCACAAAGCATCCTTAGGTAAAGGGGATTCAAAGTTGTGAAAATTAAGTACCACACCCTTTCACAAGGGGAGATACATGTAATTAGGAATTATTGAAAATTTTCATAAATTTTTCAAAAATCTTCTCAAGAACCATTTGCCCAGAAAATCTTAAAACTTGTACGGAAGCATCCTCAGGTAGAGTTAATTCAAACTCGTGAAAATCATGACTCCAAGGGTAGGGTGAGGCCACAATGGGGGGGGGTCAATTTTTTACATAGGAATACCCGGTATTATATAGCGTTAATCTTTAAAAATCTTCTTCTGAGCTTTTCTGATTACTTTTTACATTTTCGAATTTTTCAACAGAACCACTAAGCTGATTTCTACCTAACTTGGCACTTTGGTGAAGGGAATTCAAGTTTGTTAAAGTCAAGGGCCACGCCCTCTTTCATAATCAAAGGGAGATAAACAAGAGGCCCATTGGGCCACATCGCTCACCTGAGCAACAATGACTTAAAATGGGTGTTCAAAAGATATTGTGCCATATGGCCCCTGTGTAGAATAACAAAAAATAAATATTGCACAGTATTGGAATTTTACACTTTTTTATTTTTTGAAAAAATTATTTGCATCACGTGTTTAGCAAAGAGAAAAAAATTTAATATTAACATAACCAACATATCTTCTCAGCAACAGGAAGTGAAATTTGACATTGTACCTTTATAGAATACTACTATTTATACCGAGAATAAGAAAATCCTACGCAAGATCATTTGGTAGGGGTACACTGTTAACTTAAATTCCAATTCCCTATATTTTCGTTTTGCCCCCCCCCCCCCCCCCCCAACCACTTTATAAAGCGATCAAAATATATGAGAGCATATAGGTACATTTTCTACCTCAACTACTTACTAGTTATTGTATTTTTAAAAATATATATATTATAATAGTTATTGTATTTTATTAAAAAAGTTCCTATAGATGTGAAGAAGGAAATTGTACCTCAATGCACTAAATTTCTCAAACAAAAAATATTCAAATACGGTATTTAATTTGCCTTCCCCATTATAACTAAACGACTGTTGTTTACCTGGCGTAAACTCGTGTTACTTTTATAACCTCACTCACACTTGATTGATAAATACACTTGAATGAAAAATGTTGTCAATTGACATGTTATTGACAGGCATATCACTCTATTTTACTAGGGCCCACCCATTATTTTCATCTTTATTCAAAAATAACAAATGACTACAAACCAGGATAATTTTCCGCTGTAATATTTTCTAAGGAATAGCTATAATGCCTTTATCCCCGTAACAGAATTGTGTCAGAACTATGCAAACTGTTTCAACGGTGTCGTTTTTATTTATCGTGTCTGAAAAACTATCAAAATTGATGTAGATTTCATATTATTCATTGTATAAAAAGGGGGCACCAGGGAGTAGATGCAGCATATCATCGTTTAATTTTTTTGTACAAGTATTTAACGGTTTAGCGAGACATTTCTAATGATCAACCCAAATTTCAGTGTCAGTCGTAGCAAGATACAGACCTCACAATTCTTCTAGGTTTGTGTCAAATTTTGTTCACATGAGTTTATTACAATTAGCTTAAGATTCTTAACTTGGTATTTCCTATTCAGATTTAAGATGGAAACAAACAAAAATGACCTCAGATCTGTGTACAAACAGAGAATTGTGAGCAAAGCTCTGTATCTTGCTTATTCATGTAATTCGAAGCTTAACACTCAAATATGGTTAGTGAATAGAAATTGTAAACAATTAAACATAAGAAACATGCACTACAACAAAAAAAGAGCACAATTTATTTTTCAAAATGAATCATATACATGTACTGTAAATTCCTTATATTACGCGAGTACTTAATTCCGCGATCCCGCTGGTTTGTATCAAATCGCGAACGCTAAACTTTTCTTCTTATTTCTTTTAGTTTTCAACTCAGAAAATAATGGCGAGATTTTAAAATCCGCGAAAAATGCTTCTCGCGATTTTATGCGGATATTAATTCCTCGCGTTTAATTAGGAATTTACAGTATATACCTACATATTTTCGTCAGCGATATTAAACTCTATTTAAACTGAATAAATTCAATAAAAAGCTCAGCATCTCAACAAAACACATTGCATTAGTCAACCATAACGCAAAAGATCATATAGAATCACTGATAGAATGAGTTGTATTTTAGTATTTTAATACATCAGAGTTTGCTTAATTTGTGCAGGTAAACAGTCAACTGTCTGATTTACTGAGTCTCTGTATGATTTGATACGTAAAAATTACAAAATACAGGCGACAGTTGCCACTTCCCAGGTTACAAACCATAAATAATGAAAACGACACGAAAATCAAAAAAAGCTAACACCACCGTCATATGTGAAAACTGTCAACGCATTAAAATATTTAACCTCAATTTACTTAACAAAATCGGCACCAATGTATTTTGCATATTTCATAGATTCCCTTCGCAGGCGAACTGTTCCACAACAAACAAATTCATCTTTGTGAGATAGACCCGGTTATCATACGTCATGGCTGCCTCGTTTTAGAAGTATGGATTATTAAGTTTCTTCTTAAATAAATCCACAAACCCGTAAAATGTCGACCCGGGTTTGCCTACCCATTTTATCAATTTGGAAAACAACAATCGTCAATAAATTCCAAAATACGCATTGCTGTCTATCAATATTTACAGTGAATACAAATATACTAGTCTGTAACATATCCTGAAAAGTTCAATGACATTGTATCGACGTAAATTGAATAATCTCGATCTGCCCAGGCTTTTATTTTGTCCCGGCCCGGGTTTGCCTACCCATTTTACCAACACTCCTTTAGAATACCGAACCGAAGCTATAAACTGATTGAAACACGCCTTTCCTTTATTATTATTTTCGTAATAATTCAGATTTGAAACAGATTTAGCCCATAAGTTTTGCAATTTATATTTCCTTTCCATAAGGATTATCTATGCTAAATTACATTGAATTTGACTCAGAAGTTCTTGAGAAGAAGATTTTTAAAATGCACACCCTTTTTCTACAGTTTCGAGGTTTTCTCCGCTCTGAAGGAAGATCGGTCTGTCATTTTTGCAATTTATATTTGCCTTCCCATAAAAATGCTTGGTGCCAAATTTGGTTGAAATTGGCCGAGCAGTTTTAGAGAAATTCAAATTGTAAAAAATTTACAGACGGACGAATAACAAAATGTGATCAGAATAGCTCATTTGAGCTTTCAGCTCAGGTGAGCTAATAATATTGTATCCTATGATATTATATTATAAATTCAATATTATATTACATGAAATTGTAACACATGATATTGTTATATCGTACCATTGTGTCAGATGATACGATATTGTGTGATAAAATATTGTATATTACATATTACTATATCATATGATATTGTATCATATTAAACAATAAGGTTTTAAAGTATTTTGTATCATATGATTCAAATTATATTATGTATCATAAATGATACATTACAGTATTATATTGTATCAAATGATATATTTTGTATTGTATCATAGAATGCAATATTATACAAATATTGACTGGGGTTGAGGGCAACATTGATTATATTAGCCCCCGAGGGACGAAATATTGCCCGACGCGAAGCGGAGGGCAATATTTTTCGTCCCAAGGGGGCTAATATAATCAATGTTGCCCGAAAACACAGTCAACATTTGTTTTGTTATATGAAGAAACAAACCAAAATTTAAGAAAGTAATTGAAAACAGATCGCCGTAATTTTCTCAGCTCAACAAAGAATTCACGAATTCAAATTTGTGCAAAGTTCATTTCCAAAATATCCTCAGCATCAAACGGTCACTGTTGATATTCCGCCGACCGGAAGAATGAAAATACAGATGTTCTACCTGATTTTACTTCACAGTAATTCGCAAATCCTTATATCCGTTATGATAGCAAACCGTCGCATTGCGTGTCCGTTGTTTACTTGCCTTGACTGACTGTCTATTATGACGTAACCTTGTTTTGGAGTCGCGAAGAGTTATTTACGTCATCGTTTACGAATCAACAAATCAGAGGCGATTATTTGAAATAGAGGGAATGTTCTCTAGATATTATTCCTAGCCGGTCAATATCAAAAAAATATTGACCCGTCAATATTTTTCGGACGAGCTTATATTGCAATTATTGACTATTCGTCTATATAGAGTTATATAGTGAGAATATACTACTGAATATAACAATATATTTTATATTATTGTATTGATTAACATTGTATCTTACAGTACCATATGAAATGAACATTATCAAACTACTTTTAACATATGATATATGATATTGTGTCAAAACAGTATCCAAGATCATTAACTGTAATTTTCATACTTTATAATAAAGGTGGACTCATAAAGGTGATGCCTTGTATCGGTGAGCTTTGTAATCTGTTATTACCTATGTTTTTCACTTAGGAGTGGTTTCTTTTTATGATTATTTATGATAAATTTCGTTGAATTTGACTCAGCAGTACTTGAGAAGAAGATTTTAAAAAATGCACCCCTCTTTTCTACAGTTTTGAGGTTTTCTCCGCTTTGAATAAAGATCCGTCTTTCATTTCTGCAATTTATATTTGCTTTGTGCCAAATTTGTTTGAAATTGGCCAAGCGGTTTTAGAGAAGAAGTTCAAAATGTAAAAAGTTAACGGACGGACGGACGGACGACGGACAAAATGTGATCAGAATAGCTCACTTGGGCTTTCAGCTCAGTTGAGATAAAAAAAAAAAATTGAAATTTGTTATTTTTTAATAATCTTCTTCTCAACAAGCATTCTGAGAGTATTGCATAAGCAATACACGTTCCCTACCGGTTTGTGGAAATTATGAAAACAATGCACTGTTTTGCAGAATATCGAACCAGAACATTAAAAAATTGGAATATAAAAACTTAATTTTTCGAAAATATGTCAACCAGACGCTACAAAAGTGTAAACTTGATCTGTAGTTTGACATGGCTGTTCAGCAAATTTCATATTATTCCTCAAACTCATAAAGAAAAAAAGTGTGGAAAAATGAAGTGGGGCAGACAGACGGACGGACAGACAGATGGACAGACCGACGGACTGACGGACGCAGAGGAAAGCTATAGTCCCTTCCAGTGAAAACCGGTAGGGGACTAAAAACCGTTGGGCCAGATAAGCTGAAACTTGTGTGGAAGCATCCGCAGTTATTATATTCAGGTTTGTTCAAATCATGACCCCAGGGGTAGGGTGGGGCCACAATGGGGGGTCGAATTTTTACATAGGAATATATAGAATAAATCTTTTAAAATTCTTCTTTCAAAAACTTTTTGGACAGACGAGCTAAAACTTGTGTTCAAGCTTTTTCAGGTAGAGTATATTCAAGTTTGTTCAAATCCTGATCCCCTGGGGTAGGATGGGGCCACAATGAAGGGGGGATGGAATTTTTACATAGAAATATATTGAGTAAATCCTTAAAAATCTTCTTATCAGAAACCGATTGGCCAGAAAAGTTGTTACCTATATGGAAGAATCCTCGGTCAGGGTAGATTTAAGTTTGTTTAAATCATGACCCCAGGGGTATAGTGGGACCACAATGGGGGGTCGAATTTTTACACTGGAATATATAGAGAGAAAAATCATTAAAACTCTTCTCAAAAACCAATCAGCCAGAAAAGCTGAAATTGGTTTGAAAGCATCCTTGGTTAGAGAAGATTCAAGTTTGATAAAATCATGATCCATTTCCAGGGGTAGGGTGGGGCCAAAGTAAGAGGTGAAATTTTCACATGGTAAACTCAGGTCACCTATTTCTATCTGTTTTCGTTCCTCGTCGTGCGTTAGGAATCACATCATTCACCTGAGCAACTAGAAAACTGACCAGTCAGAAAGGGGGCCGCTATGACAATTAATATAGAGAAGTGAAAAAAACTTTGAATTCCATCCTCTTTATATTAACATTGAATCTTCTTTAAAATTTCAAGATAATTCCTGAATGTCCAAAAACTCTAAATAGTAACCTTGTATCTGCATAAAACAGGGATAACCTCATGTCTTATAAAAAAACTAAATGTAAAAACGTGTATTTAAGAAAGATTTAAACAGGTGTTTTATAAAATGCAAGCCTTCAGTGAATGCAAATACATTGTATCACCCAGGGTTTACCTCAACTTCAAAACAAACATCAGTTGCAGACAAAAGTGTTCATTAATCTTCATATGACATATAGAGATAAGCCTCTAAATTTTCTGCAGCAGGCAAGATAATTAATCCCAGGGGATTAATTGTTCTGCTCTCTCATCCTTTTCTTCTAAATTTACAATAAGATTATTTTTTTCAGAAATGACAGAATGGGGTTATTATCTGATTACCTGTTAAAATTAACAGCATTAAGGCAGAAAAAAATAAAATAAATAATTAAAAAATAAAATAGTGAAAAAGGATATTTTAATATATATCTTGATTTTAGAATTCAATAAAATTATCATAAATCATTGTGTACAGTATATTTTAACCAAAATAAAGTATGAATGTTATATTTTAAATCCATATTTCAAAGAATGTACACAATACTACACATCATTCAAAATTGACCTTAATTTCAAAACAAAGTTCATTTGAAGACACAGGCAGTGCAGTAATTAATCTCAATGAGACAGATAAAGATAAAGCTTAGGATTTTCTTCCTGTGGAAGGTTAATTAATCCCAAAGGACAAATATTGCACAGCCTTCCAAGTATACAATGGTAACATTCTCAGCAGTTATCTCTCTTTGCCCATTCATTCTTATGCATAGTTAAGGAATCTACCCCACCACCCCAGCTCCAAACCAGAAGACATAGAGAACCAAACTCAGCATCAAAAAATATGTATTTCTGCCTACTGAACTACCATTCCAAATTTGAACTTGATTGGGCTACTATAAAAAAAGTTATTAGAAAAAAACAGAAAATTTGTGGACGGAAGAGTGACAGGCGGACAGACAGAAGGACGGATGGACAGAGTGATTACTATAGGGCACCCGCAAATCCTTGCGGGGCCCTAATAATAGCCATAATTCTGATCAAATCGGCATCACATTATCAAAATCAAAATATCTTGACAACAGAGTACAGTAAATCTTGCTCAAAAAAAATTTTAAAACATATTTTTCTCATAAATACCAAGCCCCTTTTGTTGTTTTTTTTTATCATTGTCCACGTATTTTTCTGGTAAATACCAAGCCTCTTTTGTTGTTTTAGTATTTGTAAGAAGATTTTTCTCTATTCCTATATAGACCCTCCCCCAGCTTTGTGGCCCCAGTTTTCTTAAGAGAATCCTGGTTTGATCAAACTTTAATCTGCAAAACCTGTGCTTTCACACAAATTACTGGTTTTTTTAACTGAATGTTTTTCCAGAAGATTTTAAAAGATTTTTTTTTATTATAATCTTCCTATGTAAAAAGTTGACCCCCCCCCCCCTCCTCAATGTGGCCCTCTCATACCCCGGGGATCAATATTTAAACAAACTTAAATCTACACTATATGAGGATGCTTCAACACAAGATTAAGCTTTTCTGGCTAATTGGTTTTTTAAAGATTTTCTCTATATCTTCCCATGTAATTGTGGCCCAACCTTACCACCGGGGATCATGATTTGAACAAAATAGCAGAGGATGCTTCCACACAAGTTACAGGCTTTCAGGCCAATTAATTTTTGAAAAGAGGAAATTGTTCAATGTATATACCTATGTAAGATTTCGACCCCCCCCCCCCCCCCCCCCCCATTGTGCCTAAGCAATCACATGAGGCTGTTGAACATGCCCATTTCAGGCTATGTGCCATATTATTAATTTGCAATATGAAAATAAGATTTGATTGATAATTTTATCAGAGACAATGACACAAAATGTAAATTTGAAAATAACAAATACTTATTAATCCCATCCTGTTAAGTACATGTATTAAAAATGATTTACTGAAGTTCATTCCTTTCTACCTTTGGTCTGCAGTAGATCTAGAAGGTAGCCTCTCTCAATGGAGTTCCCTTGTGCTGAAGGTACGCCAAGAGTTTTGAAAGCATGTACAAGTTTCTGGGGATCTAATCCAAAAGCTGGTCTATGATTTATGTACACTGTAAACACATGATAGTACATGTAATATGCATCTTAGGAAACAATTGAAATATGCTGGTAAACACAAATTATCAGTATAAGTTAATGTATTATAGACATTTAGTAGCTAAGAAGCAGTTCATAGCTTACATTTGATGAAATCCCCAAGATCAATATCTTCCACATATTTTCCTGTCTCAACATAGCGACTAAATTTCACTTCATTTAACATATCCTCGATCTAGGAAAAGTATATTGATTTTTAAAATATACAACAGTTTGTACATGCAAGTCTAGGTCATACACTCATGTACATGCTAAATGATGATTTAAGATAGTCTTAATTTTTATCATTAAAACCATGCATTAATATCAGATGTTATAGTACATATACTTTCTGAGTTCTTTTTTTTTGGTTATATACTAAAGGATTGATTAGGAAAATTATCAATAATAAATTTGTGGTTCTTGGAATAGCTTTGAAATAGCAATGTTCAGTTTTGTCGATCTGTTACTGACCTCTTGTTCTGAAGGATAGAAGCCCATTGCTCTCATGACAAAGGGGACCTCTGTAAGGGGGATCTTTACAGACAACTCCCTTTTATCCATAGCATTGACTCCTTGGCTGTAGTGCATACATAAAAGGACAGCTAATTATTGCATTTTGTATCATCACCATGTAATTCCAGTATCTTTCGTGTACTGGTATTAGCCATGTAACTCCAAAACATGTATATATCAAGTACTAGCCATCGAAAAGATACAATTTCGAATAAAGCCTTTCAGATTAAATAATATTTAGAGATATTGTTGGTCCCATTTAAGGACAGATTCTCCACTAAATTGCTTTATTCATGAACTAAAATATAAAAAAAAACTTCTCCCGTTTTCATTGTTTTGTATGTGTTTTAAAATCTATACTTCTAAATTAAGACTTTTTGCCATTAAACTACGAAATGCCTGCACCAGTGTAACTGCTAATCCATCTGATGTTTCGACACATGTGAGATGATGTCCGTAAGGTATAATTGAATTATACCTGATAAGTAATTGTTGTGAAATTAATAAAAAAAAAAAACTTACTTTCATTTTTTGATAAACTAGCCCGAAATAACAAAAATGAGAGTAAGGTGGTAGGTACGCATGGTTTAGATGGAGCATATGTCAAGGGGAAATTGATAATCTGGAAAATGGGCAGTTGTTTAATACTTTTTCATATAAACCAAAAGTTTTTGCCATTATAAGGAATATATTGTATCATTATTAATAACGATTTTAACTATTTAATTTTAAAAGCTTTTTAAATTAATTAGTCATGCAAGTAAATTAATGAAGTTACCATATAGTGCATTAATGTAAATGAAATTCAAAATTATTGATATGATTTTAGTGTTTTGGCTATTTTAAAATTGTTAGTGATATTGAATTCTCCGTTTTACATAGTATGCTTATTATGATTATATTTTTGGAGTTTATCCAAGTTTAACAAGCTCATCAAATCATAGTATTATGGGATCAATTTTCTGATATGGAGTTGAATGTACCAAAGGAGAAAAAGATAAAAATTTGACAAAATTAATTGCATCTGTAAAGACTCTGAATAGAGACATATTCAAGGTTTTAGCCACAGCATTGCTTGGCAATTTTTATTTTCTAAAAAAGGAGGGGTTATTATCACTCAGTTTTTTTTCTTTAAAACAATTAATTTCAAATATCATCAGATACAGAAATTTGTTAATGTATTATATATGTATTTACAGCAAAGTTCTGACAATTTTGATTTTTTTTCTTTGTTCACTGAATTTGTTGTTACAATTCTATAATTTTTTTATTTGTGACGCAAACCTTTATTATTCAATTATTTGTCCCACTTGAAATTAGCCTAGCGGGGGTATTAGTCCCATTAGGACATTTCTATTTGTGGGGTTTTTTTTAAAAAGTTTTTATTCCAAAAATTTTATACATGTTTGGAACATAAATAAAAATTATAGTAAAATGTTTCTTTATTCTAGTTATAAAGAGTATGTTAAGAAAGCAATTTTTAAAAAATCAGACACAGTATATACAAAAAATGAACAAAAAAATAGTTCTTGCCCAGGAAAGATAACTCAGTACATTGTCTATTCGAAAACACTAGGAGCTAGGTATTATCAATCATGTAATAATAAATTTTCTGACATGTCACCACAGACTGCTGCTATAATACATTTACTTTGAGAAGATTTATGCATAGAGATTATTTTTTGCTATTTACTGTATACAGGGTTATTTTTGCCCCGTGTTATTTTCGCCCTTTTCAACTTGCGAATGGTTTTGCCCCATCTTGAATTCGCCCATACAAAGTTGTGAATAAGGAAAGATAGTTTGCGACATAGGTATTCGCTCAGTCTTAAATTTGCTCGCTGGCAATGAGGGCGAAAGGGGCGAAAATAAAACAGGGCGAATATTTCCCTGTATACAGTAGTATTTCAAAATCATATTACTCCAGGTACTGTAATTCATTACTGCATGAAACATATAGCATATTTGTTTGTGGTTGAGTGTACATCTAATTATTGCATTTGATTCAGATGATTCAATTTTAAAAGGAAGATTGACAATAATCAATGTACGTATATAATCTGACTGAAAGTATCCGTCATCCTGTAAGAATTTATCTTGTGATTTCAAGTTTAATACCATACTTTGAATGGTCTTAACACAAAATCTATCTGCACTGTACTACATAACATAATACATACATACAACTTGATACAAGCTAACAATTTCAGGTACAAGATATGAAATCTCACACTTTAAAAATTTTAAAATTATCTCTACATTAGGATTATTTTTAATCTTTAATTACAGCTGATATGTTTACATTTAGAATGTGGCATAGTTTTGAACAAGATGCAGATTAGTGGAGAATTTGCCTAAAAAGGAATGCAACACCAATAATTTGTTATAAAGATTTTTAAAGTAACATTTCTGAAACATAATTTCTTTGTTCAAAGAAGGATAGTTACTCTTAACTATTTTATGTGATTTTTGGTTTTGTTTTGGTTTTTGGTTGTCTGTTGGGGCTTTTTTTGGGAAGTGATGAAAATATCTGGTTTTGTTGCAAGTAAGACAGAGTTTAAAATGTGTTGTGAATGTGCATGATATTATCATCTGATAAATCATCCCCAAATATGTCAATAATAACCTCCGGATCTGAGCATAGTAGAAGTAATCTTCCAGTTCTGCAAACAGTTCTCCCTCTCTTCCACCATCTAGCAGACCATAGAATGGAATTAAATCCTCTCCGCCAAGCTTTGATTGGGCCTCTAATGCACTAATCAGAACAACATATCACATAGATAATCTTTATAACTTCATAAAATCCTAATTAGATATTTGTTAAAGGAATCAAAGGGAAGAGATATTGAAATTGCTTTTATATATCTCAAAACTTTTAGATTAAAAAATTATATATATATATATATATATATATATATATATATATATATATATATATATATATATAAAAAATCAGAAAACAGCATTTGTATACCTGGTGTTGATTTCCCACATGTGAACAGATGCATCAGTGCCACCTGCAGAAAACAGATACTTCCCATCATAGCTGCAAACAAGGTTTGATACCTACAAAAGAACAACTAACTTATTTATACATCAAACATATTTACTTACAGTTATTCCCCTGTGCTATACATACATGTATTAATGATTAAATTTTCGAACACTGCAAACTGGCTTTTGGTGGAATGTAAGCTAGTACATACCCCAGCTGGATGACCAATAAGAGCCATGGCGTCATGTGGGTTTCCACAGAGAGGAAGAATGTGAAGTCCAATCTTATCATCCGTGATGTAGGCCAAGTATCGCTTTTCTTTGATGGGGTCCTTTGTAGGAACCACAGCAATTCTATGCAAAATGGAAAGAAAGATATAATGTTTTAAATGCATGTATAAGGGCAAAATTTAAATAGAATCCATATATAAAGATAAGAAAAAACATAGGTAATCACAGATTACTAAGCTCACCGAGACGAGGCATCGCCTTTATGAGGCATCACCTTTATGAGATCACCTTTATCATATTATATGAAAATCATGCTTTATGATCTTGCATATTCATGGATACTGTTTTGACACAATATTGTATATCATCTGTTAAAAAATTGTATGATAATCATATGTTCATTTCATACAGTATTATAAGATACAATGTTTATCAATACAATAATATAAAATACAATATTGCATCCTATCATATTTACAATATTTATCATATAATACAATAAAATACTGTAATAAACAATGATGAGATATGATATTGTAACATATGATATGACATTGTATTGTGTTATGAATAATTGTATTTTATCACATAATACAATACCTTAATACTTAATAAATATAGTATTATATAATACAATACCATATCACATAATACATCATAATATTGTAACATATGATATCATATTGAATAATTTATGATATTGTATTGTATGATGATGCATCATATTTGATACATAATATGATATTGTATCATATGATATAATATAATTTGATACAACATTGTACCATATTAATTGATACAATATCATGTGATATAGTAAAATATTATATAATACTATTACTTATTAGGTTAGTTACTGAATCACTACGGAAATATATTCGGTTGATCAATCTCATAGATGGCGAGGCGAAGCCGAACCGTCTATATGAGATTGATCAACCATATATATTTCCATAGTGAGTCAGTAACTAACCTAATAAGTGTTTAGTTTTCCCGAGGACTGTCAAGCGACATATTTATTCACATATAGCGATGATCTACGCAATGTACAAGATGCCTAACACCTCGTCCAATTTAACTCATTTAAACTCTTCAAAATGTTCAATCTCACCTTTCAAATACTCTTTAAAAATCTTTGCTTCGACCTATGTTCACTTACAATGTTTTGTTGCTATTCAATTTTAAAAGTTTTCTCCCTTTCCTCTGCAGAGATTTGAGCAAATTTCGACGCTGCTATTTTGTTCTGCTCCAGACAAAACAATGTGACGTCAATATTCTAAGGGCAACTACTCTAATTTTAAAGAATTACAAAGGGAAACTACTCCAAATACTTTAAGAACTTACAGCATGCGGCTTATGCATTAAATACTATGAAATGTCGAAATGAGTAAGGGAAGCGTCGGCCAATGACGGCCATATTGCCTCATATTATTTCTAACCGAACAAATATAGAGATATATGAGGCAATCACGTGCTATGTCTAAACCAATGAAAGTGTGATATTTCAGTTCAAGGGAAAACAAAATATTATATTTTACAAACTGTATCATGTGACACAGTAATATATATTACAATATCATATAATACAATTTCATGTGATATAATCATATATAACATATCAATATTATATAATACAATTTCATGTGATATAATACTATATTATAGAAACCAATATCATATTATACAATATCGTAAGATACAATATTATATAATTTACATTATCATATCATACGATACAATATTCCATTTTACAAAATCATATGTAACAGTATCATGTGATAATATAATAAATGAATAATATAATATCATATTATATAATATTGTATCATAATATAATATATTAAACCTAACAATATCATGATACAATATCATATCATAAAATATCAAAAAAATTGA
This sequence comes from Magallana gigas, assembly GCF_963853765.1. NCBI lineage: Eukaryota > Metazoa > Mollusca > Bivalvia > Ostreida > Ostreidae > Magallana > Magallana gigas. The sequence continues at coordinate 25,458,293 of NC_088855.1, read as the reverse complement.
TACAATATCATATCGTATCATATAATTTTTTCCATTATAACATATGATATTATATTGTATCATATTAAACAATAGTGTATCATATCATACAATATTTTATCATAGGAGTCATGTTATATCATTTAACAACAAACACATCTATCAAGCAGGTTTGAGTGAGATAGGAGATTTTTTTATCATCCTTGATAATGGAGATCAGGCTCTGCATCTGAAGCTACATCTGCATTTCATTTCTAATATAGTTAAATCAACTATGCAAGCTATTATCTATCAAACATGTGACCTATTTCAAAAAAACTAAACCTCATCCAGCATCCGAAACCTATGGCTCAGATTCAGCATTCAAGCCTGTCAGGTGCATCAGTATCATTAACGCATCATCCATGCAAGTTTGGTGAAGTAAGGACTAGTAATAACTAAGATATCATCTTCAGAAGGCACCTGTTTCAAAAAATTAAACCAGCTAATAAAACCTTAACCTCCTCCAGCATCCGAAACCTATGGCTCAGATTCAGCATCCATGCCTGTCAGGTGCATCAGTATAATAAGACACACCATCCATTCAAGTTTAGTGAAGTTAGGACTAGTAATAACTAAGATATATTTTTAGCATCCTTGATAATGGAGATCAAGCTCTGCATCTGAAACTTCCTCTGCGATTCATTCATATTATAGTTTAATCAGCTATGCAAGTTTGAAATAGTACTATTATCTATAAAACATGTGACCTGTTCCAAAAAACTTAACCTACCTTAACCTCAACTTCAGTATCTGAAACCTATGGCTCAGATTCAGCATTCAAGCCTGTCTTGAGCATCAGTATCATAAGACGCACCATCCATGCAAGTTTGGTGAAGGTAAAACCAGTAGTAACTAAGATATAATCATCAGAGGGCACCTGCAACAAAAACTTTAACCAGCTCTAAAAACCTTAACCTCCTCCAGCATCCGATACCCATAGCTCAGATTCAGCATTCAAGTGGCTGGTGCATCAGTATCATAAGACGCACCATCCATGCAAGTTTGGTGAAGTTAAGACCAGTAGTAGCCAAGATATAATCATCAGAGGGCACCTGCAACAAAAACTTTAACTAGCTCGAAAAACCTTAAGCTCCTCCAGCATTTGATACCCATAGCTCAGATTCAGCATTCAAGCCTGTCTGGTGCATCAGTATCATAAGACACACCATCCATGCAAGTTTGGTGAAGTTAGGACCAGCAGTTACTTAGATATTGCTATCAAAAGGCACCTGCAACAAAAACTTTAACCTGCTCCAAAAACATTAACCTCCTCCAGCATCTGAAATTTAGGACCCACATTCAGCATCCAAGTCTTTCAAGTCCATAAGTAGGTCCAGATGCATCATCCATGCAAGTTTGGTGAAGATACGACAAGTAATAACTTAGATACAGGACCTGCAACAAAAACTTTAACCAGGTCCGGACGCCGAAGCCGACGCCGAGGGTATAGCAAAAAAAACAATCACAACAACCAATTAAAAACTGGTCACCCCCTAACTACCTATTTAATATGGGCATTATTCAAGGTAGACCCAGTGTTTTAGAAATTTGTGTCAAACCAAACTTTTTTAAAAATTGAACAGTTAAGGTCCCTCACTACACCTTGAAATAGTGTTTCAAATCAGCAAAAAATTACTTGATTATGATAGAAAGCATGATGGATAAGAAGTATGTATGTCAAATGGGCGAAAAAATGTGCAATTTTAGATAAAAAATGATATTTTCAAAAATTTTATTCAGTAAACATGAAAAAAAAAACCAGGTGGATTTGAACTCATGACCTGCGGTTCACAAGCCTGATACTTTAACCACTGAGCTATGATGATATACATCTGAATCGATTGATACAATCAGTTTAACAAAACATTTAAATCGCCATCTTGTGACGTAGTGTCTTAAAAAGTATAAGTCTTGGTGTAGTGAATTACCTTAAAACAACTTTAAAACTTACTAAAGAAGCCAAACTATTTGTACCTTTACATTTTTGTTTTCCTACAGTGGCCTTCAGCTCACATTAAGGTCCAAAAATTCAACACACAAAAGTTTAAAAAGAGACAGTACAGAGCATCTTATAAAAAAAACGATTTTAAATAATTTTTCGATCAGCTAGGGTTCGGTATTTTTCAGAGACATAAATAATAAGTTATTTATGTCTCTAATTTTTTGTACTACTCATGAAAGTATAAACTTTCAGAAAATTATAAATTTCTCCATGAATTAAATCCAATTATTTCATTAAACTAATAGTTACGTAAAACCCATACATATAAACTTCGCAACGTGTTACAGGGTTCAGCCTTCTATACTATTATGCATGCGTATTTACTGTAAACAAAACACATGCTTCTCTCGGACATGCTTGTTAATAAAAATATGTCTTTTCTATTTCTCCCAGGTAATAATTGTTGGAAGTTTTTTAAATAACCACAAGTATTATTTTGTAAACATGTATTTTGCGTGTTTCTCATAGGAGTTGCTACAACCTAAATTCATTTTTGTAAGTGAGGCCCCCTGAAGGGTTATTTGACATATTTATGTATGTTCATTTTAAAATGAACCGAAATTGGTAAACCATAAATAAATTACTGAGAAAGTGATGACCTTAGTCGAATGAAGATATTGTAGTTCTCAGCACGTGTCAATTACTGTCAATCAAAATCCACATGGTACAAATAAATGATATAAGATTATTCTGGTTTGTACGACCCTAAAATTTCCGGAAGCTCATAATTAAGTTTTTTTTTTTTGTTTTTTTTTATTGTTTATTTACATTTGTTCTTAATACAATAGCAAAAGTACTTACTACATAATTTTTCAACATAGATGTATAGGATCTTTAAATATAAGTAGATATGCACAATATTAAATATAAGTAGATATACACAATATTCGACATAAGTCTTATAAGTAAAAAAAAAAAAGATATTTGAAAAAAAATTAAGTTAATTAGGTATGTGAAAGGGATTTTTATGTATTTCAACTATTACAAACAACGTTATTTCTTACTTTCTAATGATAAAAAAGGTAAATCTGATGTTATTCACACGTGATTTCAGCTGTACTGTCTCTTTAACACAATGAAGCAGAATCTCATAATTTATTAAATTATGCACCAAAATACCTTATATTTGATTATGATCTAAGAAAAAAAATGATAGTTCGTTTAATGAAAAAGTCTTATTGATTTTCTACAGAAAATATACAAAAAATATTACATTTATTCTTCACATCACCTTCCAAAAATTCACAAATTTTAATGCTTTTGGAAATTTCTCAAAATTTAGATAGTTTACATACTATTCTTATGAAACATTTATTAAGAGTTATATATTTAGTTAACAACAAAACATAGTTTATCTAAATTGACCAGCTAGTTTTTGTTTAATAGTCTCTTGAACATCTACACCCCCATATTGTTTGACTACATTTACAAGTTGTTTTTTTTTTGTTTTTTGGGGGGTTTTTTTTGGCAAACATTGGTAAAAATGAAAACGTACCAAATAGACATAACGAACAGCCACTTACAGGATATACTCATTCAAACTGTAAAATGATTATGAAAATTTGGATCCTAGCTGGCAAAACCGTAGAAACAAGTTCTATAGTACCCCCTACCCCTCTTTTCGTGTTTTGGCATACTTATTTATTCCTCTACTTTTGACAAATATGTTTGTACTGATGCCACTGAACAAATACAAGTCATCATAAATTATCATTGATGTGTTCAAAACTATAAATTTATCAAGCTGTGTATAAAAAAGAACCGGACACGAAAGCCACTGGGACTACTGTAATGGATCAATAAAGAATCATTTTTTTTAAATGATTGTACAAAAATGAGATCCATATCGGTCTTCAGTTATTTTATATGAATTTTTTTTGTATATTTTGAATAAAAACCAGAAACATCATTTAAGCAACAGGATGATGAATGGCAAAATATTTGGTAACAATTTTTCGCAATACAATTGTCTATAAATACATACTGAACATACATTTTGAAAAAAAATATTTATGAAAATCAAGAATTGTAGATATTTTTTTAAGCCTATGGATAACAAATAAAGTGTCACTCATATTAAACTATATATCGGTATACAATATTATTTCAAAAAGAAATTGAAATGAAAAAGTGAAATTCACAAAAAATTGGAAAATCTAAAAAGAATGAAAATTTTATTATAAAATTAAAAACTTGATCAAACCATCTTTGGCATGTGTTTCTTGATAATTATATTACACATCAATTGAGATCAAGTTTTAAGCTCTTAAGGTATCTCACTCCTCATGTTTTGATTTCCTTGCGCAGATGATAATTATATTTAAAATGAATATGATTTTATTTATTTAATCATAACAAAATAACGAATAATGATTATTATTTCATAATTATCCAACATTCATAAAGAAATTTCATTTGAATTCAAGAAACAAAACATGTTTTCGGGGGAACTATTTTTTCGTGCAGAAGGTTATTTTAGACGAAAATTACAGAAACAAGCAATTTTATTAATTTTCAATGTACTTTTCTTTTTATCATACTTTATTCATTATTCACATTTTAAACGTGATAGGTTTGTAACGTATTCTATAGGTTCTGTGTGACATGTACAAAAGTAAATCTTGAGAGAGTGATAGATGTTTATCATAAAATTGTGCAAATATATAGAAATTTTTTGAAGCCAAATGTTGTGGGAATTTTACCTTTGACGCCATTTATCTTAAATTTGACATCACTGACCCCCATGTTTTATTATGTCAAAATGATACTGAATACATATCTAGGCAAACTGGATTAACCTTATGAAATTCTTGATATTCAAAAAAAAATTTATTTCAAATCAAATTGTAACCATTATAAAAATTGTCCATTTTAAGTGCAAAAAGGTCACAAAAATACTGACAACAAATCTTAATCAGGCTGAAATTGCATTTTAGATGCAAAAAGGTCAAATTAAATTGGCCATAACTCAGAGAGGTGAACACTAACCACCCATTTTCTTTGTATATTTTGTTTTGTCTACAGATTTCACTGATATACTTTTCAAGAAATTCTTGATACAAGAACATTGAGGAGTGGGATACCTTAAATTCTCTGTTTGCAGCCATAACAAGTTTTCCCATTTCACTAAAAAAAAAAATTCAAAAAAAATCTTTAAAATAATTGGTCCCCGTTTTGTAAAATCTTTTTTCAAAAAAGATTCTTCATCCATCCATCAAATAAAATTTGGGTGTGTGGAGGAACCTTTAAAAAAAGTATCTTCAATTTTATCAATAAAAGAAAAAGAAGAAACAACATACTTCTTGATAGGAGATCCGTATGTTGGTCCTAGGAGTGTTTTCCTGCACATTTTAGTGGTTGCATTGTATAGTTTGAACTTGAACTGGTCATTGGCTGTGACAATGAAGTGTTCCTTCGTGATTGGGGGGTACCATGTCAGACATTGCGGAACTGCACTCTGTTCAATTCGGTCAGAGCTAGTGATCCGTAAGTTGTCTTTTGAGCTGTTTTCTAAATCATATTCCACCTATAGAAAGAAAAGAAGTCATGATGAAGTGAGAATGTCAGAGGTTTTAGCTTTTGCAAGTGATTAGATCTAAAGATCAGAGAGGGAGCTACATTCTTGCACTAGTTGAAACTAGTGCTGTCCTATTGGGACTAATATAATATCTCTGCAAATATATTTTCAAATAGGGCAAATGTGAATTATCCTAATTGAAGTTACTTAAACAAGGGCACTTACAGTTAAGCAGAACATCTCTTCACAACACGAAATATTATGGGTGAAAATGCATTATCTAGGCAATTTAAAAACATTCATTTCTTAAACATTGTGTATCAGATTAACAACAAGAGGCCCATAGGCTTTGATATTCACCTGTGTACTGGCCATAGCCCTAATTAATTTAGAATGACATGTCAGACAAAGTCAAATGTTTGCATTTTAAACTTCCTTTTGAAGTCTAAATCCTCATCTGAGACTCTACTGTTAACCTGCTTTCATTATTTGATGTGTGTGCGCACGTGCATGCGTGGGGAGGGGGGAGGTTTGTCCTTGAGTCAGAGGAAAGTCGGATTATCTATACCTTAGCTCTAGGGACAGAAGGACAAAACGTACGCTCAACTAGGACCTAGGGTCACCCGAAAATAGTTCTACAAAATGAGTGTATTAATGATCACTTATAGAGCTCTTTTACAAGTGAAGATAAAAATGTAAATCTACGTTCTTTTTAACACACAAAAGAAGACCATGCAGAGGTCACCTTACATCCTAAATCAATGTTGTAATCAATTTGTTAATCAATAAGGAAACAAAAGTCCCCTAACAGCTGCCTAGTGTCATTTTACAATATGGAGATTCATCAGAAGTGATCCACTGTAGGGAGACCAGGGGTCACAATAGGTGGAATATATCAATGAAGGAGACCATCAATGTTAATCCATTTGAAGATAAGAGGTCTTTTGTCATTTCCCACTGCAGAGTAAACTGCTTATTTTAACAGTGGATAGGCAGTTTTTAGGCAGAAAATTATGAGTTAAACAGTTCCAAACAGTAAAGATTTTAGTGGCCGCAGTTTTTCTAAGGACTTTTCCTAGCAGTCTTTGCAGTAAAAGCAGTTATAGCTTATTACACACCTCAAAGGAGACTTACATCATTCTAGAATTCATTTTCAACAGAGTTACAAATTTGGGTCACTGGTCGCTGCCAGATTAACTGACCACTCAGAATCAACATAAGAGAATACAGGAAGTTTGGTTGCAAATTTTGAATGCATCAGTGGCATGAGGGGCAGTTAGAAGTGCATGTGATATTCGCCACAGAAAATATTGTGTTTGCATGGGGCAAACTCAAGAAAATTTGTGAAATTTAGTATGTTCTATGGATATAACACATTGCTCTTAAAGGGGCATGGTCACGATTTTGGTCAAATTCTATTTTTATGTTTTTTGTATTTACAATGCTTTAGAAATGCATTTCTAATGATCAAATAAAATTTGAGAGTCATTCATAGAGTTATAAGCAAGATACGGGGCTCACAGTTCTCTGTCATGTAAACAAGGCTTGTACCTGTTTTTGTTCACATAGGTTCAATATACCAGTAAAAAATCTTTTTCCAGCTTATTTGTTTATCTTTTTATTAATTTCAAGCATGGATAAGCAATTCCTAGCATTTAACACATTTGTTTTTGGTTTTAAACTGGAATTTTTACTTCAACGTTCAAAATGTAAACAAACGCTTTGTTTACATAGCGAAGAATTCAAGCTCTGTAACTCGCTTATTACTCTAAAAATGACACTCAAGTTTCGGTTGCCTATTAAAAATGCCTTTCTGAAGCATTGTTAATATTAAACTACAAAAATAATTTTTGACCAAAATTGTGACCATGCCCCTTTAAAGGGGCATGGTCACGATTTTGGTCAAATTCTATTTTTCTGTTTTTATTTTTAACAATGCTTTAGGGATGCATTTCTAATGAATAAATGAAATTTGTGAGTCAGTCATAGAGTTATAAGCAAGATATAGATGTCACCATTCTTTGTCATGTAAACAAGGCTTTTGCCCAATTTTTGCTTACATATAAAGTTCAATATTACAGAAAAAAATGTTTTTGAAGCTAATTTGTCTACCTTCCTCTTCATTTTAAGCATAAACTAGAGGTACTGTGGGCAAGCTCACAATTGATACCCCCCGGTAGAAAAAAAATCATAACGCGTGTATTTTTCCTATTATAGAAAATATTGGATGAATCTATTTCACTGTCAATTTTCTATAAATAACAACTGCTCTATTTTTTAAAACTGTTAAGGCTAATAGGAGTAAACAAACCAATTTCTATCCTTTAATTCCCTTTTATTTTAAGTTAACTGTAAATGCATGAGGACATTTTTAATTACATCCTTCCGTTAACAACCATGACTCGAATCAAACGAAATCCACATGTCAAGCAGCCATTTATTATTGAAACATTTTGAATTATTGGTATACTGAGCCCGATTTTTTCCGAAAAATTTTTTCCACACATTTTTTTTCCAAACAAAAAATTTCATCGTGGCAGGCCATTTTCAGAGAGATGGGGATGAGAATCTAAAAATAATTTTATGTGGCCTGAGAAAAGCAAACTTTGAGTCAAATTTTAGCTTCTAATATTTCCATTAATACAAGACATGACACAGAATTTAGCATTTTTGAAACAATGACCTTGAACTTCCTAAATTGACCTTGGGTCAAGGTCATGACACACCCTTTGGTCAAAAGCAATATTTGTGTGAAGTAAGAACATTCAATGCTTCTCAATAAGGAAGCTATGGACCGGACACGAATTTTGCACTTTTTCTGCCAGTGACCTTGACCTTGCCCAAATGACCTTGGGTCAAGGTCATGACCCACCCTTAGGTCACACTCTTTGTGTGAAGTAAGAACTTCCAATGTTTCTCCATAAGAAAGATTTGGACCGGACACGATTGCACAGCCAGACGGACAGACGGACGGACAAAGTGATTCCTATATACCCCCCCCCCCAAAAAACTTTGTTTGCGGGGGGTATAATAAACAGTTCCTAGTAATATAATTATATTGGTAAATATAAACAGTTCCTAGTATTTAACACATCCATTTTAGGTCTAAAACTGGAATCTCAACTTCAACATTCAAAATGTTAATGAAACTATAATAAACAGTTCCTAGTATTTAACACATTCATTTTAGGTCTAAAACTGGAATCTTAACTTCAACATTCAATATGTTAATGAAAGCTTTGTTTACATAGCAAAGAATTGTAGGCTCTGTAACTCGCTTTTAACTCAAATCATTTTAAATGAAGTTTAGGGGGGTATATTGGTTTCATTCTGTCCGTCTGTCTGTCTGTCCGTCTGTCCTTCTATCCATGTCCGTCCGTGTATGATTAACAACTCTTAACTATAGTTAACGAATGTAAATTATAGTTTACAGATGTGAATCTATATTTATCAGCAAAATCTATCGTTAACGTTATTTGCAGACAGATAAACTTAGATTCTCATTCGTTTACAATAGTTTACAACCGTTAAATATAGTTTTACAGATTAAAACTATAGTTAACGAATCGTTAACTACAGTTTGAGGTTTGTAAACTATAGTTAACAGTCGATAAACCTAATTTATCAAATGTGAAACTATGTTTAGCTCATTTTTGTGAATTTGGCGTGCCATACCCGCATGTCCAGAAATATCTGTGTGCGCGTGTGTGTGTGTGTGCGTGTATATATAAATTTTTTTTTTTCTTTTCATATAAAATGCACTAAAGAGTTGACACATGTGGTAGAATAAGACAGACACAAGGGCTTTGAAAAAATTTGGGACTTTAAGAGGAAATTCTTCAAAAAGACTTGATCAATTAATTCAATAAAGTAATGGCGTAAAAGACATTAACATTACGACAGGACTAATTAACCTAATTTGGTGCACTGTATTTTAATTAGATGTTTTGAGCATGTCTTCGAGTATGTCCTTGGGTCAGCTTCATAGCTTATTCATGAAGTTGCTATTTTTGTACTTGTTAGAGTATGAGTATGAAAAAGTTTTATAACCTCAAAACTCTGAGTATGAGTAATATTTGGAGAACAGTAAACAATTTCAAGTATGAGATCATACTCAAATAAGGTTTGTAACTTCAGGAACAGGTGTAATTGAATGGCTTATATACCTGCTATACTGATATTGGAGATGGGAAGACTTAAATGGCGTATCCCTATTTCTGAGTCCTGATTGGCTATGTCAATTTTAAATATGCATAACCCTGTCATTTATCATGATTTTTTTTATCAAATCTCACCAAAACTCTATCCTTTCCAAGAGACAGGAGGCGAGGCTGGTTGGAGTCCAAGTGAATTCCAAAAATAATGTCCTGAATGTCTTTGTAGTGGGCCCGGTATCTTCCAAGGTAGCCATAAGGCTCATCATTCAGATGTTGTTTCTTAAATACACTGATTGTGTATTCTCCATCCTGTACATGTATAGGGGAGAATATTTCAAATTCATTTTTCCATAACATTACGTGAATGACATTTTTTAATAAAATTCAGAAATACTTTACTGCAAAATATTGACACCCCCATCCCTCCCCCCTTTTAAGTTAGTTCAAAACAGATAGAATAAAATTTCATATGTACAATTTTTCTGAAATTTTAACATTTTGTTAATTGGAATAAAATCTATAAATATGTTAAAATTTGAAAAAATTCTAACCTGACAAACCTGTTAAATAAAATATTATAGTTAGAATTTGCTATGAGAAAAAGTTTCTTTTTAAGATATTATTATACATTTATTGCATGAATGTTCGGGAAATATGAAGATTTATTCCCCCAAGAAAGTCATATTTCCGAAGGACTTTGCCTGATGGAAAAAAGATTTTTCTAAGGAAATAAATCTTACATTTCCCGAACATTCATGCAATAAAAGTTTTATTGTACCAAACAACATATGACTATTAATACAAAATATGTCGAATTCTTAAATAATTTTCGACTTGTCAAAAGCAATAACGTCGTGATTGTTTGTTTTTTGTTTTCGTTATTGTCTCTTTTTTCTTTCATAAATTCAAATCAAATGTAGTCAAATTGATTTTGTGGCATAAAGAGAATTTAAATGACTATTAAATAATTTTGATTTAATCATATTTTTCAACATCATATGCTCATATTGGCTTTTTTATACCTTAAGAATGAATAAACCAGAGATTTCCGAATAGGTGAGACATGATTTTTATTTCCCGAGAGACAAGATGTTTTGTTCACACTGTCACGTGACTCTCTAGACCAATCAGATGACATGTACGTTATATAGAATAATCATATTGAGGAATGCTGGACAACTCGCCCCCAAGACATCTCGCCCCCAAGACAACTCGCCACAAGCTCAAGACAACTCGCCCCAAAATTAAGACAACTCGCCCTCAGTCAAGACAACTCGCCCCAATGAAAAAGATAAATTCTATACATAATTAATTGACATATGGTGTTGATTTTTCAATGATTTTCAAAAATATTAACATTAAGTCAAATATTAAACTAAATTTTATTGTTAAATACATCGTAAGATCCAGAGCTTGCATACATTAATAAGTCGTCACTTTGAAAGGGACTTGGACACGATTTGAGATCAAAAATTTTATTTTTATTTTTTACGTAAAAAATGGTTTACTGCTGCATTTTAAAGGTCATATGAAACGATTTTTAACACTATGATTTTCTTTCATGAATATAAAGCTTGGTATAAACAAATGATAAAATACATGATGTAAGATTTTTTTGCCTTTGCATTACTGAGAAATAACCGTGAAAACTGAGCACCTGAAAAAATTCTTGCCCGCTAATCGTTCTTGATTTTGTGGATTTATGACGTCACAAAGACCCACCGATGTAAACAATGCATTAAAACTAGTGTAATTTTACAGTAGTTTATCGATTAAATTTTAGTAATTTTTGCATATATGAACGTGTCTTTCTTTTCAAATGAGATCATTTGATTTCGTAGTAGCCTACAGATGACTTAGTTTTAATTGGTCGTTAATGAATAAATCTAATATCAGCTTCTCACCAGAGTAAAGTCATGGTGAAGATCCCGTACTGCAGTGGAAATTTAACGAAAGAAATGCTCCAACATTTACAGCTGATTAATGAATTATCCTTATCCTTTTGAAATAGAAACACCATTTTCTTCTTCGGTACGTATAATGATTGAGCTACATTTAAAGGGAATTAAAGCATTTAAATTGATTTGATTTATTTTGTCACATAAATAAGTATATAAGGCAGGCCAATGAAAATGTTTGAGGCATTGTGTACATAGTTTGTATTTAAGAGCTGCTATAAAATGCCGCAAAATTATTCTTAACTTTTATTTCGAAATAATATAAATTTCTGACTTATTGATCACACGTGTATTAACGTTTTATTAAATTAGATCGCGGAAATATGGCATTTAAGGATTTAGAAATGTATCGGTAAAATAAATCGGTTGTTTGATAAAAATAGTTGTGAACGAATGTGAAGATAATCAACAGATTTTATTAAGAACAAGCATCAATAATGATAAAAAAAACCGAAAGAAAACATTGCGGAAGAAAGTGAGATAAAAGGGATCTGTGAGTAAACACCGCACATACACGTTTTAAAATCAAAACACCGCACATTCAAGTACACGTTTCAAAAACAAAACATTTGAAGAAATTTCTCTTAGACTTAAAAAATAATTAAATGGTAACATATTTGTGAATTTGAAAGTGAAACAAACAATATAATCGTGAAGCGAATGAGGCACAATGAGGCCTACATATGTACAAGTTGTTTAGAAAAAAAATCTTAATGAATTGCATGAACGTGCAAATGGGAAAAAACGATCAGATTTATTTTTGAATTTGTCAATTTCATTAAAAAGATTAAAATAAAACATATAAATATGCTTATATTAAAATTATATTATACTTGCATGTGGATCTATGAAGAAAATCATTTATTCTCCCTGCAGTCTCGAAACTGAATATCATTATGTACACGCTATTACTTGTAAATAAAAACGCACACGATTTCATTTCTTGAGAGAAAAAATACTGACGTGGTTGATTATTGTATAATTATACAAGTTTTTATATAAAATAGTATTTTTTTTCTTTTAAAATGCTGCAAAATGACATGGATATTTGTATTCACAACATAGCTTTATAAGGCGATTGGGTCTTACTGACGTCATAAGCAAGGGAGGTAAGCCGCGAAAGTCAATGTTCCTTTTCCCGATTAAGTAATTTTGATCGACTGTGGCGCTCACATTTTGCATAAAATATCCAAAAAACAATGTCAGTCTTATTAAATAGGCACTTATGAACTCATTCCCGTGTATAACTCAGTATGGTCAGGATATCGTTTCATATGACCTTTAAATGATTGACCAATATATTGAATGTTAAAGTCAAGTTACAAGAGAGAAACAGAGGTAAGAATTGATTGTTATGTAAACAAAGCTCGAGTCTTATAGTTGTTTACAAAATATGTATAATGTAGAGATTTACCATTTCTTAGACAAAATGACATGTAAAAAACAATTCAAACTAACTCAATATCTTCATAAATACTTTTATCAACAAAAGAAAGTTACATTTGATTGAAACTTAAGCCAATACAACACATATGTAAAAAATGACAATACAGAGGGTTCCGGTTAATCTGATAGTCTGTTTATCAGCCATTTTAACAGGAAGCAATAAGGGCTAATTGTCTGAACATTCCCTCTTTTCACCTGGACAATTTATTTTAATTCTTTTTCTGGTATTGTAGAATGCTCTTAAATAATTAATTATGCATGACAACAAATTATTAGAATTTTATTCATTAAGTTTTCTACCCCGATGTAAAATTGGGTGTAATCAGAATTTCCTCGATGTCACATGTTCTTAAGCACTTTTGATTCAGAAATTACATGATTAAATAATTCTTAATGGTGCAAGCCTAGCGTGAAATTAACACAGGCAATGCGTAAATGAAAAAACAGTAAAATGTGTAACTACACAGGTAAGGTCAGTCCTGTGTGCGGTCATCCGGAACAACTATCGATGTCGATAGCTTTCATCTTACGAAGAAGTGAGCCACCCGTGTGTGTTGAAGTGAAACTAATGCCCTGTAAAGAGTTACTGTGTACACAAGAGGGGTGTCAGCTAATTAAACAAAGGAATATAGAGGTGTTAGAGGGTGGGCTGAACTATCGATGTCGGTAACTTTCATCTATCGACCAGCTGACCATCTGTGTGCATTGAGCTGCGACTAATCCCCTGAAGCATTGTTATTTGCAAGTTTTAGGCATGTGCCAAACTGTTTACACAGTGAGAGGTTATACACGAGGTGTGGACATGGTGGAAGAGGTGTGAAAACGTTAACTGATATTTGATCGGCCGATAGAAATCGTATCAGATTAACCAAAAATGACATTTTTTTCCAATCAGAGTATCCGTAAAAATTACAAAGGCTTATATAGCAAATGGATCGGTGTTTTGATTATATATCAGATTAACAGAATTATCAGATTAACCGCTATCAGATTAAGTGGAACCCTCTGTATATTAATTCTTTGTTTACAAATCAAAGAATTATTACCCCCGTATCTTGCCTATAACTTGATATTTGACTTTCAAATTTTGACTTGATATTATAAACTTCTATATTTATCAATATAAACATTGAAAATGGAAATATAAAATTTGAAAATTTTAAGTCAAATCGTGTCCAAGTCCCTTTGAAGAATCAAAGTTATACATGTACATGTCACTCTAATTATTTACAGCTTGGGTTTTATCATAATTTTAACTAATTATCATTATCACATGAATAATATAACGCGATTATTTGATTGCTGATTTCATAATTACATTGGTCATAATTAAGTTATTTAAAAACTAAAAACAATGTGCTCAATTTAAATTGCTCCGGTTTCTACATTCATAACTTTTTAAGTACATTAATTTTACATGTATTTGCCTGAGTTCTGGAAAGAGAATTTATAAATAATGAAAAACATATTTTTTAATCAGAATACACACAACCTTCGCTGATAATAGATGCATTTGAATAAAACTGTTCAAGTAACACTGTGATTGAAAGTTTTGAAAGGCTATTAAATTTTAAAATAAAATCTATCAAAAATTGAAATAAAACCTGAAGAATATGAATTGTGTTGTGATATATATATGAGGTAAAAAATTACATCTTTGTTATAGATTTTGTCGTAATGAAAACAAAAGTACTGGGAGCAAGTTATTTTTATGTTGGGGCGAGCTGTCTTGAGTGTTGGCGAGTTGTCCTAAATTTGGGACGAGTTGTCTTCGGTTTTACTGGGGGCAAATTGTCTTGGGGGAGAGTTGTCCTGATTCCATATTGAGGTATACTATAAATGTTTGTACTGCCATTTACCGGTATACAGGAGACCTTTTTGTCACTTACAGACCCTTAAAAAATCCTAACTGGTAACTTAATTTAAGGTAATAGCTAGTATAATGTAAAAATAACACTTGAAAATCAGCTTTCAAGACGAAAATTTGCAACACTTAACTGTAACTCTTAAAAGAAACTATATACCCTGGTAGTTCAAATTAGAATAAAATTTAGCAGTATGATTGCCATGACCCGAATTAAAATATACTGAAAGAAAATTTGACAGTGGGATTAATTGAGGTTTAAGTATATTTGGCGGAAGTGAAAATTGATAAAAATCCTATATGAAGTCATCATATTTGACTTTTGACATTCGTTATGACCTTGAAATTTGATGGGCATAAAGTCTTGTTGGTTGTATTCAAACTTCAGGCCTTTACTGTGAACAGAACACAATTAAGTTTCACATTTTTAAATGACACCATTCAAATGTACACTCATGTACCAAAAGTATGTCAATTTTTTTTCAAGATGGCGGCTAAAATTTTTGTTTACATCTTTAATAAAAGTATTGACTAAATATTTTGTGCTGAATTCTTTGGATGCAATCACTCTCCCCCATTGTTTCATAAGACTTGGATACAGGGATCGAAGGTATGTTTGTGAAAGGTTACTCGAAGCACCCAGCAATTACTGTTTCTAAACTTATCTTTGGTCAAAGAATAAATGAATGAAATGTGTGATAATAATAATCATACTTACAGCTGTAGCTAAGAACTGTGAATTGTGTGAGAAGGCTATATGTGTGATTCCGTATCTGGCATATCTGAAAGGCTCTGCTGTCTGGTCCTCCAGTGTAATGGAGTCCAGCACTCTTACTGATCCATTCACAAATCCCACTGCTGCAAACAAGGAAAGAACAATTCTCATTAAAGAATGAAAATGGACATATTTAATTAAAGCCTTCCTCATTTACTCATTTTTTTAAAAATGTAACTTAATTATAGTGCTCAGTAGATATTTTTCTCAAGAGTAAAATATGCACATGCTTAATTCACCTATGTAAGCTCCTTTAGGATCATAGGCACAACACCTGATCATGCTATTTTTCTCAAACTGTCTGGAGACCATTACTTGTCTAAAATGAAATTGAATGGTAATCATTTACATTCAGAGTTCAAGAATTTCATCTTCATGTACATCATTCAAAATAGGAAAGATAGTGCAAATAAAAACAATGGCATACTTCTTTTCATAGTTCCATATTTTCAGAAGTCCAGAATAACTTCCCATCACAACATAAGGTCTGGTAAAACAAAATGGAGACAAATTTTAGGAGATTATCAAAATATCATTTGCTCTTTCGTGCATCATAAATACATCAAAGGTAGATAACTCTGTATCATTCATGATTATTAACATTGATTACAGTTTGTATTATTATTTTATCCCTGCGCAGATCTAGAAAAAAAAACCTGGGGGTGGAATTCATGGGAGTGTCTTGGGGATATCTAAGTTTGCTAAGGGGACCTAGGCCTATTTTCAGTGTTATTTTACTACGTAAATCCATTAAAGGATACAAACCAAAAACTGTCCATTCTGTGAGATCAAGAACTGATTGATGCCTGTAGTGCAGAGATTAGTTCTTTCTCTCACAGAATTGACAGTTTGAGGCTTATATCTGACTTAAAACAATGCCTCCTTTGTTTTAAGAATGGACAGTATCAGGTAAACAGTTGCAAACCTGTTGACAAAGTGATAAATATATATTTTTCAACTTTAAAAATAAAACCAGTTTTGCATAGAACTTTTCTTGTTCACTTAATAGACAGTTTCAGGCATGTGCAAAGGTTTATAAAGCTGTGCTAAAAAATCATATTCATTCACTCCTCTACTATGCAACACCTGCATCTTATTCTCTAATAGGGAGAGTATTTCTTATCTAATAATATTCAAGGATGTAAAAGAGAAGCTGCATATACAAGCACTGTTCTTAGTCATATTCTGGATATGGATGGTGGGAATTTTGATGACCAACAAATTATTTTGATGAAATGATTAAGCCAACCAAAACAGAGAATGCATTGACAGGCACGTATGCAGAAATTTTTCCAGGGGGCGCAGAGAATGGTTTAATTTTAAGTACTAAGTAATTTTATTAAATTAGTTTTTGCACATAATTTTACAGAAAACTTACAATGAAGGATGAGCAGAAAGAGCATGAATGGCAGCATCATGCTCTCTGTGAATGACCTTCACCTTAGTCCCATCTGCAGTTACACTTCCAAATATGGCGATACTGCTTCCCACTACAAAGTCTTTGATGACAAACCTCCTTGCTTCAATTGTTGCATCAGGTGGATAATTAGACCCTTCTTTTGCACTGTGATATTCAATTCAATTTACAATAAATGAGTAGTTTTTGTGAAGGATACACAAAAATAATGAATTTTTGAATTTTAAATTACATGCACATTCTTTGACTGTAAGCGTGTTAGAAATTCCATGTGCTTTGTAAATGCATACTTACACAGGTTCAAAATTTGGATAAAACGCAAAACTAATTGATGTCACTGGTCCCAAGTGGAAGTCTTGATACCTGGTGAAAGAGATGAATGACATTTTTTTTTTTTTTTAATCTGAATTTAAAATGGCCATACACGTAAAGACTTATTCAATTTTTTTCATAAAGGAATACTATTTTTGAAATGAAATTGAAAGATACAAACCAATGGACAAGCTTTAAACTTTGATCAAAGAATTTCACATGGCCAGCCATATCTCCGACAACAATGAAACTACAAAGCAGAAAAATAACTATCATGTTAAAACATAGGTAATCCCAGGTTAAAAAGCTCACCAAGACGAGGCATCACCTTTATGAGGCACCACCTTTATGAGACCACTGTTATATTAAAAATCATAGTTAATGATCTTGGATATTCATAAAATACTGTTTTGACACAATATCGTCTATCATATGTTAAAAAAGATGCCCATGGGCCACATTGCTCCCCTGAGCAACATTAGACATAATAAGATCAGCTTCATGAAGTCATATCCAAAATATTGGGACAATGAATGAGTAAAACAGATCCTGTATTAAAAGATTTTCAAAATTTTCTACCCATGTTCTTATGTTGAGCCCTTCTGTAACTAGATGATTTCATAGGTATATCCCATACTGAGCATTAATTACCATTCTTAAAAAAAATCTTAAGTTAAACAACTGTTCATATAAATGTAAACCTACATCAAACTTTGAACCCCTTGTGTGACCCAAGAATTATCCAGGGCCACAGTCAAAACAACTGAGAATCAACAAATATCAATATGTTTGCATATTAGTAATACCATATATTTTAGAGAACGATCAAATTTATTTCCTCTTAATATATTACTCAACCTGAAGATGCTTCCACTCAAGTAATACCTTTCTGCTTAATTGATTTTCACCACCCGCACTGATCATGAAAGTACAACTTCAAACCGTAAGTTTTAAAACCATGTCAATTTCAAGTGTTAGTTCCAGTCAAAACAATGTGTATTGTCTCATTTGTTTATTTTTAAGAGATCAATGCAGCTGTTCCTAGGACCTCCCTAGCACATTTTCACAGCGTGTTTTTACATAAATATAACGTGTAGTATTAATAATCATATTAAATTGCCTTTAAAATATTAGGGATATGATTCAAAGATATTTTATGAATAAGTGAAGAGTATTAAAAATCCAAAGAAAAATTCTGTCATCTGCATGTGATTCATATGACAGATACACATGTTGTAAACATTACTAACAAAACCGTTGGGGTTACATGGAAAAGCCGTCAAAATGACCTAGATCATCTCTCTATAGGAGAAACGATCTGTAGATATACTGGGCTGTTAGCAGAATAGTAATGCCTCGGCTTTTATATTTCAAAACAACATTTCTCGGCCTCGGAGGTTATTCTGCAACATTCATGAAAACTCGTACTTTATTTAATGATACGATATTTCATCTCATACATGTGGTGTATATTACCCGTGTGATAAACCTTTGCTTTATCAAACGGGTGATGCTTTATCAAATACTTCCGGTCCGAACTATTTTTGACACAGCCCCTCGCTTCAACGCTTCATTGACCTATTTTCAAAGATTTACTAGTACTTTCAATATAACTACAGGTGACACTTGATGGCTCAAACTTCGATCTCTCGAAGTTCTTGATCTCTCGAAGTGAAATCACGGTCCTGAATTTTTTCTCTATAAGCAAATTTACTCTTGATCTCTCCTACTCCGATTTCTCGAAGTTCTTGATCTGTCGAAGTAACACCTGGGTTCCGTTATACATATTTCATTGTTTTTCACTCTTGATAACTCAGTAGTTTCAGTGTACACACTCGATCAATCAAGCGTGTAATTATAGCTCCATGTGGACCTTACCTGAACAGGGGAGTGATTACGCCTGAGGGCTAGTGTGGTGGTGTTAATTGGTTGATCACGTAAGTGACACTTCCCCTTGCTTCCTTCAAAGTGTTAGATAGGTAATTTGAAACTGATCTATTAATTTCCAAAACTTGTGAAATTACAGTATATTAAACCACTCTTTACTTAAAATACTCTGTAATTAAGAAAACATAATATACCGTATTTTTCGGGGCATATGTCAATGTGGGGCATAGGCCGAATTGCTCATTTTCAGACAAAATTCAGGAAAAATCCTTAGACGAGCCGAATTGGGGGATAAGCAGATTTTCAATTGATGATTACTATAGTGAAAATATGACCGCTGATTAAGGAAGTCGTCGTATTAAGTATATACTTTCAGAATATCGATGTAGAAAGTTAAAAGAGTAATTAAAGTTATTAAATTTGCTTAACATATATATTTACACATTTTTAAAAAATACATCTGTGTTTAGTGGCTGTTTGGTCTCTTCCGTATTTGTCGGTATATCGTTACGTATCGTAATTTTACATAGTGTAAATTTAATGATTGCAACACCAACCTCCGTGGTTCTGTCTGATAGAACTAAGTATAATATTTTACCAAACCTTTCATATTGACAGACAGACAGACGGACGACAGACAAAATGTGATCAGAATAGCTCACTTGAGCTTTCAGCTCAGGTGAGCTAAAAACGGATAGCAATACTCAGGTGACCTAAAAATAGTAACAATTAGTCTTAAGAAGAAGTTAAAAATGTAAAATTGTTAACACACGACACATGACGCACATCGCACAATGATGGACGAAAACAGATAGCAATAGGTCACCTGAGTTTACTCAGGTGACTAAACTCAGGTGACCTATAAAGACTTGTCACCACTTAACTGCAGTACAAATCGATGACATCACATACAATGGTAAGCCATGTAAAATATCCCATTTGTTATTATTTTACACACAAAAAAAAAGAAACATTCACTTATTCAATCTGTAAAGAACTTCAATATACAGGAGGGTCACTTGACAGATGCGTAGGTAAAGTACCCAAGCCACGTGCAGTGAGGCATGACTAATCCCGCCTTGCCAGCACTGTCGGTAAATTTGAAAGTGATTTGGGAAATCAGAGTGTTTATCCAAGCTAATTATGAGGGGCTCGCTCATGAAAAAGGTGTGAAACTCGATTGACAGGCGTGATCTTTTCATCATATTAAGCGGGGTGCACTATTCCAGCCATTATAATAACAGATGTAAAATACAATGATTTATTAAGAAATGGTTTTGTGTTTTGAAAACATATTATATTAACCGAACTATAATAATAAACAGGTATTATATTAAGCTAGGTCATCTGTATCTGTTTTACAGCAAATTTACATGTACATGTACTACTGTTATATGTACAGTAGTCCAGAAGCAATGTTTAATGTACCATGTATTTCATGTACTGTGGAACCATTTTTATTTGTGGGGGTCAGTGTTCATGGGCAGCCAAAATTTTCCTTGTTCGTAGGGGCGTAATTTTATTGGTTGCAGGTTCATCATCTGTGGGCAAGGGTTATCCTCGAAAGCCACAAACATTGGTCCCCCACAAACAATGATGATTCAACAGTAACTTATTGTATACAGTCAAACCTCGTTATCTCGAACTAGATGGGACTTGTTAAAAACTTCGAGATATCTAAGTATTCGAGATATCAAGGGTAAATTACTTAAACTATAAGTGGTTGGGAGTTACCAATCTTTTCGACATATTCATTGTATTTGAGATATTGGTGTTCGAGATACTGAAGTTCAACTGTATATAATTAAAGGTAATGCTTTATTACTTTTCTGTAGTAGTAAGAACATTGATTCCTCTTTCCTGTTGTCGGATAATCTTCAGTGCCTTTTTGTCTGCAGAGGGTTGTGAATCGTGCACTTAAAAAAAATACATATATATACATGTTCATACATGTACTTAGTACCACAAGAAATCCTGTAAATAAGAGAACTTCAGTTTTCATATTTGACTACGGTAAATAATCTAGCTGGTGGTATATCTATTCATTAGTATTTAAGCATTCCACTATGCTATGCAGTTTTTAAAGAAACTCTGAATTATACCAATTTTCACATAATTACATTTTGTGAGGGGCTTGTTTGTGTCCCAAACCACAAGATTTCCTATAGATGTGGAAGTCAACACTCTAGTGCTGTTTTTCTGGAAGATGGACTGACTATATCTACCCACAGGTTTGTTGAAGTCTTGGTCTGTCAGAGGAGGAGCAAAGTATTCCATATGGTTGTCATTCTGCAGAGTGAAAATTCATCATTTTCTAGATGTGCTTCAAATGTTATTAATTAAGCTAAAGATCTAGTAAATGATTCCACAGTGTCTTTTTTAAGCTGAACCATTACGATGTAATAATTGATTTTATTATTTCTTTTCCCATACATTACGGCTTTAAAGGGGCATGGTCATGATTTTGGTCAAAAATTATTTTTCCAATTTTATTATTTACAATGCTTCAAAAAGGCATTTTTAATAGGTAACCAAAATTTGAGTGTCATTTGTTGAGTTATAATTGAGTTACAGAGCTTGAAATTCTTTGCTATGTAAACAAGCGTTTGTTTACATTTTGAACGTTGAAGTAAAAATTTCAGGTTTAAACCTAAAATGAATATGCTAAACCTAAGGAACTGTTTATCTATGCTTAAAATAAATAAAAAGATAAACAAATAAGCTGGAAATAGATTTTTACTGGTATATTGAACCTATGTAAACAAAAACAGGGCACGAGCCTTGTTTACATGACAAAGAACTGTGAGCCCTGTATCTTGCTTATAACTCTACGAATGACTCTCAAATTTTATTTGGTCATTAGAAATGCATTTCTAAAGCATTTTAGATAATAAAAACCTAAAAATAGAATGTGACCAAAATCATGACCATGCCCCTTTAAAGTATTTACAGAGAAAATGAAACAATTTCTTGACATTCTAAATTAAATCATTGGAAAAGTAATCCCGATACCTATATTAGACATCATTTTAAAGAGGTGGCAAAAAGCTTGCTTGATTCTATTTTTGGAGAAAAATGTAGGCATTCTAGATGCATTTCATTAGTCAAAAATAGACAAAACTCCGAAATTTGTTACCTATTTTGAATAAAGTTTAAATAGAGGTTTTGTTTTGAAGGCATATATCTGGTAGTTAGCATTATCCACGCATGTGACTGCAATTTTTAAATACCGATCTCGATCCATAATACTTACCGATATCCAAAGAAACCATCTTTTGCGATTTAAATAATACAGATTAATCAACAGGTTTTTTTTTAAATCATGTTTTCTATTTAACAATAATCAAAACATATTTTTAGAGTTATGAAATAATAAACCTATGCACAGTTTTATTTTTACGGACCTTTTTTTAAAATATATATTTTAATGATTTTACCAAAAATATGCCAATTGTGATCCTGAAAAGGCCGGTCCCTTAGGTAATTTTATTTTTAATTGATTAAGGGCGTTAAGGTGTAAATAATGTCAAAATTTTAGAGAATTCTGTACGTAAATAAAATTGTAAGAGCTTAAATTCTCTTTGAAAAATTATTCATTTTATCTAATTTGTATGCAGATTTATCATTTTTTTAAATAAATAAGCAAGTGTAACATAAAAACTTTTGTTTTGAAATAATAATTACTTTATTTTACATAGGATATAAGTCAAAAAATGATTTTTTGAAAATCAAATTTCAGGCTTAGGCTTATATTCTTTATGTATGAGAAAAGCGCCATTTTCCGCAATCGGTTCTATTTTTAGCAACGGCCCTAGCTTTTATAATACCGATGGACCAGCAAACAGGGTAAAATTTGATAAAAACATATCCTAAGATACACGTTTGAAAAATATGAAAAAATTCTGTACGCATTTTATTTATCTAGTGGGGTATGGACCATTACCTTAAGTTTCATAAACCTGTAGGCACCTTTCATTTACTAGATCTTGACCATAAAATTTGATTCTCTTGTCATTCAAGTAATTAAATATATAAGAACACTTTTTTGTAGAATCTAATTAGGTCACAAAGGCTGCCAATTTCTAATTTCTGCCAATGGGGTGGTCATTACTAAATAAAGATTTTGTTTTTACTCCAGAATAACCTTGATTAAATATTGCATATATGAAATTTCTCAACAGATCTCTGTGTTGGCTATGGTACTCGGCTGACCATTGAGGCCTCCCAGTTAGCATCTTATTATAAGACTGACCAGACTAACTAGACATGACTTTTTATTAGTCTGACTTAAAATCTTATCTGTGACTTAAAGAACTTAGGTTGCTTTTGTACCGTGTTCTGTAGAAAGATAAAAACTTGCTCTAAGCATGAGAAAAGGGAGCACACTGTTTTGTATAAACCATTTATTAATAAGTGTAAAGGTCGAGATCTAGTAAATGATTCCAGATTGTCTTTCTGGAGCTAAAACCATTATGATGTCATAATTGATTTGATGAATTTTTATTCCTGGCTGTACTTTACGGCTTTAAAAAAAATTATGTAGAAAATGAAACTGTTTCTTCACATTTTTTATCAAATCACGGAAAAAGTCCCGATACTTATATTAAATTTGACATCATTTTAAAGAGGAGGTCAAGAGCTTGTTTGATACCGTTTTTGGAGAGACTGTAGGCATTCTAGATATATTTCATTGGTCAAAAATGGAAAAAAGCTTCAAGATTTGTTACTTATTTCCTTCATATCACATAGAAATTGACTTGTTAAAAACATAATTTTTCATTTATTCACCAGAAATTTAAGCCCCAGTAGACCCTATCAAACAAAGCTATTATTGTGAAGCATTAATTATTAAAAGAATTTATATCTTGAATTTCATAAACCTGTAGGCATCTTTCATTTACTAGATCTTGACCATTACATTTTCTTTAAACTTACCCACTGGTAGAAGATAACTTGAGAGTCACTATTAGACACCAAGAAGTGAATATCTTCGGGATTGAAATGAATGAAAGATTGAACTCCATAGCTTGGATTTAGTTCTGCCGTACAGAGAGGGGTATCCCCATCCACAGTCCAGTTCCAGATACTCAAAACCTATAGTGTTTATTAAACCAGTACATGCATGTTATAACAAAAGGCCCATGAGCCACATTGCTCACCTGAGCAACAATAGCCATAATAAAATCAACTTAATGGAATCATATACTAAATATCTGGACAATGTTGTAGAATAGATCCTGTATACTGAAAACAAGAGGCCCATGGGCCTTATCAGTCACCTCAGTAACAGCATTGTGGCTTTTGCAATGTATATTCATGTGCATTATAATACAGGGCTAATGAAATCATTCTTAATTGGATTAGATCTTGATGATATGTATCCCGGTTCGGTTTAGCTGTCAGAAGGATAACAGAACTAGGACACCATGTCAACCCCAAGGACGCTGAGCAAATTGGACTAAGTGTGTTCATTTATGTACTAGCACACATAATGTTCAAACTCATAAACAACAAATTGAGGAACTCCTGAGTGCAAGAAAAAATAGGTCATAATAACACAGATCCAGGGGCATTTCATTCTAGTTACATGTACTATTATCTGCAGGTAGGAATGCCTCATTCTGAGATCCAAAATCTTTCTGAGCCATAAACCCTGTCTCAAAATGACAACTCTTTACATCAAGTTTCAAGTTTCAATTCACATTTTTGATGACCGCATTTTAACTCTGTTACTAAACATGTGTAAAAATGCAATGTGTCTCCCTGACATCAGCATCGGTGCTGCCCTCTCGGAGATGCTAAGAGATAACCCAGCATGGAGGTAATGATTTTAACAATATGGCAACACCCATAGATTGCAAGAATTAGTTATTCTAAGTGGTATATCTTCTTACTGTGGAAAGCTGTGTCTAAATGGTTTTCAGAAATCATTATATACTATTTATTACATCAAACAGACAAATTCGAGCCCTTGATAATTTTTTCATGTTCACTTCGTTTAATTCAATTAACTTTCTAAATTCTAAAAAATTATTTAAAAATTGTAGCATAACATACAGTGACATAATTGAACAAATCGTAAGTTCAAAATAAATAATTGGTCAAAATTACACCACCTTACCCTATATAATCATTACAGCCCTGCCCTAACACCAGAACCCCTAGACCAAGGGCCATGAAATTCACAATTTTGGAAAAGGCATTCGTCCTCATCATAACTATGTAGTTAATTCTTCAGAATATTACCCAGGAGCACTGGAAAAGATTTTCAAAGAATGACTGCATTCATTCAGAGCCCCATCCTAACACCAGAACTCCCTGACCAAGAGGCAATGAAATTCACATTTTGGAAGAGGCGCCATTCTTCCTCATCATAACTATGTACTTAGTTCATTGGCTAAATACCATGGAGCAGAGGAGAAGATTATTTTAAAAAATAAATGCATTTTCACTTTATAATCATTAGAGCCCCATCCTAGCACCAGAACCCCTGACATTTTCACAAAGAGCTTAATGCTTATTACAATCCTGCCAGTAGTTTGACTGCTTGATGTCCAGGAGTAAAGATGGTGATTAGCCCCACCCTTTCAGGCCCAAGGGGGGGGGGGGGGGGGGGGGACAGAAGCAAAATTTCACACTTACTCCCCTTCACCCATAGATGCTATATGCCAAATTTAGTTGAAATTGGTTTTTTGTTTCAAGAGAAGAAGCTAAAAAGTTTACAAACGACGACGGACATTAACAGATAGCAATAGGTCGCCTGAGTGACTTAGGTGACCTTATTACACATGGCAAAAATAAACCTGTACACAGTAAAAAGATTTTCAAAACTTTTTCTGGATATTCTTATGTAATTGAATGATTTCATAGTCATATCACATATTGAGCATTACTGTTCTCAAGATCTTAAACATATAAACCTACAGCAAACTCTGAACCAGCCTTGTGGGCCCACGTATTGTCCGGGGCCACAGTCTAAACAATTAAGAATCAAAATATGTCAAGATGCTTGCATATAAGTAACACAGTATATCTTTAAAAATGATTTTTTTTTTAAATAATTTACTCTATATATTCCTATGTAAAATTGGACCCCCACTGTGGCCCCACCCTACCCCCAAAGATCATGATTATGGCAAACTTAAATCTTCATAAGGCTAATTGCTGTCACTACCATTACAGCTTTTCTGGTTGATTGGTTTGCAAAGAGGATTTTTAGAGGTTTTTCTCTATATATTCCTGTGTAAAAATTTGATTCAATTAACTCTACCTGAGGATGCTTCCACACAAGTTACAGATTTTTTGGCTAAATGGTTTTTGATAGAAAAAATTAAGCTAAATGGTTCTTGATAGAAGATTTTTAAACATTTTTTTAAATTTTCCAGAGAAATATTAGCCCTCCACTGCGGCCAAACCCTACCCCTGGGGATCATGATTTGAACAAAATTGAATCTATCCTGCCTTAGGATGCATCCACACAAGTTATAGCTTTTCTGACCAAATGATTTTTGAGATGTTTTTGAGTAAATATACCAACAAGTTTTCAATAACTCCTAATTATCTCCCCCTGGAAAAGGGTGTGGCCCTTCATTTTAACAAACTTGAATCCCCTTCACCCTATGATGCTTTGTGCCAAGTTTGGTTGAAATTGGCCCTGTGTTCTAGAAAAAAAGTTGAAAATGTAAAAAGTTTACAGACTGACGGACAGAAAGACGCCATACAAAAAGTGATCAGAAGAGTTCACTTATTCTTTCAGCTCAGAAAAGCTAAAAATGTCAAATGAAATTTTCAATGAAAAGATCACTTTATTTAAGGAATGAATTCATTAGCTTCCAAATTTATACAAGTACGAGGGTTGTTAGAAAAGTTTGTAGGCAGAGTGATTTATGAAAATATTTTGTAGGATGATGTATATTTTACTGAATGACTATTGTAACGATTTTATTTTATGCAATGTTAAATCATGCATACGGCAAATGACAGCTGTGTTTGTACTGTCTCCAAGCAACCATTGGAGAATGTCACGTGACCCACAGAGGGTATATAAGCGAGCCTGTCGCAGTCTTTTCCATAGCAATGTTTAAAGAGAAAGGAATTACGAGACTGATTAAGGTACGATTTTTGTAGGTGGGTTGCCTTGAAAGAGAGACTTGCCACATTGATAATTATAGGACCAATGGTGACCTCAGGTAACCATTAGTCGGCTGTCCTCTTTGAGGCAAGCCTAAGTTAGTCGTCGCTGATAATCTAACAGTATCAGGGAAGAGGTATGCCATTAGTTAGAGTTAGGACCAGTAGCAATTTAAAAGCATATCGACCTCGCACTTCGTGCTCGGTCGATATGCTTTTCTGTAAAGTTGATATATCTATGGATCAACCTCATGAAAGGGCTATATTTGTATAATATATCAATATCATATCATAAAATTTCATGTGATATGATACTATATTATAGAAACTAATATCATATTATACAATATCACATGATACAATATTATATATTGTTATATTCAGTAGTATATTCTCACTATATAACTCTATATAGATGAATAGTCAATAAATGTAATATTAGCTCGTCCGAAAAATATTGACCGGTCAATATTTTTTTGATATTGACCGGCTAGGAATAATATCTAGAGAACATTCCCTCTATTTCAAATAATCGCCTCTGATTTGAGGATTCGTAAACTATGACGTTAATAACTCTTCGCGACTCCAAAACAAGGTGACGTCATAATAGACAGTCAGTCAAGGCAAGTAAACAACGGACGTGCGATGCGACGGTTTGCTATCATAACGGATGTAAGGATTTGCGAATTACTGTGAAGTAAAATCAGGTTGAACATCTGTATGTTAATTCTTACGGTCGGCGGAATATCACCAGTGATCGTTTGATGCTGAGGATATTTTGGAAATGAACTTTGCACAAAATTGAATACGTGAATTCTTTGTTGAGCTGAGAAAACTACGGCGACCTGTTTTCAATTACTTTATTAAATTTTGGTTTGTTTCTTCATATAACAAAACAAATGTTGACTGTGTTTTCGGGCAACATTGATTATATTAGCCCCCTTGGGACGAAAATATTGCCCTCCGCTTCGCGTCGGGCAATATTTCGTCCCTCGGGGGCTAATATAATCAATGTTGCCCTCAACCCCAGTCAATATTTGTATAATATACAATATCGTATCATAAAATACAATATAAACTATAGCAATATCATCGCATGTAACAGTATCATGTTATAATAAATAAATAATACAATATCATAAATACAATATTGAATCATAATATACAATATTATACATAACAATATCATGATACATATTATAAAATATTTCAAAAAAATGATAGAATGTCATATCGGATCATATAATTTTTTATAATATAACATATGATATTATATTGTATCATATTAAACAATAGTGTAACATATTATACAATACCTTTTCATTGGAATCATATTATATCATTTAACAACAAACACATCTATCTATCAAGCAGGTTTGAGTGAGGTTATAAGGAGATTTTTTTAGCATTCTTGATAATGGAGATCAGGCTCTGCATCTGAAGCTTCCTCTGCGTTTCATTTATATTATAGTTAAATCAGCTATGCAAGTTATTATCTATAAAACATGTGACCTGTTCCAAAAAACAAAACCTCATCCAGCATCTGAAACCTATGGCTCAGACTCAGCATTCAAGCCTGTCAGGTGCATCAGTATCATAAGACACACAATCTGTTCAAGTTTGATGAAGTTAGGACCAGTAAAAACTAATATATAATCATCAGAGGGCACCTGCAACAAAAACACTAACCAGCTCTAAAAACCTTAACCTCCTCCAGCATCTTAAACCTATAGCTCAGATTCAGCATTCAAGCTGTCTGGTGCAACAGTATCATAAGACACACCATCCATGCAAGTTTGGTGAAGTTAGGACCAGCAGTTACTTAGATATTGCTATCAAAGGGCACCTGCTCCAAAAACATTAACCTGCTCCAAAAACATTAACCTGCTCCAAAAACATTAACCTCCTCCAGCATCTGTACTTTAGGACCCAGATTCAGCATCCAAGTCTTTCAAGTCCATAAGTAGGTCCAGATGCATCATCCATGCAAGGTTGGTGAAGATATGACAAGTAATAACTTAGATACAGGACCTGCAACAAAAACTTTAACCAGGTTCAGACGCCGACACGGGGGTATAGCATAAGCCTCCCTTGACTTTGTCTCGGTGAGCTAAAAATGCTTCCCCTTTCTTTTACACTTTCAAGGTTTTATTTGCTTTGAATGAAAACCTATCCATAAGCATAGGCGTTGGAACCGGTGGGGTGGGGGGGGGGGCATAGCTTTGCAAAGTTAGACCTAACCATTACGCACATAGCATCATAGAGGGTTTAGCCCCCCACCACTTTTTTTCTCGCAGCGAAAATAATTTACATTGAGAAAGATTGAGAAGTTGGAGGCATAGGCATACTAGGCCCCCCCCCCCTTTGTGCCAAATTCCATTGAAATTAGCTGGTTTTAGAGAAGAAGTTCAAAATATGAAAAGTTTACATACGGACAGATGAACAGACAGACAGAAAGACGACGGACAGAAGTGATAATAAAAGCGCACTGAGTTTTCAGCTCAGGTGAGCTAAATAATAAAACAAGAGGCCCATGGGCCACATCGCTCACCTGAGCAACAATAGGCATGATAAAATCAGCTTAATGGAGTTGTAATAAAAAATATGTGGTATATTACATGTAGATCCTGTATAAATAAAGGCCCCCCCCCCCTCCCCGGGATATTCTTGTGTTTATGATCCAGTCTCAGATGCTTTTATGGTCATATCACATGTTGAGCATTGCAGTTCTCAAAAAGATCCTTAACAATTGTTTATAAACAAGATATAAAGCTACATCACACTCTGAACCCCTTGTGAGGCTCAAGAATCGCCCAGGGGCTAAAGTCTAAAAAATTTTAAAGAATCGGCAATATGTCAAAATGCTTGCATATAAGTAAAACCATACATCATAACATTTCAGTTTTTGTGAATAATTAAAATGTTTTCCTTTGTACAACTAGATCCCCAATGTGGCCCCACCCTACTCCTCAAAATTTTGATTTTAACGAATTTGAATCCACAATATCTGAAGTTGCTTTCACCTAAGTTACAGCTTTTCTATGCAAATGGTTTTTTAGATTTTCAGAATTTTCTTTACATATTCCTACGTAAAAATTTGCCCCCCCCCCCTCGTTGTGACCCCATCCTACCCCGGGGATCATGATTTGAACAAACTTGAATCTACACAACCTGATGATGTTTCCACACAAGTATCAGCTTTCCTGGTTGATTAGTTTCTGAGAAGAAGAATTTAATAGACTGTTCACTACATACACTCCTATGTAAAATTCGACCCCAACTGTGGCCCCACCCTACCCCTGGGGGTCATGATTTTCACAACTTTGAATCTACACTACCTGAGGATGCTTCCACAAGTTTAAGCTTTCCTAGCAAAATGGTTCTTGAGAAGATTTTTAAAGATTTCTAAAAAAAAATTTCAATAATTCCTAATTATCTCCCCTTGTAAAAGGGTCACTGCCACAGTGGTCTTTAATTTTCACAAGTTTGGTTGAAAATGGTCCAGCAGTTCTGGAGAAGATGCTGAAAATGTGAAAAGTTTACGGACAGACGAACGACAGACAAAATGTTATCAGAATAGCTCACTTGAGCTTTCAGCTCAGGTGAGCTTAACACTGGCATGCTTCATGAAGCATATCTTATCTAATAATTAAGCTGAAAATTTTTTATGGTGCATTTGAAAAAACAAATCTTTACATATTCATTAGAATATTAAAAGTTTACATCTGAAAAGTTTCGCTGGTTTTATGCGAATAGTCTGCTCATAATCAAACTTGTCCGCAAACTTTTCTAACAACCCTCATACATGTTTAAATTGGGTTAAGGCAGTTTAAGCTTACTAAACAGCAAAGCAGTTTAAAAAAAAAAAAAGCATATACAACATTCTTTCAACGATATAAAGTATTTATTTTTAAATAATCAGAAAGCATGTTACAACCACAATTAAATTATTTGGAAATACATTTCCATTAAAACTATACCTGTGTTGGAGCTGCACTTAGGGTTGCTAGATATCTTGCATCAGGAGTCATTGCCATGGCTACAACACCACCTTCTGGATTGGTATCAAAAATTGTTTGAACTGGCACCCTGAAATGTGTCAGGTGTATACCGTATAATGGGTAAGTTCTGCGGTTGTTTATTTTCTGCAGTATTTTGTGGGTATGAAAACTTCGCAGAAAAATTAAAATCCCAACCTATTCTTAAATTACTTACTCAATTTTTTCAGAAATTGCGATAATTATCGTATCTACCAGTTTCAACCGGTTTGTATTCTCCAACGTGGTCATTATGCGACAAAGTAGTCTGTACAAGGTAATTATCCCTAATTTACTCGTAATATCATTTCTGGGTGGAACAGTTCCTAAAATCCCTACTAACTATATACTTTACCAGGGACGTCTTTTCTAGTATATATACAGGTATTTTAAAAAATACACACTCAAAAATGTGATCTATTTTTTTAAAATTCAGGTAAATAAAAACATGTATCGATTTACACATGTGGATAATGTAGATAATGTATTCCAAGGGCTTGTATGAAATTCATTTGCTTTAACAAAATTTGTTAAATAAACATTGACCATGTAACAATTATCGCATCTAAAGTGTCAACAGGTGGCTGATTGTGTTATTAGAAATTATTACCAAAAACAACACCCTCATTACACATGGTATCAGCTGTATTACCACTAACGACTGAGTCCCGAAACACGCGTAAAAAAGGTTGTCAAATTTGATACAATGTACATTTATAATACTATAACTAGTGGGTATTGTTGTTTTTTTTTTTTACAAAAAAACACATGTCTCCCCTTCTCCCCAAGGATTGTAATATGGGGCAAATTTAACAATTGAAAAAGAATGATGTCAGCTATATGTTACCCAGACCCAGACTAAATTTTCTTATCTTTTTCTTAATTTGATCTTGAGTAAAACATGGTCAAAGTCATATATAAATCAATAGTACACCTAAGTGTATTATTATTGTTCTTTGTTTAAAGTTTGAAGTCCTTCTGTCAAAGTATATTCAGGAGTTGAACAATGAAGTTTTTTCTAATTTGACCTTGAAATAAAAATTCTAGGTCAAGGTCAAAAATTTTGGTAAGGTTCAACTAGGTTATATACCATCTATCCATGATACAAGTTAAAAGTCTGTATGTTAAAGGAGTCTTGTGTTATGTGTTATGGTCCGGACAATATTTTTTATGAGAAGCTTGACCTTGAAGAACAAAATTGGTCAAGGTCAAAACTTTTGGTGGCGTGCACTCCTTCTAAATACCATCTACCTATGTTCCAAGTTTGAAGTCTAAATGTCAAAGGGTATTTAAGTTATGGTCCAGACAAAATAATATTAGGGTTGTCTCTAAAAAGGAAGAAATAAGTAGAAGGGGGTCTGGGGGTCTAGCTTGTAGCTAGATCATGTTTGAAATGCAAAATTAGCCAGGTAATTATGTCACTTTAGGTGGGGGAATCCCCGCCCCCGGGTTTTAGAGACAACCATACGTTGTATGTCTAATATATTTACTTTTACAAATGTTTTCCCTTATATAACAGTGTTTGCACAATCTCCTGTTATTCCAGCATAACATCATTATGGGTCAAGCCGTCAAAGTAGCCAATGAATAATCTAGGTCACTACTTTTTCTATGTGCTCAAACAAGCAAAATTGTGCTGAAACACACCTTTAAGATATCGTAATAAAAACATAATTTAGGCATACAAAAATAAATGTACCTGTATTTTGTTATACGAAGTTTTATTCTTTCATTTTCTTAAACAAGAGGCCAATAGGCCTTAACGGTCACCTGAGTAGCATATAACCCATACACAAACTTGTTGAAGAGTCTCATATATTCATTTAATTGGGGTTCATTCTGGAGTAGAAAAATTATAAATATATGACGACCACCTCCCTGCCTGAAATCTTTCAAAAAGAACTATGAAACCTATAATTTTGGCGAAAAACTTAAAGATCTGGTCTACAAAATCATGAATTCAGTTTTCCTTTCAGGTGTGTGAAAGTAAAGAAGATAATTTTTAAACATTATATGCATTAACACCTATACATCCATTTTGGCCTTGCCTTAGAGTCAAAACCCATACTCCAGGGGACATGAAATTTAAAATTTTAATAGAGGACTTCCTGGTAAACATAATTATAAAGTTATTTTTCATACAGATGTGTGAGAATAGAGAAAAAGATTTTAAAACATTATATGCATTAACACTATATTGTCATACTGCCCCCCCCCCCCTTGTCCTGAACCCCTGACACAGGGGTCATGAATTTTGCAATTTTGGTAGAGGGCTTCATGGACAATATAATTATGCATTTAGTTTTTAACAAATATATATGGGAGGAGAGAAAAAAGATTTTCTAAGATTTAATACATTTTTACTATATGGTCATATTGGCCCCACCCTAGAGCCTGAATCCCTGACACAGGGGTCATAAATTTCACATTTTTGGTAGAGGGCTTCATGGACATCATAATCATGCATTCAATTTTTAACAAATATATATGGGAGTAGAGAAGAAAATTTTCTAAGATTTAATACATTTTGATTATATGACCATATTGCCCCCACCCTAGAGCCTTGAACCCCTGACACAGGGGTCATGAATTTCATAATTTTGATAGAGGGCTTCTTGAAAGTTACAATCGCAGTTTGTCAAAGGAGTTAATTCAGTTGAAATTCATTTCTGACCTTATTACAAGCCTCGATCAAAATCGCAAAGGCAATATCACAGACCTTTCGTGTTTCAGTCCATTCACGGATCCCGGTCAAATTTAACTCCTTGTGCTACTCCAGTGGCGTAGCTACCTTTTAATTTACTGTATTCAAAAAAAGGTATGGGGTCAGAGCCCTGGTGGGGGGCCCAGGGGGCGAAGCCCCCGGAAGCTCCTGTATTTTATGTTATTTGAATGACAAAACAGCCTTAAAAATATGACATTTTTTAAGTATTATGATTCCAATAAATATGAACAAAAGTTGCTGTATTCCGAGACAAACATTATTTACCTGGTACTCTTCGAATATTTTCTTTAAAATTTCAAGACCACCGATGCTCTTGGATTTTGGGTTTTAGCTTTTAGATTTACAGGCTTTTGATGATGAGAAATTGTCTCAAAATGGTACAATTTTACATACTGTATGTATAAGGGAAATGTTGAATTTTAAAAGAATGTGTAATTGTATTTGAAACACTGATACCCCAGCGAAAACCAACTGCATATGACTAAAGATAATAGGCGTTTTGAAACAGGTCTATTATTCAAACCGTAACATACTTACCTAAATGACAAATTTTTGATCAAGTTTATCACAATGTATTGTGACTTTGTTAAAATTTTAATCACCCGACCGCCGACTTTAAATTACATGTAAGTATAGACTGACAAAGTACAATTACGGACAAACACTCAAAACTTGATGTGTTTTCAGATTTTAGTATGAATATTTAAACTTGAAAGGAGTTAAAAGTTGTTCATCTCATTTTAATAAGTTTATTGTAGATCATTCTTTTAGCCAATAACATTAAAGTCAAAGGTATAGCTCGTCCATATTAATTTATGATTCAAACGGACTTCGAATTAATTTTAATGTTAAGTATGGAATGACGGTATGTTCTGGAATCGTAGTCATTGTATGGTTTACAGTGGCGTAGCGTACTATAAGGCAAAAAGGCAATTGCCTACACATAATTTTGTAAAGCAAAATTTAAAATTTGTGTACAATTTTAAATTTAAAACAAAGCTGACATTAACTTTGATTAGTTAAAAAATTATAAAACAAATCGAAAGCAGTAATTGTCATACTTGCACAGGGCCGGTTCTTTAATTAGCATTAGAATTATACTTCCGATTTAATTTCTTTTAAACTCGAGGGAAAATGCAAAAAATAAACGATTTTTTTCATCCAAAAACTAAATCCTTGGAGAATGAAACTCAGAGTGACAGTCAACCAGTTACCCAGAGTGCTGGGCCCTCCGAATCTATCAAGATTACAACCCCATACAAAGACCCGTACTCTCTGAAGCCGTTATCCATGACTGATACAGAGAAAGTCGAGTTTCTAACAGCAAAATGGGAACCCTTTGATGTTTCATTCCCGGCCAAGTATGTATATATTTAGTATATTTATGTTAAAATTCACACGCACTTAGTTTATAACTTAACTTTTGACATCAAACGTAAACTGTACATTATCAAAATGGGCGGATCCAGATATTTTTCATGGGAAGGGGTGACTCTCCAGACATAAAACAGTTTTTTTAAGAAAAGAGGTAGAGTCCTCAACTTCATCTCCCCACTAAATCCGCTCATAGATTTGAACATCGGGAACAATGTCAGTTGTTTAAAAAAAAAATATTAGATAGGCTTGTGATTAATCAAGAATATTTAAAATATCCGTATTAAAAAAGGAAGATATGTAATGGTTCATTTTTTTTGTTTGCACGTTTCTTAGGCCGAAATTATATGGGGGTTTTTCCAGGAGGTGTAATCTAATATTAGATTATTTTGAATTTCATAATTAGTACTAAATGAATAGAACAAGTACCGGAAATGTAAATTACAAGCAAATTATAATAACCAAAAACTGTTTTCAATACACCGTCTGATTATGTATATAGAAGATGAACATGAATCGTAAAATTTTAAACGGGGTATTTTTTTTTCTAGGCAAATTGGCAGTTCCATGAGACGACTAAATAAAGATGTTCTCATTCAGAACTCTTGGATGAGGTATTCAGTTTCTGTAGACGCCGTTTACTGTGCGCCTTGCTTTCTTTTTTCCAATGATCCTAAAGAAAAAACGTTTAGTAGAACACCTGTATCTGACTGGAAAAATTTTGGTTCGTTGATATTAAGGCACACTCGATCTGGATCACCCCATAATCACTGTATGTCCTTGGCAGATCACTTCCTGGCAACCGAACTCCAACAAAAAAAGAGCATCATAGACCAGATCTCTTCAAAACACCACGAAACTGTCCAGAAAAACAGAGGAATCCTCCGGAAAATAATGAGGGCTATCGCTTTGTGTGGATCGCAAAACATTCCACTTCGAGGGCATACCCAGGACGACAGTAATTTTTATGCGATTTTGACATTCTTGGCACTAGACGACAAAGACCTAGCAGAACACCTGAGCAATCCCTCCACTGTTATGAAATATACTAGTCCCGATATTCAAAATGAAATTGTCATTCTCCTTGGGCAACAGATTAGAAGTAAAATTGTGAATGAATGCAACTCTGTTAAATGCTTTTCTTTAATTGCAGATGAAGCAACAGACAGGTCCACTGCTGAACAAGTAGCTATCTGCGTTCGGTTTTATTATGAAAATGTCATGAGGGAGGAATTTCTTGGATTTGTTAAAGCGGAGTCTACAACAGGAGAAGCCCTTGCAGAATTATTTCTTAGGGCACTGCGAGAGTTTGGAATAAGCGTAGAAAATATGGTAGGTCAGGGATATGATGGCGCGTCAAACATGAGAGGCTGTCGCAAAGGAGTTCAAGCTAGAATTCGAGAACTACATCCAGAGGCAATTTATGTTCACTGTCATGCGCACTGCTTAAACTTGGCCATTATACATGCATCGAATGAAATGATGATAAGAAACATGATGGACACGGTGCAAGAAATAAACTTTGCATTTTCGTATTCTGCAAAACGTACACACCAATTCCGAACTAGCTTAGAGGCAACACCACATGAGCTTGAGAAGCGGACAAAGTTGAGGGAGCTATGTGAGACTCGCTGGTCAGCTAGAGGTGATGCTCTTTACACGTTCCTAGCTAGCTTTGACGTGATCGTTGATGCTTTATCCAATCTCATCGACGAAGGAGACACGAAAGCCCAATCCCACTTGAACAACATGCTTTCGTTTCCTTTTATCATTTGTCTGGTTACGGCAGAACATCTCATCCAGAGCACAACACAGTTGTCGAAGTTGTTGCAGATGAAATCCATTGATCTGGTCGAAGCAGTTAAGGAGGCTAATGTTGTCAAAGAGCTCCTACAATCTGAAAGGAATGATGATACCGTGTGGGATGAGTTGTATGCGAAGGCTGAAGCTATTGCTAATAAGCATGGTGTAGTAATACAGAGTCCACGTAATGCCCAAAGGCAGCGACACAGGGTTAATGTCCCAGCAGATAATGTTCCCCAGTACTATAAACGGGCTGTGTTTTATCCGTTCCTTGACCACTTGGTTGCGGAAATCACTGATCGCCTTCTTGTGCCAGAGAATAGATTTCATGCACAGGCACTGATCCCTTCCAGACTTCAAGAACTCACAAACCAAAAACAAGCTGATATTGCTCAACATTACGGTGTCCATCTTCCGCACTTTAACCAACTGGATAAAGAAATCAAAAGATGGAAAACCAGATGGCAGATGAGTGATGTTAAGCCTGATAACCTTTCAACCACCCTTGAACATACCAATCCTGTCCTCTTTCCAAACATCTATAAAGTTTTGCTCATCCTCATTACAATGCCCGTTTCCACAGCTTCTGCTGAACGCTCATTCAGTGCTATGAAGAGAATAAAGTCGTATTTACGGGCCACTATGGGACAGGAGAGGTTTTCTGGCCTTGCGCTGATGCATGTCCACAAAACTTTCAATTTTGATTACGACGAAGCCATCAGAACCTTTATTGACGCTAAAAAGCGCCGAATGATATTACAGTAAACATATGTAATATCAATCGACGTTTTTTTTTTGCATGCATGCGATTGCTGTAAACTGTGTCTGGAACCCACGAAAAGCTAACCAAGAAGTTTTTTTATCACTAAAAACATATTACTCCTAGAAATATATGTACATGTGGCGTATCAGTTATGACTTATAAAGAAGTTGATATAGGTTGTTGGTTTTGTTTACAAAAACATGCAGAGTATGGTTAATGATACGGTGTATATTTCATAAGTTTGGTTTGCTTTTATTTCGAAATGAATGTAGTGATTGAGAATAGTAAATAAAATATTTTAAATATACATAATATTCCGTAAAAACACTCATTACTAATTTGTTGAAACTAACAATTTTTTACTCTCAAAAGTGGTATTTTTGCGTCCTTTTTAAAAAAATTTCTAGGGGGAGGCCCCCCTACCCCCCCCCCCCCCCCCCCCCCCCCGGCGGGAGGGGGGTACCCCCTCCCGCACCTACCCCCTTCCGCGCTTCGCGCGTCAGTGAAGCCTTGGGCTACAATTTTTGCCTACACTTATATTTGGGTCACGCTACGCCGCTGGTTGACAATGAGAACTGAATACTAAATATGCAGATTATAATTCAGTGGAGTTTACGATTTGTTTACGTGCAAACAATAGAAAACTCAAATCATAAGACCTATGCTTTGCAAAATTTTGTGTATTCATTTGCGTTTTTGCGTAAAGGACGCTACGCCACTGTACTCAATATGTTTTGTTCCGTAAAAAGAACTAAGAAGTTACAATAGCTTTCCTCTATAATATCTAAGGGAAATCATAACGCTATTGAAGCTGATTCTGTGATAGAGTTTCCCAAGAAAATGTCTAAGTAGGCTCTAACCCAACTTTCAATCGCTTTGTTCTCAAATTTCCAACCGCTCTGCAACTTCAACAGAAGTGGTACTATTCTGCCAAGCTTCTTCTCAAATTTCCAACCGCTCTACAACTTCAACAGAAATGGTACTATTCTGCCAAGCTTCAATCGTTTTTTTTTTCAATTGTACAAGTGAATTTTCTTTTCTGTTTCACTTTATTATAATAAAAAAGTGATGTCTTGTCAAAAGTAGTGTCATATTTATTATCATGATAAACAAATACTTGCAACATTGTTAAACTATTTTTTGTTACGTCATCTTAATCAAAGCTGCTTCCAAGGTCATCACAAAAAAGAAAGTATGGAGCATTGTACTTGTCATAATTTGCAACAAATGTAACTATAAGTAATAAGGTATCATTTTTGGATTGTCACAATCAATAGATTTATTCATGCTTACTATTTTCCTGTAGGGTACCTCTGATTTTTATTCTATGTTCATATCCTTTTTGGTGCCTCAATTTTATCAATTCAGGTATTGGTCAATATTGGACTATACTCGGACTGTTCTATTTGTTTACTATGATGCTATAAATACCCATGTTTTGGTCAGTGAGCCGGGGTCCATTAGCACGCACTGCAGTAGTAACACGATGTATAGCTAAGTGTATTTTTTACGGTAACCATCTCCATTAGGGGTAAGTTCGTTTTTCCTTATACTTTAGTCTTGTTTGTAATATTTAAGACTTTAGGTAACTGTTCTTATACGTGTTCGATAGTATTTTCGTGTTAACGTTTTACATACTTGTTTATTTACCGTAGAGTTATGGTGCGTTTGTGTGACAAGCGTGGTTTGCTAGTTTATTTGTGAGTTTATATTTCGTAGTCTTATACGGCGTTATTGGTCATACATTGACTGTGTTTGATACGTTAAGGGATCTGATACACTTAACGGTTTTGTAGAGCGAGTATTGTTCGGTGTGATTGTATGGCGTGCAGTTGCGGTAATTAGGTAAATAAGTATATTGTGGAAGCGAAACGTTTAATTGAAAATATTGTTATTTATATATAATTAAAAGGTTCCAGCAAGGCTCCAGCAATGTCCCAGTGATGATTCGGCCATAGTCACCAGTGTTCCGGTATTGAACATCTTACCACCCGTGTAACCTCCTTCGAGTATTCACTTACTACGCTGGAAGCCGGTGGACGGAAGCCGTCATCTTAGGACGTGGTACCGAAGGAGGACACATTGGAGGAACACTGGAGGGACACTGCTGTCCAATATACCACCATAGGACATTGACGAATCAGATATTAGAAACATTTTCTTTTTGTTAATATTTTGTGTGTGTGTGAATGTGTATATTTGTAAATTTATTGATTTTATATATAGATAAAGATTGTAAATACTTATTGTTTTCATTGCTTGACTGGTTAGACACACGACGGCTGTCGTGACAAATTTGGGGGCTCGTCCGGGATGTATATCCAAAATATATATACGGTTGGTCACGTGATCAAATCTTTTGATAAGCCCTTTGGGCTTTATGGGATTTGATCACGTGACCAACCCGTATATATATTTTGTATATATTATATATTTCCAAAAATGATACTTTATTTCTTAAATAAGACAATCTTCATGAAGTCATTTCTACATTATGACGACACTGGGGTGATCACTTTTTATATATTTATTTTTAAAATAATTTCAGCTATCTTCAACCTTAATTTTAAGGTCAAGATCTAGTAAATGAAAAGTGCCTACAGGTTTATAAAATTTAAGATATAAATTCTTTCCATGATGCTTCATAACAATAGCTTTGTTTGATAGGGTATATTGAGGCTAAAAATTTTGGTGAACACAATGAAAAATCTTGTTTTAAACTGTCATTTTCAATGAAATATGAAGGAAATTAGGAAAAAAATTTGGAGTTTTGTCCATTTTTGACTCATAAAATAAATCTAGAAGGCCAACAGTCTCTCCAAAAACAGAATGAAACAAGCTCTTCACTTCCTCTTTAAAATGATGTCCAATTGAATATAGGTATCAGGATTACTTTTCCCATGATTTAACATATTAAAATGTCAAGAAATTGTTAAATTTTCTACATACCGTATTTTCCCGACGACTCGTCGATGCAGACGACTCGTCGAATTGCTCATTTTTAGCCAAACTTTTAACAAAATCCTACGATACGTCGATTCAGACCATACGTCGATCTTATCACTTCAAAACTAAACTTACTTTGTCAGAAATATTTTATTCCCATGCATTAAAATAATTATTCACTCTGACTATCGCCAGTGTATTAGCCATTACGTAACCAGCCACCTGTTGATTGGCGCGTGGTCAATGTTTGTTTAACAATTTCCGGTGTCATAGGCATGCACCTGTCTCGTGTCGGACTTCAAAGGGGGATCTCAAGTGCAGAAAGCTTAACAATTACTATGATTTGATGAAACTTGTTTACTTTGTATCCAGTAATGGAGTTACACGCTTTTGTTTTACACGACACTGTTAGAAATAGATCGATCATTTGTACGACTTGATAATGACGATATACGAGTCGATATACATACGTTTCCTACAAATTTTATCTAACAATAATCAAAGAATTGGACAATAATTAATCAATGAACTATAATCACTCTTATAACGGTACTCTTTATATACACAGGGAGTGAAATTGCCCTAAAAATTTCAGCCTTAGGGCAAGATTATTAACACAACCGGTGTCAGCCTATTGTATAAACAGTAGTATTGATAATTGCCGATTACGTATTCTAAGATTGAATTTGACCATAAAATATTTCTGATTTATACTTTCCACTAACAACTCTTTACTAATAAAATAAATAAATTTAAAAAACACCCCCAGACCTACTGCAATATTTTCTTCCATTCAAATTTGGTTTCAATTTTACTGCGCAATGTAATCTTCCTACTAGTGATACATAGAACCATGTGACGATGTGTTTATAAAAACAGAATGGTAAAACTTTTAATTGATTAAAGACAATGTACCATTTTTTAATAACTGTTATTATTATGTATTTTAGTGTTAACAGATGAGTGAAAATGATAATTATTAAAGATGAACAGCGAATTCAACAACGTAATTTACAATCACAC
This sequence comes from Magallana gigas, assembly GCF_963853765.1. Classification (NCBI taxonomy): domain Eukaryota; kingdom Metazoa; phylum Mollusca; class Bivalvia; order Ostreida; family Ostreidae; genus Magallana; species Magallana gigas. The sequence continues at coordinate 25,416,136 of NC_088855.1, read as the reverse complement.
AGCCAACTCAAGATGATTAAAACCAAGATTTTTAATGCTATTTTTAACAATTTTCTGACCTCGAGCCTAAGACAAGTTGAACAAGACGATAAGTCGAGTGCTCTGCTTCAGAGAAAAAATACCGATTAATCGTCAGAAAAATACGGTAACTCCTTTAGAGCAGTAAAGTACGGGAAAACGATTCTTCAAATCAATTATGACGTCATAATGGTTCTATCACCAAAAAAACATCCTGGAATCAATAATTAGAATTTTACCTTAAGGAAGGAGTCTTTTCACGTTGTTTTTTTTCATGAATGGGTCTCCATACATATTGAAGTCGTAAAATAACAACTGTTTATATCTATTACTTGAATTAGGATTTTTCTGGTGTATCAACAGAGTTCTTGAAATCTTTTCTCCACTTTCAGTCATTTGGACTGACTACCATTTGAAGTTTGTCAGTCCGGACAGATTTCTATCAGTCCAGAAATTTTCAATAAAAAGTTGAAAAAAGCTATACAATAGTTATGAATTTTATTAACAGCTAATTTTTTTTAGCAACTTACATTTCACACAAGCTTTCTAATTTCTACCTTGATCTGATTGCTCTTCACATTTACATTCTTATTTATCACTTCAATAATAATTTTAATTTCTTTCCCTCTCATTATGAACTTTCTCTTCTCTCTTTCTCATTCATTCTGCACACCTCATGCCACAGCCTAAGGACCCGGTTGTCGGATAGTGGAGTTCTGATTATGTGTTCCGAAGACATAAATGATTAAAATTGGTATTCTTGACGTATGTATTTCTGTGTATTGCAATAAAAAAATTCACTGAAAACCCCGTTTTAGTGTATTCAATGTACATTAAAAAAACGTAAAGAGACAACACTCGCAATCTTGGATTTTATAACATAAGGGGCCCTCAGTTCACGCTATGTTTTAAACAAATTTTCCAATTTCTCCAATGATTTCCGACGAGATCTAGGTTAGAAAATGATAGAAAGATTTATTCCTATTGTCTGACTACATCTGTTAGCCACATTATAAACGCATCGTGACAATATGTATGAAATACTTGCCAAACTTATCGAAAGCAACGGTTTACATTCCTTGTATAATTACTGAAGTGTTCCGAAAGTGTATGATAAGTCTAGAGAGAGCAAAAATCAGCGAAAAACTCCTCTTGGTTAATCGTGTGCGTTCGGCAATCCTCAGAGAATACTAGGAGAGTTTGCATCAACTTCCGTGGCTTTTGTACGAAATTTAGTCGTATTTTCGCAAGTTGCTCAGTCAACATCTACCGGTCATTTGGACTGACAAGCAACCTCAGGTAAGCGGTCCAGGGCTCGAGCTGTCGAATTTTTTTCAAATGTGGCGAAAAGAAATTTGAATGTGGCGAAAATCCTTTTTTTGGAAAAAAATGGTATTAAAAATCAGTGTTCAATTTTCGTTTAAAATATACACATGTTTATTCAGTCAGAGTGTGTTTATTTCGTCATCGCACGCAACCGGAAATCTCGCGTCGCTCCAGTGCACACAGAGCTCTGGCCAGATAATATATCCTCAGGTAATATTTGGCTGCAAGACGTCGATAATTATGTAATCGGGCACGAGACGGTTGTATACACGGCTTGTGGTCAATTTTTAAAGCATTTAAGGTCTAACTCATTATACTGTTATTGTCTCCATTTTAGTGTCAAATCGTAACCAGTGCTAAACCGATCGCTAAATAATTGGTTATATAAATGCGCATAACATGTATATCATCAATCGTATTCCCGATCATTTGTTTTTGGATAACGTTGAAACTATTTATTAAAATTTTCTATAATTGGATTGTTTGCTTTTTTCTCATGAAATTTCAAAACACTGCAGTCGGTCGTCATTGATATGGACATATCAACGCAGATAATTAATTTTCTTTGATGTCCAGTGCGCTACGGTATAAATATGATAATCTTGCTTGACCATGTACCCCATTTACTTTTGACATTTGGCTTGTCAATATGGGGAAACGTAAACTTGTAGCTTCTGACCCTTGTCAGCCTAAAATTCAGAAATTGTCAATGTTTGGCTTTTCTTCCAATTCGGGGTCTGAACATTCAACCCCTCCTGCTAGAGCATCTAATTCAGTCAAAATAGTCAAACCATCCACTCCAAAACGTAAATTTAACAATTTATCTTTTTATCATTTAGAAATAAGTGTTGGTTTATAGTTGATGTTTTACTTGATATTAAGGGATAATTATAACATTATAACATATTATTCAGTAATATAAGTGTTGAATTTGAAGTATTAGTTAATGAACATCTTGCGCCGCGTAACGACGCGCAAAAGTTGCGAAAGGGAAATTTGGTCCAGTGGGAGCCCTGAAGCGGTCCTTGGTTATTTTTATCGGTCTTGCTGACAGGACCGAAAGATTTCAAGAACACTGTATCAAAGTCTAAAAAATATATTTTAAGATGCTGACTTTGGGTGACCTTGGCACCGATATAAGATGGTCAATTTTTATAATTTTTTTTAATTTTGAAAGAGAGTGTTCTAAAAATACATGAATATGAATTTTCATAAAATTCTTAATATTTGAAGTATGAAAAGACTCCTTCCTTAATGTAGCTCGTGGATTTGCTGACGTCACAATAGGATTCGACGTAAAGAGTTGACCGTCACCAGGCAAATTTAATACATTTTTGTAAAATGACAACCATCTTTAAAAACATAAAAGGAAATACTTCAATAAGCTTAAAGCTGCTTGGTCCGATTTTTTTGTTATTATACAGTATCAAAATTTTTTCCATACAAATCATTTATCTTAGAAAGTTATGGACTTTCTCTTCTCTCACCAGCAGAATCAGTCTCCTTTCAAAGTTAGAAATATTCAAAGTAAATAAAAATAATTTCTCTTTGGGCAAACGAAAAACAAACCAAAATGCATCACGGGAATGTTTAGAAAAGGAAACCGCTTGGTTTCGTCCCCGGAATGATTGGGGTTATTCAACCCGCATGCTATGCATCGATTGTAAAGAAAGCAGACTTCAGAAATATTAGCAAACAAAACGTACACGTTTATATTTGTAATTTGTCCGATCATTTCGACCTTTATTTAAAGCGATGTCAAATTCGTAATACAACCATACCCGTCTCATCGTCAGAGGTGAAATTTAACATGAGGCGAAATAACGCGGTACCTTTTAATGTTGTTTGTTTTGTTAGCAAATTCTGTTCGTATTTTTCTTCTTTGAAATTTGGCATAATTGACGGGTAAAACTACTGCAATGTCTTTTATTATTATACATATACTAAGCATAGCCATCGTTTAAAAGCGTGCAAAAAATTTGATATAAAAACGGACCAAGCAGCTTTAAATGCAGTTTATACAAGCATTTATAATTAGCAAGTGCTAAAAATTTAAATATGTGACGTACATTGTCACATTTTGTTCTATGGGGTATGGGTGTGTGTTGGAACTTTTCCATTTAAAATCATGTTAAGACAAGTAAATAAATTGAACCTTACACATTAACTTCACTTCTTTTACAAATATAACTTCTGTATTTTCAACTACCTATTTATTTGAAATCTTTTCTAATTATCGTATATGATTACAAACTTATTATGTCAATAGTTGTATGGTAATTATATCTGCATTGATTTACTCAGAGTTTCATAAAAAGAAAAATAGCCATTTTTCTTCTCTTTACAATCTTACATTAATTGCATTTGTGCATTCGATAACATTCATTTTAATGTCTAATTAGTATCGTCATGTTCTAATATGTGTTAATCAGCTAGTCTTGTCAATCAACAAATTTTCATTCTTTGGTTCTCAGATTTAAGAAAATGATGACATCATGCAAAAGTCATAATAAAAATATAAGGTTTTGTGAAATATCTATTTTAAAGTGGCTCTATACACCAACAGTTTATTCCAATTTTCAATAGAATACCACAAAACATATACTTATGAAATATTAAAATGATGATAGGGATACTATAGGTATTTTTTAAAGAATTTTCAAATGTTTTTTCGTGTTTTTGTAAAATAATTTTTAAAAAGTTTACTATTAAGAAATTATGAGAATTTTTTTTTGTCATATGATGGATATTTCCTTCGGACACCTAAAAATAAATATAATACTTCTTAACATTCAAAAATTTTATTATTGCAATTTTTTTTAGTATTTCCCCAAAACATAATTTTTCATATTTTCTTACTCTGTTGACAAATCATCTGAAAAAGCTGCTTGATGTTATAAGAAAATGTATTTTAATAACCGTGACATAAAAAAATTGAATAAAAATCTTTGCAAATAAACACAAAAAATATTTTTAATTGTATTTGGTATGAAAGTTCCTCAGGTAAGAGTTATCGTTCCTAAGTCCCAGGGCCCAAACATCTTGGGGACTTTTCATATCTGAGTTAAAGAAAATTTCCTAAATATCTCGAGGGAATGATAAATACATACATATTTCATTATAGGCCTATATAAGTAAATTTATTCGCTTTAATGCAAAACAAAGTCAAATAAATAAAGGGGAAAATTAACTAATAGGATTTATGTATCCCAACCGGAGAGGAATTCAAAGCCACCCTCCCATCCCCGTATGATGGTTATATAGGAACATCTGTCAATATTAATGTGGATTAAAGTATATTATACATGTAATTAATATACTTTCACCGGTTTAGAATTTCCTTTCACAGTATTCAACCAAAAAATACGTTTTAGAAAATTTTGGAAAGTTAAAAATTGTATTGTCCTCAACGGGATTCGAACTCATGACCTACAGGTTTATAGTGAACCCACTAACCCACTGAGCTACGCTGTAAGACATCGAAAATCGGAAAGAAACTATTTAAAAAATTATTCTTGATTTTATTGTTTTTTACGATAAATAATACGACACAATGTGAAGGTTTAATGATTTTTCCAATTAACAAATTAAATCTAAGACTATTCATTTAACAATTTTTTAATAGAGCGGTCCCAATACAATTCACCTCAGTTTAAATCAGCCAGTACCGGTGTCATATAATATTTTGAACCCCGCGATATATTGAACCCGGGTTCAAAATATCGCTGCGATATATTGAACCCCCCCATAAAATATTGAACCCAGGTTCAATATTTTATGGCCGCGATATTTTGACCCCCCCTCTACTTTTCATTGCTATTGGAGAGGGGGTTCAAAATATTATAGCCGCTATATTTTGAACCCCCTACCTGTTTCCAATTCCCATTGGAGATGGGTTTCAAAATATTATGGCCGCGATATTTTGAACCCCCTACCTTTTTCCAATTCCCATTGGACAGGGGGTTCAAAATATTATGGCTGCGATATTTTGAACCCCCCTCTATTTTTCATTGCTATTGGAGAGAGGGTTCAAAATATTATGGCCGCGATATATTGAACCCCCCTCTATTTTTCATTGGTATTGGTGAGGGGTTCAAAATATTATGGCTGCGATATTTTGAACCCCCTACCTTTTTCCAATTCCCACTGGAGAGGGGGTTCAAAATATTATGGCCGCGATATTTTGAACCCCCTACCTTTTTCCAATTCCCATTGGACAGGGGGTTCAAAATATTATGGCCGCGATATTTTGAACCCCCCTCCATTTTCCATTGGTATTGGAGAGAGGGTTCAAAATATTATGGCTGCGATATATTGAACCCCCTACCTTTTTCCAATTCCCTTTGGAGAGGGGGTTCAAAATATCGCAGCCATATTGGTATTGGAATTGGAAAAAGGTAGGGGGTTCAATATATCGCGGCCATAATATTTTGAACCCCCTCTCCAAAGGAAATTGGAAACAGTAGGGGGTTCAATATATCGCGGCCATAATATTTTGAACCCCCTCTCCAAGAGTAATGAAAATTCGAGAGGGTTTCAAAATATCGCGGCCATAATATTTTGAACCCGGGGTTCAATATTTTATGGGGGGGTTCAATATATCGCAGTGATATTTTGAACCCGGGTTCATAATATCGCATAATATATTGAACCTGGGTTCAATATTTCGCGGTATCAAAATATTATATGACACCGGAATTGCATGCTTCCAGATTTACTTTTTTGCGTACTGTGTCATCAAAAAGTGGTGTATAGAGCCACCTTAAATCTTCAAAGTTGTTTTGCAAAAAATTGGCCAAGAACACATAACGATTATTTTTTATGAATTGATGCAAAATTATATTTTCTATATCATTGTGTTTAGTAAAATTAATTTCGTCTTAATCGTTTAAAAGTTTGGAGCATAGTTTCGAAATGCGTTTCCCGACTAAGATATGCATTTTACTATATATTTCACTGAAATGGCTTTGCTTGATTTTATCAGTGACGCTGTGTTTGAAATACAATAAAATTATTACCACACAGATGAATCTCAAATAAATTTTAGAAATAAAACTCTGAAACCTATGAATCATGTGGACAAATTTTCAGGGTATGTTTTCTCACAAGCAGTTTGCTGACGTCACAATAGGATTTGTCATGATGAGTTGACCATCATAGCAAACTCATACATTCTTTAAAAATAACAAATTATCTTTAGAACCATAAAATAAAATATTTGAAAAAGCTATAAATTGCAGTTTATATACAAACATTTATAATTATTAAGTGCTAAAAATTTAAAGACGTGTCTAACATTGTCACATTCAGTTCTATAAGATATGAGTGTACGTTGGAACTCTACTAATAATAATTTAAAATCATGTTAAGACGAGTAAATAAATTGAACCATATGCTTTAACTTCGCTTCTTTTGAAATTCTAACTTCTATATTTTCAACTGCTGATCAAACTATCAAAAATTCTTTGGGTTTTACAGGGTTTGACATTAAGTTTTTGAATTACTAGACCAGTCGGGCTACCTCAGCAATTTTTCACTAGCCCTGACTCTTTTACTACTATAGCCCTGACCAATTTTGACAAAAATAAACTAAAAGTAATGACAAACATAAAATATCAAATACCTGTTTCTGTTTAATTGTATTGGTTTATCTTTACCCAATAATGAATCATTCAAAAACTATTTAAGATTTAATTTTATTCAAACTGTACTAATAAAGATACAAGTATTCAATGGTTGACCAGGGACCAACAAAACTTTAGGGAGACTTCCCTATTACTTCTTTTTAACACAGAAACATGGAGAAGTTTGAGAAATCTGGGAGACTTTCATTACTTGACAATGGCATAATAATAATGATGACATACACAGATTTAAACTTTAATAATTTAAATTAGATTAGAAACAAGTCATTATGATTAAAAAATATAACAAAATCTAAAATTTGAAGAAAAAAATTTATCAAGTTTATTTAATTTATATTGTTTGATGTATTCATACATTTTATAGATCAAATGTTTTGTAATTGTGTTAACTAAAGTGACAAATAAAATTAGTCTCTGTTTTTTAGTGTATTTTGATTAGTGCTGAAACGAATACCATAAATCAGTATTCGAATATTCGTGAGTGCTATTCGATTCGTATTCGAATATTCGTAGACGTCATAGACAAAGTATTAAGCATATATGATAGTTTGTATTACTAAGTGGGTGTATGTGTTGACTGCTTAAACATGTCAGTTCGAAGTTGACACTTAATGCATGAGTATCCATTGAATTGGGTGCGCATTTAATATTTATGCAAATAATCATATACTGATTTTTTTTTAAATTTCCATCAACTACAATCAAAAGATTTATTACTTCTTTAATAATATACTGCAGTCCTGACTCCTGTATGAGACCGATACATAACTTCGTAAGTCAGTCCAAATATTTCCGCCATGTTTGATATATAGTATTAAAAAGAAAAGAAAACTGATAACTCTCATAACTCTGGAAATGTTCTGTTTATTTAAAAAAAAAAAAAATTATATCGAGGTATCTTTTAAAAAAAACTTTCGATATTAACTCTCCGTAGCCCAGACTCGTTCAAACAGTTAAGCAATTTTTTTTCTTCAGCGTCTGACATGAATTGAAAAATCCAGAATGTTTGTCTCCGTTCGATGTAAACCCTGCTTTTACTTTCAAGGTAAACAAGCATGGCGGAAGAGTCTATTACTGGGTTAAGTAATAGACTCTACCAAGCATGGCAGTCATAGATGGCTTTATCTTTACTTTCGTTCCGAGTAAAATGAAATAACACGATCTGCATAGTTTACAGTACTTGATATGGGTGTTTAACATGTGATCGAATATTCGAATGCTAAATATACATTCGAATATTAGAAATTAACTATTCATTCGCGAATATTCGAACATTCGTTTCAACACTAATTTTGATGGCATTAGTCCAACCCAACCATTATGTTGAGGATATTATAACTGTAAACAAAGGGTTTATGATTATTTTAGCATAAATTTGGCAGTGTTAATAGCTAATTACAAGTTACCAACAAATTCACTGTTATATCAACACTAGCCTTAAAGTAATAAACATCATTTTGTACAGCATGTGGTTCCACACCAGTATTTATAACCCCTAAAGATAAGACAGACTAGATTAATTAATCACAAGAGGCATAAACTGAGTTTGTGAAGACGTCTTTAGAATTAAATAATTATCATATTATTGCCCTTGGGGTTAATTTACACGATTATATGAACTCCGTGTACAGGGCGACTTGGACTTTTCGTCCGGAGGACATTCTGGCGAAGTTACCGATCAAAAAGTGAGTATTTCCCCCACTTCATCATCTAGGTTAGTCCTTGGGTTGTACTTAAATTTCAGTTTGTAGAATTTAAGCCTGTTAGGAAAAAGTGCTTTTACTTCTATTGATAGTAATATTACAGAAAAAGTATCGATGTGCACACTTTTTTTTTCACACGATCAGTCGGGCTAGTACACAGACATTTAACCCGAACGGACCTATCGTTTACTAGACTGAATGTCGGTCGGACGTGCCTTAGTGTCAAACCCTGGCTTTAGCTAGTTGTATCATATACGATTACAAACTTATTGATACGTCAATAGTTGTATGGTAATTTTTTTGCATTGATTGACTCATAATTTCATAAAAAAGAAAAGTTGCCATGATATTTCTTCTCTTCACAACCTTACATTAATTGCATTTGTGCGTTTGATAACATTCATAATAACGTTCATTAGATTTACATGTTCTAATAAGTTAATCAGCTAGTCTTGTCAATCAACGCATTTTCATTTTATGATTCTCGGACGTAAGACATTGATGATGGCATCGAGCTAACATCGTCATAATGAAAATATAAGGTTTTGTGAAATATTTTAAATCTTTAAAGTTGTTTTGCAAAAAATTGGCAGAGAACACATATTGATTATTTTTTATGTATTGATGCAAAATGAGCTCTTCTATTATAACTGTGTTGAGTAAAATTAAGTTTGTCTAAATCGTTTAAAAGTTTGGAGCATACTTTTGATATGCGTTTCCCGACCAATATATGTATTTTACTATATATTTAACTGAAATGGCATTGCAGCGACACTGTGTTTGAAACATGATAAAATTATTACCACGCAGACGAATCTCAAATAAATTTTAAAATAAATATCTGAATCCTATGGACCACGCAGACAAATTTTCAGGGTTGGTTTTCTCACAAGCAGTAAACCTGTGAGCTACCTTAAAGCTTTCTATGGAAGTTAAATTCTGGGGGCGAGAACTGCATAATACCACACATAGTCCTTTAAATATGATAAAATTCTGAATTACCCTGTGTATGTATCCCAGACAATGACTGTAGAGTCAGCTCCTTTGTCCCCAGTGGCAAGCCACCTCTTGTCTTCACTGACACAGGTACAAGTAATTGGATTTATCTGAATAATTTAATTTCTCAATTTATGTATCTTATATATCAAGAGCACTCATGCTACATACTCTATAACACTATTTGCACACCTAAATGACGTTTACAAAATTGAAATTGAAATAAATTGATGCAGGTGGGTGACTCTTGATAACTCAAACTTAAAGGGACATGATTTGAACTTTTATTTTTCCATTTTTGATGTTTAGAATGATTAATATGGGTATTCTTAATGCTTTCGGGTTGTCAAAATTTGAAAGTCAAATATTGAGTTATAAGCAAGATACAGAGTTTGAAATTCTTTGTTTTGTAAACCAACCTCAAGCTTTGTTATTGTTTACATATGTGTTTTCAATCAAATGTTGCTCTCTTCTGTTGATAATACTATTTATGAACACATTGAATCAGTTTATACCTTCTTTGCCACGAGTCATTTTGTCAAAGAAAAGGTAATTAAATGCTTAACATCATTGGTAAACAAATATAAGACTCGAGCTTTGTTTACATAACAATGAATTCTTACCTCTCTTATCTCTCTTAAAACTTGACTTCTAACATTCAAATTTTGGTCAGTCATTCAAAATGCGCAAGTTAACATTGTACACATAAAAAAAAAAATTTTAATCTAAAATCATGTCTAAGTCCCCTTAAGGAAACCGTGATCAAAGGTTCTAGAGATCAAGCGATTGAATGTTTTAAAAAATCTGGAATATATCTGTTCCGATCATTTTTGCTAAAAAAAAATATAGTACCCGGAATTTTACACTCATAACTTGATTGAATAGTCTAACATGGTTTCATTCGTATTTTTGGCTACTTTACTACATTTCAACATATAAACCAAACCAAATTTTGAGTAGATAAAAAACTTTTTATATTCAAAGATTTTTAAGTATATTTCATGTTTGCTTCAAATAAAGAGCGGTTTGGTTTACTATTAATTTCACAAGTAAGTTGTAGAAATTGCATGATCATCTACAACTTTCACTGAAGGAAACAAAGGGGCAGTATCACATCATTATGCATTTAACAAATTAACCCCACCACCACAAAAGCCCCAGGTGTCCAGCTAACCCCTACGTGGAGCTAATTATATGCTTGATCGGTCATGTGCGTAAACAGCCAGCACTTCGAGTTATCAAGAGTGAAAAAAAAATGAAATTATGTATAAGAGTGCAAAATATAAAGTATAATAGGACCCATCGAGAAAAAAAATCGGATGATTTCACTTGCAAAGATCAAGAACTTCGAGTGGTTGAAGTTTCAGCCATCGAGTGTCACCTGTAGTTAATAATTTGAATTAATCAGATGAATATAGTACTTACATGTCCTTGTAAAATGTGTTGTCTGTTATTTTCAAAATCATACAGCACTCCTACATGTGCACAAGCGTACATTATCAGCTTCCGTGAATTGTCTGTGAGATTCAAAACTGGAATATTTCTGTTAAGTCCAAAAGACCAAATGACATTCTGAAAAAAAAAAAATGAAAACTAGTAGACTAATTGTTCTCAAATAAATAGAGTTACTTTCCACCTGATTATTTTTTATGTGTAAGGTGGTATGGGACATCTGTCGGTATTAATGTGGAATAAAGTTATAATTTAAATACTTTTAATTTTCTTGCCCCATTTTCACATTTACCAAATAACCAGAAAATGGAACTTTTGATATCATGTTTATGATAACTGTACAGATGCACCTATACCTGACTAAAGCCTTAAAAACAATTAAAATAACAATGGTGTATGAATGAACCATGTTTTGAGTATTCATAAGAGGATAATTAATGCATTACTGACCAGTCAAAACTTGTTAAAATCAAAGAACATTGTAAAATGTCATAAAGCTGACAAGGTGTACTATTGTCTACATCCCTACAGATTTAACTAAGACTAATGTCTAAGTATGAAGTACTATAATATGTGGTTGTACTTTATTTCCCAGTATTTCCCGGGAATTACCAGTATTTCCCACCGTCCTGGGAAATATGAGTATTTCCCGCTTTTTTGCCAACCCTGCTTCCATAAGATCAGAGGTTGACTCGTGTGTATATAAACACAGTAAAACGTCACACAGAGACACAGGGTTGCATGCGCTACCGTACGAGTCATGCCTCCAGGCTAGGTTACTATCCCCCGGTTAACAGCGGTTAGTACACATGGCAGGGAAGTAATAAAAACGATCTTAAATTAATCCGGTCATACTGAATAAATTGGTTTGAAAATTTTGATGCTATTTCAGACATTTTCTTACGATGTTTTTATGAAATGCATTTTATTTCCCTTTTGTTTAAAACTGTGAAATAAGATTAAAGGCTACTATATGATAACGTTATTGGTTTACACCATTTATTCATTCAAACTAGCAGTAATTTTTCGACCAATTCTTCTAAGTCGACCTATCTATACTTCTTTTTTTTGCTAAAACGGGCTCCTTCGCCCTATAAACAGCATCGACCTAATTTTCGAAAAATACAGTACTCTAAATATCTTAACTAATAAAGCTTTATATCTCATTCTAGAAAAAATAATCTTACTGTGACCAGGCTACGCTCAGGTCACAGTAAGAATTCATCCCATACAGTTGCAATGTAGCAGCCGCAAAGCGAATCTGCTACATGTCGATTTTAAGTCTGTTAAAAATAATCTGCAGGGGAAAAACACATTTTCATACACAACAAACCTTTTTGAACATGCATATGAAGTTAAATCCACAAAACAATTCATTTGATAGGTCGTACCATGGCATTTTGGGATTTTACCATTAACATGGTGATCATAAACAGCGAATTTTCAAACGTTATGTTTGTTGCAAAAACAGTGAATGTGGTAAAATGGGATTATAAGAGAGCAACATTGTAGGTATTTGAGATATATCATATGAAAATTTAGGCGAGATACAGCTCGATATTTTTTTTTTATTTGCTACGAAGCGAGTATATGGGACGGATTCTATCGTTAAACTGGGTCCGAAGAATTCTGTCATTTTAACGATAGATCATTCTATCTAATCTTATTCAAACTATATATAGCTAGATCAGAGGATTGTACTGGACCTGTATCATACTTGCCGACTGACCGATTTCGTCGGGTCACACCCGATTTTTCAACCCTTCACCCGATTATTTTTTATGACCCGGCGGGTCATGCTTTTCACCCGATTTTTGTCAAACAACCCGAAAATCTCCCGATTTCCGGATTTGGTTCGTAAATTACGTTGCGCGTTTGACTTCCAGTTATGAACCCAAGCTGAGTTTGGATTTACGTAACGCGTAAACAATGCCGATGGCTATAATAGACACATTAAGTGTAATTATTATCGTGAGTTGTTTTGTCTAAGCGAAGGTTTAAATCATTAAATGTGATGGCTCCCAATAAGAAAAGGTCTTCATCGGGGCCAGCGGAATCAAAACCAACAAAAAGAAAACGATATTTTTGTACCTATCAACATATCTGGGAAAATGAATTCCCATCTATAGGTAAAACAAAGTAATCGAGTACAAAACGAGGCTTTTGCGTTCTATGTTATGCACATTTGAATATTGGATTTTGTGCCCAAAATGATCTGACTAAACATGCAAAAACGCTAAGTCGTCACTCATGTATAGAATGCTTTTTAATACACAAAAGTCTTCCAAGTCACTTACAACTTTCATGCCATCATTTACAGAGTTCAAAAGCAAGGTTAATGTAGCAGAAACTCTTTTTGCATTTTTTTTTAGCTGAACACAACCTACCATTTTCTGTGTCAGATCACTTTACAAAATTCAAAATCAGCAACTGTTAGTTAAAATGCTTCTTTGCAAAAAAGTATTACACATAAGTTTTAACACATATTTCTATTGTATATACCTATGAAATGCATGATAAACATGTCGTGAATGTCGTTACGCGCTATGACCAGATTTTTTACTTTCCAAATCTGGTCATGACCAGATTTTCACATGTTGGAGGTTGGCAAGTATGACCTGTATATTATAACAATTTATTCAACATACCAGAGCAGCTGATGACATAGATCCTTCAAGACCTACAGAGGTAACTTCTGATTTTTCTGGTGACGGAATTTTTGGTGCATCAGGAATAACAGCTGGGGCATCAACCCCTTGGACAGTGTCAGTGTTGGGTGGAGATGAGGACACTTTTTCTGACTGTGGTTGAGTATTAACTGTTTGTTGTCCACTTTGTTTATCTGTTTCGGTCCCTCCATTGGGGGATTTTCTGTCTGATGACACATCTACTTCAGGGTTCTGTTCTGTACTCTTTGATTCTAAGACTGTTGGTTGTTCTGGCCGATTTTCTTCCTCCTGAGAATGTTTAGCCTCCTCCTGAGACTCTGGATCTTCTGTTGTTGTTTTAGCATCGGTTTCAGATTCTTTATATTGTTCCACTTCTTCTTCCTTCTTTGTTATTTCATCGGATTTTAGCTCAGGTGAATCTTTATCGTTCTGGTCTGTGTCTTCATTAACATTTTCTGCAGGAGATGGTGCACGTTTGGCAGAGTCATCTTTGACTTGACTCTTTTTCCCTTCTTCATCTGCCATCTTCACAAATCGAAACGTGATGTATTACTAGTGATAACTTGATGAAACCCAAGCGAAGCACAAAGATTACTCGACTTGCTTGGCAACACTGTTTATGTTTTAATGCGCATGTGCCCCGGTAGCATTCGGATAGCGCTCGCCCTTTTCCGTAACTTTTGCGGTGACAGAAATGGCCGAGTAGTTACGATTGGCTCCGGTAGTGAAGTTGCGCATGCGCGTAAATTGTACACCATTTCGAATATTCTCTAACACGGTAAACGTGATTTAAAACATGTAATTATTGTTATTTTTGCTATATAAACCTATTTTATTTATAGTACATGTTACAAATTAAAAACATTTGTATAGACGAAAGATTAGGACAAAAGAGGGACAGTGATATGCAGAAACTATAACGTTATCCTTTTTTTCAGAGCTTGGTAATTTAGAACGTAATTATTTTTGGAGTATTGGTAAAACGGTAGACTGGATAGCCTGCCCTTGATTCGATTATACGAGGCGCGCAATCAGTGACAGCGAACCAGTCTAGGTAAAATGGGTAGGCAAACCCGGGCCGGGGCAAAATAAAAGCCGGGGCAGATCGATATTTTTTTAATTTTCTTTGTTATAAAAATCAACCAATCTCATTGAAATTTTCAGGATATGTCACCAATCAGTAAAACTGTCTTCGCTGTAAATATTTCTGCAAAGCAATGTGTATTTAGAAATTTACCGAATCAAGAATTGGTCGAATGTACGAAAAATAAAGAGTTTCTAATGATTTACGATTAAGCTCATACTTGTGTTTTCCGTGAGGAGGCTTTTCTAACTATATCATCTATGTGCAATGCCCACTGTCCGTTGTTTAAGAAGTTAAATTCAAGATGTTTATGCGTACACAGTTGACACTTCTTGTATTAGACTTCCATTAAAGTATAAATTCGGATGTTGATTCCTGTGTTTTTTGTTAGTTATGAGGAGAGACTCGGTTTTGGTTGGGTTAAAGGTAACAAGCCATTGTTCAGCTGTTGTTTAGCCCATATAATGATTTTTTCTAAGTCACTGTCCAGCTGACTTGGGGTCATCAACAATAACGTATAGCGTTGTGTCATCAGCAAACAGTCTAATAGATGATTGGATATAGGAAACAATATCGTTAATATAAACTAGAAAAAGTAAAGGCCCTAATATAGATCCTTGTGGCACACCGGATTTTATAAAACTCCAGTCTGACTTTTCCGAATTGAGAACTACTCGTTGTTTTCTGTTGTTCAAATAACTTTCAAACCACTTTAATATAGGGCGCGTCTTTTAACCACAATGAACCGCACTGAACAGCTGTTGAACCACAATGAAACTACAATGAACCACAATGAAACCACAATGAACCTAAATTAACTTAACTGGGGTGAGAATTAGTCTTTGAAAGGTAAATAATTCCTTTCAATTTTGATTCTACCTATTTGACGGCAGATTTTATGTCAAAGAATTTTAAAATGCGGTAAAAAATTGTATTCTTTATTTGGCACATGCACAAACCTTATACCTCACTATTTTATTTATCTCATTCAATTGTACAAAACAACTTTTATACACATGTAGATAGATGTTTAAAAGAAAATAATTAATAAATACAAGGTAAATTTTGATATTTAATATAATCATGACCTTATTGTTATTTCGAGCTTATATATGATTAGATCGGCTCTTGTAATGGATTATCTGTTTTATTTTAAAGTAATCAGTTGTTTCCCATAAACTCTAGATTATTTGATCACCCGATGAAAAAAAGGTAAATTTTACAGCATATATAAAATGTGGACAACATGGCTGCATTTTGTACCCCCCCCCCCCTTCAGAATGGGGAATTTCGAATCACGCGTGAATACTTTGACTGCTTCTGTATAAAAATGCGTTTAATATTTTTTTTGTTAAATTGTTTTTGGTTATGCAATGGTATTACAACGCTACCTAGATATTAAATTCGCAATTTGTTTCTGTTGATTATTACTGGTTTATAAACGTTTCCCTCCATGTTTCTACAGAGAGCGTACGGAGGCATTGCATAGGGTGAATATATATTATGGATTCAAATAATGATTTACTTTTACTTTCTGAAGACTAGAGGGGGATATTATGAACTAATCAGTTAATAAGATCATTTTTTTTTCGCAGTGCCTGTTTTGCCACTTTTAAAAAAGTTACTGCTTCGATATACCCGGAAGAGGATCGCAATATACTAATATGTTTTACGGTGCGACCGTTGGGGCGAGCACAGCATGTGATCAAACAATCAATTATAATAAATCAATAAAAATAGAATTAACAACGTAAAATTTGAATGCAAAAAAATAAAACATACCTATTTTTCAGTAAATTTTCATTATTCATTGTTTATAAGATTTATTATATTAATTTATTTATTTATTAGTAGAACAGTAGTTTAATCTCAGATACAATGTTGTTGAATAATAAAGATTTTAATATATAAAATTAATATTCATTGCACTGTATCTCCTCTTATAAAGTGATTGTAAGGTCAGTTTATCCCCCCCCCCCTTTTTTTGGCAGTAGACATTTTTTCCTAAACCTACATATAAAACTGGACTCATCATAGAGGCCCCCCCCCCCCCCCCGCATGTTAAAAAAAGAATATTTCATTTTTTTTTCAATTTACACATAGAAAATCGACTTATCATGTATTTGCCCCCTCCACTTTAAAAAAAATAATGTTTTTTTACGTTTACAAATATTTGCTTATCATATTAAAAGAACATGGTCCCCCCCCCCCCCCCCCCCCCCGCATGTAATATATGGAAGTGAAAACAAAGAAACCATTGAACTGCTGAAGAGCTGCCAGAAGGATTAGAATTTTCATGATTTTTTTTTTTGCTTGCAAAGATTTTTTTGGATGAGGCTGCCATCCACCCACCCACCCCCTTTAAAAAAAGGGCGATGCTACATTGTACGTGTACGTTCCAGGAAATTACCGTAATTATAGTGAATAAAATAAATGTGAGCATTCATCCAAATGAGTGCAATTTACAACTGTTTCCTGTATCTGAAGAAATGTCTCTAATCTTCAGGTGTTCTTTAGCTTAGCCTTTGCAAGATTTTGAGAGGATTTTGCTCATATCAGCAGATTTACAATAACTTCAATTAGAGTAATTTCCCCTTATCAGTGCTTATTGTGACGTCAAAGCTGACGTTGGTTAAGTGTCGCCTGACTCTTCAAAACTCCCCTGAGAAAAAAAAGTACGCGAAGAATACTGTTTTATTTACTTAAAAAGCATGATGTTCTTAAAATTACACATCTTATATGCTTCTAAAAAGTTTTAATTACTTTGATTCTCGTGAGAACGTGAGGTTGGAAACCATTGGTACTATGAATTGTGGGTCAAAATTTACTGACTCCGAAAAAATCTATCGGATCAATGTGTAAACCTTTGTGACGTCACTCGATTGTTTTTGATGAAGAGTGTACTGAGGTGAACTTTAGAGGTAGCACTGGCTGTATGTAGTATACATCGTTATTGTTTTTATTGTCTTGTTGATTCTCGTGAGAGTGTGAAGTGATAAAAATTGCCATTAATATGTTTTACGGTGTAACCGTTTGGAGGGCGAAGCCAATAATATGTAAACGGTGTGACCGTTGGACCGAGCGCAGATTTAACACAGTGCAGGTTGATTTATGTATGATAAAATCTATTTAAAACAGACACAGTAGGATCCACCTGCATAGTTACCTACTCATACCATTCGTCAAAGTTAAACTAAACGTCGCGTGCTCAGTCTACATTATGACGTCATATTTCAGACGTAAAACGTTCAAGTTTTGTCTTCGGAAATAGCCGAAGAGAGTTACGTGATTCCGAATTTTTTTTAAATTTCTTCTATTATTGTTCATCAATTTAATTCATATGAATGCCAATGTAATAAAATTGAATACTTTATTCAGTATCAAAAAGATCAGTTCCTTTACGTTAATGTTTTTATTTTCCATCTGATATTTTGATAAGATATACATAGAACAAGTCGTGTTTCTTAATTGAAGCGCTATTGAAACTTATCTGGTTTCCATTTTAATTTCTTTTAATTCGAATTACCTTCAATTGAAACACTGAAACTTATTTAATCGAATTTAGGGGCAATAAACATCGATAAGTGCCAGTCAATCAATGATCGAACTAACTTTTTAAAAACAAAATGGCTGCCAATATGGCGGCGCCCAGGGCTGGAAGAAATTTTTTTTGGCCTTAGTACCCCTGATTCAACTTTCATTTTTCACTGATTTTCTTATATATACGTGTTACCATTAATCCTCGCTTCGCGAGGCGGGCTTCGCCCGCCTCTCGCTGCGCTCGGTATAAATGGGGCTATAGATCAGTAGATGCCCTTTCATCATCTCTGGCCTGTCATTTCATATATTTTTTTGTTTGGACTCTAATCTTATTGCTTGTTAAATTTGTTCAAGCCCCAATATGCTATAGACTATAGTCTGTCGAAAACTACTGTTTCCATCACATGTTGACGATTTTTATAGAAACATACACAGCTAAAAGAAATACAATTGGAATCCTTAATTAAAACGTCATCGCTTTTTTTTTAACTCGGAGATTTTCACAGGAACGAAGAACAGATTTCTTATGAAATTTATTTTTTTTTTCATTTGGAAGTTTCTTGGAAAACCTCACACAATTTTCAAATGCTATCATATTTAGATCTTATATTATATTCATAGATTTTTATTTAACAGCCGCTCTTTTTAGCCGAACAAGTCAGAGAGAGAGGAGAGAGGAAATTCAAATACAAAAACTTCTAAATAAATTTTCATTCTGGTATGTAAATAAATACTGTTTAAACCCTGAAATATTTCATCTTCGTAAGCCAAGGGTTTCTGATCCGCGCCGCTCTTGCAAGATCACACACCCTTGGCTAGCGTAGGTATCTATGAATAACTTATAATGAAGCAAAATATCTTACGACAGATTTTAGCTGCATTTTTGTCCTTGTTATTTTGATTCTATCAATATACATGTATATTATTTTAATGTCTTATTGTCTAGTCTGAAGTAATTTATACATAATTAAATTGGATAATGCCTGGCTGCAGCTACATGTAGTATCTACATCGCAGATCTCTTGATAATTTCTCCGCATGAAGTATAAAATTTTAACTTCTTACTCTCTTATTTTAAATGTATGGCAATTACGTAAAACATAAATTAAAGAGTATATATGTATATATATTTATTTTAAATAGGAAAATCAATTCATCTTGAGAATATTTCACTTGATTGGACAGATAATGAGATTATTTTTGGTCCCTAAATTCACTAAAATTTGTTATCCAAACATTGAATTATTAAACATTCAATGATTGATTTGTGCATTAAAACTAGAGAATTGAGATACCCTTGCTAATTCACATCATAAGGTGTAAATTATGTCCTTCATTTATATTGTACATACCTAAATTCACTAAAATTTGTCATCCAAATATTGAATCATTAAACATTCAATGATTGATTTGTGCATTAAAACTATAGAAATGAGATACCCTTGCTGATTCACATCATAAGGTGTAAATTTATGTCCTTCATTTATTTTGTACATACCTAAATTCACTAAAATTTGTCATCCAAACATTGAATTATTAAACATTCAATGATTGATTTGTGCATTAAAACTAGAGAATTGAGATACCCTTGCTAATTCACATCATAAGGTGTAAATTATGTCCTTCATTTATATTTTACATACCGGGGTATATAATTTAATCTGAGTTTGTCTGACAAATGTCTAACATTTAGTGTGCAATGCATATCTATGATTGTGAATGCAGATCAGTACTTCCTATTATGCATAATTTTTTTAAGTATTTATAATGCATATTGCTCCAAATATTCTCCCTATTTGCTTTTTTTTCATGGCAGATTGGGGGTAATTTGAACATTTATTGTATATTTTAATCATATACGAATGGTTTACACTTTTTTTGGGGGGGGGGGATTAGAATGGGGAAATATTTTACAATGTGTCTGTCAAAGATTATGATGTCTACAAAATTAAGTTTTGATTCATCTTTTGCTTTTATTGAAATAGTTATTGGTGGTTACTTATTTTTTTTTTTGGATTTTGATAATTAATTTGAATTCTGGGTACGGAATGACCTGGGTATGAGTATGTCAGGCTACGATTTGAGATGACACCTAAAAAACGAAATTTAAAATTGAAAGTAGGAGAAAAAACGTCTTCGATTTTTTCAGAAAGTAATCAGAAAGCAAATTCAATTAAAATACGTGATGTTATTTAAATAACAATGAAATAAAACTGATTCACTGTTGAAACATGTTTTTTGTCCAATCAGATGCCCTGAAATTCATTTGATCGGATCTAATGCAACTGTTGAAAGTTGTAGGAAAGGAAAATTTGTTTTTGTAATGAGGAACTAATATTTTCAAGAACACTCTAGGTAAGTTCCAATGTATTTATCACTCATCAAACAAAGTTGTTAAATTATCACCAAACGTGAAGTTAGTACGAGATTCAAATTCAACATGGATGCCGGTGATGTCATTGCGCGTGAAGTTATTCTTTTTTCCTCCATCTTGGAAAAGTTTTTCAACTTCATAGGTATAGAGTGTAATTTCTATTTTTAGACATATATACACGTGTTGTCTATAGTGAGAGCTTCGCTCTCACGGGCCCTTCGGGCCCGTGAGAGGGCTTCGCCCTCTATTACAGAGAACTACTGGGACGATTAAAACAATGCATTACTGGTCCGATTTACTGACGCCAAAAAAATCCGTTGAATGAATGTGCGACTAGTCCGAATTTTCTATTCACACACACCTTGCCGGTAGAGCTCGCTTCGCTCCGGCGCTGCGCGCCGGCGAGCTGCGCTCGCTATAAAGTTGTGGTGTCATAAGGTTTACCCATGTAACAGTCCCTTCAAAGACAGATTATTTCATCACATGCTAGCCGGGGGTGGGGGAAGGGGGTGGGCTGGGGCTCTAGGGGAATTTTTTGTGTGAAATTAATATGTTTTACATGCATTTGATTCACAGTGTTTGCAATTTCAAAGCTGCCATTTTACACTCATAGATAAATATAAATTGTATTATTCATAATTTATTTATTTAATTTATTTAATTCATAATTTAATTTGCTAGCAAACATGATTTAATGACGATTGTGCTTGTTATTTTGAATAAAATAACTGATTTTTTTAAATGTCACGAGACCATGTGGTATACAAAATGATTTCAAACCAGAGTCGAAAGTGACTTGACTTAACGAATTTTAGCAATCTAAAGTCATTTTTTGTCCTTCTTTAAAAATACGACTGACACACGAGCTAATATGTCTTTTTTTTAATCCATTAAAATAAAATTAAAGATGGGATTAAAGGTCGTTAGATAAAATTTGTATTCTATCACAAATATCATGAGAGATCTTATATGTATATAAAAACTCTATATATAGTTTTGGTTATCTTCAATCTAACATGTGCAATTGTCGTTTTTTATGATCGTCTGATTATTGAACTGATTTTCTAATTGTGAGTTACAGAAATTATAGCTAAATGTAGAGAATTCGTATTTATAGATAGACGCTCGTGCATTAGTTGTTAATTGCTCAGGAAAAGCAGACGTTCTTGAATTAAAACGTTTTAGCATTTCTACCTTAACCAGCGCACCACGTATATCAACATAAAATTTAAACGTTTTTGAAAAAATATTTTAACTACTAGTATTCCGCAAATATCATAGCATGAAAATTCCGCAAATATTACATTCAAAATAGTTGTAAACGTGCAAAAATCCGAATACAGACAAATATCAACCCATTTCTAATTATTTCTGCTGAAGTATATTACGATCTTCGCTGCCGGTGCATATGATCATCTCATTTATTTCATGAATGATAGATGTTTTGAATAGGAAAATGTTTCTTCAGTTTGAAAAAATAATCTACAATATATAATATAATCTATAAATGATGCTATTTATCACACAAAAATTCAGTAGTCCAGCACCTCTCTGTAAATATTTCTCTATCTACCCGTTTATACATGAAATCCTTGAATACAGATTAGTATCTTTGAAAATGTAACTTTAAATCTTGATATCAGGTTATAATCGAACAAATATTTCTAGAAATAAAGTTTGATTATGATCGATAAATAGGTACATTTTGATTGTGATCAATTGACATTAGTTTCCGGTACTTGATGCATGTATTAACAAATGTAGAGGAGGCGATGTTGTTTGGGGTTTGGAGGGATATAAGTATATTGGATGGGGGCTATAGTTGGCAAAGGGGCAAGTTTTCTGAAGTTCCTTCTGTATTTGCCCATCATGTTCACCAAAAAGCAGTTAACCCTCTCCCAAGCCATATATGATGCGATGTTTATTGTTGGGATGAAGGAGGTGGTTCGGATGGTTACATTAAAGAACGCAGTGGATGACAAAATTCAGTAGATATCTGACTAACAAACTATTGAGTGTTTCCTTATATAGAGATGACGAGTATTTTTTAAAAGTTTCTTTAATATAAGGACAACACATTCAAGCTATAGGAATACCTCACAGATATGACTTTACATACTATCCATCTAAAAACGGAAATAAAAAAAAATATCTGCTGTATTTTTCAAGTTTCAAATGTCAGCAATGTGTCTCTATATGTGTGTATATAAACTGTAATTTAAGAGAGAGAGAGAGAGAGAGAGAGCCCAACGGTTTGTTCCCGTTTTGCACACATTTGAAAATTAGGTATCGAAAAAATGTGTGCAAAACGGGAATTTGACCAGGTGAGATAATTGCTTAATTGCTATAGTCTATATCACAGCTCCTGTAAGGGCAATTGACAATGAAATAAATAAAACATATCTACTCGCAATTGATATTTACATTTATTTTATGTTACAATATAACTTGCATAGAAGCACATTTACATAATAATTGACATCCATGTTCTGGAATTTAATTTTAAACATCGATTTGGTCATCAACAATTTCATGAATTTCTTTAAACAAAAAAGATTATTGCAAAAATGTTGTGTATGTAGTGCTTTTGTTTATCTTCCTGCCTTTAGGAAGTACACTTACACGCTACAAGTTTGAAGAGAAAATATCATATATTAGTATTTATTTATTGCTTTTGCTTACATAAATGGAGAAAATGTGTCTAGTGAAAACGCTGCTAATTATTTTTCATTTATGCTGTGGCTTGAATAATCGAAGAGAATACTATTAGACAAATTAATGTATGACGATATGATGATAAATAGGCAATTTTATATGCTTCAAAAACTGAAAATATTTTTTCACAAAACCTATCAAATGTAGAACTAATTCATACATTTTCAACCTTCTTCAGTTTGAGGTATATCGAATCAATATTTAAATTATTATTTTTGTCGGAATTTATTGAGCTGCTGATTTGAAAATTGACCCGCAATATACTAAAGCGGTGATGTCGATCATAAGATCTACTGTCAAGGCTGCTACTTCGAAGATTGAAATATTTTGTGATAAAGGTATGTTTCTTTTCATAATAATCTTTCTGTTGATACCAAACAACCAATTATAAACACGCGATTTACATATTTTGCATCTACAATGTAAGTTGTAAAAAGAGACACGGACTACCCCATATGACTGGCCGTGTAGTTTTCCCCTTTATCATATAATTATCCACTGAATCAGCTTCCAATTGGCCCGGGACCAGCAATTTTTCCTCAATTCATCGAGTTTTATATTTAAAGTAAATGGGCAAAAATGTAAAAATCAAATCATCTAATCCTTATTTTTCTTATCAGTGAGCGGAAATTTAAGACTAAAAATATTAATTTGATCTTTATTTTGTCAAATGAAAAAAAATTGTGATAGTTATTAGTCTAAAACACAACAAAATATCTATATTCTTCTTGTTTCATGGTGCTGATGAATGAATGATAAAACACAAGTAAAAATCCAGGTAAAATCTTTGACTGAAAGCAGACTATAATTGCTATCACAACACAATTCACACCTATTGTTCTATACCCAATTATCAAATGTGTGCAAAACGGGAACACACCAGTAACCGGACGTCTCGGCGAAACTCATCTGGGCATGTACACGTTCAAGTTGAATCCACACATCGATATTTATAAAGAAGTTGTGCAATTAACACGTGTATAAAGAAGAAATTGGGAGGGTGCTTAGTCAAATAAACAAACATGGCGGATAACGAGTCCGACATCATACATGGTTTGAACGTATTTTATTGTACATGTATATATGATATTCAAAGGGTTCGAACACAAGTTCTTGCAACTTACTAGGTTCTCACCCAATTACAAGTAATTTGCAATTGTTGTAATAACTCATGCAGCCATGTTGCGTAACCGGATAAAACTAACTTTATTCAACTTCTTACATAAGAGAGTTCCAACAATGTAACAGATCGTACACAAGATAATTCTGATTATATTACATCCTCCCTTTTATAAAATTCAACATTCTGATTTATATTTAGCTAATAATTGTGTTAATTGGAGATTAGAATGAAATACATAGTTAAGTTAATTCAAATGAGTTGTACAAATAAAATATTATCAGATCCAATGTTCAATATTGTTCTTACTGCAGATTAGGCTGGACAAATTTCAGAATGACTAGAAATACACTGACTAGTGTAACATCAACTAAACGTAATTAACTAACATAAAAAATGAGTTTTAACTGACTAGGGATTATTGGCTATTGGTACTTTGCGGAACGGAACGGAACGGAACCAGTTAAGAGGCCCCAAAAGGGGAAACAAGATTTTTTTTAAACGTCATTATTTCAATTTAACTTATCGTAAATGGAAGATTGTTTTACAAATTTTGCTGTTTTAATGAACTGTGTATTACATAAAATATGCTACTCATTGCTCTATAAGTCAATACACGCTTCTTTCCCGAGAAAACCTAAAGTCACTAGTTGTTTTATGATGTTTGATTGACACTGAAAATATAAAGTTGAGGTTTAAACCAAACTCAATTAATCTGTGTGTGTAACGTCGATGAAAATTACTTAAGTAATCTTTCTTCTGAATAGATTTCTTCTGGTTCCGTTCCGTTCCGCAAAATACCATTACCCGTGTGGATATTGGTATTTAACGGAACGGAACGGAATCTTTCAAACTTTTTAGATAAAGGGAAACATCATAACAACTACTAGCTGTTTGTTTATTTCTATGTTCTTTTGAGATAAATGAAGCAAATCATTTCATCAATTCAAACATCTTGCATATGTGCATATCACTCCTGTGTTGTTGTGTACAGCTATAACTTTTATTTCATCTATGATACTACATTATACTTACACGGATGATATTACTAGTTTGTTCATCAAGCTAGCAATAACGCAATGTGTATCCCATATTACGTAGAATTCTAAAATATAACGAGCACATTCGCAAGGAAAAAGTTTAATATTCATCACTTACCTTCCGTCTGAACAATTTTCTTCTGGTTCCGTTCCGTTCCGCAAAATACCATTACCCGTGTGGATATTGGTATTTAACGGAACGGAACGGAATCTTTCAAACTTTTTAAAATGTGAAACATATTTTTACAAAGGCAACATTTATTCATTATATAATAAATTATTTGATTTTTTTAGGAAGAGTTAGCTAGTTGGTTAATCAAGCTAGCGAAAGACAATGTTTACATCAAGTCGAAGTTTATATCAAATCCATTTGCAGGGTTATAATCATTTTTAAAAATAAATACTTGATAGCCTTATGAGTGGGCTGACTTATTAAGTTGGGATTAAACTTCAATTGCGCTTCCGTAAATTAAAATTCTGGGAAGGAATTAGACAGTCCTTGTTAGAGAAACTCGAAGATTCTAGGTCAAACTGGATATATATCTTGAAAGACTGCCCATAAGTATCGTCTGCATTCAGGGGTCTTTGGAATCAGCTTAGTGAGATTGGAGAGAAAATGCATTGGCAGTAGTTTGCGACAGGACCATGAAATTCAGAGTGCTATCTTGCAAATTACAATTTTAAGTAATAAGTAGATTTGCAATCGTACAATGTAAGTACTTTGCTATAATATATAAGCTTCTCTCCGCACATATGCATACAGACATGAAAATAAGCGTACAAACTAAAAATACACTTGCCTATTATCATTCTTCTGAAAACTACATTACCCGTATTTCAATAGATTGTGTATTCACGTTTGACCTAAAATAATATTCCGCTGGCTGACGTTCTAAACTTTCTTTTTAAAAAGCTAACCTATAGCTTATTTGTTATACATTGAAATGAATAATGATATAACAAATGTTGTTACGAAACTTTTGAATAATTTTCTTCTGGTTCCGTTCCGTTCCGCAAAATACCATTACCCGTGTGGATATTGGTATTTAACGGAACGGAACGGAATCTTAAAAAAAAAAATAATGGAAAATATCAAAACATCATTTTGGGATATAAGAAGCAAGCTAACAAACCATTTCATTAATATAAAATTATAAATATCTTGTGTGCTTATCTTGTGTACAACGTTAACTTTTATTTCTGTTATGTCTTGTGCATATCTTATTTTGATTACTACGTGTATTTTGTACGAAAGATTTTGTGTACGACTTGTTTGTTTATGGGTGGAGTACTGCGCCATATTTCTAAACGCTCGATTACTACAGTTTTTTGTAAGCCTTGAATTCCACTGTGTAAGTGTTTTGACTGTTATAATTATGTATTATTAATCTTCTAGTGATGTAATTTACCTCTGTCTTTATTGTCAACTATGCTTAGTTTTGCATATTCTTGTTACCGATGGATTTTAGTTTACCATGTGCTTCAAGTATGGTGCGCCATTTCGTCGACAAACATTACATTTTGAACTTGATAATTACGTACTGTCAGTTTAATAAAGTCAATTGATTACGGTTTTAACTCATTATTTTCTATTCAATTAATGAATTTGTTTATAGAATATATTTAAGATATGTTGCATTACTTAATTCTATGTGAAAGGTTTATTGAATTGTTTTTCTATGAAAACCAATACCTGTCATTTTTATTTGTATTTTGTTTATTACAGATTCTTATCGCATTGCAGTTATCTGTCAATTAAAATCTTTAATGCTTACTTTATGTCACATTTTGCACGAGAATACTTTAATCACAGGGGCTTGGTTGTTGGATAGTGAATTTCCTAATTATTTGTTCCCGAAGAAAAAATTGATTAAAATTGGTAATCTTATGTGTATTTCTGTGTATTGCAATAAATAAATTCACCGAAACCCCCCGTTTCAATCATGTTAAAAAAGTGTATTCAATGTACATTAAAAAAAGTAAAGGGACGACACTCGCCATTTTGGATTTATAGGGGGTCCTCATTTCAAGCTATGTTTTAAACAAGTTCTTCCGTTTCTCCAACGATTTCTGACGATATATAGGTTGTAAAATGTTAAAATTACTTATTCCTATCGAGTTTAAATGAGTTAAATTGCACGAGATATTAGACATCTTGTACATGGCTTTGCGTAGATCATCGCTATTTGTGAATAAACATGTCGCTTGATAGTCCTTGGAAAACAAAACACTTATTAGGTTAGTTACTGACTCACTACGGAAATATACTGGGTTGATCAATCTCATAGATGGCGAGGCGTAGTGAGTCAGTAACTAACCTAATAAGTAATAGTATGACGTGCCATAAGGGTAATCAGTTGTCGTTTTGATTCAAGTCTGTATGTTGATCTAGCGTTGGTGTGTGATTTGTGCTTTGAATTCATTTGTCTTTATATGTATATTTTAGTTTCTACCGTCGATGAGAGATTTATTGGCCAATAAATACATTTCCGAATATTTTGTTTTATTATAATTCTATGTTAATTTCTGAAAGCATGTTTTCGAGATTGGTTGTGCATATATACGTCTGTCTGTCGGTGTATACACTTGTCTGTACACGTGCTTTTTTATCTTTGTTATGTGACTGTGTCTATATTATACTTATATTCTAAATCTCAAATGAAGTGAATATATGATGTGTATGCACTGTAAAACTAAATATATAAGATGATGTGAATAACTTGTACATGAAAGTTCGAATAAAAAAAAAATACTGAAATCTGATTGGTTTAGACGCAGTTGATAATCCGTTATATTACCCTCAGCATTAGCAACCCCTTGGCAACGGGTAACACACAAATTGTTACATACGCGTACGGTTTGCTGTATAATTCTCGTCATTTCTATGTAGAAGCAGTAAAATGTTCTCTAAAATTAAGGGGGCATGGTCACGATTTTGGTAAAAAATTATTTTTTCGATTTTAATGTTTATAATGCTTCAGAAAGGCATTTTTAATAGGCAATCAAAATTTTAGTGTCATTTGTTGACTAATAAGCGAGTTACAGAGCTTACAATTCCTCGCAATGTAAACAAAGCTTGTGTTTACATTTTGTTGAAGTAAAAATTCCAGTTTTAGACCTAAAATGAATGTGTTAATCGTTAGGAACTGATTATTTATGCTTAAAATAAATAAGAATATAGACAAATCAGCTTGAAAAAGATTTTTTACTGGTATATTGAATCTATGTAAACAAAAACAGGGCACGAGCCTTGTTTACATTATGAAGAATTGTGAGCCCTGTATCTTGCTTAAAACTCACCGACGGGCACCCAAATTTCATGTGATCATTAGAAATGCATTCATAAAGCACTGTAAATAATAAAAACAGAAAAATAAAATTTGACCAAAATCGTGACCATGCCCCTTTAAAACATTCAGTATAAAAAAATAAATAGTCCTGTTTTGGAGGGTAACAGTTGAAATTGACACAATTGAAAGTATTAGATAGGCGTACATGGTAACATCCATTTTTATAAAACTTGATATAAATACAACACAATCTATGATCTGTTGAGACCTGACATAGACTTCATTAAAGCCAACGATATATCCTAAACTATACCACGAAAAACGACACACAATGACAAGGCTGTTTAGTCTATCCTTATTTAAATGGGAAGCAACTCCATTTTGTATAAAATTCTAACATCCGGTAATGTTAATGCATTCATGTTTTTTCCGAGCCTGTCGGGAAGGCCCGAGAAGTTGCAATTAGACTGCACTGATTAGTAACACAAACTTACAAGCGGAATACAGAGACACATGATTAAGCACATTTAATCAACATTATGATAATCTGTCTCTTGCTGTATCATGGATATGAAAATTCAGTGACATGCAATCCATTTAATGTGCACATGATATTTTTAACATATAAAGCATGTAAATGTATATTTAGCCATGATCAGTGGCAGTTAATCTCTATTATAAAACTGATCGTACGAACAAAGCCCTGAGATGGCTTTAAAAAATGTAAAAGATTCCGTTCCGTTCCGTTAAATACCAATATCCACACGGGTATTGGTATTTTGCGGAACGGAACGGAATCGTGAGAAAATTATTAATAAGTATGGAATCCATATTCTTATATTAATATATATTTTAATGTATTACAAATAAAGCCATCAATTATTTTTGGAAATAATGTTATCCCTCAGAATATGTTTGATATAATATAAAATTCTACTGGATGTAAACATTGTATATTGTTAATTTGATAAACAAACTCGTTAAATCTCCCGTAAACTCCCGTAACAAATACATGTTCGTTATAGATTGAATAAATGCCGTGCTTGTTATGATATTTTTCATATTTTTTGAAAAAATTTGAAAGATTCCGTTCCGTTCCGTTAAATACCAATATCCACACGGGTAATGGTATTTTGCGGAACGGAACGGAACCAGAAGAAAATTGTTCAGACGGAAGGTAAGTGATGAATATTAAACTTTTTCCTTGCGAATGTGCTCGTTATATTTTAGAATTCTACGTAATATGGGATACACATTGCGTTATTGCTAGCTTGATGAACAAACTAGTAATATCATCCATGTAAGTAATGTAGTATCATAGATGAAATAAAAGTTATAGCTGTACGAGTGCTAGTCACTTCGCCCCAAAGCCAAAGCGCCCCATGCACGAGCGCCCCAAAAATTTTTTGGAACGCTCCAAGTACAATTCACGAGCGCCCCAAGTGTAAGTCACGAGCGCCCCAAATGTTGTTTATTTCATGATTATTTTTTTTCACGTGTATGTCACGAGCGCCCCCAAATTTTTTTTTTATGATTAATTTTTTTTCACGTGTATGTCACGAGCGCCCCAAATGGTTTTTTTTATATGATTAATTTTGTTCACGTGTACGTCATGAGCGCCCCAAATGGTTTTTTTTTTCATTATTAAATTTTTTTCACGTACGAGCACCCCAAAGTAATAATTGGAATGTTATGAGCAAAATTTCCCAATGCTCCGAATGGTAAATAATGTTATTGTTTTTTACGAGCGCCCCAAAATAAGTTTCGTTATAAAATATTATGAATCTAAAATGACTTGTTTTCAAGTGCTACACAAATTGCTATTCTTGCTCTTTTTTTTGGAAGGGGGGGGGGGGGTAAGTTTCGATGTAGTTTTCGAGTCATAAGCTATTGTTATTTTTTTTCTTTCTTTTTTTGGAGCGCTCTAAAATAAGGTTTGCTATACAAAAATAAAAAATGCTGATGTAAAGCGATGACAAATATTTCCGTAAACTGTTTTTTATACAAAGATCAAAGCATGAGCCCCGAAATTGATATTCATCAATCAATATCAATCAAACAATATGGCAATTATCTACCTAATTGACTTCGTTGACATTCGAACGATGGAGAATATAATAATTATGCCAATATTTGTAAACAGGTCTGTTTATTGCTCCCTTTATAAATATCACGTTTCCTTTTGGTGTGTTTTTGTTCATTATTGATAATTTCTATAAAATACCGAACACAATCAATGTATACATACAATACACACAGTGGTTATAGTTCATGGTGTACACACATCTAATCAAAGGGGTACGCGACGAAGCCAACGTCTCCCGCGTGTCTGGGTATGTTTTCTCCTGATACCGTGACAGGATACCCCCTCCCTTGACACCTTTTAATGTTTCCGAATATCCCCTTCTATTACATCAT
Organism: Magallana gigas; assembly: GCF_963853765.1. Taxonomy (NCBI): domain Eukaryota; kingdom Metazoa; phylum Mollusca; class Bivalvia; order Ostreida; family Ostreidae; genus Magallana; species Magallana gigas. The sequence goes on along the minus strand of NC_088855.1, from coordinate 25,384,746 downwards.
CGTCAGTTGTCTTCGGAACCTAATGTTTTAACACATACGGTATATGTAATACAAAATAAATAATGACACACCCGTCCCATTGGCTCTATATATCACTGCAAATACAATTATAACATTTATAATACACATATTAGGCATTGGATTTTTTCTTATAAATAATGATTGACTGTAAATGTAAGCTTAAAAACATATTTAGAGGTTTGCGCGGAAAATTTGAGAGTAGAAGAACAATTTGTGTTGGATTATATCTGACATTATTAAAAATTTCCTTCAAAAATAAGAATACTTTGTACAATTCAACAGAATTGGTGCGATCGAAATTTAAAAAAAATGAGGTATGTATTTTGGGGCGCTCGGAATAATAATGTGTAAGTTTAATGAGATTCCATCGAAGATTAATAAGGACTAATAAACAAAACCATTTTGGGGCGCTCGTGAAATTAATCCAAACTTGGGGACTCACACACCAACGTTGATTTTATTTCAAAATAGAATAATCTCATTTGGGGGGCGTTCGTGTAAATGATGCTTATTTAACGTAAAAGTGAGATTCTCAAACATACATTTTAAAGCAAAATCAGGTTTCAAATATTTATTACACATGTAGTCAAATATTAACTTTATAGCAACATAGAATGCTGATTTGAGAGCAAAGTTAAAAGTTATCAGTTTTGGGGCGCTCGTGGAAATGATTTTCTAATCATAAGATAGTTTTCTTACAAATCGTAGGCAACTTCAGGGCACGTTCGTAAAAAAATAATCCAACAAGATTCTATGCAGAAAGACATAATCAGGATAATTATTTTGGGGCGCTCGTGAAAACGATCCCGATTTTAGTACAATATTGGAAAATCCAATTTTGGGGGGCTCGGGCAAATTATTCAAGACGTAAGGTGTAATGATACAACAAGATTCTATGCAGAAAGACATAATAAGGAATATCCTCTTGGGGCGGTCGTGAAAACGATCCCGATTTTAGTACAATATTGGAAAATCCAATTTGGGGCGCTCGTGCAAATTTTCCAAGACGTAAGGTATAACGATAATTTTACTTTGGGGCGCTCGTGAATACATTTTGGGGCGCTCGTGAAACGTAATTGGGGCGCTCCAAAAAAAATTTGGGGCGCTCGTGCATGGGGCGCTTTGGCTTTGGGGCGATACGACAGTAACCCAATATTATCCCTGCGCTGCGAATGATCTTGGTATAATATGAATTCTACTTGATATAAGCATTGTGTTTTTGCTAGCTTAATTAACCAACTAGTTAGTTCTGCCGTGACAATGATATGAAATTGATAAAAAAAAAATGAAAACAGAGTTGTTGTTGTATGCAGCACACGCACACAAACGCTGAAATTAATCATCAGCAAATACACAAGATGACTGAATTGATTTGACTGATAGACTCATTCATCTTTAAAGAATCTGATAAAAAATTCAAGGAACGGTGAGTAGTTGTTATGATATTTTCAATTATTTAAAAAGTTTGAAAGATTCCGTTCCGTTCCGTTAAATACCAATATCCACACGGGTAATGGTATTTTGCGGAACGGAACGGAACCAGAAGAAAATTGTTCAGACGGAAGGTAAGTGATGAATATTAAACTTTTTCCTTGCGAATGTGCTCGTTATATTTTAGAATGCTACGTTATATGGCATACACATTGCGTTATTGCTAGCTTGATGAACAAACTAGTAATATCATCCGTGTAATCAATGTAGTATCATAGATGAAATAAAAGTTATAGCTGTACACAACACAGGAGTGATATGCACATATGCAAGATGTTTGAATTGATGAAATGATTTGCTTCATTTATCTCAAAAGAACATAGAAATAAACAAACAGCTAGTAGTTGTTATGATGTTTTCCTTTATTTAAAAAGTTTGAAAGATTCCGTTCCGTTCCGTTAAATACCAATATCCACACGGGTAATGGTATTTTGCGGAACGGAACGGAACCAGAAGAAATCTATTCAGAAGAAAGATTACTTAAGTAATTTTCATCGACGTTACACACACAGATTAATTGAGTTTGGTTTAAACCTCAACTTTATATTTTCAGTGTCAATCAAACATCATAAAACAACTAGTGACTTTAGGTTTTCTCGGGAAAGAAGCGTGTATTGACTTATAGAGCAATGAGTAGCATATTTTATGTAATACACAGTTCATTAAAACAGCAAAATTTGTAAAACAATCTTCCATTTACGATAAGTTAAATTGAAATAATGACGTTTAAAAAAAATCTTGTTTCCCCTTTTGGGGCCTCTTAACTGGTTCCGTTCCGTTCCGCAAATTACCAATAGCCGGATTATTATGCCCTTTCACATAATAGATAATCACATGACCGCGAATCACACGGAATAGTCGGATAAGTACTTTGGCTTTGTGACGGCTCGTCCGGAACGTGTACATCTTCGCTGTGTATCTTGTGCTTGTCCCGGCTCGGACTTCTGCTCAACCTTTGGCTTCTCCTCTGGTAATGCTGGTTTAGGCTTTGCTGGTGGTAAATGGTTTGCCGATGGATTTCTCAGGATCGGAACTTCAAGAGTGGGCGACGCAAATCCTTCATGTTTGGGTTGGATCACATGCGGGTCTTCCCTTGTCTTCATCAGTTTACAGTTGTTCCTGCGGTACGTTCTTCCCTGACTGCCAGCTTCAACCATATGAGAACGTGGATGTACAGAGGCTGACACGTAGGTTGCTGGTTTCCAACCATCAGGTGTTTGAATGCGTATGGAATCTCCAAGTTCACATTGTGGTCTTGGTTTTGCACTTTGGTCATAATAGAATTTTTGCTTCTGTTTGTATTCCATAAGACGAGTAGAGACTAGGTTTGGTTCTATAATGCATGGCTTTCGCAATGTGTCACTGATGGGTATCAGTGTCTTAGCTCGCCTGGACATAAGACGTTGCATTGGTGATCCGATTTCGTTATCCCTGGGGGTGTTGCGTAGATCAAGTAGCCCTAAGTACATATCATCTCCAGACTCTGTGCATCTCTTTAAGATGTTCTTGATTGTTTGTACTGATCTTTCTGCAAGTCCATTTGATTGTGGATGTAATGGTGATGATGTGACATGGTCGATCCCAAATGCTCTTGTAAACTCTTTGAATTCTTGGCATGCAAACTGTGGACCATTGTCACTCACTAATATGTCCATTATACCATAACGAGCAATACACTCCTTGATCTTTGTTATGACAGTTTTCGCTCTGGTGTCCCTTTCTAACTCTGCTACTTCAATAAAGTTTGAATAGTAATCAACTAGGATGAGGAAATGACGATTATCAAGCTCAAATAAATCCAACTTTGCTCCACGGAAGTGAAGGTATAGGATGAATCATCATTGGTTCCCTTTGTGGTTTGTTTCTATGTGTTAAACATGCACTGCATCTGCTGACAACATCTTCAATCTGTTTGTTCATTCCTGGCCAGAACACTAATTCTCTAGCTTTCTGTTTGTTCTTAAGGATCCCTTGGTGAGAACTGTGGATTGTCTTCAATGTTACTGTTCTTAGTTCTGACGGTATGACTGTACGCTCCCCACGATAGATGAATCCATTGTAAGTAGATAGTTCATCACGAAAGTCCCAAAATGGCATGACTTCAAGTGGTACATCACATTTCCTCTCTGGCCATCCTTGGCAAATAACTTGTTTCAGAATTTGTAGCTGTTGATCTTTCTTCGTAGATTCGACTAGTGTTTCATGGTTTGTATACGATAAGGTTTCAGCTACCATGACCATCATTTCATCATCTATCAGCCTTTCGTCACTGTTCTCTAATGGTAGTCGGCTCAGACAGTCTGCCAATCCAATTTCTTTGCCTTTAATGTAGATGAGATTAAACTCATAAGGCTGTAATCTTAACATCATTTTTTGTATCCTCATTGGTGCTGTATGAATGGGTTTTTTCATGATGGCTTCCAGTGGTTTATGGTCAGTTTCTATTGTCACATTAGACTTCCCATACAGCAGTTTGTGGAAACGTTCACATCCGAATACTACCGCCAACATCTCTTTCTCGATTTGCGCGTATCTCTGTTCTGCTGAGGTTAGAGCTCGAGATGCATAGACCAAAACTCCATTTTCCTGCAAAATCGCTGCTCCTAAGCCTTTCATTGATGCATCAACGGTAACAGTCACTGGTCGAGTGGCGTCAAAATACTTCAAGACATCTGTAGAGGTAAGTGCTTTCTTGACATTAGTGAATGCTTGTTTCGATTCAACGTCCCAGTCCCAAGTTTCACTTGTTTTCATTTTCCGTAGCGGAGCTGTGAGTTCACTTAGTCTTGGAATAAACTTGGCAAGGTAAGCTAACATACCAAGTACTGTCTCAAGTTCCCCTCTGTCTTCTGGGTCCTTCATCTCAAGAATTGCTTTTACTCTGCCTGCTGATGGTTTCAAGCCTTCTCCTGTGAGACGATGGCCAACATAGTCAACTTCCGGTTTCACAAGTTCACACTTAGCTGAGTTTAACTTCAATCCGATGGTTCGGGCTTTTTCCAATACCTTTTTGAGTCGGTCAGTGTGCTCTTCCAAGGTCTTTCCGTGAACTAATATGTCATCTATTACGATTTCTACTCCTTCCATGCTGCCAAAATGAGTCACCATCTCCCTCTGAAAAACTTCACCGGAACATTTCAACCCCATTGGAATACGAAGGTATCGGTATCTTCCAAAGGGTGTGTTAAATGTTGTTAACATAGAACTGGTCTTAGACAATTTGATCTGATAGTAGCCCATGTTAGCATCCAAGGTTGAAAAATACTTGCTTCCGTGCAATCTTGTCACACTATCTTCAATACTGTTCATTGGATAATGTTCACGCATAATTGCCTTGTTGAGATCTGATGGATCTTTGCAAATTCGCACGCGGCCATTTTTCTTCCGCACACATACCATACTGTTGACCCATGGAGTCGGTTCTGTTACTGGAGATATGATGCCACAACGAACTAAGTTGTCAAGCTCAAATTTTACTTGATCACGAATAGCTACTGGAATAGCTCTTGGTGCGTGAATTACGGGTGCCACTGTTTTGTCGATTTTTATTTCGTATTCGCCAGGAAGGCATCCAATGTCCTGTCCAATGACATCTGCATAGTCTTTCCTTAATTGCTCAGTAGCGGTACTGACATTGACACTGTTAACTCTTGCGATCAGGCCAAATAGAATGCTGTCTTTCCTACCAAGTAACTGTAAGGGTCGAGGATTGTCAATCACTTGGAAACTAACTAGTCTTTCTGTGTCCTTGTATTTGCATGGTAAGCTTATCTGTCCAAATGCTTTAACTTTGGTGCTTACGCCATTGATAATAACGTTACTATCAGTGATCGGAGCAACGGACAAAAATTTCTCGGCACTTGTTTTGGATAATATGTTGCACTGTGCACCGCTATCAATGTCCAAGGTTAATTTCTTGTTGCCAATGTCAAATGTAACTTTCCAATCACCGGTTGACTCTGAATTAGTATCTGTACTCGCGGTCCACACATCTTGTACTGTGCACTGATTAAACATCTCTTCTAGCTCAGAGTTGTCATGAGGTGTATTGTCTTCCGCATAATATACTCGCGAACGCCGCGGAGGGTGTCCTCTTCCTCTGAAATTTCTCCGACTTCTCTGATGACCTCTTGGTGGTGCTGCACGACTTTGACATAGGTTTGAATGCTTAAAGTGTCCTTTCTGCCCACAGGCATCACAATGCTTGTTAAATGCTGGACAATGTCCTTTAATATGATGTTTGCTGCAATTTGCACAATACGGATGCGTACCTTGGTATCTGCTTCCTCCTCTCTGCCCTCGCTGCACTGGTTGTCCGAATGTCCTTGGTTTCTCGTAGCTTGTGTTATATTTTGTGTTCGCAAAATTTACTGATGGGTTTTCAGCGTCCAAATTTTTCAAATGCACGTTGGTCAATTCGACTTGACGACAGGTTTGAATGACCCTATCCAGGGTTAATTCGCCAGCGGGAATTTCCATTAACTTCTCTGAACATTTCATATCATTGACACCGTTAATTATCATGTCACATATCAACCCTTCTTTCTGCTCTCCGTACTCACAAAATTCAGCTTTACGTTTCAGCTCGGATATGTAATCCATTATTGTATTTTTGCCTCTCCTGGTTTTCAAGAATTCTTGCCTTTTAATGTTTCGATAGTTATGGACCCCAAAGTGACGATCGAACTTCTTGAATACTGTCTCTAGATCATGTTTATTCTCTCCCGGTTGTGCCTCGATGTTGTTGTCTCTGTCCTCTTCTATTTGTGGAGCCCATGTGAACGAATCGTAGATTTTCACAGCTTCCCGGCCCATGTTAGCTAGTAATAATCCTACTTTCCTCTTACCGGGTTTGTCGTCCAGTCCCAGAGCATCTAAATGCACAAGAAAGTCGCGCTTGTAAGCCTCCCATTCTTTCGCTCCAGAGTTAGATTCAGCTATAATAAATTCTGGTAAAGTTTTGATACCGCTGTGTGACATGGTGTCAGAAGTGGGATAAAGTTAGTTTTATCCGGTTACGCAACATGGCTGCATGAGTTATTACAATTGTCATAAAACATGGTACAAGTATATACACATATATTGAAAAAATGGTAAAGAACAAAATAATATACTTATATAAATCTGCGATAATTGATTATAAAGTTCTGCACAGCTGTGAAAATTCTAACACTAGTTTTATAATCTAGGTTGTCATTACTCCATAGGAAAGTATGCGAATCTATAATGCCTAAATTTTGTATTTGGAATAGTTCATTAAATAAGATATTCCTTGCTTTAGAAAATAGTTTGCAAACAAATAAAAAATGATGTACATCTTCTTTCTTTCCGCACATGCAATTTGGAGAATCAACAATATTTCTTCTGTGTAAATCATAATTTAGTAAACAATTGTGTCTTAATTTTGTATGAATGATATTAGCTACTCTTTTACCATGAAGAAAATATTTAGGAACTTTTGAATCACTGCTATTATTAGAGATGCTTCTTTGAAACTGGCGGATGGATGTTGATTTTTTAGGCGGAAGCGCCTATTGCAATTGCTTTCATGACCCTCTACGTCAAAGGTCAAATTCCTGCCCTTTTTCGTGGTAAATCTATCGGATGTTATTTAAACTAATGGCACACAACTCTCTACCCCCCCCCCCCTCCCGCTGTTTGACCCCCGTTTAAACATCGTTTTTGATAATCAGAACTGTGGTATGTCTCTAAATTTTTACTTCATCGTTTTTGTGATCGGCTTTAATAATCCATTGAAAATGCCTATAGCAAAGATAGCAAGTGGAAGATCTAGGAGTTTACGTTTTTGATAGTACAGGAACGAACGATAACTATTGCGATGGTATGCGACATAAACAAAGGATAAGCACGGAGTCGGATGCCTGTAGATGAAATTGCGAGGGAAAAAATAGTTCAATTTGAAATTGCGTGTTTATGAGTATAGAAGGAAAAATTGATAGGGAAACATGCAGGTGATGAATGCTCTTAAAAAAAAAAACAACGGTATGTATTAATCTATTTAAAAAAGATTATTAGAATGATACCATGCCTATAAATTATTTGTAAACATACCAACGTTTCGTGTAGTAATCTCAGACAATACTGCATAATTATGCAGTGTAAAATTTTTGTCAACAAACCCACGTTGATAACAACTGGTGACTGTCCATCTTCGACATAGTAAGGTAAGTTAGGTAACTAATGTGTTATTTCTCATTGTATAAACGTTTGCCTAATCATTTTAGATTTTCATGTTACAATAATGGTGATAACGTTTTCTTGATCGAGGAGCTGGTACATTCTTAATCCGAAACTTGTATATTGTGACGTGCGGGGGAGACATGTCACAATATAAAAGCGGGGGTTAGAATCAGAGAAATCTCGGATAAGTACATAAATGTTATGAAAGAATTTATATTGTTTGTGTTAGGCATTCATCGATAATTCTGAAATGTCGGTCTAAAGTTATGAATACTGTACAAGGCGAGGCCTATAGGATTTCTTTAAAGATTAAAATTTAGCACAATGGAATCGCATATTACGGAAGAAAACGTTTCCTTTTTTTAAACCTTTAATAGTTTGTGACACCTATAGGTTCATATGGTGATTTTATAATACTTTACGAACTGCACTCTATGATATAGGGTTCATTCAATTTGTTTACAAAAAATTACAATATTCAGCTTGGTTTTAAAATGACTCATGAATAATGCAAATGATTTTCTCTAAAAATATCTCAAATATAGCTTTTAAGTATAATAATACAAGATGCAATTGATTGGTTGATATAATAAATATTACAGATAGGCTATTACAAAGATATTTAATTGAACATTTAAAAAAAGTTAACATGATTTATCCTTTTACCTACTGTATTAACTTGTATATCAGAATTACGTTATCATTAGGCCTACTCTATAATGAAAGTGACTAAAATTTCCTATGGATATTTCTCTACATCATAATTTATATGATAGTGTTGATGACTGCATCTTTTTTTTTTAATTTTAAAATTTTCAATTCATGAGAACTTGGTCTATATACCAGTATATCTTTGATCTACCATGTTCATGATTAATTGCAATTCCAAAAAGACTCAATCATATACCTGACAATGATTATAGATAATAACCTTACATATATCTATTTGTTCTATATGTATATGTTCTTTCAGATGAATGTCAAGAAACTGATTAACATTAATTGACAAGAGGAGAAAATGAGAGCCCAACATCATTCTTCATCTCTGGTGAAGGGGAGAGTTTGGGCGCACAGCAAAATTCAAGCAAAACAAAGAAAAAGACGGATGCTATAAATGCGGTGTTGGCTTCCCAATTCAGCGCTTTTAACTTCTAAATGGAAGCAGGGCATCTAAAATATACTGGAATCCTCATCTTAATGGCCTTAACACCATTTTCAAGGCTAGTAAATACAACTAAATTTAATTACGATATTCCCCGTGGTTTTCTTGTTTAAGTATGAACTAATTATACCCATGCTCGGAAGGAGAAGGGGTATATTGTTTTACCCTTGTGTGTCTGTTTGTCTGTAACACAAATTTTGTCAAAGATAGCTCAGCAAAAATTGCAGATGCTTGAAAATTTAATCAGTCTTTGTTAAGGCATGCCATACAGTAGGGTTCATTTTTCAAAATATTGTATATCAACTTCCCGTTACATGTAATGTTAACTATGTTTTTTTGTATACACACCAAAGCAGGGGTATCACTAGTAAGCATCAACTCACAGATATCTTGTTGTCATATCTTTAATAATATAGTAAATATTCTTGTTCTAAATGCAATTATAAACTGAAGAATTTTGGAGAAAAAACTTTCATTTACAGTTCAATCACTATATTTTCCATTACTTGTATGCAATATACCGAAATAACCTTACAAATATTGATAATTCATATCGTGTGATCTTCTTATATATCTTATCCTTTATTTGCAAAATACATGTATACTTTTGAAAATAAATTATTTAAGGTAAAACACACATAAATTTAAAATATTTTATAGATGAATTTTATTTTTAAATCCATGTTTTCTTTATTCAAGTATATTGTAATGAAATATTGCTTGATAACATATCCATTATTCATTTTCATCAACACATTTTAGAATATCCTGCTGAAATTGGTATAATGGATGCAAGAAAACACTAGTGAATTGAAATTGTTGTTACCACAAATGGCACACTCCAGGATTACACGCTTTCCAAAAACACAAATTATGGCATGCAGCTATAAAGGGATTCTTTGGAAGTCTATGTTCTGTAATAGGGATTTTCTTTTGAAGATTCCATTAGTATTAAAATAAAAACTTAAAAGTTAAATGTTCAAATGTATTCAGTACTAGAGACCTGTGATTTGACAGTACAACATGAAGCAATTGTAAAGGACACATAGTTTGTACATTATTGAATATCAATCTATATGTAACCGAGCAGTAAGGAATTCCAAAAGACAGCCGTTTTGTTTAACAGATTTATTAAACGTTTTAAAGCATTGACCTATAAACAAAGAAAAATACATTAGACAAAATACAATTTTACATGTACATTCAATATGTTTTAGTTTCGATAATTCGTTGATAAAAATGCAACCGTTACTTCAGTATTCATTTATATGGTAAAACATGTTTTGTAGCAATTTAATATTAGAACTTACAAACAAGTTTCAAAAATTACAATGGCAAGATTAACTGCAAAAATACGATAAAGTATAAACCTTGCAATTAAAATAATATGCCCTAATCACTATCATGGTAGTAAAGAAATATATAACTAAATATGATATTAACCTACCACAAGATGCAGCTGATATACACTGGATTGTCCGACGTCGTTTAAAATGAAATACTGCCCAATTGGACTTAGGTTGAACGGTTACTTATACTAATAGAGAATCAAATTTATTGGATAATAATATGAACCAATGAAATTAAAGAACCATGCGCGCGCAATAAAACTTTAGATGAATAATATTTAAGAATGTACTGCACAAAACGAAAATAGAAAATCCAAAAACGAATAAATACATATGAAATAGATTGTAATAATATGTTCTACCACATATAGTTAATCCCTAAATTACTTGGCCTTTATATTGTATTGTAATTCTCAACATTTACATATACGGTTGATCTTTGTATAATTTGTTTGGTGTACAGTACAGTAAGTAAATACATTCTTTCAAAGTTTTAAACATTTGTCAACAAAATGTATGAACTGCAATCTGAGGATCATTTAGAGGTCTGCAATTCTCCACAGTCATATAAAATGACTTTGAAATCATCCTGTTACTGTTAAACTTGAGAATATATTAAGATAACTTCAAAATCTCTTTATTGATTACCTTGTTTACTACACATTGTCCAGATATTTTGTGTATTATTCTATAAAGCTGATTTCTCAACAGCTGCTCAATGGCTACTGCTTCTCAGGTAAGCAAAATGACACACAGATTACTTGATTGTGTAAAATACTGTAATCAAGTGATGTACAAATATAACTTCTGTATTTTGGTGAAACATTATTGTAAAGAATAAAATACTGAAGTTTCAGAAGTTCAGTTAACTAAATTCTAATACTATAATATTCTTTCATCATTTTGATGTCAAAATGACTATTTTTAATAAATCGGCATAATAAATGAAAATGTATTCCTGTAATTTCAGCTTGCATATGAGTATCAACTGTTATATGAATGTACTTAACAAAATAAATATTTTGATGTTTAAATTGCTTTTCTCATCTAATCTTTATTTAAGGCATGATCCAGATTAATGTGGTGCAGTAGCTGAGTATTTCCACATTTACTACATTTATATACCTTAATTGACATATTAGAATAGTGTTTTCTGTTATCAAACTAATTCTTAAAAATGAAATAGTTATAACACTATGACATTGACAACTTGCGATCATGCTTCCGCCTATCAGTACTTTCAGTACTTTGATTAATATCCGAATTTAGTGAGTTCCATTTGCCTATAGCATCTGGAATAAATGATTTTTTTATATGTATCATACTTAACTCTAGGAGGTATATAATTGTCTTCATAACGAGTATTGTAGCGAGATTTATCTTTCCTATAAATGTTAGCAATATCACCAAGATACTGTGGTACAAGATTGTAATGAATTTTGTACATAATCGTTAGTTTAGCTATTTCCCTTCTTTTAGATAGAGAGTCCCAACCCGTTTCGAAATACAATGATTCCCTTGAGGCCAAAATTGGAAGTCCCGTGACAATTCTTGCAGCGTGTAACTGTACTTTTTCTAACTTTTCAATTTCTGCGGAAGAACAACCATCCCATACAACAGAAACATATTCTAATATTTGCCTTACAAAAGTTATATATAATTTTGATAGTTTGTCTCTGCCTAAAGTAAATTTAAGTTTCTTAAGTAGTCCTAATTTTTTACAAGCGATGTTCACTATATCATTGATGTACACAGACCACTTCAAATCATCAGAGAGCGTTAGGCCTAGATGTTTATGACAAGAAACAATATCTAACTGACAATCTTGAAAAAAAAAAACAGTTCTGAGGTTACATTACGTTTTAATTTGCTAAAAAATATAACTTTGGTTTTATTAGGATTTTTAAGTAACCAATCATTGGACCATTTTCCTAATATTCTAAGGTCATGATTTAACACATTTTCTACATTTCTTAAGTTTTTATCTGCAAACTGGATTGAATTATCATCTGCGTATAATCTACAAAAGGACAACATATTTTGTGCAACATCATTGACATGAATTAAAAACAAAAGGGGCACAAGTACAGATCCTTGTGGCACTCCAGCATTAACACTTAAGCTGGATGATAATACATCTTTATACATCACTTTTTTAGATCTGTTACACAAATAGCTGCTAAACCATTGAAAAGGATCGCCACAAATACCGTAAGTTTGTAATTTAAAAAGAAGCCCTTCATGCCAAACTCTGTCAAAGGCTTTTGATAGATCACAAAAAACAATGCAACATGATTTACCCTCATCAATATTCTTAACAATACTATGATATGTCTCAATTAACTGGTACACTGTTGAGTGACCGGGTAAAAAACCGGATTGGTATTTATAAAATAATTTGTTACTATGGAAATAATCATAAACATGTTTGAAAACAATTCTCTCCATCATTTTACTTAATACACAGCTTAGTACAGAAGTCTATAATTACATGAGAGTGATGGGTCCTCTTTTTTAAAAAGAGGTAGAACATGGGCCATTTACCAACAATTAGGAAATGATCGTTCTAAAAGAGACTTATTAAAAGGCTTGCATATTGTAAACATAGTTGATTTTAACATTTTGTGACTAATACTATCAGGTCCAATAGCTTTGTTGACTGGCAAAACAGATATAATATCAGTCACTTCAAACTCTTCAATAAAAATGTTGTCTAAAGTTTCATCACATTGTAAGTACAATTCTGGTAAAAACTTTACCGGTAGTCAGAATATTCGATATAGATGAAAAGTATTATCAACATCAGAAAACGCTCTTTTAACATTATTTTTATCATCTGTGTACTGTAAAGGTGGAATTTCACTGGTTGTTTTTGTTTGGAAAACGTCTTTAAGAAGTTTCCAGTATAATTTGTTATTGCTTTTACTGGAGTCATCAATAAAAGTTTCAATGTTGTCGTAGTAGTTAGAAAATGCTTGCTTTTTCATGTTGTTGACTTGATAACTTTTTTATACTTTGACCAATCACAGATTTTGTTAGTTTTCATTACAATGTTACGTAGACGATCTCTAAGTATTATTTGTGACACGATGGCGGTGTTTTTCTTTGAAGTTTACCATTTTGTATTAACAACACAGTGCAAGGCTACTGGGGCGAGCTATTTGCTGTACTGTATTACCTGATAAGCCGTGCGGTATTTGCCAATAAACCGTTCTGTATTAGCCAACTGTACTGTATCTTAAATACAGAACGATCTAAATATAAATCAATGCAACAATAAATGCAACATATTTAATTCTAATGTCAATTTTAACAAAATCAATATGCAAATGATATTCAAAACTACAAAAATATACAAAGCAAGAGAAAGAGTATGGGTCCTTATCAATAAAAAATTCCCAAGAAAATTATGACTTTTTTACATTCGGGACACAGCACTTAATTCCACTGACAGTTACTAGTATTTAGATCCTAACGAAAATGAAGATACGCCATTTTTCAAACACATTCAAGGCCCATTTTGTATTATATTATGAGTTTCGGTTTTCCTGACCTTCAATAAGATTTCTTCATTGCGTGGACCCTGAGGTCCACGCAGAAAATATATAAGCGAGGTTAAACCGGATGCTATGGGGAAAATTCAGCCTGCGCATGAGGTAGCCTGGTTCCTGTGCGTATTGGGTAGCTCAGGGAACCAGGCTAGTACAAGTTTATCTGAATCGGGATCGGGATTCCATACCATATGCACACATAAAGTTCAAAGGCGCTGTAATTGTAATTGTGAAGTAGTCGGTAAACAGTAGTCAATACAGAAACAAAGTATTCCTTTTAAAGAAATAACCGGCATGTGATATGAACTGTCAGTATTATGAAATAAGTTAATGTTATTAAAACTACAACATGCATCAAATGGCATAATTTGCAATGTTTTGTTGTTTTCCGTATACACATGTAACTTAACTTTACTTTTATAGTAGGCGAGGCTAGAGTACTTCCCGATTAAAAATTTTTAAGCATTTAAGTGTGATTGAATAATTATGTCACTGTATAAAAGTTTAAATCTCAAGAAAAATGCATCAAAATATGAAATTAATCTAAACAAAGCTGTCACTGCATAGTTAACAAAGTAGTGCGAATCGTAATGTGTGCACAAATAGTAGAATTCGTCGAATGCCTGATACTATACATGCAGACTTCATTAATAGATAGATCATAATTATTTTAGAAGTATGAACCCTTTAAATTCTGAGATAAAAAGTCAGGGCTATACATATACGTAATCCAACGTACAAATTTAGTGGTTAAAAGCAGAGGGCTAGAGTCGGTGGAATCTCTGATAATCTTAAGGCTTTCACGTTTCATTGGAAACACATGCAAATGGTCCACGTATTGTACTCCTTTTTTAAAGGACAACAACTTGTTCCTTATCATTTACGGCTGGTCCAAATCTAGAGGCTGTGTTTTCTTTCACTTTGCTCTGATGAACGTCACAGTCCATAAATAGTCAAAATATTCCAGCAATCAAAGTCGATCAAACAGCTTTCTGCAGCGCCCGCATTCGAATCTGCGCAAAAACGAAGAATTTGAAGCCCTTCAAATACGTGATGCATGATGCTCTGTATCTATATTTTCGCATATCTGCGATAAGGTAATATCGTCTACCTCGTCCATTAGGAAATCAAAAGAGCTCATCTCCAACTTACCCTAGCTGTGGTCATATCTAAACTGAATGCTGATACAGTCTCACGCGATCTGCGGAAATTGTGTAATAATCATCTAACTCCAATACACTTATTGACCCGGGAATACACAGGTGTTTTCGATATAGGAAGAAGTGAAATTTACATGACACTGCTATTCAGTTAGAAGTCTCATATGCTCAATCGTGTCACAAATCATTTAGAGAACTCGACAGTTTCTCTATGTTTGATACAAATTTGGGAGTGGACTCGTGCTACGCACTCGTCCACCCCCAAACGCACTCGTCCACCCCCAAATTTGTATCAAACATAGAGAACCTTCAAAGAAAAACATCGCCATCGTGTCACAATCCTAATTGTAGAATCGAACCATGGCTTATCCCTACTGGCACTGTACCAGTTATCGGCTAAAATTTAACGTTTTCTTTTCGTAATTCCTTATTTCTTGATATTTTTGGATAAAACTTGACATAGTTTAAAAAGTGAACTCCTTATTTATCAATCTGTTAGTTTATATCATTATTTAGAACCCAAAACATCTTGTTTTGTGCTTTTAAGCACGCCCCGAATTTGCCGAGTTTTAACGATTTACTGTACCAGTTATCAGCTTCGTGATAATAACATAGTAAAAATCCGTGTTCATGTTGATTTTATACTCTGCTAAATGTAGTTTGAATTATGCCCCTTGTGAGGTCAGACTAAAGTATTCGGGGTCATGATACATTATAAACAAAACTCATAAAATAATTCGTTTATTATCATACGGTATAATACACCAAATCGTATATTATTCAATACATAATTGTGCAATCAGGCGTTCAATTGCGCTTCGAATCTTTCGGAAATTCGTGAATTCCTTTTGTTTATACATGTTAAATGTATTGATTTTATATGTCAAATCAAAGAAGGGATATAATAACGTATCACAAAAAGGTAATATTCTATTTTTAACTTATTACGTCACTTCCCTCACTGCTGAAAGTGCAAAGATGTAAATCATCGGTAAACAATGATCGTTTAAGCTCATGTATAAAACATATTCAAGAAAGTTTTCAAGCAAACTTACTTTTCTTTATTCGAAAAAGTCGACTGAAATAAAAAATCTTGGATTGTTGCGTGCTATAAACCCGAACTCTAAGTTTAGCCGATAACTGGTCTTAGCCGATAACTGGTACAGTACCAGTAGGTCGAACAGTAATAGTTTTTTTCTGGAATGCATTCATGTACGCATTTAAGGAAATAAATGGTAAAACTTTCAGCATCAACAGAGACGTTACTGGCTTCAGATATAAGAGTTGACTAGTTACTATCCATAATCAAAAGATATAACCTATCAAAGTCAGCACTTTTATAATCCCAAAGTTTACGTTTGTACGCCCGACATCATGCATGTACGAGTATTATAAACACAAGTTTAGGTGACACGGAACAATTTTTTTTTATACAAATCGTTGTAGCCAGGGGATGTGTGTCTTCGGAATTCTGTAACTAGAATTTCCTCAGTCCCCATTGAGCACACGGAACTTTACTTACTTTTTTTTAAATTATCCTTTCATGACACATTTATAATGTAATGTATACATTCATTGCATAAAATTACGTAAAACAAACATTTTGAACAAAATCGTATCCCCGATAATACATGTAACGGGGATACGATTTTTTTCCAAAACGTTTGTTTTACGTAATTTTATGCAATGAATGTATCATTAGATTATAAATGTGTCATGAAAGGATAACTTAAAAAAAATAAGCAAATAAGCAAAAACGTTTTTTTCCAATATTAGAACAATCAGAAAATATGAAAAAACTGTTAAACCAATCATCTATCATAAACAGCAGAAGACAAGCGCCGAATCTGAGGAAAATTCTCTCCAAAGCAAAGTTCTCGTCCAGCAATACTATTTCCATCAAAAAGTGCGGCGACCCCCGATGTGGAACATGTGACCTTATACAGGAGGGAGAAGGAATAATATTAAAAAGCGGCCAAATTTTAAAACCTAATGCCCCAATGAACTGCAAATCGTCTAATTTGATATATTGTGCGACTTGTCCAACATGTGGAGAAAATTATATTGGCCAGACTAACCAGCTCAACGCCCGAGTGAGAGTCCACAAACAACAAATAAAGGACGAAACAGTGAGAAACACTCCATGTTCGGAACATTTTGCGAAGTGCGGAAAGGGAACATTTAAAATATTTCCGTTTTACAAAATGTGGACTTCAAATGAAATCGCCCGAACCACAAAAGAGGACTATTTTATTAAAATATTTAACCCGAAACTTATTAACTGCGTTGATAAAGTTCACGCCATCGCTACCTTGATGTACATTGTGACGTCATAATGAACTTTAAAAACACGACGTCATTGATAACGTTACAAACAACGTTTTTAACGAGGCCGGGTCTAATTTTTTCTGCCCTAGATTTTTGAATGAAATTTTTAACAAGAATTTCTACTGATATAATTATTATTTTAAGTTAAAAAAATAAGACATTTACCACACCGTTTGTTTGAGGGGTCATCTCAAAGTTTGTTAATTTTTAACATAGGACTCTATGGGATTTTGCTTGAAAAGTACCAAATTTGCACATTTTTTAAACTTCTGCCCTAGGGATTTCTTTTTCTGTTCTACAAATTAAAGTTATTGCTAAAAGGCATCAAATTGTCAAATAAAAAAAAACTTTTACCTCCTGGTTTGTTCCAGGGGTCTTATCAAAGTTATTTTTTGTACGCCCAATTTCCCAGTTTGTCAGATAATGGCTATTTTTTATTTGACAAAGACGGAAATGGTGACCTTTATTGTATTATTAAAACATTAAGACATATTTCGGTAATAAATAAATATATAACATCACATATTAAGGGTAAATGATATAAAATACATGGTTAATGTCTTGAAATAAATAAATTTAGCGATATTTAGGCGGGTTAAGAAAACGTGACAGAGGGTTAGGCTTGCTGAACCCTCTTCACGTTTTCGACCCGAGCCCAAATATAGCTTATACTTCGAGACATTTATGTTTATTCCACAATATAATATCAATTTTACACATCAAACGAGTTATTTTCAACAAATTTCGCTGAATATCTGCAGTTGAAACTATCACGCCATGGCGTCAACAAAGCAAAAAGATGACGTCACAATACAAATGAAACGCTGCGCGAAAGCGTGCGTACTCGTTCTGTACTCGGCCTCGTTAATTTTGTATAACTGTCTGAAGAGCCGACATGACTGAAAGCGCTAACAGTAAACAATTTATTTAATTTGGACTGTCGCATTCTGTTTTATTTATTTAAGTATTTTTTGCTGTACCAAGGCTTTATTTATCTACAGATATATATATATATATATATATATATATATATATATATATATATATATATATATATATATATATATATATATATATATATATATATATATATATATATATTTGTTATATTCAGTAGTATATTCTCACTATATAACTCTATATAGACGAATAGTCAATAATTGCAATATAAGCTCGTCCGAAAAATATTGACGGGTCAATATTTTTTTGATATTGACCGGCTAGGAATAATATCTAGAGAACATTCCCTCTATTTCAAATAATCGCCTCTGATTTGTTGATTCGTAAACGATGACGTAAATAACTCTTCGCGACTCCAAAACAAGGTTACGTCATAATAGGCAGTCAGTCAAGGCAAGTAAACAACGGACACGCAATGCGACGGTTTGCTATCATAACGGATATAAGGATTTGCGAATTACTGTGAGGTAAAATCAGGTAGAACATCTGTATTTTCATTCTTCCGGTCGGCGGAATATCAACAGTGACCGTTTGATGCTGAGGATATTTTGGAAATGAACTTTGCACAAATTTGAATTCGTGAATTCTTTGTTGAGCTGAGAAAATTACGGCGATCTGTTTTCAATTACTTTCTTAAACTTTGGTTTGTTTCTTCATATAACAAAACAAATGTTGACTGTGTTTTCGGGCAACATTGATTATATTAGCCCCCTTGGGACGAAAAATATTGCCCTCCGCTTCGCGTCGGGCAATATTTCGTCCCTCGGGGGCTAATATAATCAATGTTGCCCTCAACCCCAGTCAATATATATATATATATATATATATATATATATATATAGAGGATATCTATATTGTGTGATTTTATATTTGCTTTATCCAACGAGTTGAAATGGTGTATATATTCGCGAGGCTTGTCGAGCGAATATAACCATTTTTTACGAGTTGGATAAAGCAAATATAAAATCACACAATTATAGATGTTCTATTTATCTCATACAATTTGATTTATATTATGAAGCTTTTGAGACAGTCCCTTGTGTGACCCAAATTGGATTTTTTTTTCAAAGATTAAAAACGATGATGCTACGTTGTGTTATGCGGCTATTGTGGCCTTGCGCAATACAATTTAGTACGTCATTCCTGAGATAAATCTAACTGTTTTAATGTAAAGTTTCACTGAAATAAACCTTAAAATAATTTTTTAGCTCTAGATAATTTTTCTTAGAGCTTATTCACTTGATTAAATGGAAATTCCGATTAGAAGACTTGAATAATCAGTTTTGTTGACATACACAAAGTTGCGAATGCTCGTTAGTTTGAATTGACTCGAACGAGGAACAGTTGTTGATGCATGATGTTTTATAAAACAAACACTAGGCTAGCCTTATGATTCAAGAATAAGGATGCTTACTGGTGGTGGAATAAAAGTCTTATGAAACATTATTTCGGTAAGTTCTTGTATATAAACACAACCAGAGCGCTCTGTTTTCATCGCATCGTCAGGATGAACTCGATCCTTGACAGTTAACGTAATTTGTAACTGTGTTAGTTTTATAAACTTCACAAAGCAAATTGAAAGTTGGAAGTGGGCTAAATTTATAAAAAATCTTGACAAACAAGAAAAAAGGGTATTGTGGTTACGGTTTTGAATATCTTTGCAAAAAAGGTAGGGGGGGGGGGTTAACCTCCCCCCCCCCCCCCCTCACAATAGCCCCCCGGTTCCGACGCCTGTGCTACGCAGTTATGTGTTTTCCTTCATATTTGTAACTTTGACAAAATCAATTTTATATTAATTTTTGTAGTAGATATAGTTATGTTGAAAGTACTAACAAATTTTCGAAAAGCGTTGAAGCGAGGGGCTGTGTCAAAAGTAGTTCCGACCGGAAGTATTTGATATAGCATCACCCGTGTGATATAGCAAAGGTTTATCACACGGGTAATATACACCACACGTATGAGATTATGTACGTTCACCTGAAGAAGGATGTAAATCCAGAAAGCGCTTTGGAACTGTTCATTTTCTTTTTTGATTATTTATACTGTGTGATATCACCTTTCACTCATTTTGGATTTTATATATATTTGGATTTGGTACAGCAAAAAACACTTAAATAAATAAAACAGAATGCGACAGTCCAAATTAAATAAATTGTTTACTGTATTACATGTGAAAAGTTTCATCTTGACCTCTCTAAAAATGGCTGACCACCGTAAATGATCGAATGGGCCCGCATGTCAGAAATATCGATATTTTAGTGCACCCGTGAAAAAGTTTTAGTAGTCTCGTTCAACCAGACGCTCGGCAAGGTTTAATTCTGTTATCTTTTGACATATTCTTAAAAACAGTAAACAATTTATTTAATTTGGACTGTCGCATTCTGTTTTATTTATTTAAGTGTGTATATATATATATATCCCCGAGTACCCGAACTCCGTCACCATAAGCAGAAAACCTCCCGCGTTTCTCTGTAAATTATTTTTTGTGGTTTTTATCATTTGCAATCACTAAATATAATCTGAAACAATATATTTATAAAATTATTAACAAAAATATTTTTATCTTTATTCAAATAAGCCCACTGAATACGACGTTTATCACACGTGCTATCATAACTTATGAACCTAACTCCGTCACCCACATGCTCTATGATATGGCAGGGAATGAAGACACATTAACAATTTAGTTAAAACTCAATTTGTATCTAGGCCAAGTTATAATAAGTAAAAATGGTGCATACAATTTAAATTGTATTTAATTTCATCGAAATGAAATGATCGCCAGAATAAATCAAAGTACTGAAAGTACTGAAAAGCGCTAACCTAGCTTGGTTCTAAGAAAATTTACTGTGTGCAAGCGTAGGCGGAAATGAGCCTTATTGAAATTTTGGTTTATGTTTAATGAATATCAATTTAAAGTATCGAAGGCCAGATTTTTTAAATATATGTTATTTTTTTAAGATGATGTGAATTAAAGCTGAACACGACTTGTATATGGATACTTGCCTGAAAAAAGATATGTTAAAATCACAAATTATACCTTTTGAACAGTTTTTGACATTTTCTTGCAAAGAATCGATTTTATTTTTCTATATTTTAGCTTCTGAATACGCACTTTATTTTTTCATCACTGCGTAGCATCCCGTGCTGATATACGTAAGCCCCGCAAACCAATCGTATCTACTCGGCCATTTCCGCCACCCAGATAACTGGTTCCCTATACCTCTTACCAGTTTAAATGATGTATATTTCTGCTCATAGAGGGCAGTTATTCCTTGCACCGGAAATAGAAGTCTAACGACAATAAAGCGCTGAGCTATGCTTAGCGCTTTAAAAATGGGTCCATGTAACAACAATCACAATGGCCTTTTCAGAATTTATGGATGCCGTTTGATTTATGTCCTTATATATTTCAAATATTTTATATCATTAATTAATATATTACTTATTAAATTATTTATTTATTACATTTTTAGAAATGTAGCATATTCTAAATAGCGATATACCGGATATGTCTATATACCCTGTATAAGGCAAAAGTATCGGCATGAGCGATTTGACGTTACCATCAAGAGTAGTGCATAAAGGCTATTGCGGTCTGAAAAAAATGTATTAATTACCTTAATCAAAAATGTATTACATGTGAAAAGTTTCATCTTGACCTCTCTAAAAATGGCTGACCACCGTAAATGATCGAATGGGCCCGCATGTCAGAAATATCGATATTTTAGTGCACCCGTGAAAAAGTTTTAGTAGTCTCGTTCAACCAGACGCTCGGCAAGGTTTAATTCTGTTATTTTTTGACATATTCTTAAATTTAACCGTTGCAAATTGTTGACATTTGATTAAAGATTTTTGACATGTGAAAAATGACGTCATAATCGTACTTGATTTCAAACGGCGAGGAGTTTCCCGAAAGTGACGGAGTTAGGGGGCTCTGCGATATGTGTGTGTGTAGTGTGTATTTAAGCATTGAATCCTTATTTTTTGAAAGATATAGTCTCATAACTGCAACGGTGTGAGCATACAAATTGAATAACGCGCGTTAGCGCGTTATGAAAATTTGTTTGCACACACCGTTGCAGTTATGAGACTATATCTTTCAAAAAATAAGGATTTAATGCTTATATTTACATTTTTTTTACCTTCTTGTCTTGTACGCAAATGCGAATTATACCTCAAAATTACTGTATTATCCTATGGGTAAGTTCAAATTAATGGAAGAGCCACAGTAACAGCCACAAGCGTGATCTTTGATTTTCGCTTGTGACGTTGTATTTATCAGCGTTAAACGTTTGTGACGTCACAATTAAAACTCGTGATTTAACCTATTAGTACCCTGTCTGTGTTATTTAAGAAATGAACTCAATGTCTACCCAAGTTATACTCGTATAACCTGGGTTGGGGCAATTTACGCTTTATAATCCGCGAAGCGGATTATAAAAAAGCGTAAATTGCTCCAACCCAGGTTATAGCGAGCGCAGCTCGCCGGCGCGCAGCGCCGGCGCGAAGCGAGCTCTACCGGCAAGGCGTGTGTGAATAGAAAATTCGGACTAGTTGCACATTCATTCAACGGATTTTTTTGGCGTCAGTAAATCGGACCAGTAATGCATCGTTTTAATCGTCCCAGTAGTTCCCTGTAATCATGGCAATTTTTATCACTTCACACTCTCACGAGAATCAGCAAGACAAATTTAGACAGTAAAAACAATAACGATGTAAGCGACATACAGTCAATGTTACCTCTAAAGTTCACCTCAGTACACTTTCAATCAAAAATAATCGTGTGACGTCACAAACGTTTACACATTGATCCGATATATTTTTTCGGAGTCAGTAAATTTTGACCCACAATTCATAGTACCAATGGTTTCCAACCTCACGTTCCAACATCACGTTCTCCCGAGAATCAAAGTAAAACCTTTGAAAAGCTTATAAGATGTGTAATTTTAAGAACATCATGCTTTTTAAGTAAATAAAACAGTATACTTCGCATACTTTTATTTCTCAGGGGAGTTTTAAAGAGTAAGACGACACTTAACCAACGTCAGCTTTGACGTCACAATAAGCACTGATAAGGGGAAATTACTCTAATTGAAGTTATTGTAAATCTGCTGAAATGACCAAAATCCTCTTCAAATCTTGCAAAGGCTAAGATAAAGAACAGCTGACGAATAAGGACATTTCTTCAGATACAGGAAACAGTTGTAAATTGCACTAATTTGGATGAATGCTCACAAATATTTTATTCACTATAATTACGGTAATTTCCTGAAACGTAACGTTATACGTAGCAGCGCTTTTTTTTAAAGGGGGTGGGTGGGTGGATGGCAGCCTCATCCAAAAAATCTTTGCAAGCAAAAAGAAAAATAAATCATGAAAATTCTAATCCTTCAGCTCTTTAGCAGTTCAATGGTTTCTTTATTTTCACTTCCATTTATTACATGCGGGGGGGGGGGGGGGGGGGGGGGGACAACACCATGTTCTTTTAACATGATAAGCAAATATTTTTAAGCGTAAATTAAAAATAAAATTAAACATTAATTTTTTTTTTAAAGTGGAGGGGCAAATCCATGGTAAGTCGATTTTCTATGTATAAATTGACAAAAATGAAAAAAAATTTAGCATGGGGGGAGCTCTATGATGAGTCAAGTTTTATATGTAAGTTTAAGAAAAAATGTCTACTGCAAAAAAAAAGGGGGAAATCAATCAATCAATCATAATCACAATCACTTTAAAAGAGGAGATCGATGCAGTGCAATGAATATTTATATATTAAAATCTTTATTATTTAACAACATTGTTTCTGAGATTAAACTATTGTTCTACATATAAATAAATAAATTATAACAAATCTTATAAACTATGAATAATGAAAATTTACTGAAAAATAGGTATGTTTTATTTTTTGGCATTCAAATTTTACGTTGTTAATTTTATTTTATTAATTTATTATAATTCATTGTTTGATCACATGCTGTGCTCGCCCCAACGGTCGCACCGTAAAATATATTACGAGCATAACTTGGGTAGATATTGAGTTCATTCCTTATAATTTAATTTTCTGGAATTTGCTGTACAAATTGAGTCCGTTTTACTTTTTAAAATGATATAAATCTGTTCAAAATTCATACGTAACGTCAAGTGAATTAGTACGTTGGTGCATTGTGACGTGTCTTGTGACGTGCAAACCAGGTTATACAAATTTAACTAAATTTTTCTATCCAATCAAATGCCGCGTTACAACCAGAATTAAATTATTGTGCTATATCTGCAGTAGCTTTACATGCAAAAAATATTTGGAATGTATATATTCATTCATATCAAAGATCAAAGTTAATTTACTGCACTGCACCAACAAAATTTATTATTTACAATGATACTTCCTATCATTTGTATCAAATGATACTGTACAGTTAAGCACTTGAAATTAATTCAATGATTGATAATCCTGGTACAGTTTGTCTATTTTGTATTTTTAACAAGTACCATGCATGCATGGTTACAGGTTTTATTTTCTTTGAATATTATTCTGTTCCTTTTCTTGGATTAATAAATTATTGTAAATATATAACAAAGGTCATTTTAATGTTCAATGGTCCACCTCAATTCAAATTATCCTACCCTGTTAGTATAAAGCTTGACTATATACAAGGAGGCATCGGGTCATTCTATATCAGGTCATTACACCGTAACATTAATAAAACCCATACAAAACAGTAAATATTTACTAAATCCTTAATTTAAATTTTGATATAACCAAATATGAACCAATTAACACATTTTATGTGAAACATTCGTAAAAATTAGACATAAATTCTAAAAAAAAAAATATTTGTTCATCAGGACAGTACACGAAATAGATGTCATTACACAGTGTGGAATCAATAAATGTCTCATAAAACCCTTTTTGATAAATATATTGATAAACTAATGAGTTTTTAGTGTAAAATAATATCACAAATGAATATATTACAAAAGAAAATGTCGACGAGAAAACATAAAATTATTTAATTTTGCAAAATATATCTTATCAGATCAATCAGGACATTCCACACTTTAGGTCATTACACAGTCCCATTCTACGTAAGAGTTATCTATCTTTACCAATATTGAACATTTTTGCTAAATTGATATAAAGTCATTTTTTTATTTCTATGATCATTAGTTTAGTTATGTTAAATAAACTATCAAAGAACATATTAATTTTATCAATCAGGTAAACGGCAGGCGTGTGGTTTTCTCTCGGCAGGCGTCTTTTCCCGACAGGCGTCGGCAGGCTTTTTAGTATCACCCCAGTCAAACTATGACTGTCATGAACTATGAGTCTATGACTATGGCAATGCATTCTTTGTACTGGACTTTTATACAGGAATATGCACGCATTGAGTACGCAGTTATTTCGTGCATCGTGTTATTACTGTTATTGTACAGTTTTGTTCTTTTCGTAAGAAATTTACAAATTTCTTCCAAAGTTCCAATATCAGTGCAAAAGGTGTTAATCATCACAGCACATCCTGATGATGAGTGTATGTTTTTTTCTCCAACCATCCAATCATTATTGAATTCGGGGCACTTTGTTCACCTTTTATGTCTTTCTAATGGTAAGTCATTTATAAACTGCCATTTTTAAACTGCATTGTATCTTTAAAAGTCGATTGGAATTGGCCATTGGGTACCAGGAATAATTGAATTCTGATAATAGTCGTTTGGCCTTTATTCTGTTATACTCTGTCCCAAGATATTTTGGATTCACGTTTGGCATAATTGTTTGATATTTATAAATACCTCAGGATTCAAACGATGTTCATTCAAAAGTATGAAAAATTTCCAAGATTTCTCAGTCAAAACGCCCCTGTTAACTTATCAGGTTTCAATACAATGCTAAAAAATGTGATGTCTACGGAGATTTTGCATTGCAGCAAGCCCGGATGATAACGTTGAAATATTGCGCGATGTATTCCGAGTGTATTCCGAATGGAGAAAAGATGTAAACATTCCCCATTGTAAATCTCCGTAAGGAATCTGTTTTCGTTCCTGTGAATTTTTCCGAGTGAAAGATGATAATGTGTCAATGATATTATCTTGGAAAATATCCCTTTCAACTATTTCAATTGCACTTCTTTCACAGGTAAGTGTATTTTTATTAAAAATCGTCCAAATGTGCAGCATAAATATCTTGGGATAGACTATAGTAGTTTTGGTGTCTTTTTATAGGAGGATGATCATTGCCATTTTAAGATTATGATATGTAAATGCAGAGCCAAATTTTTTTGTTTAAGTAGAGACAGTACAGTAATTAATTAAAAGGACAATGTACGGTTTTACACATTTCTTGCCCCAAAATTTAAAGTTCTACAATGAGCTCTAAATATAAGGTTAAAGATAGATGAACTCATATTGAAAGTAAGTGTGGAAAAGATTATCACCATGATGACGTCTCAATGTAGAAATGATGTCATGAAGATTGTCCTATTTGGCAGGTCCAGTACATTCTCTTGAATATATAGCTTGAATAATTTAGCTATTTTGTCATACAGTTTTCTTAAATTCATAATTTTTTCAGCATATATAAAAAAAATTGCACTCTAGTGCAGTGATAGTTTTCAACTTTAAACTGTTCTGTAAACAATGCAGGTAAAGCCTATTCATCAAATTGCGTCTTCCTAAAAGACTTTGCACTAGTTTAGGGGCAATTGATTCATGACCACACAGTTATACTTCTTGTATGAAATACAAAGGAGGCCAGTTATGGTAAACAAGATAATTGATTGGTAACTAGACTTTGACCCGTGTGTGCACAGGTTGTCATTGCATATGATATCTGACGTTTACGGAATAGATACATCAACACACCGTATTGTTGACATTTACATATTAACCAAGCTATAAGCCTGCAATAATGCTTTTAATTTCATTACACTCTGCTTAAATTAGAATAATCCAACTGTGTCTCGCCACCGTTAAAATGCCTACCATATACCCGTAATGTAGCGGCACGTCTTTTAACCCCAAGGAACCCCAAGGAAACCCCAAGAAACCCCAAGGAACCCCAATTATAGAATTTAATAACTATTAATACCCTAGGGGGTCTCATTAGAGTTCAAGGGTCACCCCTCGGTACCCCAAGGATACCCCAAGGAACCCCCAAGATGCCGAAATAATACAGATTTATAACTCTTGATACACTATAGAACCCAAAGGAACCTCAAGGATACCCTAAAAATAAAAAATTTAAACTCTTGGTACCCCTGGGGACTCATTAGTATCCAAGACCCACCTCTAAGAACCCCAGGGAATCCCATGGATATCCAAGGAACTCCAAGGATACCCTAATAATACAGATTTATAACTTCTGATACACCATAGAACCCAAAGGATACCATAATGATACAAAATTAAAACTTGATACCCCTGGGGACTCATTGACTTTCCAGACACACCTGTAAGAACCACAGGGATATCCCAAGGAACTCCAAGAATACCCCAATAATACAGAATCATAATTCTTGATACACCATAGAACCCCAAAGATATCTCAAGGAACCCCAAAATTACCCCAAGGATACCCTAATAATACCAGTAATTTAAATTTTATAATTTTTGATATCCCAAGGAACCCCAAGGATACCCTAATAACACAATTTTATATCTCTTGATACACCTTGGGGTCTTTTTGATATCCCAAACACCACAAGGTATCCCACGGAACCCCATGGATACCCCATGGAACTTAAAGGATACCCTTTTAATACAGATTCATAAAAGTTGATACCCCATAGAACCCAATGGAACCCCAAGGGGACTCATTGGTATCCCAGACTTACCTCTAAAAAGCCTAGGGAACCCCACGGAAATCCCAAGAAACTCTAAAAGATACCCTAATAAAACAGACTTATAAATCTTAATACACCATAGAAAAGGATACCCTAATAATACAAATTTAAAACACTTGATAGGTCATCACTAGGTATCCGAAGGAACCTTATGGAACTCCAATGATACATCCATACATTTATGACCTTTGATACACCAGGGCACTTAGTGTATACATTAATACTCTGTGTAATTTGGTTCAATTGGAGACCATAATACATCATATGCTTTATATGCATTGTTTTTCAATGCCTATTTGTGACGACTTTATTTCCCAAATGACCTAAGATAAACTCATCTATGGTGACTTATTTTTGCGATCAACCTTAATCTACAACTGTGTTGTTCTTACACCTATAGGGCAAGAACTGATTCTTAGCAAGAAATATTTGTGAGGACGAGGTTCCCGGGACCTCTTGAAAAATTCTTTCCCGCAAGTAAAAGTTAATTGCTTTCCAGTATTTGATAAACACACATAAAAAAAATGACATTCTCAAAAAAATGTCAACCCAAAGAACCTTAAATATACTCTAATGTACTCGAACAACACTCCAATTGTTTGTATTTACATATACCTAGTATTACCTAAATTGATAAACTAAAACAAGATGCATTGATTATTTGAATGACTCCTTTTAGGAAAAAGGAACAAATAGCTCTCGGTCTTTATACACAGGTTATTTACTGATGATATCTGTTTAAGCTTAAATAATAAGCTTAAAATGGTTGATATAAATCAATGTGGTTTTTTTTAAATCCTTATTTTTAGTTTAGTATGTAAAGTTCTACTATGTAGGGGGGGGGGTATATTTTTTTCGCACAGTAAACAGCACTCCTTGCACACGCTTTTCACCGCTGCAACCCAAGTTCGATCCCCGTGATCGACAGTGGTTGTATGTGATAGGGTATAGCGGTCGCCCGCTTGGACACGTGGGTTCTCTCCGGGTACTCCGGCTTCTTCCCACACCAATGACCCCCTGGTGTTAACATTGGTGCCAACGAGAGATATTAATATAAGTTGTAAAGCTTGCTTATTAATCGTTGTAAAGTAAAAAAAAGTTCAGTTTTTCAAACAGCATTTCTTGAAACATATTTTCCAAGTTTTTGCATCCTCGTTTCCTTTGATTTTTATGCACATCATAAGTTTAATGTACCTCAAATACAACCAGGCTGGTATATACTTTTTATTATTCTTTCTCCTTGTAATTTTATTCAAATTTTTTATTGTCGTATAAAAATAACCCTTTTTTTAAGGATTTTAAGTAAGAGAGAGGAAGAGAGAGAGGGGGGAGAGAGAGAGAGAGAGAGTATTAATAAAATTGTTTGATATCGTCAATTATCAATCAATGGCCTACATGTCTATGACTAAACAAGTTAATGAGAGTAATATAATAGTTCAGATTTTATCTTTGTGAAAAAGGGCTAAAACTATTCATTGTGTTTTAATTTGAGTTTTGATAAACAATTTGCTGTAGGGATTCTCCAGATGTACATTTTTATTAAACATAATTAATCAATACAAATTCAGCAACAATTAATAAGGATTGTCTTGGGTCCAAACTGTGTACTGCTTTTACAGTAAAACCATTGGGGTGGTTATTAGATTGTATCATTTGGGTACCTTGGGGTTCCTAACTTCCTACAGGTATCCTTGGGGTACCAATAGTTGACCCATAGACTCCAATAAGTATCCTTGGGTATCAATAGTTATCAATTTTTATCATTGTGGTATCCTTGGGGTTCCTTGAGGTGACCCTTGATATCAATGAGACTCCTGGGGTATCACTTGTTACTAATTTCTATTATTGGGGTTCTTATGAGTATCCTTGGGGTTCCTAGGGGTATCCTTGGGATACTTGGAGGTGACCCTTGGATTCCAGTGAGATCCCTTCGGTATTAATAGTTATTAATTTCTATCATTGGGGGTACCTTGGGGTGAGCCTTGGATTTGAATGAGACCCCTGGATTTTCAGTGGTTAATAATTTCTATCATTGGGGTTCATTGGGGTATCCTAGGGTTTCCTTGGGGTGTCCTTGGGGTACTAAGAGGTGACCAGTGAACTCCAATGAGACCCCTTGAGTATTAATAGGTATTAATTTCTATCATTGGGGTTCCTTGGGGTTTCCTTGGGGTTCCTTGGGGTTAAAAGACGCACCCTTAATGTAGCAAACAATTGCAGAATCGCTCTGAAACAATTTAGAGAAAATTAATGAAGCTGCATTGAAAATAATAGTTAACTTATTCATAACAAACCATTTTGAGGCTGTTAATATCTTTCATCTAAAAATTTGATTCATATTAATGAAAAATTCAACACTTTTCACCAACTTTTTTCCCTCGCTTCGAATTTACACACCATGCTGACATTCGAACTCTCGAGATTTTTCATATTAGAGTTATCTCCCATATTTCCTTTAATGAACAGAATATATGACAAAATTTCAGTGAAAATTTACATGTATTTGAGTTTATCCATGCAAATGTGACATTGTGGAAACATAAACTAAAGAGCCTCCCATGATGTAACGTGAATGTAATGAGCATGCGCAAGATTGTAAAATCCAAAAAATCCAGATGATTTTTCGATTTTTAATTAGCGAAGCCTGATTGAGAAAAAAAAAACAAATTGGTAATCTTCAAGTACCAATAATGTTTAAAATATATATAAAACAAAAGACAGTACTCTTTCGAATTCTTGGTATTAAAGACCAAAATTTTGAGTCTATGATTTTAATATAGTAGTATAGATAATTCAGTACAATGAGAAAAAATCATCCTTATCCACGCTTCAATGCATGCAATGTGGTGGACAGTAACCCAAACAATGGAAATGTATTTTTTGGTTAATAGTGTTTAAAGCTTCAATGTTCAAACTATCTTTAAATAGGGTTACTTTTTTAATGGTCAATGGTACAAACATGAGTAGATAGTTAATTGCGATTTTTTGTCTATTTCTTAAAATAAACATTTGACTAGAAAACTGCATACAAATAGCTTTATCAAGCTATTCTGAATAGCTTAATAAAGCTATATAGCTTATTCAAGCTTTATAGCTAAACAAGAGGCCAATTGGCCTTAACGGTCACCTGAGTAGCATATATCCCATGCACAAACTTGTCATGGAGTCTCATATATGCATCTAATTAATTAGGTTTCATACTGGAGTAGAAAAATTATAAATTTGTAATGACGACCACATTTCAAAAAGAACTGTGAAACCTATAATTTTGGTGAAAAACTAAAAGATCTGGTCTACAAAATCATGAATTCAGTTTTCCTTTCAGGTGTGTGGGAGTAAAGAAGATAATTTTTTAACATTTTATGCATTAACATCTATTCATCCATTTTGGCCCTGCCCTAGAGTCAAAACCCATACCTAACGGGACATGAAAATTAAAACTTCAGTAGAGGACTTCCTGGTAAACATAATTATTAGTCAGTTTTTTTTTTATACAGATGTGTGAGAATAGAGAAGAAGATTATTAAAAATTATATACATTAACACTATATTGCCATATTGCCCCCCGCCTCATGTCCTGAACCCCTGACCCAGGGGCCATGAATTTCACAATTTAGGTATAGGAGATTGTGGATATCATAACCATGTATTCAGTTTTTTGCCCACATGTGTGGGAGTAGAGAAGAAGATTTTTTAAGATTTAAAACATTTTTACTATATGGCCATATTGGCCCCACCCTAGAGCCTGAACACCTAACAAAGGGGTCATGAATTTCACAATTTTGGTAGAGGGCCTCATGGACATCATAACCATGCATTTAGTTTTTATCAAATATATATGGGAGTAGAGAAGAAGATTTTCTAAGATTCAATACATTTTTACTATTTGGCCATATTGGCCCCACCCTAGAGCCTGAACCCCTGACCGAGGGGTCATGAATTTCATAATTAGGTAGAGGGCTTCATGGACATCAAAACCATGCATTTAGTTTTTAACAAATATATATGGGAGTAGAGAAGAAGATTTTCAAAGATTTAATGCATTTTTACTATTTTGCCATATTGGCCCCACCCTAGAGCCTGAACCCCTGACCCAGGGGTCATGAATTTCACAATTTTGATAGAGGGCCTCATGGACATCATAATCATGCATTTAGTTTTTAACAAATATATATGAGAGTAGAGAAGAAGATTTTCTAAGATTTAATGCATTTTTACTATATGGCCATATTGGCCCCACCCTAGAGCCTGAACCCCTGACCAAGGGGTCATGAATTTCACAATTTAGGTAGAGGGCTTCATGGACATCATAATCATGCATTTAGTTTTTAAAAAATATATATGGTAGTAGAGAAGAAGATTTTCTAAGATATAATACACTTTTACTATTTGGCCATATTGGCCCAACCCTAGAGCCTGAACCCCTGACCCAGGGGTCATGAATTTCACAATTTAGGTAGAGGGCTTCATGGACATCATAATCATGCATTTAGTTTTTAAAAAATATATATGGTAGTAGAGAAGAAGATTTTCTAAGATTTAATACATTTTTACTATATGGCCATATTGGCCCCACCCTAGAGCCAGAACCACTGACCCAGGGGCCATAAATTTCACAATTTTGGTAGAGGGCCTCATGGACATCATAACCATGCAACCAGTTGTTTCCTCACATGCTTGGGAGTAGAGAAGAAGATTTTTGAAAATTTGGCATTTTTGCATATTTGGCCCCGCCCGTGGCACCCCAGGGGTGGTAGAGCCATAAATTTCCCAATTTAGATTCTTCTTACCATAGAGATGCTTCACACCAAAAATGGTAACGATTGGCCAGGTAGTTTTCAAGAAGAAGTTAAAAATGTAAAATTGTTAACGCACGACGCACAACGCACGACGACGGACGAAGACCAATTGCAATAGGTCACCTGAGTGACTCAGGTGACCTAATAAAGAGAGAGCTAAATAAAGAGATTGTACTGGACCTGTTTGGATAATTTAATGTTTTCAGAGCAAATTATGGGTGTTTCCCACTTTTTTGACTGAGAAACATCGAGTGCATGCATGCTCAAGTACCATTTTAAACTATGATGTGTACAATTAAGGTCTTTGTTATTGCTTTGTTTCTTTTTCACTATTAATTATACCCACACTTTCTAAAGAAAGTTTGGGTATATTGTTGTTACCTTGTTCCGTCCGTCCGTCCGTCTGTCACATTTTACTTTCTCAAACTGCTCTTAAATCTTATAAACCAGCAAACTGAACTCTTGGAGTTTGATTTGGGGTGTCATGTTGTTTTGTAAAAAGGTTTCAAAAATTCTCTGGTAGTCTTGTGGGGTCAAATAATTGGTAAAAAAATGACGTTTTTTCACAAAAAACCTTCTTCCTCGAACTCCTCTTACATTTTACAGTAGACAAATCATCTCTTGGAATATTTATTAGGGTATCCTATAGGTGCGCAATAAGGTTTCGGAAATTTCAATTTTGTCCTGGGGGGTCATTTAATGGCTGAAAAAATGATGTTTATTTTTTTTTTTTTTTTACAAAAAAACTGGTTTCAAAAACGTCATATTTTTTTTGCAGTAGCCAAATGATCTTCTAGAATATGATTGGGGGTGTCATATTGAAGTGTGATCAGGTTCCAGAATTTTTTTTTATTCAGGGGATCAGTGGGCAACAAAAAATGACGTTTTTTGGCAAAAAAAGTATGGTTCCCAGAAGTCCCAGGGCTCTACATTAACTTTTTTTCCTACTTGTCCATTCGGACAAGTGACCAAGATATTTACTTGTCCGAACTTCAACTTCACTTGTCCAAAAAATTTTCAGTATTAAAGATCAAATATTGTCAACTTGAAAACTACAGTTCTGTATTACTAAAATAAAGTCATTTATCGATTATTCTTGCCATAATTAATAACCTGACTTCTTAAATGGAAACTTAAAGTGTCTTTCCTAAATGTATTGGTTCCATATAACATTAAACATGATTTGTCAGCTGTAGCTTTGTCATGGCAAATTACAAGACATTTTAAATTTTAAAATACATGTAACTCTTAAATTGATTTCTCATCTGTTTTTTAAACTAAACATAAAACGTCATCATAGTCTATCAATGATGAATGAAACCTAATATAAATTACATTTCTTTCCATAATCCTTTTAAGTTTATCTTTGCTACCTATTCTTCCTTTCTTTTTGATAACATGTGTGTTTGGTACTGTGTAAGAACTAAGATCCACATCTTTACAGATCAATATTGAAAGTTGTTTGTAATTAGTGAACTTCAATCCCGATCAAGAGTAACTCAATTGCATTTCAATTTGAAGTCGGGATCAAATTCAAAATAACTAATCGATAAACTTATAACGGGACTACGGATCAACTTATCACAAAACTTTCTTTACTTTTTAAAATGTTGGAGACTTCTTTACATAAAAATGCACTTGTCCAGTCGGACAAGTGGCAAGCAATATTCACTTGTCCGTATATTTTTTTAACTGGTACCGGACAAGCGGACAAGCGTTAATGTCGAGCCCTGAGTCCTCTTACAACTTTTGAAGTAGCTACGTCATCTCTTGGGATATAATTGGGGCTGTCCTATAGATGTGCAATAAGATTTAAAAAATTTAAATTTCATCCAGGGAGTCAAAAATTAGCAGAAAATTGACATTTATCACTCCTAAAAAAAACCTAGATCCCAGATCTCCATTTATGATTTAATGTTTAGACACATGATATCCTGGGATATGATAGGGGCTTTCCTATGGATATGCAATAAGGTTTTAAGAATTTATATTTCATCTAGGGAGCCAAATAAGAGCAGAAAATTGATGTTTATCACACCTAAAAAAAACCTTTAATATTTGAAACTAGGCCAATTTTCATGGTTTGTGGGTTGAGTTCTTTCATCCAGGGAGTCAAATAGTAGCAGAAAATTGACATTTATCACTCTAAAAAAAACCATAGATCATAGAACTCCTCTTATGATTTAATGGATAGACACATCATATCTTAGGATATGATAGGGACTGTTCTATAGATGTGCAGTAAGGTTTTAAAATTTAACTTTCATCCAGGGAGTCAAATTGTAGCAGAAAATTGACATTTATCACTCAAAGAAAACCCATATAGTACAGGCAACGCGGATCCCGTATTGGCCCGCGTTACCGTCACAGTATCTTTATCGTTCCCGCAATACACCATCGCGGTTTATGATCGCGGTATGGATTGTTACCGTGATGACACCGCAACGGTGTGATTTACCGTTATTCCTGCTGCTGCTTGTTGTTGTTACTTTACCTGTACTGTACATTACAGGCAATGCGGGTTGCGTAAATCCACGTCAAATATGCGACTTCAGATTAAAGCATAACAGCTGCATTGTAAATAAATTGTGGTCCATATTATTATAAAATTAATAAATTATATTTATGAAATAGAATTTCATAAAATCGGAAACTACATTCGAATTACAACATAACATGATTATTACGCTGTTAAGTTTTGTGATGTGTAAATAAGAACACATATCTTTGTATTTGACGTGCTTATTTCGGTTATCATTTCTATTAGTTAATAATCCTGTTTTATA
Organism: Magallana gigas; assembly: GCF_963853765.1. NCBI lineage: Eukaryota > Metazoa > Mollusca > Bivalvia > Ostreida > Ostreidae > Magallana > Magallana gigas. The sequence continues at coordinate 25,349,102 of NC_088855.1, read as the reverse complement.
ACAATCTTAAAATTAAATATTTTCATTAGATGAACTCGTATCAATGCAGAACAATTTCATCTTCTCATTTTATAAGTTGACACGCATAGCGCCGTAAACTGTCAATACATGTCTAGGTTTTAAATTGAGAAATGAACAAATGTCAGGAATCAACTAACAAATCTATTTTTCCATTCAATAATAAAATTATCATTCATATAATTAAGTTGGTGCTGCGTTAAAGCACATGGAATCTAACGTGTTATCAGTATGCGTTTCCTGTGTATACATATAAAGTTTAAGTCACGATCATTTTCTGTGTATACATGTAGTGATTAACAAACTCAGGGTAGATAACGACATGCCCTTGAGGGTTTTCACACCTATTCAAGACAAAAGAAAAATTCTATATCGCGTACGGCTTCGTCTAATCGCAAAACACCTTACAGGAGAGAGAAAAAGAGAGAGGGAGAGAGAGAGAGAGGCATTTAGGCGTAATTTAAAGTACACTGATGTGAAATATACTAATATCCAATACTAAATATTCATTAAATTAGTATTCATAAAAGAATATGGTACACTGTGATTGAATCCATCATGCAATTTCAGATTTGAGTCCACGTGCTGCACCTGTCAATCAAATCAGCCCGCTAGATCTACCACGTGTTTCCTCCATGATAAAGTTTCGTTCTATTAGTTTTATTTTTACACAGATTATCTACCTGCCTCATTCCTGTGTATTCTGTGCGTTCAAGCGTAGAGTGATTTCCTGTCAGTGCGACGGTTTCACACCTTTGTGTAAAACAATTGGGACTAAAGTCAAATAAAGTTAACTTCGACAGTCATAAAGCGGTGGAGGGGGTAAGGTGGGGGGAGGGGGTAAGATTACGATAACAGGAAACGGGTTTACATATTTGTAGTAGCTTTCAATAAAATTACATGTACATGCACACATAAAATGATATCAATACATTTACTGAAATGTTTAAATGTTTTTTTATCGGCATGAAATATCAACAGCAAAACTTTCAAAACATGTTCTTAATTTCTTTGAAATGTGTAAGAACATAAGAACGGTTTAACAACATTTCCTTCTAAAAAAACATTATCTAGTTATTCTGTTAAAAGAGAGAGAGAGAGAGAAAGAGAGAGAGAGAGGGGGGGCCTCGGTCGCCATCCTGTTACGGCGGGTAGCTGGTACACCATCACGACACCAGGACATGGGATACCCACAATATCTTTCGATTACTTAGTTTTATGCAACTCTGGGTATCTCTAAGGCTCTTTACTCTCTACTTGTTATAATTCAGTTCAGAGAGATACACGTTAATTTGATTTTTCGCATTACAATGAGGCGTATTCGAAGGTGGCAAAGAAGTTGATGAGAAAGGAGAGGCTGGTAGACACTCGGTCATACATGTACCTAAAGTAACGTAACACAAATTCACTAAAACATGAATTCACAAAAAATGTTCTTTACACGTAGAAGACCTTGTAAGAAATGAACGGAATGTGCTAAAAATACCGGGTTGGTAATTTTATAGGAAGCCCTAATTTTTAATCACTTGCTCATCATTAGTTGACACGCATGGACTTCAACAACAAACAATACAAATGTAGGCAGACCAATTAATTGTTAGAGAAACACTATCACACTGCGTACATATTTATAATTTTATTGGCAATTAAAATCATTTCATGATAATTTTTAATTTAACGACCTTTTTAAAATATGAAAATGGATTCGAAAATATTTTATTTGCAATTGCTGCACAAGTATTAAATTACCGGTAAATACTTTTACAATTTATTTAATAGCTATGAAATAAAAAAAAATAGTAAAAAAGACTCGAAGTATTTCGATTATAATCTCTGTCAAAATCTGGTTAAATATCGTCATTAAATATATAGAATCATGCAATTTATTTGTCATTCGGGGAGATAACTCCCGCTTGTATACAATACTTTTCCATCGATAAATTTACGGTGGCGGGGACAGGTAGATGATGAGTTTACCGTGATGGGAACGCGGTATACCTGTCTTACCTGGCCGATCACCTCCATGTGTTTATACCGTGACGGGGCGCGGGAAACACGGGATCCGCTTTGCCTGTACTGTAGATCCCAGAACTCATATCTTGGGATATGATAGGGACTATTCTATAGATGTGCATTACAGTTAATTATCCCCAATTAGTCTATATAATTGTTCTGAGTTGTCCTTAAGCTTTTTGAGTTATTATAATGAGTACTGTGCCCCACTTTCATTAATTATCTTTTAGAATATAAATACAGTTAGAAATTTATTCAATTCAGTCAGACTCTTTTGGCCACTACCTCATGTTGCTTATGTCTTCATACGGTGTGTTCCCGTTTTGCACACATTTGATGATTGGGTATAGAACAATAGGTGTGATTTGTGTTGTGATAGCAATTATAGTCTGCTTTCAGTCAAAGATTTTACCTGGATTTTTACCTGTGTTTTATGAGCACCTAAACGATAAAACAAGAAGAAAATAGATATTTTGTTGTGTTTTAGGTTTAATAACTACGGTAACAGCTATCACCATTTTTTCATTTGATAAAATAAAGATAATGATATTTTAGTCTTAAATTTACGCTCACTGATAAGAAAAATAATGAGTAAATGATTTGACTTTTACATTTTTGTCCATTCACCTTTAATATAAAACTATAAATGAATTGAGGAAAAACTGATAATTAAGCCAATTGGAAGCTGCTTCAATGGATAATTATATGATGATGGGAAAAACTAATATTACAATCATGTGGGGTATTCCATGTCTCTTTTTACAACTAAGTTGCAAAATATCTAAAACGCATGTTTATAATTGGCTGTTTGGTATCAATAGAAAGGAAACAGATCTTTAATATCACAAAATATTTCTCTCTTTGAAGTAGCGACCTTGACTAGTTAATTCTTATGATCGACATCGCCGCTTTTATTGCGAGTCACTTTCTGGTTTTTCAAATAAGTAGCTAAATACATGAAGGACAAGAAAATCACAAGCACAACAAAAGAAAAATAATAATTTTAATATTGATTCGATATACTCAAACTGAAGAAAATGCATGAATTTATTAAGTTCTACAGTTGTTAGGTTTGTGAAAATATCTTTACAGTCTTTGAAGCATATAAATATGCCGATTTATCATTGCATCGTCATACAGTTTGTCTATTTTCTTCGATTATTCAAGCCACAGCATAAATGAAAAATATTTAGCAGCATTTTCCCTAGTCACATATCCTCCATTTATAGCGAGCGAAGCGAGTGCTAAGAACCAGTGTGCGCGGGAAAAAGAACGAGCTAAACCTATAGTTCATCAAACAAAATTTTTTGTCTACGTCCCAGAATGTTCTCTAATGTTTTCACCCGTGGTGCTATGCTAAAAATGGCCGACTTTTAACTCGTAATTTATGGTGTCTTAAGGTTTGAGTATCGCATATGCTTCGGCGAGACTCAAGAGATTTGTTACATGTATGCTTCCATACCTTTGTATATTGAGTCGAGATAGGTAAACAAAGACGAACAAATCATGGATGATGTCACTGTGCTCTCGGGCTATATTTCCTGCGATAAATTTAGAGGCGGATCAAACATCTGTAATGCGTGTACTAGCTATTTCAGTATAGACTGCGATACCTGCCTCATTGACATATGATTTGTTTTTAATTTTTTTTTATATAGAGATTATATAAATGAATACTAGCAAGAGCCATACTTTACTCCATTTTTAAGCTAATTGTGCATGCATGTACAGTAGGCAGCTAAGTATATGAGTAGGGAGGAAACAAACAATAGGACATTTTGAACTAAATAAAAAGGAATAAAGAGAAAAAAATAAACAGTTAAAACATTTATGTAGATATTGCATATAGTCAAACCATTTAATTTAAAGGTGGAAAATTACACACCTACAAACAGGGACCGGGCACTCACTCTCTCTCTCTCTCTGGAGAGGGGTAAGGGGTTGCGCTGTATGTATCATAACCATTAAAATTACCGGTAGTACCTTCGGCATACTTATTGTAGAGCAATACTCTCTCAAAAATTCTCTGACGTTCGTTGATACTTAAATAACACTAGGTTGACAATGATGCAAGGTGTGTGTAATTCTTGCTGCGCTCGCCAGAACGGTAGCACCGTAAAACATATTGTAAGCAAAAGTAATAATTAAATATTAACATATGATATTTTCTCTTCAAACTTGTATGTAGTATGTACATGTACTTTCTAAAGGAAGTAAGTTAAACAAAAGCACTTCATATACAACATTATACAATAATCTGTTTTGTTTAAAGGAAGTGCATATTCGACTTAGAGGTCAATTTAAGCCTATTGACTATAGGCTGACCCCCTGTCTCTTGGGTTGGGCCTATACAAGTTAGTTCCCCTTATTCTATAGTGCCCTTCCCCCTCGGTGACAGATGGTTAAGGGTGGGGATCTCAACCATTTTCGATATTTATTTGTGCACTTCCTATTCGTGGGGGGGGGGGGGGGGGGGGGGGGTCACGACCTCCCCTGGGGCCCATGACTTACATACCGTTTGATGCACCTTGACACAAGATATATATGGCTTAGTCTTATTTTAAATCACATCAAAGAATTGTCAAATAAATGACTTGGACCCCCCCCCCCCCCCCCCCGGAAAATTTTCTGGATCCAAGCATGTATTCCTCCTCAAACTATAGATAAAATGAAACTAAAAAAACTTGCATTTATGTATGCTTAACATGAAAATAAGCTTACATTTACACTTTTCTTCATTGTCGAATGATCTATTAAAATCAAAATATAATTTGGGTCTAAAAAGTTTTAAATACTGGTAAAAAATGTTATTCTTAAAAAAAAAATAATCACATTACATCTTGCATAATTGACAAATGATCTATTGAGACATGATCAGAAGTCATATTTCTACTTTGGGATCAATAGCTAATATTCATTGACAAGTTAAAATTAATAACAATAAATGATTCAAATTATAAATGTTTATACTCCACATCCACACCCCCATGCAGTGTATCATCATTTCCTATTTCATAAGGGGGGGGGGGTTAAAGACAACACCTGGCATGTACTTTACACCATTTGATTCATCATAATTACTTACTAAAAAGATATTTTGTATTTTCCTGTTTCATGGGGTCAGAACAACCCCATAGGGTCATGGCCTACATTGTATTTGATGCATTATAATACATTAAGAAAGAAAGACCCCTAGCTTTCTTCCTATAATAACTCATATAAAAATGATAAGTCTCTACACTTACTTATACATGTAATACACAAATTTAATACAAGATTGTTACAGGGTCAATATGGGGTCAACTCAACAGTATAAGTCTGACAAACGAAAAAATAAGTTTTGCAATTAAAATGACAGAAACTTTACAAATGTGATGGGATAGGTAACGATGATAAGCTTATTTAAATATTAAAAGATGATGATACAGTATGCTAGGAAAGGGAGATCACTTATTTAGAAAGTGAAAGTAATACTTATGTACATACCGGTGTCTCATAATATTGTGCTACTATACATGTATAATGCTTACCTATATTGGTCAACATCATAATGATAATCCAATTAGAGCACAATATGAATCCCTTTAGTTGATCATCACAAATGAAATCTTTATGCATGTTAACTAATCCTTTTCTGCATATGGAAAACACATACATGTATATGTATACACCGTGTGAAACCCATCTAATCGAAGAGCTGGTTAAAATTAGTACCCGCTATTGAGACCTGTAGACCTGTGTTGTGTACGAACTTCAAACAAACATCAGTTATTTATAACATGCATGTATTTTTATGACTTAATCTTCATTAGGTAAATAAAAGCTTTAAGGTGGTGCAGGACACCTGCATATTGTGATGTATACTTCTTATTGAAATAAACAATAAAGTATAAATATAATGTTTTCCCCCAAAATAATGTTACCTAACATTGAAGCGCAATGGGTTATAGCAATTACATGTCTGTAAGGGCAATGGAGTCCGAGGTGTATTTTTGGTAATTTTGCTATTGATAAATTAAATGAATTTTCATGGGGGGGGGGGGGGGGGGGGGGTCTGGACCCCTCACTCCCACCCCTTCTCTAAATTCGTGCACACGATTATGCACATGTAGGCACACAGAAGCAAATCTAAAGCCGACAACGGCCGCGGAGAGGGGGCATAATTTAATTTTGTTTGTGATAATTATATAGACCATTATACTGTCTATGACATGAAATGTTGAGATTTTTGATTAACTTAAAATTCAAGTGCAAACAGTTCAACCCCAAATTGCACATTGTTCATGTGTATTATCATTTGGGAAGCGATCTCATCCTTCAGTTATGAAAATTAATATAATTTTTAAATGTATTACTTGAATTTGCATGTGGCCTTCATTTTTGATTAAACTGGTACAAAACAGTGTTATTTAGGGACAAACAATAGGTGCGGGTATTACTGTCTAATGACAGCATCTAGTTATTATTGTTATTTTTTTTCTGTCACGTTTTCTCAAAAATGCTTCAGCTGATTTTCATGAAACTTTCAGATCTTATTCATGACAAAATTTGTAAGAAAATTACATGTCATTTTTTTGGTCGTCACTTCTGGTATCGAGATATTAAAGATTTCAATTTTTTTGCTTGTTTACAGTTTTTCTTAAAAAGTATTTAAAATAGAACTTTAAAATTTTCAGGGATGATAGAGTTGTTAGCCACAGTGCCCTTTGCATATCCGAACGTCTGCCGTCACTTCTGGTCATCACCGGAAGGAAAAGAAAAACCTTAATTTTTCAACTTTTTTGTATTGAAAATTTTTTATGTTACCGTTTGAGAGATGCTTTGATAACTTCAAATTAAAAAAAAAAAATTAATTTTTAATTTGTTTTAAAATCGATCCATGCATTCTTGAGATTAAAAGCCCCAAAGTCCTGAAGCGAGAGTCCATGTAGCTCAGTCGTTAGAGTGGTGGACTTGTGCCCAGGCGACCTGGGTTCAGTCACCGAGAACCAACTGTATTTTTTTAGCTCACCTGAGCTGAAAGCTCAAGTGAGCTATTCTGATCACATTTTGTCCGTCGTCCATCTGTCCGTCCATCTGTCCGTCCATCTGTAAACTTTTCACATTTTGAACTTCTTCTTTAAAACCACTTAATCAAATTCAACCAAATTTGGCTCAAAGCATTCTTATGGAAAGATGAATATAAATTGCAGAAACGAAAGAAATATTTTCATTGAAAGCGGAGAAAACCTCAAAACTGTAAAAAAAAAGGTGGGGGGCATTTTTAAAAATCTTCTTCTCAAGAACGACTGAGGCAAATTCAACCTAATTTAGCATGAATAATCCTTATGGGAAGGAAAATATAAATTGCAAAAATTATGGGCTAATTCTGTTTCAAATCTGAGTTATTACGAAAATAAGAAGAAAGAAAAGGCGTGTTTCAAGCAATTTATAGCATCCATGAGTCTCAGTAAAATGGGTAGGCATGACCGGGCCAGGGCAAAACAAAAGATTGACAGTTATTGATCTGCCAATCTCATTATAATTTCAAGACATTTACTGACCACTATATTTGTATTCGCTGTAAATATTGCTGCAAAATAATGCGTAATTGGAATTGACGATTGCCGATCTGCCCCGGCTTTTATTTTGCCCCAGCCCGGGTTTGCTTACCCATTTTACCGAGACTCGTATTCCATAATTCTAAAACGAGGTTCAAAGCAGCCATGACACTATATGATAAACGGGTCGATCTGACAATGATGAATTTGTTTTTTTGCAACAGTTCGTGTACGAAGGAAATCTTTGAAACATGCAAAATACATTGGTGCCGATTTTGTGAAGTAAATTGAGGCTAAATATTTCCATGCGTTAACAGTTTTCACATATGACGGTGGTGTTAGCTTGTTGTGATTTTCGTTTCGTATTCATTTATGCTTTGCGATAACCTGGGAACTGTCGCTTGTATTTCCTGATTTTTACGTATCAAATCAAACAGAGACTTCGGTAAATCAAACAGTTTACTGTTTACCTGCGCAAATTAAGCAACATCTGATGTATTAAGAAAGAACTAAAATGCAATTCATTCAGGCTATCGGTAATTCGGTATCATATTTTGCGTAATGGTAGAATAATGCAATATGTTTTGTTGAGATGCTCGGCATTTTCTCAAGAATATTCAGTTTAAATAGAGTTTAATATCGCTGACGGAAATATGTAGGTATATACATGTATATGATTCATTTTGAAAAATAAATTGTGTTCTTTATTTGTTATAGTGCATGTTTCTTGTGTTTAATTGTTTACAATTTCTATTTACTTACCATATTTGAGTGTTAAGCTTCGAATTATAAGCAAGATACAGAGATTTGCTCACAATTCTATGTTTGTACACAGATCTGAGGCCATTCATTTTTTTCCATTTTAAATGCCGAATAGGAAATACCAAGTTAAAAATCTGAAGCTGAATGTAATAAACTCATGTGAATAAAATATGACTCAAACCTAGCAAAATTTTGAGCTCATCTTGCTTATAATTCTACGATTGACGCTGAAATTTTGGTTGATCATTAGAAATTCTATATGAATTAGAGTATGTTAAATACTTGTACACAAAAAAATTAAAGAATGATATGCTGTATATAACTACTTTCTGGAGCCCCCTCTTTATACAATGAATAATGTGAAATGTGAGTAAATAAAAATGACATCGTTAAAACAGTTTCCATAGTTCTGACACATTTCTGTTGCGGGGTTAAAAGAATTATCGCTATTCCTAAGAAAATATTACAGCGGAAAATTATCCTGGTTTGTAGGCATTTGTTATTTTTGAATAAAAATGAAAATAATGGGTGGGCCATAGTATATTAGAGTGATGTGCCTGTCAATATGGTAACATTGATTTTTATAGCTCTTTAACATGTCACGTGACAACATTTTTCATTCCAGTGTATTCATCAATCAAGTGTGAGTAAAGTTATAAAAGTCATGAGTTTACGCGAGGTAAACAATAGTCATGTAATTATAATGGAGAAGACAAATTAAATTGTTGAATAGTTTTAATTTGAGAAATTGAGCGCATTGAGGTGCAATTTTCTTCTTCACATATATACATGTAGGATTTTTTTGATAAAATACTAAAATAATTATATTTAAAAAAAAATACAATAACTAGTATGTAGTTGAGGAAAAAAATGTACCGTATTTTTCGGAAATTAGGTCGATCCTTTTTTTTCCTGACACGTGGACCTCGCCCTATTCATCGCTTCGCCCAATTTATGTTTTTTTTTTGGTTGGAAAATTTGATATGAAAGGACTATATATGATAAGGGCCTAAAATGGCCCCCTAAAATGAATATCATCATTTTACTATCAACAAGGTATTATTTTATTTCGGAATAATTATTTTCCTCGGAATTCACCTTTTTCCTGATGGAATATTGTAATTGACCCTAATAGCCTTAGTTACATGAAAAAAAAATATAAATCCATGAGATAGTGTGAGTGGCAGGGGTGATGGAGAAAAATACATGATTTTCTATGCTCTGAATTTATATACCAGTATTTATCTTATTTATTTGTTTTAATTTATTCTATTTATTTGTTTTGTAATTGTTTGTTTGTTCTTTATTTGATAAATTTTCATTTGTATAAATCAGATTTGTAAGACAAATCACCTAACATCTTCCGGTAGAAAAGGGGGGGGGGGGGGGGTGGGTGGGTTAGTTTTTCACTGAAAAACTAACCCCCTTAGTTTTTCAGTGAAAAGCTAACCCCCCCCCACCACCCCCCCCCCCCCCCCTTCGCGTAAAATCCAGCTGCCTTTCAATTTAGACATTGATATTTGATCTGTAATACGTAAATCAGCTCCACAAGCTGTAAATTCGCCACTATAACATCGTAGATGTTGACTGGAAGCAACACTGCACTCCTCAAATCTAAACTTACAATGAAACGAAGTGAAGTAGCCTTTGTATGCGACAATGCTTGGCTAAAACGCGATGGCTACGATCGAGACGTACATAATCCAAACTGCGGTCGCGGCAGTTAAGAAATTCACCGAATTCCGAGTTACAATAAAACATTATAGCTATAAGCTGGACGTTATTTACATGACAAGTTCCAACAAGCACTGCATCCATTGCCACAGAAGATTTACCGCTCCGCGTCACTTCCGTGTTCGTGACGTCATATATTCTAGAGTTGAAATTGATCGGCGGATCATGAATTAGGCACTAGCGTAACAAGTATATTTTCTCTTACAGGTACACATGTACTCTATAACAGTACGGTATATAAATTACGTATATATCTTGAACAGGTATTTATATGTGTTGTTCAAGTTGTATTCATTAATTTGATTTTTTAATTACCATATTTCAGTTTCTGCATGTGATTACAGTACAAGCAGTACGGTTTTTTTTACATTACTAGCCTACATGTATAATAGGCATCTCAAACATTATAGCCATTAGGAATGATGGACGTTTTGAATGCATGTTTCTTCTTTAGTCAAACTACACAAATAAGCAGTGGTGTGTAATGAATAAACGTCTCTCTGTATTTAACCTGTTGGGTTCATCATTTCTGTTAAAAAAAAATTCCATAATAATCAATATTATTTTAATATCTACTGACAATACTTGAAATACCACGTTTCTAATATAATGCATTCTTGACGCAGTACGTTGAATCACATAATGCATTAGCGTGATCGTAATATTCATTCATTTTAATTTTATATTTGTAACATGCAGATATTAAAATTATATTGGAAAAAAAACCACAATGATTTCTACGGAAGTCTGCGATGTACGTTGTTATGAGTTGTGATAGAATTATGGGCTCATTGTAAATCTCCATTTTAATATTCCTTTTTTTTTTATTTCCATAGCTGGAGACATTTCCCATCACCTAAGTTGAATGCTGCGTCAGTGGTCTGGCAGAAACTAAAGAGTTCTCTTCAAAATACTAATTCAAAGTTTTGAAGTTTCAGGATCCGCCCATGAATATTTCTGCCAACTAAAGTGCCGATTTTAGTGTGCAAGTCTTCCAAAACTTCTTCAAACTGACGTATAGCCTACTGTTACGTCACGAAGCTAGAACTGGAGATGTTCAGAGGCATTGCGAGCACCGGTTGCAGGCAGAGAGAGAGAGAGAGAGAGAGAGAGAGAGAGAGAGAAATTAAATGATTTTTATGCATGCATACATTTATTTTCAGAACTATGATAAAGCATGTTAAACGGCATATATATATGTACATACATGTGAATGCATGAAACATACGTACATGACTGAAGAAGATTGAATATTAAAGATCACCGGTTGCAGAGAGAGAGACAGACAGACAGACAGAGAGAATCAATGATTTTTATGCATGTGTACATTTATTTTCAGAATTATAATAATGACTGTGATTCCCCCATGCACGAGGAAGATAATCTTTGCTGGCCAAGGGTTTTAGATACTTTATGTTCCTCATAAACTTTAAAGCTACAGTGAACATGAAAGAAGATCGACTGAATTAAAATTAACAGAAAACATAAATATTATGGACACTGCTTGCACAGAGAATGAGAGAGATAGAGAGAGAGAGAGAGAAGGGGAGGGAGGGAGAATGCCATAAAAAAAAACCAATTATTTTTTAAACAAGTAATACATGTAGCTTTCCAAAAAGCTTGCCTGACAAATGAAAATTGTTTCATAGGAAAGATGTACAAATTAGGCTATCTTTTAAAAAATATATATATTTTTTAATTTTCGCTGCTGTTCATAAATTCATAAATGGAGCGTGTATAATCAAGAATCAATTTAAATACATTTATTTTTTTCATCTAGTGCACGTACTACAAAATATGGAAATATTCGCCCCGTTTTATTTTCGCCCATTTCGCCCCCGTTGTCAGCGGGCGAATTTAAGACTAGGCGAATTCAAAGTCTCAAAATATCTCAGTCTCTTTAAGCATAACTTTAATTTGGGCGGGCGATTTCAAAACGGGGCGAAACCGTTTGCAACTGAATAAGGCCGAAAATATACAGTACAATAATTTGACTATAAGCTTGTAATGTGGGTCTGGGCATTCTTTCCACATATTTCAACCGCTATTTATTATAATCATGATTATATTGTTGTTGAATGTGTATGCCCCTTGATGCCCCTTTAATTGGTGAATAAACAACCATAGGTTTTTAGAATTTTATTATTTCAAATTATTTTAGGATTGTTCATGTATCAAAAAATAGTAGGCTTGACAGCAGAAGAGAAAACAGACAAAATTAAAATTTTATTTGCTAAATAAAGATGCAAAACCAAAGGCCATTTTTGTCATTTCCAACCATAGGAATTTTTTTTTGCTTTCAAATAAAGCTCTCATTAATGAGCCCATCAATGGATCTATGGGGGGAGGGGGTCAAAGAAAGAAGATGGGGCAATAAGAGGGCGCAAATGCCCATTTGGTTTAGTATTGAAACAGAATTTTGAATTTTTTGAGTCAATTGTATGAATTAAAATAGTGATGCACACTACTAGTTATTGTTTAATGCACATTTAGTATGACACGTACATGTAAATTAGTGGGGTTTTTTTCATAATTAATGATATTGAACAATTGAACAAAAAATCGGGACAAGCCCCGCTTCAGCGAATCAGTTCCTCCAGAAAATATTCCAGCTTTAGGAATATATATTTATTTTAATCCGAACTGATTATTTTTTGTTGATAATGATACAGCAAACTACATTGAAGCGTTTAATAGTAGCTAACTTCACAAAAGTTTCTACGTAATGTTTTGACTGACCTTTGTCCAATCAGATTGTAGCTGGGTGGAGTTGAGACCTTAACTTGAGAGAGAGAGAGAGAGAGAGAGAGAGAGAGAGAGAGAGAGAGAGAGAGAGTTAACTGGTTAATGGAGTAAATTATAGCCTAGATGAGGCAGATGAGCGAACTATCTGTCAACAATAGTTATAAAGTGACAAATCAAGGTCTAGTATATCTTTTTTAATTTATGAAACTTTGAAGACAACGATGTCTATATATAGATAATGTGAGGAGGTAATGTCAAACATAGAAGACTACGAATATTTAAGAAACTGTTTTTATTACAAGTGTTACCGTTAGTACTCTAATCAAAGTTTGCCGAATCTTCCTGGAATTAAACATAGGTTGTAAATTTACTTTGTATAAAACTTTCTTCATGGTTACTCAGTCTGAAACGTTCTTTACCTTAGGACGAATTTGTCCGCCATTGTTTTACTATTCCACTAAGCATCCACCTGCGTTGCCTTTCCTTTACACAACATCTAAATTCATCATGTTCATAAGTGATCATTCGTTCGCATTTCAAAATATTTAATGTCCATATTCTCGGACTCCATGCTAGGAAATTTAGTTGGTTAGCTACGTCATTCTTATCCATGTACATGTTGTCGACGGCGCGCGGCCAAAGAAATTTTCACAATAGTTCTTTAAAACGCTTTAAAGTTATACCAATATAGGATATATATGTAATTTTTATAAACAGACCTTAATTAATTTGTTTGCAAGTTTATAACTAATGATTATTCCTTCATCGGCACCACCTATAATTTACTCAATTCTCTCTCTCTCTCTCTCTCTCTCTCTCTCTCTCATTCAAATCACGAGCGGCAATGTCTTAACTCCGCCCAGCTACGTACTTACATTCTACCATAATATACAACATCCCTGTGAATGTTATTGTCATTTAAATTTTAGACCACGTGTTTTTAATTGACCCTTTCGAAATTTCAAAGGAACTGAACAAATATCGGCGAAGTCTCGTGAACTTTCATTCGAGAACCTCTGGATTTATTATATACTTAACAACGATAGAGAAAACATTCCGAACACATTCGCAGGTGCACAATAGGCAACAATTTGTAGCGGTGACCCCCCCCCCCCCCCCAACCCTTCCACCAGGATTACACTTATACATGGTGAACCTCAGTCCCGTTTACTTGAATACTAATTGTTGCTAATTACATGTGTATATGCCATATGATAAATATTAATCTTTCTTACGTAAAATATTAATATTGCTAGCTCACATTGTCTGCACCGTTTTGGAGAATGCAACTTTCAATATGCCTGATGTCTAGACGTCAGGCCAATTGCGTCATGCAGGCAAAAAGCACGAAAGCTCACTTTCAGACCCCCCCCCCCTCCCTAAAAATAATGGGAGTCAATTCTTCGAACCCATGCAGCCAATCGATCCTCTATTTTATTTTACTTCTACAACAGTATTTTATTTTCTTCCAGATATGCAGCTTAAATTGCCCCTCCTATGTCAAATATGAGAGGGGACTTGATGTAAAAGTTAGCTTTTTTCTAATCTTTTAAGAAAACCAGGATTGTATTATTTAGAGAGCTCTATCATTGACAACCATTCAAACATT